>NC_142282.1:42415600-43029259 GCF_052056855.1 Sturnus vulgaris | reverse complement strand
GTCTCCCAAAAATCACCAAAATTCCCTGGAAAATCCATCTGCATCCCCCCAAATTCATCCCAAAATTCTCCCATGACTCCCAAATGCTCACCTGGATACCCCAAAATTGACAGAATTCACACCAAAATCCACCTGGCATCCCCAAAACTCACCTGAGAACCCAAAAATTCACATGTATACCCTAAAATTCACATGTATACCCTAAAATTCACCAAATTCACCCCAAAATTCCCCTGAGATCCCTAGAATTCCACAAATTCCCCCTAAAATTCAACTGGGACTCCCCACATTCTACAAATTCACCCCTGTCCTGGGGTACAATGCAAAAATGTGTATTCTATCACAATCTGTTAAAATGAGGGAGGGGTGGTGTTCCTTATCTCTGTGGGAGATATCCTCTGCTGATGTATTGGGAATCCAAATTGCCCTGGGATTCTGGAAATAATTACAAACTGGCCTGAAGGTGAGACTTTTGGATTGTCTTCTGAAGAAGAAGAGGAGCAAGTGGCACGTGCTGAGGAAGCCCCAACATATAATGAGCTACCGGAGACTGAAAGACGATATGCCCTCTTCACTGATGGCTCCTGCCGAATTGTAGGCACTAACCGGAAATGGAAAGCTGCAGTATGGAGCCCCACACGACAAGTTGCACAAGCTACCGAGGGACAAGGTGGATCGAGTCAAGTCACAGAGATAAAAGCCGTCCAGTTGGCTTTGGATATTGCTGAACTAGAGAAGTGGCCAAGGCTTTATCTCTACACTGACTCATGGATGGTAGCTAATGCTCTGTGGGGATGGCTGGAAAGCTGGAAAAAGGCCAAGTGGCAGCGCAGAGGGAAACCCATCTGGGCAGCTGAGATTTGGCAGGACATTGCTGCCCGAGTAGAGAAATTGACCATAAAGGTTTGACACGTGGATGCACATGTACCCATCACAACAAAGAGCAGGTGGACCGAGCTGCCAAAGTGAAAGTATCACAGGTAGATCTAGACTGGCAGCACAAGGGAGAATCATTCCTAGATCGTTGGGCCCATGATGCCTCTGGTCATCAGGGGAGAGATGCAACATACCGATGGGCCCGTGACCGAGGGGTGGACCTTTCCATGGACAGCATCTCACAGGTCATCCACGACTGCGAGACCTGTGCCGCAATCAAACAGGCCAAGCAGGTGAAGCCTCTGTGGTATGGTAGACGATGGTCAAAGTACAGGTATGGGGAAGCCTGGAAAATTGACTACATCACCCTTCCCCAAACCCACCAGGGCAAGCGCTACGTACTGAGCATGGTGGAAGCAACTACAGGATGGTTAGAAACCTACCCTGTGCCTCATTCCACTGCCTGGAACACCATCTTGGGCCTAGAAAAACAAGTCCTTTGGAGGCATGGTACCCCTGAGAGAATTGAATCAGACAACGGAACCCATTTCAAGAATGGCCTTATCAACACCTGGGCCAAAGAACATGGTATTGAATGGATATATCATATCCCTTACAATGGGCCAACTGCCGGGACAGTTGAACGGTCGAATGGACTCCCTAAGACTACTTTGAAAGCACCAGGTGGTGGAACCTTCAGAAATTGGGAAATGAACTTGGCCAAAGCCACCTGGATGGTTAACACCCGAGGGTCCATAAATCGAGCCGGTCCTGCCCACTCTGAACCCCTGCAGACAGTGAATGGGGACAAGGTCCCTGTGGCACACATGAAAGGTACTTTAGGAAAGACTGTTTGGATTAATCCCACCACAGGCAAAGGCAAACCAATCCGTGGGATTGTTTTTCTCAAGGTCCTGGTTGCACTTGGTGGGTAATGCAGAAAGATGGGGAAACCCTTTGTGTACAGCAAGGAGACCTAATTTTTGGTGAGAACTGTATGTAAGGTTTCATTTTGTATTATATATCTGTAACAGGGTATTGGTTTGGGTATGATGTAGATGGTAATAGAATAAGGCGTGGATTATGTCCTGGGGTACAATGCAAAAATGTGTATTCTATCACCATCTGTTAAAATGTGGGAGGGGTGTTGATGCTTATCTCTGTGGGAGATATCCCCTGCTGATCTGCCATCTGATAAGATCAGAGGGATGGTCATCGCTATCTTTTCACAACCCATCCTTCCTCTAGAAGACATATTCTGTTAATGGGCCATTAAGTCCTCTTGTGTGACTGATAAGATTACATCATCCCACTGGGAGATGCTCCAGCCAGGGGGAGGAGCCAAACATTTCCTACCTAGATAAAAACAGATTTGGAACACAAAGGCAGTCCTTTCCACTGGATCCCAGAGGAATGTTGAACCTTTTTCCACATCATCGCTGGATCTTCGGAGGAAAACTGCACCTTCTATAGGAGCACTGCTTCAACTCAACCACATCTGTCATCCAGGAGGACTGCAGCCATCATTTATACGGACTGCTACCAACACCCTGACTAACAGGGTGTCAGGTTGTATTTCTGACTTTGTTGGTGGTTTTTCTTTTATATTACTGCATGTATTTTATTTTTTCTCTTTTCCCCTATGAAATCATACTACTGACTTGGAGTCTCGCACTGGTTTTACATTCAGACCAACACAAGCCCAAACCTCGCTACCCGGGATCCCCCAAAAATTCCACAAATTCTCCCCCAAAATCAACCTGGGACCCCTCAAACTCACCTGGATATCCCCAAATCCCCCCTCCCCCCCCCCCCCAATTCACCTGGGAAACACCAAGTTCCCAGAATTCCACCCAAAATTCACCGGGGACCCCAAAAACCTCCAAATTCTCTCCAAAATGTTTGGCAACTTTACACACTCCACCTTCCCACAAAAGGATCTAGAGCCCTGTGCGCTTCGTATAAAAACTAAACGGAAAAAACCTTTCTATTCATTCTCAGCAAAAAGACTTCCTATTCCACCTTCTTTTGGACAAAACTGCCTTCACTTTCAAACTTATTCTCTTGCTCACTTACCTGCATAATGCTTAGTCCCTGTTCTGCATGCGCATTTTCTTCACTTTTACAAGGAATCCTCTCCTCATCTTCTTCTTCCCCGTCTTCTTCCATTTCCTGTGCCTAGATCACCTGTTTCTCTGTTAGATTTGTTTCTCCAGCTTATTTTTGACAACTGTCCCTATCTTGTGGCACCACTCGCTCAAGAGAGGTGATTGTCCTGCTCTGCTGTGGGCTGGGACTGCGCTCTCTTCAAGCCCTGGGGGCAATTTTGGATGCCACAACATCAGAAAGACCTCAGGCTATTGGAGAAAAGTCCAAAGGAGGGACACAGAGATAGTGAAGAGGCTGGAGGGGAAGCCATACAAAGAGTGGCTGAGGGCATTTGATTCAGCTGCAGAGAGGACAGTGAGCTCACACCTCACTTGGGACCTCTCAGCTCCTCTCAAGGGCAGCACAGGGACAGCTTTGCTCTCTTCTCTCTGCGATCAGGGACAGGAGCCAAGGGAATGCCAGGAGCTGTGTCAGGGGACGATTAGGCTGGCTATCAGGGAAAGGTTTTTTTCCTCAGAGGCTGGTCAGGCACTGAATAGGTTCTCCAGGCAATGGGCACAGCCCCAAGGCTGCCAGAGATCCAGGAGCGTTTGGCCAATGCTCTCAGGGAAGCAGAGGGTGGGACTGTTGGAGTGTCTGTGCAGGGCCAGGAGTTGGACTTTGACGATCCCCAGGGGTCCCTTCCGACTCAGGAAACTCTTACCATTTTCACCTCTTTCCTCTCCTTGCACAATGCTCTCAGCTTACCGTTCCACCGTATGTTCCACTTCTGAAACCTCCAATACTTCTTTCCAGTTCAAGCACAGTTCTACTGGTTGCAATCCAAAGATATACTGACTGAAAAACAACCAAAAAGAAATACCTGTTTGGAATGTCGTGGTCTTATTTGGATCTTCAACTTTGAAGTCGATTGTGCCTTGCAAGTTCTAAAAGCAAAACAACAACCAAAAACACCCACCACACCGTTTTAACATATGGATTTGCTTTCTTCTAAGATATCCATATCCCTTCTCAAAATGGATCTCTTTCAGTAAGAGATCATCTTGAATAGATCACTTACTATCTAAAGAACCTGGAACACTCAAATCCATAATGATAAGCCTGTTACCTTGTCGTTTTCTGTTCCAAAGGCAAATGAATTTGCTCAAGTGCCATTTGTAACAAGGACAGAGTTCAAAGTGCGGCTCTGAGAAATGTTTTGGTTTCCCCCTCCTTTCTCTATCAAAAGCCCTTTCTTCAATGGCTGAAACAATACTTGATATAGTCTGAATTGTAAAGGTCATGAAAATTTTCTCAAAAGTGAAAAATTAATATAACAGTTAGGTTTTAAACCAACGGGAATTTGTGTTTTACCTGTTTGAAGATTTCCTTCACACTAAAATGCTGGCTGATGGATACCTAGAAGAAATCAATTCCCACAAAATGCTTCTGGGTAAGCCATTACGTCATCCATTACAATTTGCTTCAGTGTCCCGTTCCTGTCCAATTGAAGGTCCCTGTTTAAGAGACTCAAGTACGGAGAGAAATAAAATTAAATATGACTACAGTGCCTTTAAATCTAAATCGAGCTTCCTGATCAATCTCATAAAACCTTTAGGCTAAATATTGCCATTGATCTGTTTCTACTGAACACAATCACGTCCTGGCTTGTTACAGATTAGTTCATTACAAAGAAAGAAATGCACAGAAGTCAAAATATTTCCAAAGAAGCATTTGACATCCTTCCTTTTGGATGCGGAACCATTCCAACACTGCTTACATAAGAGGTCAAATTACTGTCTTCCATGTTAGTTCTGCACTGTGCTCAGCGGAGCCTTTCTGGTTTATTGGCCTTTGACTTGGATATAAAGCTGAGTCTTGATTAAAGGAAAATCAATATTCACACTTGTTTTCATTTACACGGACATTGGCTTGGTCTCCTAAACAGAGAGAATGATGGGGAATTTATGTAGGTGTTCAGATAGGTAACATTCTCTTTCCGCAACCTGGCATAGTATTTTCACTTGGTCTGTTACCTCTGGCTTTGTTTTAACGGCTCAAATTATCAGGAAGAATATCAAACCTCCAGCTCTAACCACAGTCCCACTGCGAGGTGTGTGAAGGTAAGTGCATCTGCCCCTCAGGTCCATACTGCTCTTCTAATGTGCCTCTGATCGAGCAGGTAGGAAAGACTGTTGCATTTCCTAGATGCATTGTAAATGGTACATTCCGTGACCCCTGCTATGCCCTGTAGCTTGGTCCCACTCCCCTCCTGGCCATACAGGGCTGGCTGGGATACAATTTCTCCCCGCCCCCCTTTTCAGACCCTAGAAAAGATCTGTGCCCCCTGACCTCTGCCTCTTTTTCTCTTGCTCCCTCTTTTTCTCACAACCCACGAGAAATAAACCATGTAACTTCATCACGGAAAAGAGCCACTTTTGTTGCCTTATTTACGTCCATGAGGCAAGGGCCCTGGGAGCCATCACTCTAACACCTGAGCTAGACCGGAGGAAGGGTGAAGAACCCCATTTTAGGGCCGAGAAAATGCCCAGTTGGCACCCAACTTGAATGGTCTCTACAGAGCACCCCACTTTTGGCTGTGACTCCTATTTTCAGGATTCAAGAAGCCTTGGAGCTGATCAACTAGATTAAATTTCTTTTAGCTGCATTTTGTGCAGTTTGAAGACTTTTAATCACGAACCGGGAGCCTGTCAGAAGCCCAGGCAGGTCGGTTCTGGACATAGACCCACTGCAGTTACTCAGACGCCTCTGCCTGCAAGAAAAAAATAAAAGGTGAGTGGAAGCCTCCTTTTGCGTTGTGTGGGTTCCTGCAGCTCCGCGGGGGGGTGACACCGGTGGCATTTTACCGGCGCGGCGCAGGTCTCGGGAGGAAAGGTGGAGTGGGTGTGTGCACGGCGTGCGCCCGGCTCGGTGTGCCCACGGCCACATGGTGTGACGCGCGGACTGGGGGGGGCTGGATGCAGTCACCCAGGCGCAGCAGGAGGCAGGCAGCTTTTGATGGGTTTCAAAGAGGTGGCACAGAGGTTCTTTTGCGTTTTTTTGCTGTTTTTGCCGCGGGGTCGGTCCCTACAGCGGCACAGGCACCACGTGGGTTTTACCGACAGAAACGGCGAAATTAGCATCGGCTCCGCATCCAGTAAATCCTGAAAACCGTAGTGTACCTGGCACGTTTTAACAACTAACTCTCTTCCTGTGTTTTTAACTGTAGTGGGCTAGATATAGTGGCAAATTGCTAAACATCATGGGCTTACAGCAATCTGCCTTACAAAAGAGTATAAGAAACCAACTCAGGGAAATATTAAGTTCAGGAAATGTTTTAATATCTAAGAAAAAATCAGCCCATTTTGCCAGCTGGCTGTCTGTTGAAAAATCTGACCTTGAATTGCAAAATATAAATTCGATTTCATTTTGGGATGAAATAGGGGATTTATTAACTTTAAAAGTGGAAAATGGAGATAAAACAGCTTCTGTATTCCTCCCGATTTTCTTACAAATTCGGAAACTTTTAATTCAGACAGAAAACAACAGACAGCAGCAGCAAAACGGTTCAGACTCACCTTCCCTTTCCCCAAAACCCTATAACCCGGACCTGGAGGGCACCCACGGGTCTCCCTGGGGGGTGCAGGGCTCCCAGCACTGCTGTGACTGCTCTGAGTCCCTGGGTCCTCCCCGGTATCCCGATTCTGATAATTTTTCGAAAATTGTCAGCACTCCTTTCTTGTTCCCTTCCCCTCTGGGCAACGGCTACACCTGAAGGTGTCGGGGTCCCAGATAGCTCCGGCCATGCAATACAGCCCGTAGGGGGGGGTCCCATATGGTGGCAGCCACGTGACTCCTCCTTCATCCCGCAACCCCCTTCACCCTCCGGTCTCTACACCTAAGCCTGTCTCCTCCCATAACCCATCCCTGCCCTCGGCTCCACTGCCCCCTCCCCCCTCCAAAACCCAGCCCTACACGGCACCCAGCGACCCTGCCCACAGGTGTCGCGACCCTGAATCCCACCACCCCTCCCCCGCTCCGGTTTCACATTCCTTCCCTCCAAGCTGCTGCGGGGAGGGGAAGGGCAGTGGAGCCCCTGCTGAGTTCAGTGCCGGTGGTGGTTGAGGTGGGGAGGGATCAGCTCACAGCCCCTGCGGAACGGATGGTGTCCCCGTGGTGGGGGGGGTGGGGGTGGGGGTGGGCAGCCTCCCGGGCCGGGTGGGGGGGGGATGCACAACCCTGGAACTCAACACCAGGAAAAAGAGTATATACCATCAGTTGCTCCTATAGTTTATCTTGGTAAAAGAAACGGTAAATAAAGTTAGCAACCTTTGTCCTATCAAGATAAAAAAGAAATTTGTAAAGTACAAAGAGAATTTGGTATAAATAGTGAAATCTTTAAAGGCATGATGAGAGCCACCTTTAACTCAAACGAACTGGTTCCATATGATATCAAAGAGCTTTTCCGATGTCTGTTAACTCCTTCAGAATATGATCTATGGGAAAGCCTGTGGAAAAGATCTTTGAAAGTGCTTTTACTAGAGCTTTTAAAAAGCTCAGATGATGCAAAAGATGCTGATAATAATGACATAACATATGAACACCTATGTGGGGAAAAGGATTGGCATTGCTCCGAAAGCCAAAGCAGAGTACTATCCAAGTCTGTCCTAGATAAAATATGCAATGCAGCAGAAAAGGCTTTTAATCAATTACCAACAGTAGATACTAAAGGCAGTTATGTTAACATTAAACAGTTTGCCTCTGAGAATTTCTTACAGTTTGTGGACAGCCTTCGTGCGCCAGTGGAAAGACAGGTGTCTGATCCAGTGGTACAAGCTGAATTAATTAAAGAGATGGCTCAGAGGAATGCTAATGAAACCTGCCGTAGGGTTATTCTTGGCCTTTCCCTAGAGCCAGCACCTAGCTTAGCACAGATGATAGAAGCCTGCGTCAGGAAAGCAGAACTGCTCAGTGGACACGAGAGAAATCCATGACTGGCACACCCAAAGACCATGGCAGCTGTAACACCAGAAGCCAAGAAGCAATCAATGTCACCAGAGCAGCTGCAGCACATCATCTGCTTCCAGTGCAAGCAGCCAGGACACTTCGCCAGAGTCTGTCCACCCAACCAGAAACAGAAGAAGACCAACAAACAAAAAAACCAGCTTTACAGTGCGTACCCGCCATTAACACAATAGCGCGCTCGGCTATAAGTAGTGCGGGCTCCACACTCGCAAAATACTCTCTCTTAATAAACAAAAAGGGGGACGATGGGATAGAGGGTGTGGGGATGCATGGCAATGAAAATATTAAATGTCCAATTAACAAGGTTTGGAAGCCACTAGGCCATTTTTGGCTTGTGACTACCAAAGGTTTTCATTTCAGGTCACCTGATTGGACAGTCATTACAGTGGACTTACCTAACAGTACACAGGACGTGACGTTAAACCACATGAAACTGGACAGTGAGTACTTTGTTGTTGGGGACACAGCACACACACCCCCAGAGATTGAGGTACCTCCTATGACCATCAAGGGAAGCATAACTGGCCTCATTCTCCTGGCACGATGTCCTCTACCACCATATTACCTGGTTGAGGGACAAATCCTTGCCCAGGCCATTCCTGTTCCAGCGGAGTTCCCAGTAGATGGAAAATCACCTGAAGTCTACTGGGCAGAAGTGGTGGGTGAGGACAAACCTTCTCTGGCATGCAACCTAACCCGTGGATCAGATCACCTCCATGTGGAGGGGGTACTGGACACAGGTGCTGATGTGACTATCATAACCAAAAGGATGTGGCCGTCACATTGGGAACTTCAGCCTGTGGCTGGCAGAATCCAAGGTGTAGGAGGAGTAAAATTGGCAAAAATATCAAAAAGCATCATACAAATTGAGGGGCCGGATGGAAAATTGGCTAGCATCCGTCCATTTGTTACAGACTTTAAATGCCCTCTATGGGGGAGAGACACCATGTCCCAGTGGGGGGTAAAATTCATTATTCCTAAGACTCCTTGGGATTTTTAGAGGCAGCCACTGTAGAGCGCCCTACCCAAAAGTTGAAATGGCTAGATGATACCCCAAAGTGGGTAGCACAGTGGCCGATGAGTAAGGAGAAGCTCAAGGCGCTTGAGGAGCTTGTGGAGGAGCAATTGGCTGAAGGCCACATGGAGGAGACCACAAGTGCGTGGAATTTCCCGGTTTTTGTGATAAAGAAACCGGGGAAGGACAAGTGGAGGCTGCTCCACGACCTCCGGGAAATAAACAAAGTAATTTAGGACATGGATGGGGTCTCTCCAACCTGGAATGCCTTCTCCAACAATGCTTCCTAGAGATTGTCAATTGGCTGTTCTAGACATCAAGGACTGTTTCTTCCATATTCCCCTACTCCCAGAGGATGCCCCACGGTTCGCCTTCGTCGTTCCTACCATCAATCGAGAAGCCCCAATGAAGTGCTACCACCGGAAAGTTTTGCCCCAGGGATTAAAATGTAGTCCCTCCATCTGCCAGTGGCATGTGTCCTCATTGCTGTCCCAGGTGCGTGCTCAGAGAGGGGAGGCCATCATCCTTCATTACATGGATGATGTGCTTGTGTGTGCACCCGATAACACTCTACTCCAAGACACACTTGACCTAGTGGTTAAAGTTTTAACCTCTGCTGGATGTGAATTGCAGGAGGACAAAGTCCAAAGGATGCCACCTTGGAAGTGCCTGGGCTTGGAAATTACTGCACGGACCATTGTTCGGCAGAAATTGGAAATTAATTGTAATCCAAAAACCTTAGCAGATCTCCATTCACTGTGTGGGTCATTGAATTGGGTTAGGCCCTGGCTAGGCATCACTAATGGGGACCTAGAACCTCTCTTCAATTTATTGAAAGGGGAGAGAGAGCTGCTTTCTCCCAGGGAACTGACCCCAGAGGCAAAGACGGCAATCGAAAATGTACAAAAGACTTTAGGAGAGAGGCAAGCTCACTGTTACCAGCCCGAGCTGCCCTTCAAATTCATTGCCCCAGGAAAACTGCCACACTTACACAGGTTAATATTCCAATGGATCCAGGGGCAGAGAGAGTCACTCTTAATCATAGAGTGGGTCTTCCTCTCCCACCAAAGATCCAAAACTATCACTAAGCCACAAGAGTTAATAGCTCAGCTGATTCAGAAAGCAAGGATGAGACTGTATGAACTAGCTGGTTGTGACTTCACATGTATTCACCTCCCAGTCAAACTGTTTGAGGAGGGGAGGAACTCTCCTGAAAGATTGACTAAAGAGATGTTTGAGCACTTGCTCCAGAGCAATGCCAGTCTCCAATTAGCCCTGGACACCTACAGAGGACAAATATCAGTCCATGCCCCGTCTCACAAGCTGTTCAATGAGGAATTCCACCTCATTCCTCGTGAGAAAAGGAGTCGGAGACCACTCAAAGCTCTCACAGTGTTCACGGATGCATCTGGGGCGTCCCACAAGTCGGTGATGACTTGGAGAGATCCTCAGACTCAGCATTGGGAAGTTGATGTTGAGGTTGTGGAAGGATCACCCCAGGTAGCCGAACTGGCAGCAGTCGTGAGAGCCTTTGAGAAGTTCTCAGAGCCAATCAACTTGGTAAGAGACTCAGCCTATGTAGCAGCGGTAGTGTTCAGGGCGGAGCAGCAGTGCTCAGAGACATAGAGAATGAGCAGCTTTTCAGGTTGCTTTCCAAACCAATTTATTTGATTTCTCATTGAGAACACCCGTTCTCTGTGATGCATGTGAGACCACACACAGATTTGCCAGGCAAAATTGCAGAAGGGAACCGTCAGGCAGACTCCCTTGCAACCCCAGCAGAACAAGCACGCCTTCCTGACATCTTCCAACAGGCAAAGCTGAGCCACCAGCAGTATCACCAGAATACACCAGGTCTAATGCGTCAGTTCCAGCTAACACGGAGTCAGGCTCGAGCCATTGTGGCCACCTGTCCCAACTGTCAGCTGCACAACATACCCTCAATGGGCATGGGGGTTAACCCCCGAGGTCTTGGCAGTTGTCAGGTATGGCAGACAGACATCACACACCTTCGTAGGTTTGGTCGCCTCAAATATGTGCATGTTAGCATTGACACATATTCAGGTGTAGTCTATGCCTCTGCCCACCCAGGAGAAAGGGCAATGTACGCCAAAAAACACCTAGTGCAAGGCATTTCAGTATTGGGGATCCCTAGGGGAATCTTTACTGATCAGGGCGCAGCGTATAAGTCCAAGGAGTTCCTGGACTTCATCCAGCAGTGGGAAGTGGAACATAAAACTGGCACCTCTCACTCCCCCACAGGCCAAGGTGTAGTTGAGCGAGCCAATCGGATGCTCAAGCAGGTTTTGGCTAAACAGAGCAGTTCAACTGTGTGGATGTCTCCACAGCAGAAGCTCTGCAAAGCCATGTTGACTATCAATTTCCTGAATTGTTCATTTGAGAAAATGAGTCCACCTGTGGTACGTCACTTTAACAGTGGTAAACAGTTCAAGTTATCCCAACATCCTCCAGTTTTGATAAGGGACCCAGAAACCTGGGAAATCAAAGGTCCCTATGAGCTCGTTACCTGGGGGCGTGGGTATGCGTGCGTATCCACTCCCTCAGGCCCTCGGTGGATTCCCCAAAGGTGGGTAAAACCGTATTTCCCCAAACATCCTGCTCCAACTGAGGGGAATGAGGAGCAGGTGGCTGTGGCTTCAAAAAGAATTCGCTGCCAGAATAAAGAAAAAGAAATCCTCCTAAAGGATGACATTCCGGCAGATAGAGACTTTTAACAGGTTTTTTAATGTTTGTATTTCCTTTTAGAGAAAAGCTTCTCTTCTCTCAGTCCCGTGATGAACCCCATCCCAGCTGTCTTCCTGTTAACACTGAACAGTCTGGCAGCTGCATGGATCGTCCCTCAACCACATCAGAACATTTGGGTGACCCTGGCACAGACGCTCCAACAAGAAAACATATGTCTGTCCACAGCAGCAACAGCAAACCCTATGTCCACCTGCCTGGTAGGAATCCCATTGAAGGCTGGAGAATATTCAGCCAGTTTTGAAACACAAATGTCCAATGAAATTCCTGAGTCACACACCATTTCATCACACAAAACTCATAGGCAGCAAGGTGGAGTAAGTAAAAACCCCATAGAGGAGTTGCTGCCAAGTTTGCCCAAAGCAGCTCAGGAACCCCAACAATTAGAGCTGTTAGGTTCCTACCCAGCACAATATTGCATTCACTTTAGGATCTTCCCAAAACCTTCTAGCATAAAAGAATTCCACAACATAATGCAACATCGTGGGGAATTCACTGCCAAAAGGTGGTGCAACACTATAAGCCATATTGCAGCTGATACCCCAACTTATTCAATCCCCAAAAGCCTCCCTAAGGGATTGTTCTTAATTTGTGGGGACCGGGCGTGGGCAGGGATCCCTTCTCGGCTCTTAGGAGGGCCATGCACCTTCGGTCGGTTGTCCCTTTTGGCACCCAACGAAACCTTAATAAACCATTGGACTCACAAATACAAATAGGGTAATAAAATCCAAAAAAGAAGTGCAGACAACTTAGACCCAAACTGTGATTCTGAAATTTTCCATTGGGCCAAGTCAAAAAGAATTGCTGTGTCCCTGTTTCTTCCGTGGGTTGCAGCAGCTAAAGCTCTAGGCGAATTGGGCCACCTAGAGTGTTGGGTAGTCAAACAGGCAAACTTAACATCCACCGCAATCAGTTCCCTCCTAGAAGACGAGGAAATTACCAGGCAGGCCACACTACAATATCGTGCTGCTATAGATTTTCTCTTACTACTGCACGGACATGAGTGCCAGGAATTTGAAGGACTTTGCTGTATGGACCTGACCTCGAGAGCTCCTAACATCCATGCTGCTCTCCGAAACATGAACAACTTGATCGGTCAAGTGAAGCAAGAATATGAAGATTGGTTCAATGGACTGTTCAAAGGCTGAGGACTCACAGGGTCGTGCACATCTATAGTCAAAACAATTATTTTAATTTTAGTTATTCTTTTCCTTGTAATAATGGTGTTCGGGATCCTACGTCACTTAGTTTTCAAGGCTATTCATAGTCTCATTCCCTCTACCTCAGTAGTCAATCACATAGATATGAAAAACTTTGAACAATCTAATCCTCCCACCAACTGCAAGTGGTGGGCAAAACCATAATTTGAACGAAATTAATATCCTTCTTTCAACTTTGTTAAACAAAAAACCGGGAGATGTTGCATTTCCTAGATGCATTTTAAATGCTACATTCCGTGACCCCTGCTATGCCCTGTAGCTTGGTCCCTCTCCCCTCCTGGCCATACAGGGCTGGCTGGGATACAATTTCTCCCCGCCCCCCTTTTCAGACCCTAGAAAAGATCTGTGCCCCCTGACCTCTGCCTCTTTTTCTCTTGCTCCCTCTTTTCCTCGCTACCCATGAGAAATAAACCCTGTAAATTCATCAGGGAAAAGAGCCTCTTTTGTTATCTTATTTAAGTCCATGAGGCAAGGGCCCCGGGAGCCATCACCCTAACACCTGAGCTAGACCGGAGGAAGGGTGAAGAACCCCTTTTTAGGGCCGATAAAAAGCCTCAAAAGACCTCCTGAGTGTGTGAACAGTGCTGCTTCCGCTATGGCTTCAGAGCTGCTGCTAAGATCTTCAGGAAGGAGAGCAGTATTGTACCAATTTTTAGATGGTTTTTAAAGTTGCAAGTGCTTGGCTATCTTAAACGTCTGAGTTCCTAAAACTTTGAATGAGATCAAATCTATGAGTGAAGAGATGATGGTGCAGACCAAGTTCTGATTCCGGTGATCCAAGAATCTGCACTACTACTTTTACCTTCTGAATAAGGCATGGATGTGATGGTATGCACAGGAATACTGATGTGCTATGGTTTTTGAATGATAGCAGTCTTCCTTTGTCCCATTCCTAAACCGTGGGCATTATTTGCCTTAACCTTGTTCACTAGGGACATTATTCTATATTCTTACATGAAGTGAAAAGCACTCTTTTTCCATACCTTCACACAACAGCATTAAAACAAGGCCTAAGTAGTACAACCAATGTTCAAAGATGATCTGCCCTTTAAGTTGACGATACAAAATTCATACCTTGTTCTAATTTGATCTCAAGAAGAAAGGGTGTTCTCCAAATACTCCTTCAGCTCTTCCTCACAGCTCACCGTTTTCCTATTTCTTAAAATTGAATGCAGATCACTTTCATCATCTAAGGCCACATAAAAAAGCTACTAAAAATGGTTTCGTGGATACTAAAATCTCCCCAACTATTTAGGATTCAAGGAAGTTAATTATGCACATATATTCTACACACAGAAGGGAAAGCTACCTCAGCAAAACTCATCACCTATGAAAATCTTCCTAGATAATGAACACCTCTGACTCTGCCACCCCAAGTTGGTTGTTGAAACAATGAGAACCTCACATCCAATCAGACTCTAGACCTGCACAAGACCTCGTAATAGCAACTTGCAGCCACTTTCTACAGAAAGCAGCAGTGATCTCTATCACTGTTGCCATACCAAGAATAAGACAGGACTGTCCATTCAGCGTGAATCAAGCAGTTAGCAAAAATGCACCTGACAGAATGAAACTGAAGAGTAGAAATTCCCATCTAAAAGTCAAAGATTACGTTTTTAATTTTATAGCAGGTATTTTGAATTTCAGAGGGCTCTTTACATTACGAAGCCCTGTTTTTATAGCAAACCCTGGTTTTTATGTTTCTACCTGTATTATGGCCACAGCATCTTCACCTGTGCAAATGTTCATATCCAGCAGAGTCATCTGAAGGAAAAGAAGAACAAATTATTGACATGCACAGAAGAAATACTGATTTCATGTAGGACAGCACTCCCTTCATTACCGGCACTTGTTACACCTTTCCACATTTCAAGTACAAATACCAACTACTACTGTGAAACCAAACAGATGGCTTACTTTTTGAACAGAGTAAGGCGGAGGTTAAAAAGGAATTCCACTTGTTATCTCAATGTTTGGTGCATCCTCAGACGCATTTCACTCTAATGACACGTTGGACCACGGCTATCACATCCAAAAGCTGTGGCACTCAACTTGCACATCTGCCCTTTCTCCAGACATTTGCCCTCGACCAGCTCATACTGGATGCTCATTTTCTCCACGCACTCCACATTAGGGCTGTCTGAATGCTATGGAACAGACCACAGTCAAAATTCCCATCTTTCATAGTGCAGTGTGACATGGAAACATGACAGAGGCCATGTGCTGAATCCCAGCACACGGAACAGATCCCAGTAGTGCCTACAGACCTTTGCCTACAGACACCACACTCAACCAGCCAAAGAAATCAAGACATTTTCATACACAGCTCTTTATCATTATGCTTCAAAGTAGGAAGGTACTTACAATCGCTACCAACTTCTTTGTTGCTATACAGGCTACAAACATCCCAACAGGATGTGCTCTGGAGCAAGAGAAGGCAGACACAGAGAGGGAAGGCATGCTGCAAGGACACAGAGAAAGGAAGTATCTCCAATACTTCCCCTCTTCTTCTCACATTTCCCCTCTTCTTCTGCAAGAGTTAAAAAGGAGTATTTTTGTATGATTGAGAAGGGATCCATGTCAAAATTAACTTTCGATTTCCCCCAGATTCATTCTAACCAAGCCAGTTCCTGCTAGATCTCACCATGCACAGGTGTTTGTACTGGCCGAAAGAAAGCCATGCCACAGGCAGCTTCTTTGGTTCTTACTGCCACCTCCAAGCAACTGAGAAGGGATGTGGGAACACACGGAACAAAGAATAGAGCAAACATGCACTCTCAAAGCAACTGTCTGCCTCATCGTTGCCCGGGAGAAAAGAAAATATTGCTTAAATTCCAGACTGTTCTTAGGATTTCCCGACATACCTAGACTTTTGTTTCAATTCTCCAGAGTTCTGCACCATTCGCTTCCATCAGATTTGGCACGCGTTGGAGGCAACAAGGTGCTATCAAAGTAGGAAACAAGAGTCAGGTATCCTAAAATACAAACCAGTCAGTACTTCAAATATAAAATTATGAATGGGAATATCCATACTACTGGGCTTTCCTTTATTTACAGCCATCTTGGCAATGAAAATAAGCCTGAGATTGTTGTTGTTCAAGGCCAACAGTTTACTCCCCGATAAGGAACTAACTGTCATCTACCTTGTTCCTACATCCACCGTAAAATACCTCCCTGTAAAGATCGTAATGCATTGTACCCACACCAATGCAACTTGTGCTCAGGATGGATATTCAAAAGTAGCAAAGTTCGATTTCTATCCAGACTCCTCTCTTAATTTATTACGCAAATAAAATCCCACGCCATTGAGAAAAAATGCCTTGACAAAAGCACCAACTTCTAGGTCTCCACCCCTCTTTGCCCAATTCTACTATGTTTCAAGATTTACTTCTGCATTCCTCCATTTTTAGGGCCTGATCTCCACCTATTAAGTGTAGCTGGGGCACTGAAAATCAAGAATGCATTGTTTCCATTCAAAAGAGCTGTACAGAAATAGATGTAGACCCTGCCTTACCGCTGCATTTAGCAATTACACATTGACAGGAAGCAAAGTGCATTTTGTAGCCAAGTCCTTCATTAACTCCAGCAACAATTGTTTTCCTTTATGCTATCCCCTCTTTTGCCATACCCGATATATTGCAAAACCTTGAGTCTCTGTTCACTGAGTACCATCTGCTCCTTTATCAACATTTCCATTTCCATATTCACAGTTGGGGGATTCTGTATTTCATCACTTGCCATAAATTCTCTGCAGGATGGAAAATAGATATGTAGAATGGAATCACATGATATATGTGATATCATACGTGATATCACGCAGAAAGAAAAAATGATCAAGTATTACTTTGATAGAAACCAAAAGTGAACACTAGCCACTTTATGTTGCTCATTGTGCAAAAGAAGACTGCCAAATTTCTGACCTGAAACTCTGAACTACACACTTCTTTTGCATGAGCTTCCAGTCCTTGACTCCCCCTTGCCATTTCAGTTGATGCCATTTTTCTTTCTCAAGCTCTGATTTCATTCGATTCAAGAGTAGCTTGGCAGTTGCCCTCTCATTATCCAGCAGTACTCTCTTTATATTCTGTGTATTAAAAAATAAAACCAGAAGTAGAAGCAGCATACGACATGCAAAAACAAACAAAAAATTGTCTCTTCTACAGAAAATGAGGGGAGAAAAGAACACAAATGATAATCAATACCCTGCCAAGTAGAAATTTCTTCTATATTTCAGTGATTGATAGGCAGAAAAAATGAATTTCATTTGGGGAAAGAAAGACATTCTAGGAATATTCAGACGGCTATCTTGCCCCAGGTAAAACATTTACCATGGCCTCAGCGTTAATGAGATTGTGAACATCAGCTGCCAAGAGGAAGGACATTTCCTCCTGTTTCACAGAATACTTGGTCAGTACATCTGCTATCTGTGCAATCAAAGAATACAGAAAAGCAACAACAATGAAAAGTAGATCTCAAATATCAGTATCCCAAGTTAAAATCTACATGAACAAGACAATTTTTCCATTCAAGTGAATTCGATTTAATTAATTCATCAACTACATCAGTATCATTCTCACGTTCAAGAACAGAAATGAAAGAATCAACGTTGCTTCTTCTGAGACATTGAAGCCTCAGTAGATCCCAACTTCAAATCAATTAGGACGGCATGAAAGCAATACCTGCTACATTTAGTACATGTAAACTACAAAGACATCTAGAACAGATCTAAAAGATGAACAAACCCATGAACTTTGAAGGAGACGCTAGCAAGAAATGTGAAAATAGGCTTTATCTGCCCAGTGCTTTTCCCAAAAGCTTGGGCACTCCTTGGCGTCAGTGAGAGTCTCTGTCTCATTATTCAGCAGCTGGCTTAGGGTAAAAAAGGATGCATGCAATCTCTTCATTCCTGTTCATGACATAAACTTACTGCATCATCACGGAAGCCATTTACTTGGAAATATAGCCTAAAAAAGAGGTGTCAGACTGGGTACATATCTAGATTGCTATGAGCAAAACCAATTTCTTTTTAACCGGAATGCCATACAATATGCCTGCCATGGCAAATATTAATCTATTAGCCCTGCACTTCAACGGGCCGTGAGCAGTTCATTACACCAAATTTACGTTTGGAAGGAGACAGTCTATTTATTACAAGCCCCTAGTTCTAGAACCAAGAATTCAGGAGTTGCTCATTCCCAATGAAAATCTGTCCATTTCATACCTTTGGGGTTTTATGCTTCTGTTCTTTACCTGCCTTGAGTGTGGCTTTCTTGTGAAGTCACTGACAGGTTTTTTTCCAACACATTTCTTCTGATTACACGGTAATTGCATGGCATCAGCAGACATCTCTGCATGTCTCTTTAAAGTATGGTTTTTACTCTTCTTAGAGAACCTTGTCTTCTTCTTTCCTTCACCCAAAAGGTGGGCTAAGTGAGCGTTCAAAGAACCATTATCTCAACAATTAGAATTCTTTCAAACCTACTGCATGGAGAACAGCCACAAAAAAAAAAATTAAAAAACCTAGTAAGCGAAAGACAGCAGAAGAGAAAGGTAAAATAATGAATCCTACATGCCACATGCATAACTCTCTTCATTCCAGGCTATTTTCAAAATGAGAAAAAAAAGAATAAAAAAGATCATCTTTTCCTCAGAGAGGAAAAGTGGAGTAACTGGATTGTGTTGCCTTGCTTACAGTTACCAGAAAAGTCAACAGCAGAGTTGAAAACTCCTGAAGCTGGCTAACTACACCTCTAAATATTTTACTGCTGTGTTATGATTCTGTCTTCAGTTAATAGAACCTGATATACAACAAAGAGATGGGAGCACATGGAGATGCATTGGAGCGCCCACGCTGGAGGTAACACATTCATTTTTTACTCAAACAAATCCAAATTAGAAATGTGGAAAATGACATTGGGCCATTTCAACAGCCAGCAAACTGACTAACACAACCAACCTTTGGCTTTTATTCAATCCTTTGCTTGTTTTACCTGGGCCTTGAAGATCTGTCTGCAGCCTTCCTCTCTGCAAATATATCACAGTCGTCCAATTGAGGACCCATGGCTCATCACAGCTGCTTGGCCAGGCCTGCTTCCAGAAGAACTGGCAACTACAAGCTGGGAGCCAAGAGATACAACACTTCACTTGGAAAAGGGCCTTCCATGAATCCTAGAATCCCAGAATGGTTTGGACTCGAAGCGACCTTAGAGATGATAGGTTATCTTCTTCTCACATCCTGACATGGGCAGGGACACTTTTCCACTAGTCCAGTTGCTCCATGTCCGCTCCAGCCTGGCCCTGGACACTTCCTGCCATGGGGCTCCCACACAGCCTCTTTGAGCAACATGTGCCAGGCCTCAGCACCCACACAAGGAAGAATTCCTTTCCAATATCCCATCTACCCCAGCCCTCTGGCAGTTTGAAGCTATTCCCCCTTGTCCTGCGAGTCCAGACCCTTTTCCAAAGTCCCTCCCCAGCTATCTTGGAGCCCCAGCAGGCACTGCAAGGGGCTCGAAGGTCTCCCTGGAGCCTCCTGTTCCCCAGACTGGACACCCTCAGCTCTCCCAGTCTGTCCTAGAGCAGAGGAGCTCCAGCTTTAAAAAGAGCTTACCAGCCTCCTACCCATGAAACTCGATGCCACCGCTGGCCTTCCGGGCCCTAAGTATATAGCTTCCGGTGTCGCTCGGGGTCACTCCCGGCTCTCTCCCCGCCCCCCATGGGGCCCTCAGACGATGCCGCTTGGATGCCATTCATGCCGCTGTCAGACGAACGCAGGGGGGGGGCAGCCCAGCCTCATCGACAATCCACAGTGTCCTCTGAGGCTGCTGCGGGCTCATGGTGGCCCGCACACCCGGAAGCAGAGCTCCGAAAAAGAGGATCATAGCCCCACGTTTTTATTCGTCCCTGCACAAGGCAGGCCAGACTTGCCGTGCCCGGACTTTGCAGTTCAGCAAGAGAATGAGAATACGCCCGCACCATGGGGGAGGAAACATCTAAAGACTCCCTCATACGTGGTCTCTCCACTTAATGCCTAGGCACTTGCCAATACTGAGGCTAAACTAACACCTTTTTACCTTGCGGGTAAGAAATGCCATTGTTCTGGTGTGCAGCTAAAGGCCCAGCACAGGCATGCCAGGCCAAAAGCTGGGGCAGTGCCCTGACTCACACCTTTGCTGTGGTGTTCTCCATGCAGCTAGAGAGAAGTGCGAAGGATGCGAGGAAGAAGAAGGCGTTCTTAAAGTAGCCCTCTGTCAGCAGCCCTGAAAGATCGCATAACACACGGCGTCTCGCTGCCCTCCATTCTACATACTCGCAGCTCCCTTTGCCGACTGGCAAAAGTTGCTAGCAGAGCAGAGGGGAAAAATTGAAGAGGCACTTCCTATGTTCACCTTCTACTTAACGCATGTAAGCCCCCTCCAGCTCCTCGCTGCACTCTGTATTTGCCTTCTCTGCAGCATTTATCGTGGTGCTCTCTGCAACTCGGACCCTAGAAGTGACCGCCAATGTTTCAAAAGCGGGCTGCAAGGGAACCAAGGAGAAGCACAAGCAGCAGTGCTTCAGCTTGCTCCTTCAGACTGCTAGGGGCACTTAGGAAGGCAAGCGAGAGTCAGCCACCTTCCTCTCCTAGTAGCCTGTAACGTGGTGCACACTAGCACGGTACTTGTGCGGCTTTGTTCACCGCCCTCACCTATGCCTAGCGCCGCATTCACTCCCCGGCGGCCAGAAGCGCTCGCGAACGCTGCTTCTGCCCAAGCCCACCTAGGGCTTGCACCTTTGTTCTCAGAGCTCCGTGCAACAGTCTGCCTCTTACGCAGTTCAAATGGAAAACGAAAGCTTTTCGCCTACGCCCTTCACAGAGATCTGTTGCCAAGACGAGAAGGTCTTGTGGCCGGAGCTCACCCCCGACGCAAGGAAGCTGCTATTAGCACCACATTGCAGGGGCACTTCTCGCTCCTTGACTACGTGCTCAGCGCTCTCCGAATTCGCTGCTAGCTCCACGGTCCTTCTCAGCTGCAAGTAGCAGTGCTCACAATACGTAGAGCTTGGCATGGACCGAGGACCTGGAGGGACATATCTCACACGAAAATGTGCCAGGGCAGAGACGTTCTACACTTGGTAGAGACAGAGACAGACAGAGAGTTCTACAGTGCCCCTTCTCGTAGGCCATCTTGTGGTCCTGCTGCCTCTGCTGTGACGAATCGTTCCTTGAATGACGAGCGAGAGCGCCTCTCCAGGCACATTGCACTGAGTGAGACCTCCCTAGGGACTTCTGGATGTAAAACTTTTTCCACCTCTAAAAATACATGGCGAAGTCCTAAAAGTTTTGGTTTTATTAAGATTAGTTATGTCCAAGTATTGCTGTTCTAAACACCCTTGGTTTCAGTCTGAAATTAACTGCTTGTTTCTGTCTTTTTGCCTAGTGGCAATGTAATTCGAAGGTAACTAGATGTGTTGGAAATCCATAAATTACATCTCAGGTTAGCTGGGATAATTGGCAGGGGAGAAAAAGGAATTGAGCATTTGGAAAGAATCCAAAGTGAGCTGATGTCACAATCTGAGATTCCCTTGGGTTCCAAATCCTTACACTTGTGTTTTTGTGGGCTTTTTTGAAGGTGGTGTACAGTTGAAGCAATGATTTAGCTGCGGTGAGACCTGCTCCGCTGTAAAAGCATTATTTTCTCAGTGAGCATGGACAACAGTTACAGTGTCGTCTTTTAAGATTCCCTGCACTCCACTTGTGGTGGCAAAAGCAGTGCCTTGACTGTAATCATAAAAGTGATTACAGTTTCATTGCTTTGACATCATGTAGGATGCTTCCTCCATCTGCTGTGGTCAGCATTAAGTAACAGACTTCTCAGTTCCTAGGAAGAGTCTAGCAAACAATCACCTTGCTCCTTCTCTTGCATTTATTCATCACTGCTATGCTGCTATACAGACAAATAGTCTGTTTATGATTCAACAATTCAATGGGACATCAAGTAAATAGCAAAGCAAAACTAACTACCGAAAGCACTATAAGGGCCAGAGATTAGCTTGGATCAAAACAGGTATTCTCCTAGCATTGTTTACAAACAAGTCAGCATGTGAAACTGAAGGCACAATGTAGTTTGTGCCTTGTTTTGGGCATGCCCGGAAGAAGGAAATTCTGATTTCACATATGGGAAAAGAAATGTTGACATTTGAATGAGATTGTTCATACCCCAGGAAAGGTTGCTTTGAAAGGTTGTGGAAGTCCTTTTAGGAAACATGTCTTTAGCAGTCCTTTCCACCAGGAGACAACAGCTGCAGAACATCTGGGTGTGCCAGTGTTGAGAGCACCAGCAAAGATCAAAGTGGAGAAGTTGGTGAACAATGGCAGTGGCCTGGGGGAGAGCAAGTGAGGTGCTGGCTGTGGGACCAGGGGAGTCCTGACTGATTTAGAAGGCGTGTGATGGTCTGTGCCAGCAAGCGGAGTAGTGCTGTGGCCGTGGGACACTGCGAATACTGGAATTCAGTGGGGTCACTGGGCAGGCTGAGTGTCTGAGCTGCTGGAGGGACCCAGTTTGCTCACACGTAAACATCCAGTCTCACTCTTGCCAGCCTCAGAAATGAGCAGGATGTGGCTGCTGGCGATGCCTGTCATGTATATGTAGTGTATATGTGTGCTATCCCAGCCTGCTGGGAACACTTCTTCTTTGTGACTGCTTGGGCTGAGGGAGAGAAAGCAGTGGTAGTTTCTGAGGTTTTGAGTTTGCTTGAGTTTCTCAGGCTGTTTCTGGAGCCACCCAGAGTTGTCTTCCTTGAAGCATTTCAATTCCTGGTAATTTTCAAAATTCAAACAGACACAGCCCTAAGCTAGTTGATCTGACTTCAGAGCTATTCTTACGCTGAGCTGTTGGATGATCTGATCTTCTGAGATGTCTTCCATCTCAGTTTATGACCTGGTTCTTGTGAAAAGCTGGATCTTTTAGCCTGGAGAAGAGTGGTTTCTGGAGAGACAGTATTGTGGCCTTTGAATATGTAAAGAGGGTATAAGACAAATGGAGAAAGACATTTTAGTATGGTTTGCAGAGACAGGACAAGGGGCCATGCTTTCAAACTGAGACTAGGTTTAGATTGGCTAAAAGGAAAACCTTTTCTACAATGAAGCTGGTGAGACACTCAAACGGGTGTTCCAGAGAAGTTGTGGATGCCCCATCATTGAGAGTGCTCCTTATCAGTTTGGCTAGTCTAGAGCAATTTGATCTACTGTAAGATCTACCTGGCAAGGAAGTTGGACTAGATGATCTTTAATCACAGTCTGTTGTACGATTCCGTAAAAGACAGAAGGCAATGAAGCTCATATTTCAGATTTTGGCGCAGACATATTTATTATTTCTCACTTTATGCATCATTGCAATGACAACTTGTTAGCTTCAGAAATGATGAGCTGAGATTGATTTCCTTCCTTAGTTTCATTTTCCCTGTTATTCCTTCACTCTTGGACTTTTTTTTTCACTAGATTTCCTCTTTCAGTCAACTGCCCTTAAGTATCACTTTGCTCCCCACCTGGCTTTTTTTTTTCAATGACACCATTTTCCTGGTTCGTTTCGGGCCTTTGCGGCTTGAAGTCCAGCAGCCTCCTTGTTCTGAGCATTATGGAGCTTTCTTTACAGCTTCATCACTCTGCAAAAAGCCATAAATTGCTGTGTTCCATCTCACATACCATCAAGTATCACACTAATATTCCATCTGCTGAATAGCTGGTTGGCTTACATAGACCAGCCAAATACCAGGAAATCCAGACGGCAGCAAGAATCTTGTAGACTACTCCCGCTGTTCATTTAAATTCTGGAGAAGTCACATGAGGTATCACATTCTCTTGAAAGAAGTGTATATCATCTAGGACCTTCTGGAATGGGCTATTAATATTGTCATGAGTTTCTGGCTAGTCTTTTTAGTATGCAAATTCAAATTCAAATGATCTGAAATGATAGAACTTCAAGAAATTTTCTTTCCCAGAATCGAAGTATGATGGAGTTACATAGGGAGAATCTTATTCTTAGTTATTGTATTCCATCTCACATCATGGCTGGGGGCAGGGAGAAGGGAGTATCTTTGGGGGACAATGGGTTCCGGTGTACTCAGTAAGCTGGGCAGAGGAGCCATCAGGTATTGTCTGTTGTTGGGGGGGGGGGGGGATTCATGTGAACTCGTCCTTTCTTGTACCCTGCCACTAGTATTGTTGCTAAAATTGTTTGTTTTCTCATCCAAGTGACAAAATCAGCACACTTAATGAGGGATGAAGAGGGAGCAGGGACCTCAGAACAGCAGGAAGAAGAAGCAGAGCCTGCTGTCCTCCAGAAGAAAAAAACACTACCAGCCAACTTTGCATCATCTGTGAACTTCCTGGGTGTGTACTCTATCCCCTTGTCCAGATCACTGATAAAGATATTAAACAGGACTGGGCCCAAGACTGAGCCTTGGGGACCAGCTGGATGAACTCTATTTCCCACCACTCTGTGGGCCTGGCCATCACCCAGTTTGTCACCCAGCAAACAGCCCACCCATCCAAACCATAGGCAGACAGTTTCTTCTGGAGAATTATGTGAGACTCATTGCAAAAAGGATCAGGGAGATGCCTAGCAAGAGTCTCAGGTGAATCCAGGAGACTATAGACTAGGACTATTCAGTTTTCCAATCAATTTGCTTAAAAAACTCTACAAAACCGTAATAAAAAACAAACAAACAAACAAACAAACAAACAAACAAAAAAAGAAAAAGCAGACCAAAGAAACACACAAAAAACCCCAACCAATAATCCCCAAAGAGACAAAAAAGGCCAGAAAAAACCCCACCCAAAACTGAAAATAAACTCCAAACCCAACACATCAAAAAATAAGGGAGAAAGTTTTTAGTAATTTTAGAAATAACAAAACAAAACAAAACAAAACAAAACAAAAAAAACCCAGAAAAGCACATTTCTAAAGGTGCTGTCCCAGTCTCTTCTCTGAGCAGGGAGGACATCCTGAAGTGGAGCCACTTGGAAGAAAGCAGGACAGGGCAGCACCCAAATCCCAGGGCTTCACCCCAAAATCCCACCTGCAACCCCCAAAATCCCTCAAATCACCCCAAGACCCAGTCCTTCGAACACCTCCCAAATTCACCCCAAAATGTCTCCAATCCCCCTCAAAACCCACCCAGATACCCCCAAATCCACCAAATTGGCTCCAAGACCCAATTGGGACTCCCCAAAATAACAAAAATTCCCTGGAAAATCCACCTGCATCCCCCCAAATTCATCCCAAAATTCTCCCACGACTCCCAAATGCTCACCTGGATACCCCAAAATCGACAGAATTCACCCCAAAATCCACCTGACATCCCCAAAACTCACCTGAGAACCCTAAAATTCACATGTATACCCTAAAATTCACCAAATTCCCCCCAAAATTCCCCTGAGATCCCTAGAATTCCACAAACTCCCCCTAAAATTCAACCGTGACTCCCCACATTCCGCAAATTCTTCTCTGTCCTGGGGTACAATGCAAAAATGTGTATTCTATCACCATCTGTTAAAATGTGGGAGGGGTGGTGATCTTTATCTCTGTGGGAGATATCCGCTGCTGATGTGCCATCTGACAAGATCAGGGGGATGATCATCGTTATCTTTTCACAACCCATCCTTCCTCCAGAAGATATATTCTGTTAATGGGCCATTAAGTCCCATTGTGTGACTGATAAGATTACATCATCCCATTGGGAGATGCTCCAGCCAGGGGGAGGAGCCAAACATTTCCTACCTAGATAAAAACTGAGATTTGGAATACCAAGGCAGTCCTTTCCACTGGATCCCACAGGAAAGTCTGACCTTTTTCCACATCATCGCTGGATCTTTGGAGGAAAACTGCACCTTCTACAGGAGCACTGCTTCAACTGAACCACATCTGTCATCCAGGAGGACTGCAGCCACCATTTATACGGACTGCTACCAACACCCTGACTGACAGGGTGTCAGGTTTTATTTCTGACTTTGTTGGTGGTTTTTCTTCTATATTATTGCATGTATTTTATTTTTTCTCTTTTCTCCTATTAAACTGTATTACCGACTTGGAGCCTCGCATTGGTTTTACTTTCAAACCAACACAACCCCAAACGTTGCTACCCGGGATCCCCCAAAATTCCACAAATTCTCCCACAAAATCAACCTGGGACCCCTCAAAACTCACCTGGATCTCCCTAAATCCCCCCCCTCCCCCCAGTTCACCTGGGAACTGCCAAATCCCCAGAATTCAACCCAAAATTCCCCAGGGACCCGAAAAACCTTCAAATTCACGCCAAAATGATTGGCAACTTTACACACTTCACCTTCCCACAAAAGGATCTAGAGCCCTGTGCTCCTCGTATACCAACTAAACGGAAAAAACCTTTCTATTCATTCTCAGCAAAAAGACTTCATATTCCTCCTTCTTTTGGACAAAAATGCCTTCACTTTCAAAATTATTCTCTTGCTCACTGACCTGCATAATGCTTAGTCCCTGTTCTGCATGCTCATTTTCTACACTTTTACAAGGAATCCTCTCCTCATCTTCTTCTTCCTCTGCTTCTTCCATTTCCTGTGCCAAGATCACCTGTTTCTCTGTTAGAGTTGTTTCTCCAGCTGATTTTTGACAGCTGTCCCTATCTTGTGGCACCGCTTGTTCTAGAGAGGTGATTGTCCTGCTCTGCTGTGGGCTGGGACTGAGCTCTCTTCAAGCCCTGGGGGCAATTTTGGATGCTACAACGTCAGAAAGACCGCAGGCTATTGGAGAAATGTCCAAAGGAGGGACACAGAGACCGTGAAGAGGCTGGAGGGGAAGCCATACAAAGAGTGGCTGAGGGCATTTGGTTCAGCTGCAGAGAGGACACTGATCTCACACCTCACTTGGGACCTCTCAGCTCCTCTCAAGGGCAGCACAGGGACAGCTTTGTTCTCTGCTCTCTGCGACCAGGGACAGGAGCCAAGGGAATGCCAGGAGCTGTGTCAGGGGACGATTAGGCTGGCTATCAGGGAAAGGTTTTTTTCCTCAGAGGCTGGTCAGGCACTGAATAGGTTCTCCAGGCAATGGGCACAGCCCCAAGGCTGCCAGAGATCCAGGAGCGTTTGGCCAATGCTCTCAGGGAAGCAGAGGGTGGCACTGTTGGAGTGTCTGTGCAGGGCCAGGAGTTGGACTTTGACGATCCCTAGGGGTCCCTTCCGACTCAGGAAACTCTTACCATTTTCCCCTCTTTCCTCTCCTTGCACAATGCTCTCAGCTTACTGTTCCACCGTATGTTCCACTTCTGAAACCTCCGCTACTTCTTTCCAGTTCAAGCACAGTTCTACTGGTTACAATCCAACGATACACAGATTGAAAAACAACCAAAAAGAAACACCTGTTTGGAATGTCGTGGTCTTATTTGGAACTCAAACTATGAAGTCGAGTGTGCCTTGCAAGTTCTAAAAGCAAAACAACAACAAAAACCACCCACCACACCGTTTTAACATAGGGATTTGCTTTCTTCTAAGAAATCCATATCCCTTCTCAAAATGGATCTCTTTCAGTAAGAGGTCATCTTGAATAGATCACTTACTATCTAAAGAACCTGGAACACTCAAATCTGTAATGATAAGCCTGTTACCTTGTCGTTTTCTGTTCCAAAGGCAAATGAATTTGCTCAAGTGCCATTTGTAACAAGGACAGAGTTCAAAGTGCGGCTCTGAGAAATGTTTTGGTTTCCCTCTCCTATCTCTATCAAAAGCACTTTCTTCAATGGCTGAAACAATACTTGATATAGTCTGAATTTTAAAGGTCATGAAAATTTTCTCAAAAGTGAAAAATTAATATAACAGTCAGGTTTTAAACCAAGGGGAATTTGTGTTTTACCTGTTTGCAGATTTCCTTCACACTAAAATGCTGGCTGATGGATACCTAGAAGGAATCAATTCCCACAAAATGCTTCTGGGTAAGCCATTACGTCATCCATTACAATTTGCTTCAGTGTCCCGTTCCTGTCCAATTGAAGGTTCCTGTTTAAGTGACTCAAGTACAGAGAGAAATAAAATTCAATTTGACTACAGTGCCTTTAAATCTAATTCGAACTTCCTGATCAATCTCATAAAACCTTTAGGCTAAATGTTGCCATTGATCTGTTTCTACTGAACACAATCACATCCTGGCTTGGTAGAGAATAGTTCATTACAAAGAAAGAAATGCACAGAAGTTAAAATATTTCCAAAGAAGCATTTGACATCATTCCTTTTGGATGCGGAACCATTCAACCACTGCTTACATAAGAGGTCAAATTACTGTCTTCCATGTTAGTTCTGCACTGTGCTCAGCGGAGCCTTTCTGCTTTATTTGCCTTTGACTTGGACATAAAGCTGAGTCTTGATTCAAGAAAAATCAATATTCACACTTGTTTTCATTTACACGGACATTGGCTTGGTCTCCTAAACAAAGGGAATGATGGGGAATTTATGTAGGTGTTCAGATAGGTAACATTCTCTTTCCGCAACCTGGCATTGTATTTTCACTTGGTCTGTTACCTCTGGCTTTGTTTTAACGGCTCAAATTATCAGGAAGAATATCAAACCTCCAGCTCTAGCCACAATCCCACTGCGAAGTCTGTGAAGGTATGTGCATCTGCCCCTCAGGTCCATACTGCTCTTCTAATGTGCCTCTGATCGAGCAGGTAGGAAAGACTGTTGCATTTCCTAGATGCATTGTAAATGGTACATTCCGTGACCCCTGCTATGCCCTGTAGCTTGGTCCCTCTCCCCTCCTGGGCATACAGGGCTGGCTGGGATCCACTTTCTCCCCGCCCCCCTTTTGAGACCCTAGAAGAGATCTGTGCCCCCTGACCTCTGTCTCTTTTCCCCTGTATTTCTCTTGCTCCCTCTTTTTCTCTCAACCCACGATAAATAAACCCTGTAACTTCATCAGGGAAAAGATCCTCTTTTGTTATCTTATTTACGTCCGTGAGGAAAGGGCCCCGGGAGCCATCACCCTAACACCTGAGCTCGACCGGAGGAAGGGCGAAGAACCCCATTTTAGGGCAGAGTAAAGACCTCAGTTATCGCCCAACGTGAATGGTCTCTACATAGCACCCCATGTTCGTCTGTGACTCCTATTTTCGGGATTCAGGAAGCCTTGGAGCTGATCAATGAGCTTAAATTTCTTTAACCTGCATTTTGTGCACCTCGAATACTTTTAAGCACGAACCGGTAGCCTGTCAGAAGCCCAGGCAGGTCGGTTCTGGTCGTAGACCCACTACAGTTACTCAGACGCCTCTGCCTACAAGAAAAAAAAAGGTGACTCGAAGCCTCTTTCACAGCGGGTGTGTTCCTGGAGCTCCGCGTGGGGGCCTCACTGGTGGCATTTGGTTGGCGTGGCGCTGCTCTCTAGGAGAGACACGGCGCAGTGGCAGGGAGACAGCTTTGATCGGTTTCAAAGCGGTGGCACCGAGGTTTTTTGCGATTTTTTGCGGTTTTTGTGGGTTTTTGCTGCGGGGTCAGTCTCTACAGCAGCGCGGGCGCCACGTGGGTTTTACCGACAGAAACAGCGAAATTAACATCTTCTCCGCATCCAGTAAAGCCTTAAAACCGTTGTGTACCTGGCACGTTTTAACAACTGTCCTGGGGTACAATGCAAAAATGTGTATTCTATCACCATCTGTTAAAATGTGGGAGGGGTGGTGATCCTCATCTCTGTGGGAGATATCCTCTGCTGATGTGCCATCTGATAAGATCAGGGGTTGATCATCGTTATCTATTCACAACCCATCCTTCCTCCAGAAGATATATTCTGTTAATGGGCCATTAAGTCCCATTGTGTGACTGATAAGATTACATCACCCCATTGGGAGATGCCCCAGCCAGGGGCAGGAGCCAAGCCTTTCCTACCTAGATAAAAAACTGGGGTTTGGGATGAGAGGGCAGACCTTTCTACTGGATCCCAGAGGAAAGTCGGACCTTTTTCCACATCATCGCTGGATCTTTGGAGGAAAACTGCACCTTCTACAGGAGCGCTGCTTCAACAGAACCACATCCGTCATCCAGGAGGACTGCAGCCACCATTTATACAGACTGCTACCAAGACCCTGACTGACAGGGTGTCAGGTTGTATTTCTGACTGTGTTGGTGGTTCTTTCTTTTATATTATTGCATGTATTTTATTTTTTCTCTTTTCTCCTACTAAATTGTATTACTGACTTGGAGTCTCGCACTGGTTTTACTTTCAAACCAACACAACAACGAACTCTCTTCCTGTGTTTTTAGCTGTAGTGGGCTAGATATAGTGGCAAATTGCTAAACATCATGGGCTTACAGCAATCTGCCTTACAAAAGAGTATAAGAAACCAACTCAGGGAGATATTAAGTTCAGGAAATGTTTTAATATCTAAGAAAAAATTAGCCCGTTTGCCAGCTGCCTGTCTGTTGAAAAATCTGACCTTGAATTGCAAAATATAAATTCGATTTCATTTTGGGATGAAATAGGGGATTTATTAACTTTAAAAGTGGAAAATGGAGATAAAACAGCTTCTGTATTCCTCCCGAATTTTTTACAAATTCGGAAACTTTTAATTCAGACAGACAACAACAGACAGCAGCAGCAAAACGGTTCAGACTCACCTTCCCTTTCCCCAAAACCCTATAACCCGGACCTGGAGGGCACCCACGGGTCTCCCTGGGGGGTGCAGGGCTCCCAGCACTGCTGTGACTGCTCTGAGTCCCTGGGTCCTCCCCGGTATCCCGATTCTGATAATTTTTCGAAAATTGTCAGCACTCCTTTCTTGTTCCCTTCCCCTCTGGGCAACGGCTACACCTGAAGGTGTCGGGGTCCCAGATAGCTCCGGCCATGCAATACAGCCCGTAGGGGGGGGTCCCATATGGTGGCAGCCACGTGTCTCCTCCTTCATCCCGCAACCCCCTTCACCCTCCGGTCTCTACACCTAAGCCTGTCTCCTCCCATAACCCATCCCTGCCCTCGGCTCCACTGCCCCCTCCCCCCTCCAAAACCCAGCCCTACACGGCACCCAGCGACCCTGCCCACAGGTGTCGCGACCCTGAATCCCACCACCCCTCCCCCGCTCCGGTTTCACATTCCTTCCCTCCAAGCTGCTGCGGGGTGGGGAAGGGCAGTGGAGCCCCTGCTGAGTTCAGTGCAGGTGGTGGTTGAGGTGGGGAGGGATCAGCTCACAGCCCCTGCGGAACGGATGGTGTTCCCGTGGTGGGGGGGGGGTGGGGGTGGGCAGCCTCCCGGGCCGGGTGCGGGGGGAATGCCCAGCCCTCAAAGTCAACACCAGGAAAAAGAGTATATACCATCAGTTGCTCCTGTAGTTTATCTTGGTATGAGGAATGGTAGAAGAAGTTATCAACCTTTATCCTATCAAGATAAAAAAGGAAATTTGTAAAGTACAGAGAGAATTTGGTAGAAATAGTGAAATCTTTAAAGGCATGATGAGAGCCACCTTTACCTCAAACGAAGTGGTTCCATATGATATCAAAGAGCTTTTCCGATGTCTGTTAACTCCTTCAGAATATGATCTATGGGAAAGCCTGTGGAAAAGATCTTTGAAAGTGCTTTTACTAGAGCTTTTAGAAGCTCAGATGATGCAAAAGATGCTGAAAATAATGACATAACATATGAACACCTATGTGGGGAAAAGGATTGGCATTGCCACGAAAGCCAAAGCAGAGTACTATCCAAGTCTGTCCCGGATAAAATCTGCAATGTTGCAGAAAAGGCTTTTAATCAATTACCAACAGTAGATACTAAAGGTAGTTATGTTAACATTAAACAGTTTGCCTCTGAGAATTTCTTACAGTTTGTGGACAGCCTTCGTGCGCCAGTGGAAAGACAGGTGTCTGATCCAGTGGTACAAGCTGAATTAATTAAAGAGATGGCTCAGAGGAATGCTAATGAAACCTGCCGTAGGGTTATTCTTGGCCTTTCCCTAGAGCCAGCACCTAGCTTAGCACAGATGATAGAAGCCTGCGTCAGGAAAGCAGAACTGCTCAGTGGACACGAGAGAAATCCATGACTGGCACACCCAAAGACCATGGCAGCTGTAACACCAGAAGCCAAGAAGCAATCAATGTCACCAGAGCAGCTGCAGCACATCATCTGCTTCCAGTGCAAGCAGCCAGGACACTTCGCCAGAGTCTGTCCACCCAACCAGAAACAGAAGAAGACCAACAAACAAAAAAACCAGCTTTACAGTGCGTACCCGCCATTAACACAATAGCGCGCTCGGCTATAATTGCGGCAGGCTCCACACTCTCAAAGGACTCTCTCTTAATAAACAAAAAGGGGAAGGATGGGATAGAGGGTGTGGGGATGCATGGCAATGAAAATATTAAATGTTCAATTAACAATGTTTGGAAGCCACTAGGCCGTTTTTGGCTTGTGACTACCAAAGGTTTTCATTTCAGGTCACCTGATTGGACAGTCATTACAGTGGACTTACCTAACAGTACACAGGACGTGACGTTAAACCACATGAAACTGGACAGTGAGTTCTTTGTTGTCAGGGACACAGCACGCACACCCCCAGAGATTGAGGTAGCTCCCATGACCATCAAGGGAAGCATAACTGGCCTCATTCTCCTGGCACGATGTCCTCTACCACCATATTACCTGGTTGAGGGACAAATCCTCGCCCAGGCCATTCCTATTCCAGCAGAGGTCCCAGTAGATGGAAAATCACCTGAAGTCTACTGGGCAGAAGTGGTGGGTGAGGACAAACCTTCTCTGGCATGCAACCTAACCTGTGGATCAGATCACCTCCATGTGGAGGGGGTACTGGACACAGGTGCTGATGTGACTATCATACCCGAAAGGATGTGGCCGTCACATTGGGAACTTCAGCCTGTGGCTGGCAGAATCCAAGGTGTAGGAGGAGTAAAATTGGGAAAAAAATATCAAAAAGCATCATACAAATTGAGGGGCCGGATGGAAAATTGGCTAGCATCCGTCCATTTGTTACAGACTATAAATGCCCTCTATGGGGGGGAGACACCATGTCCCAGTGGGGGGTGAAATTGATTTTTCCTAAGACTCCTCGGGATTTTTAGAGGCGGCCACTGTACAGCGTCCTACCCAAAAGTTGAAATGGCTAGATGATACCCCAAAGTGGGTAGCACAGTGGCCGATGAGTAAGGAAAAGCTCAGGGCACTTGAGGAGCTTGTGGAGGAGCAATTGGCTAAAGGCCACATAGAGGAGACTAGAAGTGTGTGATATTTCCCGTTTTTTGTGATAAAGAAACCGGGGAAGGACAAGTGGAGGCTTCTCCACGACCTCCGGGAAATAAACAAAGTAATTGAGGACATGGGGTCTCTCCAACCTGGGATGCCTTCTCCAACAATGCTTCCTAAAGATTGGCAATTGGCTGTTCTAGACATGAAGGACTGTTTCTTCCATATTCCCCTACTCCCAGAGGATGCCCCACGGTTGGCATTCTCGGTTCCTACCATCAATCGAGAAGCCCCAATGAAGCGCTACCACTGGAAGGTTTTGCCCCAGGGATTAAAATGTAGTCCCTCCATCTGCCAGTGGCATGTGGCCTCATTGCTGTCCCAGGTGCTTGCCCAGAGAGGGGAGGCCATCATCCTGCATTACATGGATGATGTGCTTGTGTGTGCCCCCGATAATTCTCTACTCCAAGACACACTAGACCTAGTGGTTCAAGTTTTAACCTCTGCTGGATTTGAATTGCAGGAGGACAAAGTGCAAAGGATGCCACCTTGGAAGTACCTGGGCTTGGAAATTTCTGCACGGACCATTGTTCTGCAGAAATTGGAAATTACTTGTAATCCAAAAACCTTAGCAGATCTCCATTCCCTGTGTGGGTCATTGAATTGGGTTAGGCCCTGTCTAGGCCTCACGAATGAGGACCTAGAACCTCTCTTCAATTTATTGAAGGGGGAGAGAGAGCTGCTTTCTCCCAGGGAACTGACCCCAGAGGCAAAGACGGCAATCGAAAAGGTACAAAAGACTTTAGGAGAGAGGCAAGCTCACCGTTACCAGCCTGAGCTGCCCTTCAAATTCATTGACCTAGGAAAACTGCCACGCTTACACGGGTTAATATTCCAATGGATCCAGGGGCAGAGAGAGTCACTCTTAATCATAGAGTGAGTCTTCCTCTCCCACCAAAGACCCAAAACTATCACTTAGCCACAGGAAATGATAGCTCAGCTGATTCAGATAGCAAGGATGAGACTGTATGAACTAGCTGGTTGTGACTTCACATGTATTCACCTCCCTGTTAAACTGTCTGAGGAGGGAAGGAACTCTCCTGAAAGATTGACTAAAGAGATGTTTGAGCACTTGCTCCAGAGCAATGCCACTCTCCAATTAGCCCTGGACACCTACAGAGGACAAATATCAGTCCATGCCCCGTCTCACAAGCTGTTCAATGAGGAATTCCACCTCATTCCTCGTGAGAAGAGGAGTCGGAGACCACTCAAAGCTCTCACAGTGTTCACGGATGCATCTGGGGCATCCCACAAGTCAGTGATGACTTGGAGAAATCCTCAGACTCAGCATTGGGAAGCTGGTGTTGAGTTTGGGGAGGGGTCACCCCAGGTAGCTGAACTGGCAGCAGTCGTGAGAGCCTTTGAGAAGTTCTCAGAGCCAATCCACTTGGTAACAGATTCAGCCTATGTAGCGGGGGTAGTGTCCAGGGCAGAGCAGGCAGTGCTCAGAGACATCGAGAATGAGCAGCTATTCAGGTTGCTTTCCAAACTAATTTATTTGATTTCTCATAGAGAACACCCGTTCTATGGTATGCATGTGAGATCACACACAGGTTTGCCAGGCGAAATTGCAGAAGGGAACCGTCAGGCAGACTCCCTTGCAACCCCAGCAGAACAAGCAACCCCAGCAGAACAAGCACGCCTTCCTGACATCTTCCAACAGGCAAAGCTGAGCCACCAGCAGTATCACCAAAATGCACCAGGTCTAATGCGTCAGTTCCAGCTAACACGGAGTCAGGCTCGAGCCACTGTGGCCACCTGTCCCAACTGTCAGCTGCACACCATGCCCTCAATGGGCATGGGGGTTAACCCCCGAGGTCTCGGCAGTTGTGAGGTATGGCAGACAGACATCACACACATTCGTAGTTTTGGTCGCCTCAAATATGTGCATGTTAGCATTGACACATATTCAGGCGCAGTCTATGCCTCTGCCCACCCAGGAGAAAGGTCAATGCACGCCAAACAACAACTAATGCAAGTCTTTTCAGTATTGGGGATCCCTAGGGAAATCAAAAGTGATCAGGGCGCAGCATATAAGTCAAAGGAGTTCCTGGAATTCATCCAGCAGTGGGAAGTGGAACAAAAAACTGGCACCTCCCACTCCCCCACAGGCCAAGGTGTAGTTGAGCGAGCCAATCAGATGCTCAAGCAGGTTTTGGCTCAACAGAGCAGTTCAACTGCGTGGATGTCTCCACAGCAGAAGCTCTGCAAGGCCGTGTTTACTATCAATTTCCTGAATTGTTCATTTGAGAACATGAGTCCACCTGTGGTACGTCACTTTAACAGTGGTAAACAGTTCAAGTTATCCCAACATCCTCCAGTTTTGATAAGGGACCCAGAAACCTGGGAAATCAAAGGTCCCTATGAGCTCATTACCTGGGGACGTGGCTATGCGTGCGTATCCACTCCCTCAGGACCTCGGTGGATTCCCCAAAAGTGGGTGAAACTGTCTGTCCCCAAACATCCTGCTCCAACTGAGGGGAACGAGGAGCAGGTGGCTGTGGCTTCAAAAAGAAGACGCTGCCAGAAAAAAGAAATAGAAATCCTCCTAAAGGATGACATTCTGGCAGATAGAGTCTTTTAACAGGTTTTATAATGTTTGTCTTTCCTTTTAGAGAAAAGCTTCCCTTCTCTAGGTCCTGCGAGAACCCCATTCAAGTTGTCTTCCTGTTAACGCTGAACGGTTTAGCAGCTGCATGAATCGTCCTTCAGCCACGTCAGAACATCTGGGTGACCCTGGCACACAGACTCCCATATCGTGCTGCTACAGATTTTCTCCTACTACTGCAGGGACATGAGTGCCAGGAATTTGAAGGACTTTGCTGTATGGACCTAACCTCGAAAATTCCTGACATCCATGCTACCCTAATCTGAAGATTGGTTCAATGGACTGTTCAAAAGCTGGGGACTCACAGGGTGATGGGCAAAATCATAATTTGAATGAAACTAATATCCTTCTTTCAACTTTGTTAAACAAAAAATGGGGAGATGTTGCATTTCCTAGATGCATTGTAAATGGTACATTCCGTGCCCCCTGCTATGCCCTGTAGCTTGGTCCCTCTCCCCTCCTGGCCATACAGGGCTGGCTGGGATCCAATTTCTCCCCGCCCCCCTTTTCAGACCCTAGAAAAGATCTTTACCCCCTGACCTCTGTTTATTTATCTCTTTTTCTCTTTCTCCCTATTTCCCTAGCTACCCACGAGAAATAAACCCTGCAAGTTCATCAGGGAAAAGAGCCCCTTTTGTTATCTTATTTACTTCAATGAGGCAAGGCCCCTGGAGGCTTCATCCTAACACATGAGCTAGACCGGAGGAAGGGTGAAGAACCGTATTTTAGCGCAGAGCAAAAGCCGCAGTACACCACTGCGAAGGTGTGAGGAAGGGCACTGCCCCAACTTTTGGCCTGGCATGCCTGCGCTGCGCCTTTAGCCACACCCCAGAACAATGGCATTTCTTCCCCGATATGTAAAAAATGTGTTAGTGTATCCTCAGGATTGGCAAGTGCCTGGGCAGTAAGATGAGAGACCACATATGAGGGAGTCTTAAGAGGTTTCCTCCCACATGGCACAGGTGTATTCTCATTCTCGTGCTGAACTGAAAAGTCCGGGCATGGCAATTCTGGCCTGCCTTGTGCAGAGACGACCACAAATGTGGGGCTATGATCCTCTGTTCCGGAGCTCTGCTTCCGGGTGTGTGGGGCGCCATAAGCCTGCAGCAGCCGCCGATGACACCTTGGATTATGGATGAGGCTGGACTGGCCCAGCGTCTCCCGTTGGTCTTACAGCGGCAGGAGTGGCGTCCTAGCGGCATCGCCTGAGGGCCCCATGGGGGGCAGGGAGAGAGCCAGGAGTGACCCTGAGCGACACCGGAAGCGATATCCGTAGGGCCCGGAAGGCCAGCGGTGGCATCGAGTTTCACGGGTAGGAGGCTGCTATGCTGCTTTGAAAGCTGGAGCTCCTCTGCTCTAGGACAGACTGGGAGAGCTGAGGGTGTCCAATCTGGAGAACAGAAGGCTCCAGGGAGACCTTCGAGCCCCTTGCAGTGCCTGCTGGGGCTCCAAGATATCTGGGAGGGATTTTCAAAAAGGGTCTGGACTCGCAGGACAAGGGGGAATAGCTTCAAACTGCCAGAGGGCTGGGGTAGATGGGATATTGGAAAGGAATTCTTCCTTGTGTGGGTGCTGAGGCCTGGCACATGTTGCTCAAAGAGGCTGTGTGGGAGCCCCATGGCAGGAAGTGTCCAGGACTAGGCTGGAGCGGACATGGAGCAACTGGACTAGTGGAAAAGTGTCCCTGCCCATGTCAGGATGTGGGAAGAAGATACTCTATCATCTCTAAGGTCGCTTCGAGTCCAAACCATTCTGGGATTCTAGGATTCATGGAAGGCCCTTTTCCAAGTGAAGTGTTCTATCTCTTGGCTCCCAGCTTGTAGTTGCCAGTTCTTCTGGAAGCAGGCCTCGCCAAGCAGCTGTGATGAGCCATGGGTTCTCAATAGGACGACTGTGATATATTTGCAGAGAGGAAGGCTGCGGACAGATCTTCAAGGCCCAGGTAGAATAAGCAAAGGATTGAATAAAAGCCAAAGGTTGGTTGTGTTAGTCAGTTTGCTGGCTGTTGAAATGGCCCCAGGTCATTTTCAACATTTCTAATTTGGATTTGTTTGAGTAAAAAATGAATGTGTTACCTCCAGCGTGGGCTCTCCAATGCATCTCCATGTGCTCCCATCTCTTTGTTGTATATCAGGTTCTATTAACTGAAGACAGAATCATAACACAGTAGTAAAACATATAGAGGTGTATTTAGCGAGCTTCAGGAGTTTTCAACTCTGCTGTTGACTTTTCTGGTAACTGTAAGCAAGGCAACACAATCCAGTTACTCCACTTTTCCTCTCTGAGGAAAAGATGATCTTTTTTTTTTCGCAGTTTGAAACTAGCTTCGAATGAAGAGAGTTATGCTTGTGGCATGTAGGATTCATTATTTTACCTTTCTCTTCTGCTGTCTTTCGCTTACTAGGTTTTTTAATTTTTTTTTTCGCTCTTCTCCATTCAGTAGGTTTGAAAGAATTCTAATTGTTGAGATGATGGTTCTTTGAAGGCTCACTTAGCCCACCTTTTGGGTGAAGGAAAGAAGAAGACAAGGTCCTCTAAGAAGAGTAAAAACCATACTTTAAAGAGACATGCAGAGATGTCTGCTGATGCCATGCAATTACCGTGTAATCAGCAGAAATGTGTTGGAAAAAAACCCATCAGTGACTTCACAAGAAAGCCACACTCAAGGCAGGTAAAGAACAGAAGCATAAAACCCCAAAGGTATTAAATGGACAGATTTTCATTGGGAATGAGCAACTCCTGAATTCTTGGTTCTAGAACTAGGGGCTTGTAATAAATAGACTGTCTCCTTGCCAAACTTAAATTTGGTGTAATGAACTGCTCACTGCCCGTTGAAGTGCAGGGCTAGTAGATTAATATTTGCCATGGTAGGCATATTGTATGGCTTTCCGGTTAAAAAGAAATTGGTTTTGCTCATAGCAATCTAGATATGTACCCAGTCTGACACCTCTTTTTTAGGCTATATTTCCAAGTAAATGGCTTCCGTGATGATGCAGTAAGTTTATGTCATGAACAGGAATGAAGTGATTGCATGCATCCTTTTTTACCCTAAGCCAGCTGCTGAATAATGAGACAGAGACTCTCACTGATGCCAAGGACTGCCCAAGCTTTTGGGAAAAGCACTGGGCAGATAAAGCCTATTTCCACATTTCTTGCTAGCATCTACTTCAAAGTTCATGGGTTTGTTCATCTTTTAGAGCTGTTCTAGATGTCTTTGTAGTTTACATGTACTAAATGTAGCAGGTATTGCTTTCATGCCGTCCTAATTGATTTGAAGTTGGGATCTACTGAGGCTTCAATGTCTCAGAAGAAGCAACGTTGATTCTTTGATTTCTGTTCTTGAACGTGAGAATGATACTTATGTAGGCTGAATCTATCTCAGTCCATCACAAGAAAAGAAACACTAGGTTTAGCCAGGGTCTCTGAAAGCCACACAGTATTGCTTCTGTGCATGTCAATAATTTGTTCTTCTTTTCCTTCAGATGACCCTGTTGGATATGAACATTTGCACAGCAGAAGATGCTGAAGTTGTGCGCTCCAACATGCTTCAGATGACTGAGAAACTAAAATGTCGGTTTGAAGAAGCAGTGGAGCACGTGGATGTACGTTTCTTTTATTTGATGATATATATTTTCATCACTCATTGGGATTAGTCTGTTCTTCCTGTGCTCCTACCTGCAATGCCTTCTGCGTCATAGGCTATTGATGTCACCTTAGAAAGAGGTCCATAGTGTGACAAAACACTCCAAACAAACAGTTTGGTGTGGAAGAGTTTCATGTGGAAGTGTTCATAATTCTTGTGTTTATGATTTGTAATATAAATAGATTGTATTTTTATGATCATTTCTATCTGAAATACGTATGATAGCGATGAATGACGTATCGCCCAGTCTGCTCAAGATCAGACTTTAGGAATAGCTGGAAATGATCTCCCAAATGTCTTCCAATCTTTTCTATACATAAAAAATGTTGGGCAGTTTTTTCTAAAGGGATAAATTATAGAATGTGATTTGGTGCTTTATGGTGCCAGAATAAACAGAAGTTTTGAAAATCCGCATTCTTACCAGTTCTCTTGGAGATTGATTTTTTTTACTCTCCAGATAGAAGACGCCATGTTGGATACCAGTCGTAAAATTCCAGGCAGCCTTTTATCATGTTACATATCCTCTTACTCATTCATTTCACCTTCCAGCAGTTTAGAAAGAACTTGTTCACTTGAATGTTTTTCTTTGGAGTGATTTTAAGGAGACGGCTAAATGGCCATTATACAGGTAGAAACATAAAATCAAGGGTGTGCTATAAAGACAGGACTTCCTTATGCAAAGAGCCCTCTGAAATTCAAAATACCTGCTATAAAATTAAAAACGTAATCTTTGACTTTTAGATGGGAATTTCTACTCTTCAGTTTCATTCTGTCAGGTGCATTTTTGCTAACTGCTTGATTCACGCTGAATGGACAGTCCTGTCTTATTCTTGGTATGGCAACAGTGATGGAGATCACTGCTGCTTTCTGTAGAAAGTGGCTGCAAGTTGCTATTACGAGGTCTTGTGCAGGTCTAGAGTCTGATTGGATGTGAAGTTCTCATTGTTTCAACAACCAGCTTGGGGTGGCAGTGTCAGAGGTGTTCATTATCTAGGAAGATTTTCATAATCGATGAGTTTTGCTGAGGTAGCTTTCTCTTCTGGGTGTAGAATATATGTGCATAATTAACTTCCTTGAATCCTAAATAGTTGGGGAGATTTTAGTATCCACGAAACCATTTTTACTAGCTTTTTTATGTGGCCTTAGATGATGAAAGTGATCTGCATTCAATTTTAAGAAATAGGAAAACGGTGAGCTGTGAGGAAGAGCTGAAGGAGTATTTGGAGAACACTCGTTCTTCTTGAGATCAAATTAGAACAAGGTATGAATTTTGTATCGTCAACTTAAAAGGCAGATCATCTTTGAACATTGGTTGTACTACTTAGGCCTTGTTTTAATGCTGTTGTGTGAAGGTATGGAAAAAGAGTGCTTTTCACTTCATGTAAGAATATAGAATAATGTCCCTAGTGAACAAGGTTAAGGCAAATAATGCCCACGGTTTAGGAATGGGACAAAGGAAGACTGCTATCATTCAAAAACCATAGCACATCAGTATTCCTGTGCATACAATCACATCCATGCCTTATTCAGAAGGTAAAAGTAGTAGTGCAGATTCATGGATCACCCGAATCAGAAGTTGGTCTGCACCATCATCTCTTCACTCATAGATTTGATCTCATTCAAAGTTCTAGGAACTCAGACATTCAAGACAGCCAAGCACTTGCAACTTAAAAAACGATCTAAAAATTGGTACAATACCGCTCTCCTTCCTGAAGATCTTAGCAGCAACTCTGAAGCCATAGGGGAAGCAGCACTGTTCACACACCCAGGAGGTCTTTCCTAACTGCTCGATCAGAGGCGCATTAGAAGAGCACTATGGACCTGAGGGGCAGATGCACATACCTTCACTCACCTCGCAGTGGGACTGTGGTTAGAGCAGGAGGTTTTATAGTCTTCCTAATAATTTGAGCAGTTAAAACAAAGCCAGAGGCAACAGAACAAGTGAAAATACAATGCCATGTTGCAGAAAGAGAATATTACCTATCTGAACACCTACATTAATTCCCCATCATTCTCTTTGTTTAGGAGACCAAGCCAATGTCCTTGTAAATGAAAACAAGTGTGCATATTGATTTTTCTTGAATCAGGACTCAGCTTTATATCCAAGTCAATGGCCGATAAACCAGAAAGGCTCCGCTGAGCACAGTGCAGAAATAACATGGAAGACAGTAATTTGACCTCTCATGTAAGCAGTGTTGGAATGGTTCCCCATCCAAAAGGAATGATGTCAAATGCTTCTTTGGAAATATTTTAACTTCTGTGCATGTCTTTCTTTGTAATGAACTAATCTGTAACAAGCCAGGACGTGATTGTTTTCAGTAGAAACAGATCAATGGCTACATTTAGCCTAAAGATTTTATGAGATTGTTCAGGAAATGCGATTTAGATTTAAAGGCACTGTAGTCATATTTAATTTTATTTCTCTCCGTACTTGAGTCTCTTAAACAGGGACCTTCAATTGGACAGGAACGGGACACTGAAGCAAATTGAAATGGATGACGTAATGGCTTACCCGGAAGCATTTTGTGGGAATTGATTTCTTCTAGGTATCCATCAGCCAGCATTTTAGTGTGAAGGAAATCTTCAAACAGGTAAAACAAAAATTCCCGTTGTTTTAAAACCTGACTGCTACATTAATTTTTCACTTTTGAGAAAATTTTCATGACCTTTAAAATTCAGACTATATCAAGTATTGTTTCAGCCATTGAAGAAAGTGCTTTTGATAGAGATAGGAGAGGGAAACCAAAACATTTCTCAGAGCCACACTTTGATCTCTGTCCTTGTTACAAACGGCACTTGAGCAAATTCATTTGCCTTTGGAACAGAAAACGACAAGGTAACAGGCTTATCATTACAGATTTGAGTGTTCCAGGTTCTTTAGATAGTAAGTGATCTATTCAAGATGACCTCTTACTGAAAGAGATCCATTTTGAGAAGGGATATGGATTTCTTAGAAGAAAGCAAATCCCTATGTTAAAACGGTGTGGTGGGTGGTTTTTGTTGTTGTTTAGCTTTTAGATCTTGCAAGGCACAATCAACTTCAGAGTTCGAGATCCAAATAAGACCACGACATTCCAAACAGGTGTTTCTTTTTGGTTGTTTTTCAATCTGTATATCTTTGGATTGTAACCAGTAGAACTGTGCTTGAACTGGAAAGAAGTAGCGGAGGTTTCAGAAGTGGAACATATGGTGGAACAGTAAGCTGAGAGCATTGTGCAAGGAGAGGAAAGAGGGGAAAATGGTAAGAGTTTCCTGAGTCGGAAGGGACCCCTAGGGATCGTCAAAGTCCAACTCCTGGCCTGTAGAGAGCCTGGTGCAGGAATAGCTGGAAGAAAAAGGCCATAGTCAGATCAACTTAGTAAAGCTAGCAAAGTGGGCCTCAGTCTCACGGATACAGTGTCCTTGAGATAAGGAAGACACGCAGAATTGAGAAAAACATGAATGCCGAAGTGCTTAGCTAAGCCGCACAGCTAGACCAATGATGAGCTCAGATTTTGCACTATGCATGAGCTAATTAAGCACTGTATTTAATCGCCACTCTGCGTATCAATAAATGAGACTTTGCTGATGACCGAATTGGTGTCCGCGTCTCCCTTCTCCGACATTTGGTGAACCCCGACGTGCCTCCGTCGCTGAAAAGAAAACAGTTTCAGAAAACGGGGGAGAACGCGCCACGGTCGGTGAAGTAGAGTTGGGGCCTGCTGCAACCGGGTCGGTGTCAAACGACGTAGGGAAGACACCCCCAGGAGCCATAAAGGTGGTCCTGGGCCATACGTGCTGCCGAAGCCGGAGAGTTGCAACAGCGCTGACGACGAAAAATGGACAGGCAAGCAGCATATGATTTATTTATAGTACATATACATATACTACATATATACATATATATATACTATATACTACATATAGATAAGTTAAGGTTAAAAGAAATTAATCCCAGGAAGGACATACCGGGGCTGTTAGCCTGGGATTATGCTAAAGGTTTATTCTCTAATCCTCACACCGTGCATGATTTGAATGAGTGGCGTAAGTTAGGGGATGCACTGTGGGAGGCGGTATTAGAGGATGATAAAACAGCAAAAAAGCTGGGAAAGATCTGGCGGGTAGTTCACAACGCACTGCTAAAGCAGCAGGCGGAGAGAAAGGCGGCTCGGGAGGCAGTAAAGGCATATAAAAGGAATGCTCAGTATGGTGATAATGAGCCCCGAGCACCCAGCACGACCAGAGTAGAAATACCTATCTCTGGGGAGGCGGCAGGAATGACAGACATGGCTAGCTGTGCTTGGCCCTCGGCACCCCCCTTAAAAAAGCTTGAGGAGGATTCCGCCGCGGCGGCGGAGACAATTGCAGAAGGCGGAGTAACCCCGCCTTCCGACAGCGAAGGGCCCCAGACCGGCGGCGAAAAATCCCCTTGCCAGTCTGAGCCTACCGCCCCTAAGCCCACCGTGGAGCCAGCTCCGGTCCCTAGGGCGGAAAGCGACCTGTGGGAGGAGATGGCAAGACGGCGGGGGGAGGCGTGGAGTATGCTAGCCAGACACGGCTTGGAGATTGGGGACGAAAGCGCTGTTGACGCAGCGAAAACCTGGGTTTTCCCCGTCACGTATACACAGGGAATAAATCAACAAAAACAAGCCGTCCAAGTGGGAGCGTACTCGCCTCCCGATTGGAAGTTGCTAGCCCAGCTGAGACAGACAGTGAGTCAGTTTAGTTTCCGGAGTGAGCCAGCTAAGCAAATGCTAGATTTCTTGTTTAATACATACCTGCTGTTGCCAAATAATATGAGAAGTATAGTGAAACTGATTTTCACGCAACATCAGCAGTTGCTATTTAACGCGCATTGGCAGGCTCTTGTTCAGGAGTCAGTTGCAACACAGAGGGGCCCGGGAAATCCGTTAGCTGGAATTACCATAGACAAACTAATGGGGTTAAGACAATACCGCAGGACAGAGGCTCAAATAATTTCGGGACCCGACAAAGTTAGGGAAGCCATGCGTCTAGTAAGGAATGCCATCAATCAAGTCAAAGATAGCTCAGGCATACCCATGTATATGGGGATAAAACAGAGAAGAAATAAATCCTTTGGGGACTTTGTAGATAAGGCTGCTGCTGCTATTGAAAAGGCAGGAGTCCCAGAGTATATGAGAGGGGCGCAGGTTTTCTTAGTTAATGCACTAAAAGAATTAGGCTTAGGGCTGCAGAAACAAGCCGAGTCCACACAGTCACAGGTGTTAGCCGCTCTTGCTCCGCTCTGTGCTTCCACGGTGGCCCCAGCCACATCGAACGACCACCGGCCTCCCTCGGCGTGCTGCTACAGATGCGGGTGGATGCGGCGCGGCCCGACGGGCGCCGCCGACCAGCCCCCGGCGGCCGCCACCATATTAGCCCCGGTCACAAGTAGCCGCCGTGACACCAGCGCCATCTCCTGTCTACAACCAGCCACAGCAGGGAGCCTGAGACTCGACCTAACAGCCGCAGTAAAAACATCTTTGATGACAGCTCGCTCCGTCAAAGTCCCAACGGGAGTTTATGGCCCAATAAATATCAAAGGACAAGCTCTTAGAGGACTAATAGTGGGACGCTCGTCAAGCTCCATTGTAGGACTATTTGTACTACCAAGTGTCATCGATGCAGACTACACGGGAGAAATACAAATAATGGTTTATACTCCTTTTCCTCCTCTGACAATTGAAGCAGGTCAGCGTATTGCTCAATTTATTCCACTTCCACAGTTGAGCCGGGGTGTTCAACCACAAAGACAAACCCCACGTGGAGACCAAGGATTCAGATCATCAGGTATTGCTATGCTCACAATGGATCTCCATACCAGACCCAAAAAGGAGGTGAAACTAACCTATGCAGGAGAGACAATAGAAATGATGGGACTCCTAGACACTGGGGCAGATACCAGCATTGTCTCACCAGAAAAATGGCCCCACAACTGGCCATCACTGCAAACTACGGATACCGTGACAGGCGTCGGAGGATTCACCCTTGCCAGAAAAACTCCTCCAGTAAGGGTCACTATAGATGGGCAAAATTTGGTGACTGTGTTGTCCGTAGTTGCGTTACCACCATCGGTACATTGCTTGATTGGAAGGGACATTTTGGCTCAGATGGGGGTCGTTTTATCCAACGAGCACCCTTTGGGGTAATTGCCATTGCTTGGACTTTCCCAATCCCAATCACCTGGACTACCAATGAACCGGTAATGGTTAAGCAATGGCCTCTAAAAAGGGAAAGTCTAATACAAGCACATCAACTCGTAAAGGAACAATTCCAACAAGGACATTTAAAACTCTCAACAAGCCCATGGAACACGCCAATTTTTGTGATCAAAAAGAAGTCAGGAAAATATCGTCTTCTGCACGATTTAAGAGCAGTAAATAATCAAATGGAGGCGATGGGGGCATTACAGCCAGGCCTCCCCAACCCAGCAATGCTCCCACAGCATTGGCCTCTTCTAATCATTGATCTAAAGGACTGCTTCTTCACTATTGCCTTACACCCTCAAGATACTAAAAGATTTGCGTTCACCCTACCAGCAATAAACAGAGAAGAACCTGATAAACGGTATGAATGGACTGTTCTTCCACAAGGAATGAAAAACTTGCCTACCCTGTGCCAACTGTATGTTGATGCCGCATTACAACCATTGAGGATACAGTGGCCCAACACAATTATTTATCATTATATGGATGATATCCTCTTTGCTCAAGAATCAGCATTTACAGACACTCAAATGCAGGAAATTCAAAGCACCCTAGCAAAGGCATCCCTCATAATAGCTCAAGAAAAAATACAGCAATCCACACCATGGAAATTCTTGGGGTGGTCTATCACAGACCAAATCGTACGGCCGCAGAAGCTCCAGCTTGCAACAAAGATCACCACTCTAAATGAGGCACAGCGACTGCTAGGAGATCTGCAATGGCTCAAGCCGATTGTTGGGATACCTAACTCCTTGCTAGACTCCCTCAGGCCACTACTTAAAGGAACTGACCCAACCGCACCTGTAACCGTGACCCCACAACAACATGAAGCCCTCAAGGGTATTATACGCTGCATCGATGAGGGGTTTGTCTCTCGCCGAGATATCTCCTCACCCATCGATCTTACCATCTGGAGTACTGCCAACCACCTACTCGGTGCACTCACACAGCTACAAAAGAAAACGCGGGAGACACGGGTACTAGAATGGATAACCCCACCTTTTTGGGACACTATAACAGCGCTGCCCGTGAGGCGCTAAGGCAGCCACCACCGAATTGGGCTGATTGGATTGAGAGCCACGTCCACCAGGAAGAACAGCCTCTCAGCAGCCGTCCTTGTTGTGCGTGTGGGGGGTCATGGTGTGAAGCCTGGGTAGCCCTAAAGTGCGGGGGCTGTGGGGACTGCTCGTGGGTGGAACAGAAAACAGTGTTTAGTTTGTGGTGCTAGAGGTGTCAAAGTGACGACCTAAGAGATTCAAATTGGGGTCGGGCCCTAGAAAAAGAAGCAGAAGTGCCATATGCCCAAGTACGAAACCTATACGAAACACCAGAACAGCTCCTGTTAGCTTGGGCCCGGTGGGAACTTACCAACTGGATTAAGAGGCAGCACATCTATGCAAATTCGCACATTATCGCTGCAAGGTGCAGACATAAAGTCCCACACCTGCCTTGGCCTCGGGTAGGACCAGTTAAGCCCGGTACAGACCCAGAGGAGGTATTAAATCAAAGTATAGAAGAGGTAAAACAACTGCAGATAACAGGGAGCAATACAGGGCGTAAAAAGAATAGGCCGCCAAAGAAATCAAAATAATGATCATTACACTGCTTATGCTTGCTAACTTTGCTCACACAAAATCTTTTCCAATGCAGCATGCGCCTCGGGAAAACGTATAGGTAACATTCACTAACATAACAAGACAAGAATCAATCTGCTTAAGTCTAGGAGGAGTACAAAATCCTTTTAAAACCTGCCTAGTAAGGTTGCCAGTATGGTTGCAAGAAGTTCAAGGGAATGTGCTGCATGAATTTATCTAACCACTCTGAGTCCATCCACAAAAAGATACAAAACACGCAGCAGAAATTACACAACCTAAAAGAAGAAGATGGTTGGGGCATTGACGAGTGGTTAAAAAGCCTAGGTCTTGGGGGATGGATTCAAACCGTTATTAAGTATGCTATTATGGTGTTAGATATATTCTTGTGCTTAGCTTTATTGCTACCTTGCTTGATAACATGCTTACAAAATTTTATTCAAAAGACTATTAGCAAAGCTTGGCATGCCATTCTTCTAGTTCAAAAAGAAAACGGGGGAAGTGTAGAGAGCCTGGTGCAGGAATAGCTGGAAGAAAAAGGCCATAGTCAGATCAACTTAGTAAAGCTAGCAAAGTGGGCCTCAGTCTCACGGATACAGTGTCCTTGAGATAAGGAAGACACGCAGAATTGAGAAAAACATGAATGCCGAAGTGCTTAGCTAAGCCGCACAGCTAGACCAATGATGAGCTCAGATTTTGCACTATGCATGAGCTAATTAAGCACTGTATTTAATCGCCACTCTGCGTATCAATAAATGAGACTTTGCTGATGACCGAATTGGTGTCCGCGTCTCCCTTCTCCGACACTGGCCCTGCACAGACACTCCAACAGTACCACCCTCTGCATCCCTGAGAGCATTGGCCAAACGCTCCTGGATCTCTGGCAGCCTTGGGGCTGTGCCCATTTCCTGGAGAACCTATTCAGTGCCTGATCAGCCTCTGAGGAAAAAACCTTTCCCTGATAGCCAGCCTAATCGTCCCCTGACACAGCTCCTGGCATTCCCTTGGCTCCTGTCCCTGGTCGCAGAGAGCAGAGAACAAAGCTGTCCCTGTGCTGCCCTTGAGAGGAGCTGAGAGGTCCCAAGTGAGGTGTGAGCTCAGCGTCCTCTCTGCAGCTGAACCAAATGCCCTCAGCCACTCTTTGTATGGCTTCCCCTCCAGCCTCTTCACTATCTCTGTGTCCCTCCTTTGGACATTTCTCCAATAGCCTGAGATCTTTCTGACGTTGTGGCATCCAAAATTGCCCCCAGGGCTTGAAGAGAGCTCAGTCCCAGCCCAGAGCAGAGCAGGACAATCACCTCTCTAGACCGAGCAGTGCCACAAGATAGGGAAAGTTGTCAAAAATCAGCTGGAGAAACAAATCTAACAGAGAAACAGGTGATCTAGGCACAGGAATTGGAAGAAGTTGAGGAAGAAGAAGATGAGGAGAGGATTCCTTGTAAAAGTGAAGAAAATGATCATGCAGAACAACGACTAAGCATTATGATGGTAAGTGAGCAAGAGAATAAGTTTGAAAGTGAAGGCAGTTTTGTCCAAAAGAAGGAGGAATAGGAAGTCTTTTTGCTGAGAATGAATAGAAAGGTTTTTTCTATTTAGTTTGTATATGAAGCACCCGGGGCTCTGAATCATGGTTTTAAAAAGTTAAGGTTTTTGCTAAGAGTAGAAGTATTTTCCATGACCAAGATGTAAGTTAGGTAGGTAAATGGTAGGTTAATAATTACTAGATGCTTAGGCTAGAGCTAATTGTTATAATTATCTGCTATTATAAATTTACGTACAGAAGAACGTAAAATAAGTAAACTGCTAACCATGAAGCATGGAGCCTTGGATCCTGCCAGAGGGTCACTGAGACCTGATGAAGACTCTCCTGACTTCATCCTTCTATGCCACTGACCCATTTCGAGACCACCGACCCAATTCAAGAGAAGAGCTGTGCACGCATGAAGGACAAATGGGCTCATTTTAATATAGGATGGGGATGGGAGGTGCTGGGGTTATGTATATGTATTGTATGTAAGATCTTGGGGAATAAACAGATGGCAAAGAACCTTGTTCAGGGCCGTCACGCCTTTCGGAGGTGACTCCCGTGCCGCGCGCCGGTGAATAAACATACCACTTTCTAACTTTAATTAGTTAGAGGGTGTTAGTGATTATACCGCGTTTTTTAATGATTCAGCTCTAGATCCTTTTGTGGGAAAATGGAGTTTGTAATGTTGCCAATCATTTTGGAGCAAATTTGGAGGTTTTTCGGGTCCCTGGGGAATTTTGGGTTGAATTCTGGGGATTTGGGGGTTCCCAGGTGAATTGGGGGGGGGATTTGGGGAGATACAGGTGAGTTTTGAGGGGTTCCAAGTTGATTTTGGGGGATAATTCTTGGAATTTTGAGGGATCCTGGGGAGCAGGGTTTGGGGTTGTGTTGGTTTGAAAGTAAAACCAGTGCGAGACTCCAAGTCAGTAATACGATTTCATAGGAGAAAAGAGAAAAAATAAAATACATGCAATAATATAAAAGAAAAAATCACCAACAAAGTCAGAAATAAAACCTGACACCCTGTCAGTCAGGGTGTTGGTAGCAGTCCGTATAAATGGTGGCTGCAGTCCTCCTGGATGACAGATGTGGTTCATTTGAAGGAGTGCTCCTGTAGAAGGTGCAGTTTTCCTCCGAAGATCCAGCGATGATGTGGAAAAAGGTCCGACTTTCCTCTGGGATCCAGTGGAAAGGACTGCCTTGGTGTTCCAAATCTCAGTTTTTAACTAGGTAGGAAATGTTTGGCTCCTCCCCCTGGCTGGAGCATCTCCCAATGGGATGATGTAATCTTATCAGTCACACAATAGGACTTAATGGCCCATTAACAGAATATATCTTCTGGAGGAAGGATGGGTTGTGAAAAGATAATGATGATCATCCCCCTGATCTTATCAGATGGCACATCAGCAGAGGATATCTCCCACAGAGATAAGGATCACCACCCCTCCCACATTTTAACAGATCGTGATAGAATACACATTTTTGCATTGTACCCCAGTAGAGGGGTGAATTTGTGGAATGTGGGGAGTCCCAGTTGAATTTTAGGGGGAATTTGTGGAATTCTAGGGATCTCAGGGGAATTTTGGGGGTAATTTGGTGAATTTTAGAGTATACATGGCAATTTTAGGGTTCTCAAGTGAGTTTTGGGGATGCCAGGTGGATTTTGGGGTGAATTCTGTCGATTTTGGGGTATCCAGGCGAGCATTTGGGAGTCGTGGGAGAAATTTGGGATGAATTTGGGGGGATGCAAGTGGATTTTCCGGGGAATTTTGGTGATTTTTGGGAGTTCCAGATGGGTCTAGTAGTGAATTGGGTGGATTTGGGGGCATCTGGGTGGGTTTTGAGGTGGATTGGAGACATTTTGGGGTGAATTTGGGAGGTGTTGGGGGGACTGGGTCTAGGGGGTGATTTGAGGGATTTTGGGGGTTGCAGGTGGGATTTTGGGGTGAAGCCCTGGGATGTGGAGGTCCCCCGTGAATTTTGGGGTGGATTTGTGGAATTCTGGGAGTTGCCAGGTGAGTGCTGGGCATCCCAGGGGGGACTTCGGGGTGAATTTTGGGTATTTTGGGTTTCCCAGGTGAATTTCTGAGGTGAAAAGGTTCAAAAAGGGTTTTTTTGAAAACAACTTAAAGCCAGAAGGTTATTGAAAATTAATAGATGTGATGCAAGTAGGTAATATGCAGACAATACAGAGCTTGACAAATCATGGGAAAAATGCAGTGGTAACACCTGAGTGTGTGAGGACGTGATTAGTATAGCTAAGGCTCAGTTGAAGCTGAATTTGGAAAAGCATGCCAAAAATAAGAATAATAAAGGCACCTACGGGTATTTCAGTGGGAAAAGGAAGATGAAAAGAAACCTATCACTCCTCCCCTATTCCCCCCCGCACCCCCATAAGCCAGACAGGACTAGTGACAACAGACAAGGAGAAGGGTGAGGTACTCAACAAGTGTTGGTCTCAGTTTTTACTGCCAGTCACTATTTCCAAATCTCTCAGGTTATCGGACTGGTGGACTTGATTCTAAGCCATAGTAGCAGGTCAGCTTTCAGACCACTTGAGGAACCTGAGCATGCAAGACCATGGGACCCACCCAGAGGCATGTCAGGGCCCTGAGAGAACTGGCAGCTGTAGTTGCTAAGGTGCTGCCTACATCATATTTGAGAAATCAAGGCAACCAGCTGATGTCTCCAGACACTGTGTTGTATTGACTCCAATACTCTTGGTCTTATTTGTAAATCTTAGAGCTCTGAGTCAATTTCTGCAGAAGATTCCCAATGCAGTTTCAGAAATGGAATCTTTGTTATTGGTCCTCATGTTGATTTTGGATATTTCCATTTTCTGCACTCCTATATTTTCGAAACATTTGTAATGACTGAAAAGAAAGCTGAGACGAGGCATTATGCTCTTTCCAGTGATATAAATGGACCAGTGTTCTTTTCAGACAAATATGTTTTTGCTGTGTCTAAGCACATGTGCATACCTGTGTTTGATTTATGTGTCCAGGTTTTGGCAATGGGGCAGCCACAGGGCAGTCCTGTGACAATGGCCGAGGTGCTGCCCTGTCCCGCTTTCTTCCATCTGGCTCCGCTTCAGGATGTCCTCCCTGCTGAGAGAAGAGGTTGGGATAGCACCTTTGGAAATGTGACTTTCTGGGGTTTTTTTGTTTTGTTTTGTTTTGTTATTTTTAAAGTTAGTAAAAACCTTCACCCTGATTTTTTGATGTGTTGGTTTTGGGGTTTTTTTTTCAGGTTTTGGTGGGGGTTTTTTTGGGGTTTTTTTTGGGCTTTTTTTTTCCCTTTGGGGATAATTGTTTGGGGTTTTTTGTGTGTTTGTTTCGTCTGCTTTTTTTGTTTGTTTTTTTGTTTTTTTATTGCGGTTTTGTAGAGTTTTTTAAGGAAACTGATTGGAAAACTGAATAGTCCTCCACTATAGTCTCCTGGATTCACCTGAGACTCTTCCTAGGCATGTCCCTGATCCTTTTTGCAATGAGTGTCTGTCTTGGTTTGAAAGACAGGTGTAGTCTAAGGAAAGGCAAGAGCCCCTTCCTGAGATGCAGAATGCAACCCCCTCCCTTTTAATTATTTTAGGTCCAAATCAGAGGCCTTCAGTCAGGAGATGTGGGGATAAGGGTAACAGTTCTTTGCTGATGTCTAACAAGGCAGGAAAACAACAACAGCTATAAAAATTGACAACAGAACAGAACAGTATATCTCATCTCCAGTTCCTTTTGGCCTCAGGCCGTCTCCCTGCACTCAGTTACCGGTTCTGTAGGCAGGACAGGTCCCGCGCAGTCTGAGAGGGCTGGAGTGATGGTGGCGGCCCAGGAGTGAGCGGGATGGGAAAGTGACTCCCGGTCACGGTGTCGGTCGTGGTGCTCACCAGAGTGTCCGGTGGTAGTAAGGTGAGGTGGGAGAGCACCAGAGCGATGTCCAACGGCAGGGAGTGTGGATCTCAGTGCTGGGATGGCAGGGGAGATGCCAGACCGCAGCCCGGGCTGTCCTCCCACTCCAGTAGCCAAGCGAGAGAGAGTCCCTCGCTCCAGAACCCCTGTCCCACCTTTCCTTTTCCGGTTTCCCCCCCTCCCCCTCCACCCAGGCCCCTAGGAGAGAACATTATCTGTCGTTTTAAGGTGTAGCCACAATTACTTAGCATAACAATGGGAGAAATTCCACAGAAAGAAAAAGGGAAGCATTCAACCCCCAACATTATCAACCCCTGAATTTCTCCCATACTAATATGCTATATCAAATTAAACCCTTACATTATATATACATACATGCAGTTAGAGACATAGGCACAGTACTATAGGTATTTCACCCTAAAACAAGGTCTCCTTGGAGTATGCATCTGGTCTATCCACTCTTTTGCATCACCCACCAGGTGCAACCTGGTCCCTGAGCGAATACAACTCCACGGATGGGATTGTCTTTGCTGGAGGCAGGATTAACCCAAACAGTTTTTCCTAGCATACCTCTCATGTGTACCACTGGAACCTTATCTCCATCTGATATTCCAAAGGGCTCAGATTGGGCAGGGCCTGCTCGGTTAGTGGAACCTCGGGTGTTCACTAACCAGGTGGCCTTTGGTAGATTAATCTCCCAGTTCCTCAAGGTTCCCCCACCCAGTGCCTTCATGGCGGTTTTAAGCAGGCCATTGCACCGTTTAACATTCCCTGCAGCTGGTGCGTGGTAGGGGATATGGTACACCCACTCAATGCCGTGTTCTCTAGCCCAGGTGTGTATAAGGCTGTTCTTGAAATGAGTCCCATTGTCTGACTCAGTTCTCTCAGGGGTACCATGCCTCCAAAGAACTTGTTTTTCCAGGCCCAAGATGGTGTTCCGAGCAGTGGCATGAGGCACAGGGTAGGTCTCTAACCATCCAGTGGTGGCTTCCACCATGGTCACTACGTAGCGCTTGCCCTGGCGGGTTTGAGGCAGTGTGATGTAGTCAATCTGCCAGGCCTCTCCATACTTATATTTGGCCCATCGCCCCCCATACCAGAGGGGCTTCACCCGCTTGGCCTGCTTGATGGCAGCACACGTCTCACAGTCATGGATAACTTGAGAAATACTGTCCATGGTTAGATCCACCCCTCGGTCTCGTGCCCACTTATATGTGGAATCTCTGCCCTGATGACCTGAGGCATCATGGGCCCATCGAGCCAGGAACAACTCTCCCTTGTGCTGCCAATCTAAATCTATCTTCGACACCTCTATCTGTGCAGCCTGATCTACCTGCTCATTGTGTCGGTGTTCCTCATTAGCCCGACTCTTGGGGACATGGGCATCTATGTGACGGACTTTCACAGGCAGCTTCTCTACCCGGGTGGCAATGTCTTTCCATTCATTGGCAGCCCAGATTGGTTTTCCCCTACCTTGCCAGTTAGCCTTTTTCCACCTTTCCAGCCAACCCCACAGAGCATTGGCTACCATCCATGAATCAGTGTAAAGGCAGAGTTTTGGCCGCTTCTCTCTTTCAGCAATGTCCAGGGCCAGCTGAACAGCTTTGAGTTCAGCAAGTTGACTCGATCCACCTTCTCCTTCGGTAGCTTGTGCAACCTGTTGTGTGGGACACCATACGGGTGCTTTCCAATTCCGGTTCATCCCCACGATGCGGCAGGAACCATCAGTGAAAAGAGCATAGCATGTTTCATCTGCTGGCAGTTGGTTATACGGTGGGGCTTCTTGAGCCCAGGTCACTTGATCCTGTTCCTCTTTGTCGCCAAGACCAAAGTCTTCCCCTTCCAGCCAGCTGGTAATTATCTCCAAAATCCCAGGGCGATTCGGTTTCAAATACGGGCGCGTTGTGTGATGAAGGCAATCCATTTGCTCCATGTGGCGTCAGTGGCATGGTGGGTTGAGGGAACCTTTCCTTTGAATACCCACTCCAGCACTGGCAGTCGGGGTGCCAGGAGGAGTTGTGTTTCCGTGCCAACCACCTCTGAGGCAGCTTGAACCCCTTCATAGGCGGCCAAGATCTCCCTCTCCATTGGAGTATAGTTGGCCTCGGACCCTCTCTAGCTTTGACTCCAGAATCCCAGTGGTCGGCCTCCCGTCTCACCAGGCACCTTCTGCCACAGGCTCCAGGACAGACCATGGTTCCCGGCTGCAGAGTAGAGCATGTCCTTCACATCTGGTCCCGTCCTGACTGGGCCAAGGGCTACTGCATGAGCGATCTCCTGCTTGATCTGGGCAAAGGCTTGCTGCTGCTCAGGGCCCCAGTGGAAATCGTTCTTCTTGCGGGTGACCAGGTAAAGAGGGCTCACAATCTGGCTGTACTCAGGAATGTGCATTCTCCAAAAGCCTATGGCACCTACAAAGGCTTGTGTTTCCTTCTTGCTGGTTGGTGGAGACATTGCAGTGATCTTATTGATGACCTCACTGGGAATCTGGAGCCGTCCATCTTGCCACTTTACTCCCAGGAACTGGATCTCGTGGGCACGCCCTTTGACTTTGCTCTTTTTAATGGCGAAGCCGGCTCCCAGCAGAATCTCAATGATCTCTTCTCCTTTTTGAAATACCTCCATTGCCCTGTCCCCCCACACCATGATGTCATCAATGTACTGCAGATGTTCTGGAGATCCACCCCTCTCCAGTGTAGCCTGGATCAATCCATGACAGATGGTGGGGCTGTGTTTCCACCCCTGGGGCAGTAGGTTCCACGTGTATTGCACACCCCTCCAGGTGAAAGCAAACTGAGGCCTGCACTCTACTGCCAGAGGAATGGAGAAATATGCATTGGCGATGTCAATGGTGGCGTACCACTTTGCTGACTTGGACTACAGCTCGTACTGGAGTTCCAGCATGTCCGGCACAGCAGCGCTCAGCGGTGGAGTCATTTCATTCAATGCACGATAGTCCACGGTTAATCTCCATTCTCCTTCAGATTTACGCACAGGCCAGATGGGGCTGTTGAAGGGTGAGTGGGTTTTACTGACCACCCCTTGACTCTCCAGCTCACGGATCATCTTGTGGATGGGGATCACGGCATCTCGATTCGTCCGGTACTGCCGGCGGTGCACTGTTGAGGTAGCAATTGGCACCTGTTGCTCTTTCACCCTGAGGAGTCCCACTGCAGATGGGTTTTCTGATAGCCCAGGCAGGGTGTTCAACTGCCTAATGCCCTCTGCCACCACAGCAGCTATTCCAAAAGCCCACCTGAGTCCCTTTGGGTCTTTGTAATAGCCGTTCCTGAGGAAGTCTATGCCTAGGATACATGGTGCCTCTGGGCCAGTCACAATTGGATGTTTCTGCCACTCTTTCCCAGTGAGGCTCACCTCAGTCTCCAGCAAAGTCAATTCCTGAGATCCCCCCGTAACCCCAGCAATTGAAACAGGTTCCTCCCCGACATGCCCCGATGCTATGAATGTACACTGTGAACCAGTGTCAACCAATGCACTGTGTTCCTGTGGCTCTGATGTGCCAGGCCATGGGTTCCACACCGTCCAAAAGATCCGGTTTTCCCGTGCCTCTCCCTGGCTAGAGGCAGGGCCCCTCTAGCCCTGGTTATTATTTCTCTCCTGGGCATACATAGTGGAGGTTCCTTCAAGGGGATCTGACAGATCATCTTCCCTTCTGTAGTACCCTGCACCTTGGTCATTGGAGGCTGAGGCTACCTTCACTTTAGTGGAGTTCCCTCTGTTAGTGTTCCCCTCCCTGAGTTGGCGCACCCGTGCTGCCAGGACAGAAGCGGGTTTCCCATCCCACCTTCTCAGGTCTTCCCCGTGGTCACGTAGAAAAAAACCACAGGTCAGCACGTGGGGTATACCCTCTCTCCCTAGCTGGGGGGCGTTGGGCTCTGCTTTTGGGGTCCATGACTCGCACTGGTGCTGCACTGATCTTCCTCACCTCTTCCCTTATCTCCTTCATCTCCTCCTTAAACTCCTCTCTGAGGTCCTTAACCACAGCAGAGACATGAGCCTGCATTGGGCCAGCCATCATACTCTGAAAATTCCTGAGCCTGTTGGCAACAGAACCCACTGTTACTTGGTTGGTATCAGCATTAATCATTCAATAAAGGGGGTATATTGAGATGGGCCCAGGTTTGCCAGATTCCACAACCTCTGTCCTGTGCACCTGACCTTGTCAGGGTCATTGTCATGCTGTCCATCCCTCCCAAAGAGCACCTCCAGTACTGCCACTTCTCTCAGCTGTTAGATCCCTTCGTCAAGGGTATTCCAAGGTGTTCTCCGGTGGTGCTCCTGCATTCTTTCCTTGTGGACAAATCTCTCTCTCACACTCATTAAAAGTCGCACCCAGAGGGAAAGGAGACCTGTCTCCCTTACAAATACTTCGTCCACACCTGAGTCCTGGGTCAAGGCTCCCAAATTCCTTGCCTCTGTACCATCCAGTTGCACACCTGTACCCATAAGGTCCCAGACCCACAGTAACCAGGTTGTAAAAGGCTCACGACCCCGTCGTACAATGTCTTTTCTCAGGTTACGGAGACTCTCGTATGACAGGGACTCGGTGATGATCTCAACTTCTGGCTCCCCTGCTGGTTGTGAGGGGCCCCCTTCCTGACCCTTATTATCTGGGTGCCTTGTCTTCATCTTAGACTTCCTAGTTTCCACAGGGGCAACTGCTGCTGCTGAGTGCCCTTGCAGTTCAGCTGGAACCTGGACAGATGTAACGTCTGTGGGTCCCACTGCTGCACCATCAGAGTCTCCCTCTTTAAGGCAGGGGGAGGGTTTCTCACGAGCTGTGGAGAGGTACTCCTTCAGCATCTGGCCCATCTCATGTATCTCCTTCACTAGCACCCCCACCCATTCTGGGTGGTTCCTTTCTGAGGTGGGCTGTGGGGCAGGGTCAAACGCTGGGTTAATATCCCTAGTCTCTTGGACAGGATCAGACTCTGGGGTAACATCCCTAGTCCCTGCAGTAGGTATCAGGGCCGTTATCCAAGTCAATCTCCCCTTATCTCTGAATGTTAGAAAGATCAGGTTTAACAGGGATATAAGCAACACTAGCCGCAGTATAATGTCATTAGCATTTGAAGCGGATTTGAACCCCGTGAAGACTGGTGGGGTGAACTGCAAAAACCGTGTGATGGGTTGGGAGAAGATTTCACCTGCTGCCACTTCCTCACAGTAAGTACCATTATTGAAGTAGCCCCAGAAACACACACTTAGAGTGCGACAGCTCTGAATCCATGTGGTCATCTTCCAGAGAAAATTAAAAATCCATTAATTCCTCAGCAGATGAACCCACAAAATGAACCAGATAATAGCCAAAGTAACCTTGGTTATGAGACTCATGGTTAAAAAAGGGCTTGCAAATGGGAGAGATATAGCAGTTACCACATGGAGGCCAATCCAGGGTAAGCTGGACAGCATGGTGTCACCTACCACAAGCTTGGGTAATTCAAGAACTGTTATCCCCTTTTCTACCCCTCTCTCAATGCCCTCAGGCAATGCCTCACTTCCGGGCGCCAAAATCTGTCTTGGTTTGAAAGACAGGTATGGTCTAAGGAAAGGCAAGAGCCCCTTTCCTGCGATGCAGAGTGCAACCCCCCTCCTTTTTAATTATTTTAGGTCCAAATCAGAGGCCTTCAGGCAGGAGATGTGGGGATAAGTGTAACAGTTCTTTACTGATATCTAACAAGGCAGAAAACAATAACAGCTATAAAAATTGACAACAGAACAGAACAGAACAGTGTAACTCAGTTCCAGTCCCTTCTGGCCACAGGCCGTCTCCCTGTGCTCAGTTACCCGTGCTGTGGGGGCAGGGAAGGGCCCGCGCAGTTGTGGAGGGCTGGAGGGACGGTGACAGCGGCCCAGAGGTGAGAGGGATGGGGAAAGTGACTCCCCCCTCACGGTGTCAGTCGTGGTGCTCGGCAGAGTTTCCGGAGGTAGTAGGGTGAGGTGGGAGAGAAGCAGAGCGATGTCCAAACGCAGGGAGCGTGGATCTCAGCGCTGGCGTGGCAGGGGAGATGATAGATCCGAGCACGGGGCGTCCTCTCCCTCCACGAGCCAAAAGAGAGAGTTTTCCAGCCCGTTCCCGACCCCGTCCGGACTTTCCTTTTTCCTGATTCACCCCCCCCCCCCTCCACCCACCTCCCTGCGAGAGAACATTACCTTAAGGTGTAGCCACTTAGCATAACAATGGGAGAAATTCCACAGAAAGAGAAGGGAAGCATTCAACCCCCAACAATGGAGTACACCACAGCGAAGGTGTGAAGAACGGCACTGCCCCAGCTTTTGCCCTGGTGTGCAATGGCTGTGTGCTAATTTTCCAAGCAGCAAGAGCACTGAGAAGTGAAAGCGATTGTGAAGGAGCTATTTGACTGCTCGTCTGCGCTTCGCAGCACTGCGCTTGCAAGCGGCTTAGTTCTTCGCCTTCTGCCATCTGGACAGAGCTGAATTCCAGCGCTCAGTTTCAGCTCTGCCCAACATCGTGTCCTCAGTTCTGCCAGCAAGCACGCCCTGCTGCCTTGGCTCCGAGTGCAAAGTCCCTAGCGAGCTCTCACTCAGTGCAAAGCACCCAGAAAGACGCTCTCACTCGTCTTTCAAGGAGCGATTCCTAACAGCAGAAGCAGCAGAAGCACAAACTGGATGACGAGAAGGGACAATGTAGAACACGTCTCTGTCCTGGCACATTTTCATGTGCAATATATTGTTGCGTTTCCTAGATACATTGTAAATGGTTCATTCCGTGACCCCTGCTGTGCCCTGTGTCTTGGTCCCTCTCCCCTCCTGGCCACACAGAGCTGGCTGGGATCCAATTTCTCCCCGCCCCCCCTTTCCAGACCCTAGAAAAGGTCAGTACCCCCTGGCCTCGCTCTCTTCCCCCTCTCTTTTCTTTCTTTTCTCCCTCTTTTCTCCCTTTTTCCCTTCCCTTTTTCACTCACTACCCACGAGAAATAAACCGGTAAATTTATTAGGGGAAAGAGCCTCTTTTGATATCTTAACTACGTCCATGAGGCTAGGGCCCAGGGCAATTTCACCCTAACACCTGAGCTAGACTGGAGGAAGGGTTAAAAACCCTATTTTGGGGCCAAGTAAAAGCCATCAGTTGGCGCTCCACGTGCGTGGTCTCTACAGAGCACGCACGTTCCGCTGTGACTCCTATTTTCGGGATTCAACAAGCCTGGGAGCTGATCAACTAGTTTAAATTTCTTTAAGCTGCATTTTGTGCAGTTTGAAGACGTTTCAGCACGAACTGGCAGGCTGTCAGGACCCCAGACAGGTCGGTTCTGGACGTGGATCCACTACAATTACACAGACGTCTCTGCCTGCAAGACGAAAGGTGAGTGAAAGCGTCCCTTCGCGGTGGGTGGTTCCCGGAGCTCCGCGGGGGGGGGGGGGGGGGTCTCACCAGTGGCATTTTTCTGGCCCGGTGCCGTTCTCGGAAGGAGAGGCGGCCCGGGCGTGTTTGCAGAGCGCACGGCTCGGGAGCCCTCGGCCACGTGGTGCGGCGCGGGGGCTGGGGGGGGGGGGCTGGACGCGGCCACCCCAGGCGCGGCGCGGCAGGCAGGCAGCTTTGGTCGGTTTCAAAGCTGCTGCACAGGGGGTTTTTTTTGCAGTTTTTGCGGTTTTTAGGGGTTTTTGCGGCGGGGTCGATCTCTACAGCGGCATGGGCGCCACGTAAAGTTTTGCTGACAAAAAACGGCGAAATTAACATCGGTTCAGCATCCAGTAAAGCCTGAAAACCGTAGTGTACCTAGCACGTTTTAACAACTAACTCCTTTCCTGTGTTTTAACTGTAGTGGGGTAGATATAGTGCAAATTGCTAACACCATGGGCTTACAGCAATCTGCCTTACAAAAGAGTATAATAAAACAACTCAAGGAAATATTAAGTTCAGGAAATGTTTTAATATCTAATAAAAAATTAGCCCGTTTTGCCATCTGGCTGTCTGTTGAAATATCTGACCTTGAATTGCAAAATATGAATTCGATTTCATTTTGGGATGAAATAGGGGATTTATTAACTTTAAAAGTAGAAAATGGAGATAAAACTGCCTCTGTATTCCTCCCGATATTCTTACAAATTCGGAAACTTTTAATTCAGACAGAAAACAACAGACAGCAGCAGCAAAATAATTCAAACTCACCTTACCTTTCCCCAAAACCCTATAACCATAACCTAGAAAGCACCCTCGGGTATCCCTTGAAAATGCAGGGTGCCCAGCACGGCTGCAACTGTTCTGAATCCCCAAATCCTCCCCAGTATCCCGGTTCTGACAATTTTTCGAAAATTATCAGCTCTCCTTCCTTGTTCCCTTCCCCCCCGGCCACGGATACGTGGCCGTATCCGGACAGGTCAGGATCAAGGTCCCAGATAGCATTGGACATGCGGTACAGGGGGGGGGGGCCCATATGGTGACAGCCACGTGTCTCCTCCTTCATCCCGCAACCCCCTTCACCCTCTGGTCCCAGCCCATAAGCCTGTCCCCTCCCATAACCCATCCCTGCCCTCGGCTCCACCGCCCCCTCCCCCCTCCAAGACCCTGCCCTGCACGGCACCTGGCGACCCCTCCCACAGGTGTTGCAACCCTGGATTCCACCACCCCTACCCCTCTCCGGTTTCACATTCCTTCCCTCCAAGCTGCAGCGGGGTGGGGGAGGGCAATGTAGCCCCTGCAAGTTCCAGTGCCCGTGGGGGTGGGGGTGGGGGGGGATCAGCTCACAGCCCCTGGGGGACGGATGGTGCTCCCGTGGTGGTGGGGGGGTGGGCAGCCTCCCGGGCCGGGTGGGGGGGGGATGCACAACCCTGGAACTCACCACCAGGAAAAAGAGTATATACCATCAGTTGCTCCTGTAGTTTATCTTGGTAAAAGAAACGGTAAATAAAGTTAGCAACCTTTGTCCTATCAAGATAAAAAAGGAAATTTGTAAATTACAGAGAGAATTTGGTAAAAATAGTGAAATCTTTAAAGGCATGATGAGAGCCACTTTTAACTCAAACGAACTGGTTCCATATGATATCAAAGAGCTTTACCGGTGTCTGTTAACTCCTTCAGAATATGATCAATGGGAAAGCCTGTGGAAAAGATCTTTGAAAGTGCTTTTACAAGAGCTTTTAAAAAGCTGAGATAATGCAAAAGATGCTGATAATAATGATATGACATATGAACACCTATGTGGGGAAAAAGATTGGCATTGCCCTGAAAGCCAAACAAGAGTACTATCGAAGTCTGTCCTAGATAAAATATGCAATGTTGCAGAAAAAGCTTTTAATCAATTACCAACAGTAGATACTAAAGGCAGTTATATTAACATTAAACAGTTTGCTTCTGAGAATTTCTTACAGTTTGTGGACCGCCTTCGTACGCAAGTAGAAAGACAAGTGTCTGATCCAGTATTACAAGCTGAATTAATTAAAGAAATGGCTCAGAGGAATGCTAATGAAACATACCGTAGGGTTATCCTTGGCCTTCCCCTGGAGCCAGCACCTAGCTTAGCACAGATGATAGAAGCCTGCGCCAGAAAAGCAGAACTGCTCAGTGGACACGAAAGAAATACAGGACTGGCACGCCCAAAAACCATGGCAGCTGTAACACCAGAAGCCAAGAAGCAACCAATGTCACCAGAGCAACTGCAGCACATCATCTGCTTCCAGTGCAAGCAGCCAGGACACTTCGCCAGAGACTGTCCACACAACCAAAAACGGAAGAAGACCAACAAACAAAAAAAATAGCTTTACAGCCCGTACCTGCCATTAACACAGTAGTGCGCTCGGCTTTAAATACTGCGGGCTCCACACTCGCAAAAGACTCTCTCTTAATAAACAAAAAGGGGGAGATGGGATAGAGGGTGTGGGGATGTATGGCAATGAAAATATCAAATGTTCAATTAACAAGGTTTGGAAGCCACTAGGCTGTTTTAGGCTTGTGACTACCAGAGGTTTTCATTTCAGGTCACCTGATTGAACAGTCATAACAGTGGACTTACCCAACAGTACACAGGACGTGACGTTAAACCACATGAAACTGGACAGTGAGTACTTTGCTGTCGGTGACACAGCACACACACCCCTAGAGATTGAGGTGGTTCCCATGACCATCAAGGGAAGCATAACTGGCCTCATTCTCCTGGCACGATGTCCTCTACCGCCATTTTACCTGGCTGAGGGACAAATCCTTGCCCAGGCCATTTCTGTTCCACAGGAGGTCCCAGTAGATGGAAAATCACCTGAAGTCTACTGGGCAGAAGTGTTGGGTGAGGACAAACCTTCTCTGGCATGCAACCTAACCCGTGGATCAGATCACCTCCATGTGGAGGGGGTACTGGACACGGGTGCTGATGTGACTATCATACCCGAGAGGATGTGTTCGTCACATTGGGAACTTCAGCCTGCGGCAGACAGAATCCAGGGTGTAGGAGGAGTAAAATTGGAAAAAAATATCAAAAAGCATCGTACAAATTGAGGGGCCGGATGGAAAATTGGCTAGCATCCGTCCATTTGTTACAGATTATAAATGCCCTCTATGGGGGAGAGACACCATGTCCCAGTGGGGGGTGAAATTGATTAGTCCGAAAACTCCTCGGGATTTTTAGAAGTGGCCACTGTGGGGCGCCCTACCCAAAAGTTGAAATGGCTAGATGATACCCCAAATTGGGTAGCACAGTGGCCGATGAGTAAGGAGAAGCTCAGGGCGCTTGAGGAGCTTGTGCAGGAACAATTGGCTAAAGGGCAAATAGAGGAGACCACAAGTGCGTGGAATTTCCCGGTTTTTGTGATAAAGAAACCAGGGAATGACAAGTGGAGTCTGCTCCACGACCTCCAGGAAATAAACAAAGTAATTGAGGTCATGGGGTCTCTCCAACCTGGAATGCCTTCTCCAACAATGCTTCCCAGAGATTGGCAATTGGCTGTTCTAGACATCATGGACTGTTTTTTCCATATTCCCCTACACCCAAAGGATGCCCCATGGTTCGCCTTCTCGGTTCCTACCATCAATCGAGAAGCCCCAATGAAGCGCTACCACTGGAAGGTTTTGCCCCAGGGATTAAAATGTAGTCCCTCCATCTGCCAGTGGCATGTGGCCTCATTGCTGTCCCAGGTGTGTGCCCAGAGAGGGGAGGCCATCATCCTTCATTACATGGATGATGTGCTTGTGTGTGCCCCCGATAACTCTCTACTCCAAGACACACTTGACCTAGTGGTTAAAGTTTTAACCTCTGCTGGATTTGAATTGCAGGAGGACGAAGTCCAAAGGAAGCCACCTTGGAAGTACCTGGGCCTGGAAATTACTGCACGGACCATTGTTCCGCAGAAATTGGAAATTAATTGTAATCCAAAAACCTTAGCAGATCTCCATTCCCTGTGTGGGTCATTGAATTGGGTTAGGCCCTGGCTAGGCCTCACTAATGAGGACCTAGAACCTCTCTTCAATTTATTGAAAGGGGAGAGAGAGCTGCTTTCTCCCAGGGAACTCACCCCAGAGGCAAAGACTGCAATCGAAAAGGTACAAAAGACCTTAGGAGAGAGGCAAGCTCACTGTTACCAGCCCGAGCTGCCCTTCAAATTCATTGTCCTAGGAAAACTGCCACACTTACACGGGTTAATATTACAATGGATCAAGGAGCAGAGAGAGTCACTCTTAATCATAGAGTGGGTCTTCCTCTCCCACCAAAGATCCAAAACTATCACTAAGCCACAAGAGTTAATAGCTCAGCTGATTCGGAAAGCAAGGATGAGACTGTATGAACTAGCTGTTTGTAACTTCACATGTATTCACCTCCCTGTTAAACTGTCTGAGGAGGGAAAGAACTCTCCTGAAAGATTGACTAAAGAGATGTTTGAGCACTTGCTCCAGAGCAATGCCAGTCTCCACTTAGCCCTGGACAGCTATAGAGGACAAATATCAGTCCATGCCCCATCTCACAAGCTGTTTAATGAGGAATTCCTCCTCATTCCTCGTGAGGAGTCGGAGACCACTCAAAGCTCTCATAGTGTTCACGGATGCATCTGGGGCGTCCCACAAGTCAGTGATGACTTGGAGAAATCCTCAGACTCAGCATTGGGAAGCTGATGTTGAGTTTGTGGAAGGGTCACCCCAGGTAGCTGAACTGGCAGCAGTCGTGAGAGCCTTTGAAAAGTTCTCGGAGCCAATAAACTTGGTGACAGACTCAGCCTATGTAGCGGGGATAGTGTCCAGGGCAGAGCAGGCAGTGCTCAGAGACACCAAAAATGAGCAGCTTTTCAGGTTGCTTTCCGAACTAATTTATTTGATTTCTCATAGAGAACACCCGTTCTGTGTGATGCATGTGAGATCACACACAGATTTGCCATGCGAAATTGCAGAAGGGAACCGTCAGGCAGACTCCCTTGCAACCCCAGCAGAACAAGCAACCCCAGCAGAACAAGCACACCTTCCTGACATCTTCCAACAGGCAAAGCTGAGCCACCAGCAGTATCACCAGAATACACCAGGTCTAATGCGTCAGTTCCAGCTAACACGGAGTCAGGCTCAAGCCATTGTGGCCACCTGTCCCAACTGTCAGCTGCACACCATGCCCTCAATAGGCATGGGGGTTAACCCCCGAGGTCTTGGCAGTTGTGAGGTATGGCAAACAGACATCACACACATTCCTAGTTTTGGTCGCCTCAAATATGTGCATGTTAGCATAGACACGTATTCAGGTGCAGTCTATGCCTCTGCCCTCATCAGAGAAAGGGCTATGCATGCCAGACAACACCTAGTGCAAGCCTTTTCAGTGTTGGGGATCCCTAAGGAAATCAAAACTGATCAGGGCCCAGCGTATGAGTTCAAGGAGCTCCTAGAATTTGTCCAGCAGTGGGGAGTGGAACATAAAACTGGCACCTCCCACTCCCCCACAGGCCAAGGTATAGTGGAGCGAGCCAATCAGATGCTCAAGCTGGTTTTGGCTAAACAGAGCAGTTCAACTGCATGGATGTCTCCACAGCAGAAGCTCTGCAAAGCCATGATTACTATCAATTTCCTGAATTGTTCATTTGAAAACATGAGTCCACCTGTGGTACGTCACTTTAACAGTAGTAAACAATTCAAGTTATCCCAACATCCACCAGTTTTGATTAGGGACCCAGAAACCTGGGAAATCAAAGGTCCCTGTGAGCTTGTTACCTGGGGACGTGGCTATGCGTGCATATCTAGTCCCTCGGGCCCTCGGTGGATTCCCCAAAAGTGGGTGAAACCGTATGTCCCCAAACATCTTGCTCCAACTGAGGGGAACGAGGAGCAGGTGGCTGTGGCTTCAAAAAGAAGACGCCGCCGGAAAAAAGAAAAAGAAATCCTCATAGAGGAGGACATTCTGGCAGATAGAGACTTTTAATAGGATTTACAATGTTTGTCTTTCCTTTTAGAGAAAAGCTTCACTTCCCTAGGTCCGGTGATGAACCCCATCCAAGCTGTCTTCCTGTTAACACTGAACAGTCTAGCAGCTGCATGGATCGTCCCTCAGCCACGTCAGAACATCTGGGTGACCCTGGCACAGACGCTCCAACAAGAAAACATATGTCTGTCCACAGCAGCAACAGCAAACCCTATGTCCACCTGCCTGGTAGGAATCCCATTGAAGGCTGGAGAATATTCAGCCAGTTTTGAAACACACTTGCCCAATGAAATTCCTGAGTCACACACCATTTCATCACACAAAAATCATAGGCAGAAAGCTGGAGTAAATAAAAACCCCATAGAAGAGTTGCTGCCAAGTTTGCCCAAAACAGCTCAAGAACCCCAAGAATTAGAACTGCTAGGTTCCTACCCAGCACAATATTGCATTCACTTTAGAATCTTCCCAAAACCTTCTAGCATAAAGGAACTCCACAACATAATGCAACATGGTGGGGAATTAACTGCCAAAAGGTGGTGCAATACTATAAGCCATATTGCAGCTGATACCCCAACTTATTCAAGCCCCAAAAGCCTCCCAAAGGGATTGTTCTTAATTTGTGGAGACCGGGCATGGGCAGGAATTCCTTCTCGGCTCTTAGGAGGGCCATGCACCTTTGGTCGGTTGTCCCTTTTGGCACCCAACGAAACCTTGATTAGCGATTGGACTCGCAAAAACAAATCAGGTAATAAAATCCAAAAACGAAGTGCAGGCAATTTGGACCCAAACTGTCATTCTGAAATTTTCCATTGGGCCAAGTCAAAAAGAATTGATGCATCCCTGTTTCTTCCGTGGGTTGCAGCAACTAAAGCTCTAGGCGAATTGGGCCACCTAGAGTGTTGGGTAGTCAAACAGGCAAACTTAACATCCACCGCAATCAGCTCCCTCCTAGAAGACGAGGAAATTACCAGGCAGGCCACACTACAAAATCGTGCTGCTATAGATTTTCTCTTGCTACTGCGCGGACATGAGTGCCAGGAATTTGAAGGACTTTACTGTATGGACCTGACCTCGAGAGCTCCTAACATCCATGCTGCTCTCCGAAACATGAACAACTTGATCGGTCAAGTGAAGCAAGAATCTGAAGATTGGTTCAATGGACTGTTCAAAGGCTGAGGACTCACAGGGTGGTGGACATCTATAGTCAAAACAATTATGTTAATTTTAGTTATTCTTTTCCTTGTAATAATGGTGTTCGGGATCCTACGTCACTTGGTTTTCAAGGCTATTCATAGTCTCATTCCCACTACCTCAGTAGTCAATCACATAGAAATGAAAAACTTGGAACAATCTAACGCTCCCGCCTACTACAAGTGGTGGGCAAAATCATAATTTAAATTATACCAATATCCTTCTTTCAACTTTGTTAAACAAAAAACGGGGAGATGTTGTGTTTCCTAGATACATTGTAAATGGTACATTCCGTGACCCCTGCTGTGCCCTGTATCTTGGTCCCTCTCCCCTCCTGGCCACACAGAGCTGGCTGGGATCCAATTTCTCCCCGCCGCCCCTTTCCAGATCCTAGAAAAGGTCAGTACCCCCTGGCCTCGCTCTCTTCCCCCTCTCTTTTCTTTCTTTTCTCCCTCTTTTCTCCCTTTTTCCCTTCCCTTTTTCACTCACTACCCACGAGAAATAAACCGGTAAATTTATTAGGGGAAAGAGCCTCTTTTGATATCTTAACTACGTCCCTGAGGCTAGGGCCCAGGGGAATTTCACCCTAACACCTGAGCTAGACCGGAGGAAGGGTGAAAAACCCTATTTTGGGGCCAAGTAAAAGCCATCAATATATCCCTCCTGGTCCTTGGTCCTTGCGAAGCTCTATGTACTGTGAGAGCTGCTACTTGCAGCTGAGAAGCACCGTGGAGCTAGCAGCGAATTCGGAGAGCGCTGAGCACGTAGTCAAGGAGCGAGAAGTGCCCCTGCAATGCGGTGCTAATAGCAGCTTCCTTGCAGCGGGGGCGAGCTCCGGCCACAAGACCTTCTCGTCCTGGCAACAGATCTCTGTGAAGGGCGTAGGCTAAAAGCTTTCATTTTCCATTTGAACTGCGAGAGAGGCAGACTGTTGCACGGAGCTCTGAGAACAAAGGTGCACGCCCTAGGCGGGCTTGGGCAGAAGCACCATTCTCGAGCGCTTGCCTGCCGGCACACTGCTGTCTGTGTGGCTCCGCTTCAGCTGCTTCTGGCCGCCGGGAAGTGAAAACGGCGCCAGGCGTGGGTGAGGGCGGTGATCGAAGCTGCAAAAGTACCGTGCTTGTGTGCAGCACGTTACATGCTATTAGAAGAGGAAGGTGGCTGCCTCTCGCTTGCCTTCCGACATGACCCTAGCATTTGAAAGGAGCAAGCTGAAGCACTGTGTTGCATTTCCTAGGTGCATTGTAAATGGTACATTCCGTGACCCCTGCTATGCCCTGCGGCTTGGTCCCTCTCCCCTCCTGGCCATACAGGGCTGGCTGGGATCCAGTTTCTCCCCGCCCCCCTTTTCAGACCCTAGAAAAGATCTGTACCCGCTGACCTCTGTCTCTTTCTCCCTCTCTTTCTCCCTCTTTTCCTCGCTAACCACGAGAAATGAACCCTGCAACTTCATCAGGGAAAAGAGCCTCTTTTGTAATCTTATTTAGGTCCATGAGGCAAGGGCCCAGGAAGCTTCATCCTAACATCTGAGCTAGGCCGGAGGAAAAGGTGAAGACCCCATTTTTAGGGCAGAGAAAAAGCCTCATTTGGCATCCCAACTTGGATGGTCTCTACAGAGCACCCCACGTCCGGCTGTGACTCCTATTTTAGGGATTCGAGAAGCCTTGGAGCTCATCAACTAGCTTAAATTTCTTTTAGCTACATTTTGTGCAGTTTGAAGACTTTTAAGCATGAACCAGGAGGCTGTCAGAAGCCCAGGCAGGTCAGTTCTGGATGCTGAACCACTACAGTTACTCAGACGCCTCTGCCTGCAAGAATAAAAAGGTGAGTGGAAGCCTCCTTTCGTGGCAGGTGGATTCCCGGAGCTCTGCGGGGAGGTCTCACAGGTGGCATTTTTCCGTCTCGGCTACGCTCTCATGAGGAAAGGTGGCACGGGCGTGTGCACGGCATGCACAGATCAGCAGTCCATGGCCACGTGGTATGGCATGCGGGCTGGGGGGGGGCTGGATGCAGTCACCCCAGGCGCAGCGGCAGGCAGGCAGGCAGCTTTGATGGGTTTCAAAGCAGCGGCAAAGGGTTTTTTTGCAGTTTTTGCGATTATTGAGGGTTTTTGCGGCGGGGTCAGTCCCTACAGTGGCAAGGGCGCCACGTGGGTTTTACCGACAGAAACGGTGAAACTAACATCCGCTCCGCAGCCAGTAAAGCCTGAAAACCGTGGTGTACCTGGCACGTTTTAACAACTAACTCTCTTCCTGTGTTTTTAACTGTAGTGGGCTAGATATAGTGGCAAATTGCTAAACATCATGGGCTTACAGCAATCTGCCTTACAAAAGAGTATAAGAAACCAACTCAGGGAAATATTCAGTTCAGGAAATGTTTTAATATCTAAGAAAAAATCAGCCCATTTTGCCAGCTGGCTGTCTGTTGAAAAATCTGACCTTGAATTGCAAAATATAAATTCGATTTCATTTTGGGATGAAATAGGGGATTTATTAACTTTAAAAGTGGAAAATGGAGATAAAACAGCTTCTGTATTCCTCCCGATTTTCTTACAAATTCGGAAACTTTTAATTCAGACAGAAAACAACAGACAGCAGCAGTAAAATGGTTCAAACTCACCTTCCCTTTCCCCAAAACCCTATAACCCGGACCTGGAGGGGACCCACGGGTCTCCCTGGGGGGTGCAGGGCACCCAGCACTGCTGTGGCTGCTCTGAGTCCCTGGGTCCTCCCCAGTATCCTGGTTCTGATAATTTTTCGAAAATTGTCAGCTCTTCTTCCTTGTACCCTTCCCCTCTGGGCCACGGTCACGTGACTACGTGTGTCAGGGTCGGGGTCCAAGATAACTCAGGCCATGGGGTAGACCGCGTGGGGGGGGTCCCATATGGTGGCAGCCACGTGTCTCCTCCTTCATCCCACAACCCCCTTCACCCCCCGGTCCCTGCCCCTAACCCTGTCCCCTCCCATAACCCATCCCTGCCATCTTCTCCACTGCCCCCTCCCCCCTCCAAGACCCTGCCCACAGCTGTTGCAACCCTGAATCCCACCACCCCTCCCCCGCTCTGGTTTCACATTCCTTCCCTCCAATCTGCTGCGGGGTGGGGGAGGGCAGTGGAGCCCCTGATGGGTTCAGTGTCGGTGGGGATTGGGGTGGAAGGGGATCAGCTCACAGCCCCTGTGGGTCGGATGGTGTCCCCGTGGTGGGGGGGGATGCCCAGCCCTGAAAGTCAACACCAGTGAAAAGAGTATATACCATCAGTTGCTCCTGTAGTTTATCTCGGCAAGAGAAATGGTAGAAGTTATCAACCTTTGTCCTATCAAGATAAAAAAGGAAATTTGTAAATTACAGAGAGAATTTGGTAAAAATAGTGAAATCTTTAAAGGCATGATGAGAGCCACTTTTAACTCAAACGAACTGGTTCCATATGATATCAAAGAGCTTTACCGGTGTCTGTTAACTCCTTCAGAATATGATCTATGGGAAAGCCTGTGGAAAAGATCTTTGAAAGTGCTTTTACTAGCCCTTTTAAAAAGCTGAGATAATGCAAAAGATGCTGATAATAATGACAGAACATATGAACATGTATGTGGGGAAAAGGATTGGCATTGCCGCGAAAGCCAAACCAGAGTACTATCCAAGTCTGTCCTAGATAAAATATGCAATGTTGCAGAAAAAGCTTTTAATCAATTACCAACAGTAGATACTAAAGGCAGTTATGTTAACATTAAACAGTTTGCTTCTGAGAATTTCTTACAGTTTGTGGACCGCCTTCATGCGCAAGTGGAAAGACAGGTGTCTGATCCAGGGGTACAAGCTGATTAATTAAAGAGATGGCTCAGAGGAATGCTAATGAAACCTGCCGTAGGGTTATTCTTGGCCTTCCCCTCGAGCCAGCACCTAGCTTAACACAGATGATAGAAGCCTGCATCAGGAAAGCAGAACTGCTCAGTGGACACGAGAGAAATCCAGGACTGGCACACACAAAGACCACGGCAACTGTAACACAAGAAGCCAAGAAGCAACCAATGTCACCAGAGCAACTGCAGCACACCATCTGCTTCCAGTGCAAGCAGCCAGGACACTTCACCAAGGACTGCCCACACAACCAGAAACAGAAGAAGACCAACAAACAAAAAAACTAACTTTACAGCACGTACCCACCATTAACACAATAGCGCGCTCGGCTATAACTGCGGCGGGCTCCACACTCGCAAAGGACTCTCTCTTAATAAATAAAAAGGGGGAGGATGGGAGAGAGGGTGTGGGGATGCATGGCAATGAAAATATTAAATGTTCAATTAACAATGCTTGTAAGCCACTAGGCTGTTTTAGGTTTGTGACTGCCAAAGGTTTTCATTTCAGGTCACCTGATTGGACAGTCATTACAGTGGACTGACCTAACAGTACACAGGACGTGACGTTAAACCACACGAAACTGGACAGTGAGTACTTTGTTGTCGGGGACACAGCACACACACCTCCAGAGACTGAGGTAGCTCCCATGACCATCAAGGGAAGCATAACTGGCCTCATTCTCCTGGCACGATGTCCTCTACCACCATATTACCTGGTTGAGGGACAAATCCTTGCCCAGGCCATTCCTGTTCCACAGGAGGTCCCAGCAGATGGAAAATCACCTGAAGTCTACTGGGCAGAAGTGGTGGGTGAGGACAAACCTTCTCTGGCATGCAACCTAACCCGTGGATCAGATCACCTCCATGTGGAGGGGGTACTGGACACGGGTGCTGATGTGACTATCGTACCCGAAAGGATGTGGCCGTCACATTGGGAACTTCAGCCTGTGGCAGGAAGAATCCTAGGTATAGGAGGAGTAAAATTGGTAAAAATATCAAAAAGCATCGTGCAAATTGAAGGGCCGGATGGAAAATTGGCTAGCATCCGTCCATTTGTTACAGACTATAAATGCCCTCTATGGGGGAGAGACACCATGTCCCAGTGGGGGCTAAAATTGATTATTCCTAAGACTCCTCGGGATTTTTAGAGGCAGCCACTGCAGAGCGCCCTACCCAAAAGTTGAAATGGCTAGATGAAACCCCAAAGTGGGTAGCACAGTGGCCGATGACTAAGGAGAAGCTCAGGGCGCTTGAGTAGCTTGTGGAGAAGCATTTGGCTAAAGGCCACATAGAGGAGACCACAAGTGCATGGAATTTTCCGGTTTTTGTGATAAAGAAGCCGGGGAAGGTCAAGTGGAAGCTGCTCCACAAGCCCCGGGAAATAAACAAAGTAATTGAGGACATGGGGTCTCTCCAACCTGGGATGCCTTCTCCAACAATGCTTCCTAGAGATTGGCAATTGGCTGTTCTAGACATCAAGGACTGTTTCTTCCACATTCCCCTAAACACAGAGGACGCCCAAAGGTTCGCCTTCTCGGTTCCTACCATCAATCGAGAAGCCCCAATGAAGCGCTACCACTGGAAGGTTTTGCCCCAGGGATTAAAATGTAGTCCCTCCATCTGCCAGTGGCATGTGGCCTCATTGCTGTCCCAGGTGCGTGCCCAGAGAGGGGTGGCCATCATCCTGCATTACATGGATGATGTGCTTGTGTGTGCCCCCGATAACTCTCTACTCCAAGACACACTTGACCTAGTGGTTAAAGTTTTAACCTCTGCTGGATTTGAATTGCAGGAGGACAAAGTCCAGAGGAAGCCACCTTGGAAGTACCTGGGCCTGGAAATTACTGCACGGACCATTGTTCCGCAGAAATTGGAAATTAATTGTAATCCAAAAACCTTAGCAGATCTCCATTCCCTGTGTGGGTCATTGAATTGGGTTAGGCCCTGGCTAGGCCTCACTAATGAGGACCTAGAACCTCTCTTCAATTTATTGAAGGGGGAGAGACAGCTGCTTTCTCCCAGGGAACTCACCCCAGAGGCAAAGACTGCAATCGAAAAGGTACAAAAGACTTCAGGAGAGAGGCAAGCTCACTGTTACCAGCCCGAGCTGCCCTTCAAATTCATTGTCCTAGGAAAACTGCCACACTTACATGGGTTAATATTCCAATGGATCAAGGAGCAGAGAGAGTCACTCTTAATCATAGAGTGGGTCTTCCTCTCCCACCAAAGATCCAAAACTATCACTAAGCCACAAGAGTTAATAGCTCAGCTGATTCGAAAAGCAAGGATGAGACTGTATGAACTAGCTGTTTGTGACTTCACATGTATTCACCTCCCTGTTAAACTGTCTGGAGTGGGAAGGAACTCTCCTGAAAGATTGACTAAAGAGATGTTTGAGCATTTGCTCCAGAGCAGTGCCAGTCTCCAATTAGCCCTGGACACCTACAGAGGACAAATATCAGTCCATGCCCCATCTCACAAGCTGTTCAAGGAGGAATTCCACCTCATTCCTTGTGAGGAGTCAGAGGCCACTCAAAGCTCTCACAGTCTTCAGGGATGCATCCGGGGCATCCCACAAGTCGGTGATGACTTGGAAAAATCCCCAGGCTCAGCATTGGGGAGCTGATGTTGAGTTTGTGGAAGGATCACCCCTGATAGCTGAACTGGCAGCAGTTATCAAAGCCTTTGAGAAGTTCTCAGAGCAAATCAACTTGGTAACAGATTCAGCCTATGTAGCGGGGGTAGTGTCCAGGGCGGAGCAGGCAGTGCTCAGAAACATCGAGAATGAGCAGCTTTTCAGGTTGCTTTCCAAACTAATTTATTTGATTTCTCATAGAGAACACCCGTTCTATGTGATGCATGTGAGGTCACACACAGATTTGCCAGGCAAAATTGCAGAAGGGAACCGTCAGGGAGACTCCCTTGCAACCCCAGCAGAACAAGCACTCCTTCCTGACATCTTCCAACAGGCAAAGCTGAGCCACCAGCAGTATCACCAAAATGCACCAGGTCTAATGCGTAAGTTCCAGCTAACACGGAGTCAGGCTCGAGCCACTGTGGCCACCTGTCCCAACTGTCAGCTGCACACCATGCCCTCAATGGGCATGGGGGTTAACCCCCGAGGTCTCGGCAGTGGTGAGGTATGGCAGACAGACATCACACACATTCCTAGTTTCGTTCGCTTCAAATATATGCATGTTAGCATTGACACATATTCAGGCGCAGTCTATGCCTCTGCCCACACAGGAGAAAGGGCAATGCACGCCAAAAAACACCTAGTGCAAGCCTTTTCAGTATTGGGGATCCCTAAGGAAATGAAAACTGATCAGGGCCCAGCATATAAGTCCAAGGAGTTCCTAGAATTTGTCCAGCAGTGGGGAGTGGAACATAAAACTGGCACCTCCCACTCCCCCACAGGCCAAGGTGTAGTGGAGCGAGCCAATCAGATGCTCAAGCAGGTTTTGGCTAAACAGAGCAGTTCAACTGCATGGATGTCTCCACAGCAGAAGCTCTGCAAAGCCATGTTTACTCTTAATTTCCTGAATTGTTCATTTGAGAAAGTGAGTCCACCTGTGGTACGTCACTTTAACAGTGGTAAACAGTTCAAGTTATCCCAACATCCTCCAGTTTTGATTAGGGACCCAGAAACCTGGGAAATCAAAGGTCCCTATGGGCTCGTAACCTGGGGCCGTGGTAATGCGTGCATATCCAGTCCCTCGGGCCCTCGGTGGATTCCCCAAAAGTGGGTGAAACCGTATGTCCCCAAACATCCTGCTCCAACTGAGGGGAACGAGGAGCAGGTGGCTGTGGCTTCAAAAAGAAGACGCCGCTGGAAAAAAGAAAAAGAAATCCTCATAGAGGATGACATTCTGGCAGATAGAGACTTTTAATAGGTTTTACAATGTTTGTCTTTCCTTTTAGAGAAAAGCTTCACTTCCCTAGGTCCGGTGATGAACCCCATTCAAGTTGTCTTCCTGTTAACACTGAACAGTTTAGCAGCTGCATGAATCGTCCTTCAGCCACATCAAAACATCTAGATGAACCTGGCACACACACTCCAGAATCGTGCGGCTATAGGTTTTCTCCTACTACTGCACAGACATGAGTACCAGGAATTTGAAGGACTGTGCTGTATGGACCTGACCTCGAAAGCTCCTGACATCCATGCTGCTGACGTTTCTTCCACCCGCTGCCCACCTCACCTGGGCTACCGGCTAGCTCCGGGAAGCCTACATCGGTGAGTGGCCCCTCCCCGGCACCACTCCGGGAGCCGCAGAAGGGGTGTAGCAACAGCTACGCCTGGGCGAGTCGTCAGGGAGTGATAAAGAGTCGCAGGAGACACCTTTTACGGTTCGGGGGGGAAGGGATTTATTGCAGGAAAAGGTAACAAGTCCGGAGGTTGGGAGGGGGAACCCCAAAAGGCAGTTAGAATGGGTTCTACACCGGCTTAAGTACTGGGGAAGATCAAGAAGAAGGCACAAAACTCTGGCCAATAATGGTTAACGGGGGGAGGTACAGAAGGTGGGGAAAGGGGTACATTGAACCAATAATGCAAACCGAGGGTGGGGATACATACAATATAACCAATCATGAATACAAGAGGGAATGCTTGACACAGAAACTTCTAGAACAAAGGGAGGGGCTACAAAGGATTGACATCCAGTGGGGCAGGGTTTAGGGTGAGGGAGACGGAAGGTTCCAGATAAAGAGGAGGGGTTTAGGACGACTGACTAGGACAAGGGCGGGAAAGGGAAAAACCATTATGCACTTAACTTAGGGGAAAGAAACTGGGATGAACCATAAACACAGAAGGAAATTAACATTAAACAACACAACACAACATCTCCCCCTTTCTTTTTTAACAGAAGTGTCATTTTCAAAGTCCTCGCCAGAGGTGAGCCCATCCTTCTCTTCCTCAACTGCTTCCATATCTTCACCAGTTGGGGGAGCTTCAAGATCCCAATCCAGGATAGGCCCCACCTCTGCACGATTAACTTGGGGTGATGTGGAGATGCTGCGGACAACTAAGGCCTTAATAATGGGGATAGCAATACAAACGAAAATAATAACAAGGACAATAGCAAGAAGGGTTTTGACAACTGAAGCCAGCCAACCCGAAAGTCCCCAGCCTTTAAAGATGTTTCTCAGCCAGTCTTCGGATTCCTCCTTGATGTTCGTGACAAGACCTTGTATTTGCTGTATCTTGGAGTGGACACTGCTGCGCCGAGATGACAAGCTGAGACAGCAGAGGCCTTCGAAGTCCTCTCAGCCGTGGCCTTGCGCAAGCAACAGGAGATCTATTGCTGCCCGATTTTGTAGGGTCGCCTGCCTGGTAATTTCCTCATCTGCTAGGAGGTCGCTTAAGGCCGCTGACGTAAGATTTGCCTGTTTCACTACCCAGCACTCTAGGCGGCCCAATTCACCTAGGGCTTTAGCCGCTGCCACCCACGGTAAAAAGATGGAGACAGCAACTCTTTTGGACTTAGACCAATGAAAAACATCTGCATTGCAATTTTCGTCCAAATTATGAGCTTGTCTCTTTTGGATTGCCGATTTTGTTTTTTTGGATTTCTAATTCGAAATTTGGGTACGGTTAGGCGAAAACAGGGTCAGTCATCCAAGGGTGCACGGCCCTCCTATCAGGCGAGAGGGGATGCCTGCCCATGTCCGGTCGACACAGATCAAGAAGACCCCCTTACCTAGCTGACGAGGTTGGTCTACAGGGGTCCCCTCAATCTGGGCGGTGGCGTTGCACCACGCGGCAGCTCTATAGTCAAGGTTGGGTTGGATAACATTTAGGTATGATTCGGGGTTGGACCATCTATAATGATTCTGAACACAAAAAGGGGATGGGGCTGAAGCAAGTAACTCTAATTCCTGAGGTTCCTCGGGTGCTTTGGGAAGGTCTTTAGACCACTCCCGCCACACCCAGAGGGGGTTGGTCATAGGATAGGAGGCATAGGAGGGGTGCCACCACTGGGGGTTAAAATCATCCCGCATATTGATGATTGTCTTGGGATATTCGTCGGGCTGAAATGGGATCCCCACCAGGCAGGTTGAAAGTGGGTTCCCTGTTGCCGCAGTTGATAAGCAGAGATGGTCCTGCTGCATGGCCTGGGCCAGGGTGACCCACACATTCTTCCTCGGCTGCAGGACTATCCACTCCAGCGAAGACTGGCAGAGGCACGCCCAGATGACAAGGGCGTACCACATCCTGGGGCTCCGGGTAGCTGACTAAAACAGAACAGGAAAAGGGAATGGGTTACTCAAATAGGTCCTGAACTTCAGGGGGAGGAAACAACTTGGAGAAGGGGCTGTCCCGCCCTCTGGGGGACCCTTGGTGTTCCAGGGAGGGGCACCTGCGACGACGAAGCGCTGCATATTTGACATCTCCGGAGGTTGGCCCTGACAAATGTCCCTGACTGGCAGTATAGGGCCGGACCCACCTTTGAGGGGCCCACCTCAAACCAAAGGGCGTGGATACGCAAGCGTACCCACGACCCCAGGTGACTAACTTATGTGGGCCCTCCGTTTTACCAGGCTCCAGGTTCTTCACCATCACGGGAGGGTGTTTTCTGAACTGTAATGATGAAGAATTCGCAAAGTGCCTCACAATGGGAGGATTCAACACTTCGAAGGAGCAGTTAAGAAAGTTGATGGCAAAAAGGGCTTTATGCAATTTAGTGAGAGGTGTATCGAATTGAGTATCGCCCTGTTGCTGCTCCAGGACCCGTTTGAGCGTTTGGTGGGTGTGCTCAACCATGCCCTGACCTGCTGGGGAATACAGAATGCCAGTCTTATGTTTGATTCCCCACCTCTGCAGGAACTCCCGGAAGGCCGTGGAAGCATATGCTGGGCCATTGTCCGATTTCAATTCCCTTGGGATCCCCAACACAGAGATGGCCTGTACAAGGTGTTTCTGTACGTCCTTGGCCTTCTCCCCTGTGTGGGCAGAAGCGAAGACTGCCCCGAAAATGGTGTCCACACTCACATGTACATATTTCAACCTGCCGAATTGCGGAACGTGGGTGACATCATTCTGCCATAAGTCACAGCTCTCCAGGCCTCTAGGATTGATGCCAGAGCTCAGGGTTGGCACCCCAGGCTTCTGGCACTGGGGACATGTGGTCACAATGTCCTTGGCCTGATCACGGCTTAGTTGGAATTGCCATACCAAGGCAGGCGCATTCTGATGGAATTTCTGATGGCTCAGCTTTGCCTGTTGGTAAATATCAGGAATCCTGGCCATATCAGCTGGTGCGGCCAGGGTGTCCGCTCTCTGGTTACCCTCGGCGATAAAGCCTGGCAGGTCTGTGTGCGATCTTACGTGCATCACGAAGTACGGATACTCTCAGTGGGAGACAGCATATATCAGCTTCGAGAGCAGACTGTGGAGGTTCAGATTAGAGACTTATTTCAAAACAGCGTTCTCTGCCCTTGACACCACACCCGCCACATAGGCCGAATCTGTAACCAAATTAAGTGGCTCTGAGAACCTCTCGAAAGCTCTAACGACTGCATCTAACTCAGCAATTTGAGGGGAACCCTCAACAACCTTAACATCTGCCTCCCACTGCTGAGTCTGGGGGTTCTTCCAAGTCATGACTGACTTGTGCGAAGCTCCAGATGGCTCTGTAAAAACAGTTAGAGCTTTGAGCGGCACACGGCTCAATTTTTCTTTTGGGACCAGATTGAAATTTGAATTAAATAATTTATGACTTTGGTGGTGGACTGATGTTTGTCCTGTGTAGCTATCAAGGGCAAAGAGAAGAGTCTCATTCTCCCGGAGCAAATGCTCCAAAACCTCCTTAGTCAGCTTGCCTGATGATAAGGCAAGTGGTACTCGGATGAAGGTAAAATCGCAACCCGCCAGCTCTCACAAACGGGCCCTGGCCTTCCTGATCAGTTGCGCCATCAGCTCCTGTGGCCTGGTGATAGTTTTGGACCTCTAATGACTGAGGAACACCCACTCTATAATCAAGAGGGGGGTCCCTCTGGTCCTGGTCCCACTGGTAAATGAGGCCGTGGAGGTGCGGCAGCCGTCCGAGGATAATAAACTCAAATTGCAGGTTCGGCAGGTAGCGATGGGCTTGTCTCGTCCCCATCGCCTTCTCTACCTTTTCCAGAGCAGCCCTCGCCTCTGGGGTTAGCACCCTAGGAGAAAGTAACTCATCTCCCCCTTTCAATAAATTGAAAAGGCTAGCTAGGTCCTCGGTGGCCAATCCTAGCCAGGGTCTGACCCAATTCAATGACCCACACAGCTGGTGGAAATCCGCAAGGGTTTTTGGCTTGCTGTTAATTGCCAATTTATGTGGGACAATAGTCCTGCTGGTAATTTGGAGCCCGAGATATTTCCACGGGGGCATCCTTAGAACATTCTCCTTCTGGAGCTCAAACCTTGCAGAGATCAAAACCTCGATGAGAAGGTCAAGGACATGCTGCAGTATGTCGTCTGTGGGGGCACAAATTAGCACGTCATCCATATAATGCAGGATGACGGCCTCCCCTGTCTTGGCACGGACAGGAGACAGCAATGAGGCCACGTACCATTGACAAATACTGGGGCTGTTCTTCATGCCCTGAGGCAGTACTCGCCAATGGAAGTGCCTCATTGGGGCTTCCTGGTTGATGGAAGGAACCGAGAAGGCAAACCGTGGTGCATCCTCGGGGTCAAGGGGAATTTGGAAAAAACAATCCTTGATATCTAGGACTGCCAAATTCCAATTTTGAGGCAGCATTGAGGGTGAGGGCATACCTGGTTGCAGAGACCCCATGTCTTCTATCTTTTCATTTATTTCACGAAGGCCGTGAAGGAGCCGCCACTTGTCCTTCCCCGGCTTTTTGATGACAAAAACTGGAGAATTCCATGGGCTCCAGGTTGGCTCGATGTTACCTTTGGCTAACTGCTCCTCCACGATTTCGTTGAGCGCCTGCAATTTCTGTTTGTTAAGTGACCACTGATCTATCCATACTGGTTCATCAGATAGCCAATTCAGTTTCTGGACAGGGCGCTCCACAGTGGGCGCTAAGAAAAATCCCGCGGGGTTTTCGGGATCTCAATACAAACACCCCATTGCGACATGGCATCTCTGCCCCACAGGGGAGCTTTATACTCCATAACAAAAGGGCGGACATTAGCCACCTGCCCTTCAGGTCCCTCAATTTTAATTACGCTTTTTGACTGCCAAGCCAATTGGGACCCCCTGACTCCTTGTATTCTGCCAGCCACGGGTTGCAACTCCCAATGTGACGGCCAATTCTCGGTTGGTATAATTGTCACATCTGCTCCTGTATCGAAGAGTCCGTCGAGGTAAAAGTAGTCTTCACCCCGACGGAGTCCACATCCAATGGTTGGTTTATCCTCACCAATGACTTCTGCCCAATAGACGCAGGGATTAGCCAGTTTCGCCACGATGGTGTTGGGCACCGGAATCGCCTGCGCTACTAGTTGTTCCTTTGGCAGGAAGTATGGTGGCTGGATGCACGGTGCCAGGAGAGAGAAACGGTCCGGACACAAAAGCTGCGTCTGCGGCACGATTTCAATCTCAGGAGGGGTACACTTTGTATCCCCAAGCACAACATACGTGCAGTCAAGTCCAGCGAACAAACCCGGTGATGTGGGCTTCACCGACACCAACCGCCAGTCCTGTGTTTCAAAATAAGTGTTATCTGTCAGGGCCAAGCTCAGGGGAGGACGAGGAGTCCACCCTGGAGCTATTCGTCGTGTTCGGTAAATGTCGGATCCGGTGGGAATGTCACATCCGGTACTAGTATTGCCCCACCTCAAGGTTTCCCCCCCGGCCCGCCTCATTTTTGTTTTCACCCGAGGCGGGGTCGCTCTCCCCGGTTAGTTTTTTTTGCTTGTGTGTTTCCTCCCACCTCCCCCTGCCCCTGCCCGTTATCGATTTTATTTTTAAGAGGGCACACGGGCGCGATGTGACCAAGCTGATTGCAGAGGAAGCAGCGCACAGGGAAAGTCTTTGCAGCTGCAGTCATCGCTGCCATCATCACTCCTCCTCTGGTGGGAATAGGTGGCGCTGGCACAACTGCGCGCTTGACACATGCATTGTTAGCATTGAACTTTATCATTTCCATTATTAGTTCTCCTATGGTATCCTGGTTTTTCACTTGCTTTTCAATTTCTATCTTTAGCCTCTCCACGAACTCAATTATAGGTTCTGCCGGCCCCTGTTTCATGGAGGCACAGTGGACACGGGGCTCGGTAGACGGCATCACCATGAATGCCTTCTCGGCAGCAGCTTGAATTTTTAAAATCACAGGCTTTGGGATTTTTTTCTGCCTGTGCTTCTGCCTGGGACCACTGCCCTTCGCCTCACAAATGATCCATCATGATCGGTTTTTTGTCTGCGTCAATGGCGCACTTGAGGGTCTGTAAGAGCTCAGGCAGGAGTTCCCCTAGCATCCTTTTCCATGTGTCCTCCCACAATCTGTACTCAATTGATAGGAGGAGTCATTTAAACAATCCTTTCAAGTCGCTAGGGACCAAGATATTGGAGGAGAAAGTAGCTTCCAATGAGCCTTTAAAATATTCACTCTTTCTCCCGAACTCCTTCTGTGCCCTACAGAGCTCCTTTTTATGGGAGTATTCAAATGGCCGCCAAATTTGGAATACCCCTTTGCCAAGAATAAAAAAACCGGAGAGGCAATGAGTGTGGTCTCCGGTTCCGGGTTCCGATCCCCTGGCCTGTCACTTCCGTCTTCCGGAGCGTGGGAACCGGAAGTCGGAAGCGGAGGGGCAGGACCGCTTACCAAGGAGGAGCCAGAACACTGGCAACATTCATGGTGATGGGTGGGACCTGTTGAGCTCGGGGGCCGCCTCTCTGGGGGGTGGAGTAAGAGGAGGAGTTTTAGTAGGAGGAGGAGGAGGAGCCTGGGGAGGAGGAACACCCCTCCCGTGGGAGGCGACAGGGGCAGGACTTGGGGAAGGAGGCGGGAACAGAAAGGGGTTGAGACACCGTGTAGGGGGCGGAGCCACAGTAGGAGGTGGGTACGGATCAATGAAGAAGGGATTCTGGGAAGTAAAAGGAGCCAGAGCACAAGGGACCGGCCACGCCACGTGGCCGGCGCCATCTTGTGCGCCGGAGTCCAGGAGGCTATTTTGTGGCTTCGGGGGGGATGACTGGAACCTGACTGATTTTGGGGTTTTTGGGGTAGAGCCTGGGGGAGGAGCGGGGGAGGGTTTCGAGGTACATTTAAAAAATTTACAACTCTTTAAAACAGGTTTCAGGGTAGAACTCGGGGTGCAACTGGGAGAGACGGAACTGCGGGAAGAGGGATTAGGGGAAGGCTCCCTGAGGGCTGGTGCCTTGCCGCACGGGCTAGGGTATCGGGAGGACCGAGAGGGGCCAGGCGAGCAGCGGCTGGTCTCCCTGGCCGGGCAGGTGTGCAATCGTTCCCGAGCTGCCCGTCCCGGATCCCCCGATGCAGGGGAAGAGGGATTGGAATGAGGGTTAGGAGAGGGGGGAACAACTGGGGGAACCCGGGATGGCTTGCTTCCCTTCCCCGCCCTCTCCTGGCGGGGCGGGGCTGGGCGCACGCTCCCCGCCTTTTCTTTTACAGCTGTACGAATTTGAATGTATAAACTGAAAAGCCGATCCACGGAGGTGTCGTCCTGATTGCTCAACACCATGAGCCTTTGTCCCACTAGTTCCCAAAATTGGACTGACTCCATTTGCTGGGGTGACACCACGGGGAATTGGGAAGCAAGCCATTTTATGAACTTCTTTAACGAACCCCGTGAAAACTTTTTTTCCCTCCCTCCAGGGTACCCAGTACTTGGAAAAACATCTCCCGCTGCTGTGTGGGCAGCTTTGCTCCCATTATGGTGTGCCTACCCACACAGCAGAACTCACTCTATCACTGCAGCAAAGGAAAACTGAAACAACTGAGAATAAGGGTCCCAGAGCCAGTGAGTCCCCCACCCTCAGGGACTAAAGGAAGGGGTGTTTTTACGGGCCCCCACACCTAGGGCTGGACACCCCGCCCCGCCTAATGGTAAGCCCCCCTGCAACCCGTTGGGGGATACATACTGGCACCATCGGCCTCTGGAACAGGAGCTGCAACAGGAGGACCCTCCGTCGAAAGAGGTCCTCCGGGCGCAGAGGTTTGCCACCTTCTCCCCGGGAGCGCTGCCAACCGGGCCTGCTCCGACCAGAGTAGTCGAAGCCCAATGCCTCTGATCCTCAGATCTTCGAGGCTCTTCATGGGGTCACTGGCAAAGTGGCCCCGCGGTGAGCACCAAACTGACGTTTCTTCCACCCACTGCCCGCCTTACCTGGGCTACCGGGCTAGCTCCAGGAAGCCTACATCGGTGAGTGGCCACTCCCCGGCACCACTCTGGGAGCCGCAGAAGAGGCGTAGCAACAGCTACGCCTGGGCGAGTCATCAGGGAGGGACAAAGAGGTGCAGGAGAGACCTTTTATGGTTCTGGGGGAAGGGATTTATTGAAGGAAGAGGTAACAGGTCAGGAGGTTGGGAGAGGGAACTGCAAAAGGCAGTTTGAGGGGTTCTACACAGGCTTAAGTACTGGGGAAGATCAAGAAGAAGGCACAAAACTCTGGCCAATAACGGTTAAAGGGGGGAGGTACAGAAGGCGGGGAAAGGGGTACATTGTGCCAATAAGGTAAACCGAGGGTGGGGATACATACAATATAACCAATCATGAATACAAGAGGGAATGCTTGACACAGAAACTTCTAGAACAAAGGGAGGGGCTACAAAGGATTGACATCCAGTGGGGCAGGGTTTAGGCTGAGGGACAGGGAAGGTTCCAGATAAAGGGGAGGGGTTTAGGATGACTGACTAGGGAAAAGGTGGGAAAGGGAAAAACCAATATGCACTTAACTTAGGGGAACGAAACTGGGACCAACCATCAACACCGAAGGAATATTAACATGAAACAACGCAACACAACAGATGTACGTTTCTTTAATTGGTGACATATATTTTCATCACTCCTTGGGATTAGTCTGTTCTTCCTGTGCTCCCACCTGCAATGCCTTCTGCTTGGTAGGCTATTGATGTCACCTTAGAAAGAGGTCCATAGTGTGACAAAACACTCCAAAGAAACAGTTTCGTGTGGAAGAGTTTCATGTGGAAGTGTTCATAATTCTTGTGTTTATTATTTGTAATATAAATAGATTGTACTTTTATGATCATTTCTATCTGAAATACATATCATAGCGATGAATGACGTATGGCCCAGTCTGCTGAAGATCAGACTTTAGGAATAGCTGGAAATGATCTCCCAAAGATCTTCCAATCTTTTGTATACATAAAAACGTCAGGCAGTTGTATCTAAAGGGATAAATTATAGAATGTGATTTGGTGCTTTATGGTGCCAGAATAAACAGAAGTTTTGATAATCCGCATTCTTAGCAGTTTACTTGGGACTGATTTTTTTTACTCTCTAGATAGAAGACGCCATGTTGGATACCAGTCGTGAAATTCCAGGCAGCCTTTTATCATGTTACATATCCTCTTACTCATTCATTTCACCTTCCAGCAGTTTAGAAAGAACTTGTTCACTTGAATGTTTTTCTTTGGAGTGATTTTAAGGAGGCGGTTAAATGGCCATAATACAGGTAGAAACATAAAAACTAGGGTGTGCTAAAAAGACAGGACTTCTTAATGCAAAGAGCCCTCTGAAATTCAAAATACCTGCTATAAAATTAAAAATGTAATCTTTGTCTTTTAGATGGGAATTTCTACTCTTCAGTTTCATTCTGTCAGGTGCATTTTTGCTACCTGCTTGATTGATGCTGAATCGACAGTCCTGTCTTATTCTTGGTATGGCAACAGTGATAGAGATCACTGCTGCTTTCTGTAGAAAGTGGCTGCAAGTTGCTATTACGAGATCTTGTGCAGGTTTAGAGTCTGATTGGATGTGAGGTTCTCATTGTTTCAAAAAGCAACTTGGGGTGGCAGTGTCAGAGGTGTTCATTATCTAGGAAGATTTTCATATGGGATGAGTTTTGCTGAGGTAGCTTTCTCTTCTGGGTGTAGAATATATGTTCATAATTAACTTCCTTGAATCCTAAATAGTTGGGGAGATTTTAGTATTTACAAAACCATTTTTACTAGCTTTTTTATGTGGCCTTAGATGATGAAAGTGATCTGGATACAATTTTAGAAAAAAGGAAAACAGTGAGCTCTGAGGAAGAGCTGAAGGAGTATTTGGAGAACACCCTTTCTTCTTGAGATCAAATTAGAACAAGGTATGAATTTTGTATCGTCAACTTAAAAGGTAGAGCATCTTTGAACATTGGTTGTACTACTTAGGCGTTGTTTTAATGCTGTTGTGTGAAGGTATGGAAAAAGAGTGCTTTTCACTTCATGTAAGCATATAGAATAATGTGCCTACTGAACAAGGTTAAGGCAAATAATGCCCACGGTTTAGGAATGGGACAAAGGAAGACTGCTATCATTCAAAAACCATAGCACATCAGTATTACTGTGCATACCATCACATCCATGCCTGATTCAGAAGGTAAAAGTAGTAGCGCAGATTCTTGGATCACCGGAATCAGAAGTTGGTCTGCACCATCATCTCTTCACTCATAGATTTGATCTCATTCAAAGTTCTAGGAACTCAGACGTTTAAGATAGCCAAGCACTTGCAACTTTAAAAGCCATCTAAAAACTGGTACAATAACGCTCTCCTTCCTGAAGATCTTAGCAGCAGCTCTGAAGCCATAGAGGAAGCAGCACTGTTCACACACTCAGGAGGTCTTTCCTACCTGCTCGATCAGAGGCACATTAGAAGAGCAGTATGGACCTGAGGGGCAGATGCACATACCTTCACACACCTCGCAGTGGGACTGTGGTTAGAGCTGGAGGTTTGATACTCTTCCTAATAATTTGAGCCGTTAAAACAAAGCCAGAGGTAACAGACGAAGTGAAAATACAATGCCAGGTTGCAGAAAGAGAATGTTACCTATCTGAACACCTACATAAATTCCCCATCATTCTCTTTGTTTAGGAGACCAAGCCAATGTCCGTGTAAATGAAAACAAGTGTGAATATTGATTTTTCTTGAATCAAGACTCAGCTTTATGTCCAAGTCAAAGGCCAATAAACCAGAAAGGCTCCGCTGAGCACAGTGCAGAACTAACATGGAAGACAGTAATTTGACCTCTTATGTAAGCAGTGTTGGAATGGTTCCCCATCCAAAAGGAAGGATGTCAAATGCTTCTTTGGAAATATTTTAACTTCTGTGCATTTCTTTCTTTGTAATGAACTAATCTCTAACAAGCCAGGATGTGATTGTGTTCAGTAGAAACAGATCAATGGCAACATTTAGCCTAAAGGTTTTATGAGATTGATCAGGAAGTTCGATTTAGATTTAAAGGCACTGTAGTCATATTTAATTTTATTTCTCTCCGTACTTGAGTCTCTTAAACAGGGACCTTCAATTGGACAGGAAAGGGACAGTGAAGCAAATTGTAATGGATGAAGTAATGGCTAACCCAGAAGGATTTTGTGGGAATTGATTTCTTCTAGGTATCCATCAGCCAGCATTTTAGTGTGAAGGAAATCTGCAAACAGGTAAAACAAAAATTCCCGTTGGTTTAAAACCTGACTGCTATATTAATTTTTCCCTTTTGAGAAAATTTTCATGACCTCTAAAATTCAGACTATATCAAGCATTGTTTCAGCCATTGAAGAAAGTGCTTTTGATAGAGATAGGAGAGGGAAACCAAAACATTTCTCAGAGCTGCACTTTGAACTCTGTCCTTGTTACAAATCCCACTTGAGCAAATTCATTTGCCTTTGGAACAGAAAACGACAAGGTAACAGGCTTATCATTATGGATTTGAGTGTTCCAGGTTCTTTAGATAGTAAGTGATCTATTCAAGATGATCTCTTACTGAAAGAGATCCATTTTGAGAAGGGATATCGATTTCTTAGAAGAAAGCAAATCCCTATGTTAAACGGTGTGGTGGGTGGTTTTTGTTGTTGTTTTGCTTTTAGAACTTGCGAGGCACAATCGACTTCATAGTTCGAGATCCAAATAAGACCACGGCATTCCAAACAGGTGTTTCTTTTTGGTTGTTTTTCAATCTGTATATCTTTGGATTGTAACCAGTAGAACTGTGCTTGAACTGGAAAGAAGTAGCGGAGGTTTCAGAAGTGGAACATATGGTGGAACAGTAAGCTGAGAGCATTGTGCAAGGAGAGGAAAGAGGGAAAAATGGTAAGAGTTTCCTGAGTCGGAAGGGACCCCTAGGGATCATCAAAGTCCAACTCCTGGCCCTGCACAGACACTCCAACAGTCCCACCCTCTACATCCCTGAGAGCATTGGCCAAACGCTCCTGGATCTCTGGCAGCCTTGGGGCTGTGCCCATTGCCTGGAGAACCTATTCAGTGCCTGACCAGCCTCTGAGGAAAAAAACCTTTCCCTGATAGCCAGCCTAATCGTCCCCTGACACATCTCCTGGCATTCCCTTGGCTCCTGTCCCTGGCCGCAGAGAGCAGAGAGCAAAGCTGTCCCTGTGCTGCCCTTGAGAGGAGCTGCGAGGTGCCAAGTGAGGTGTGAGCTCAGTGTCCTCTCTGCAGCTGAACCAAATGCCCTCAGCCACTCTTTGTATGGCTTCCCCTCCAGCCTCTTCACTATCTCTGTGTCCCTCCTTTGGACATTTCTCCAATAGCCTGAGGTCTTTCTGACGGTGTGGCATCCAAAATTGCCCCCAGGGCTTGAAGAGGGCGCAGTCCCAGCCCAGAACAGAGCAGGACAATCACCTCTCTCGAATGAGCGGTGCCACAAGATAGGGAAAGTTGTCAAAAATCAGCTGGAGAAACAAATCTAACAGAGAAACAGGTGATCTTGGCACAGGAAATGGAAGAAGCAGCGGAAGAAGAAGATGAAGAGTGGATTCCTTGTAAAAGTGAAGAAAATGAGCATGCAGAACAGGGACTAAGCATTATGCAGGTCAGTGAGCAAGAGAATAAGTTTGAAAGTGAAGGCAGTTTTTTCCAAAAGAAGGAGGAAGTCTTTTTGCTGAAAATGAATAGAAAGGTTTTTTCCCTTTAGTTTGTATACGAAGCGCACAGGGCTCTAGATCCTTTTGTGGGAAAATGGAGTGTATAAAGTTGCCAATCATTTTGGAGCGAATTTGTAGGGTTTTGGGGTCTCAGGTGAATTTTGGGTTGCATTCTGGGGATTTGGGGGATCCCAGGTGAATTGGGGGGGGGGAATCTGGGGAGATCCAGGTGAGTTTTGAGGGGTCCCAGGTTGATTTTGGGGGAGAATTTTTGGACTTTTGGAGGATCTCGGGGAGCGAGGTTTGGGGTTGTGTTGGTTTGAAAATAAAACCAGTGCGAGACTCCAAGTCAGTAATACAATTTAATAGGAGAAAAGAGAAAAAATAAAATCCGTGCAATAATATAGAAGAAAAACCACCAACAAAGTCAGAAATACAACCTGACACCCTGTCAGTCAGGGTGTTGGTAGCAGTCCGTATAAATGGTGGCTGCAGTCCTCCTGGATGACAGATGGGGTTCATTTGAAGCAGTGCTCCTCTAGAAGGTGCAGTTTTCCTCCAAAGATCCAGCGATGATGTGGAAAAAGATCCAACTTCCCTCTGGGGTCCAGTGGAAAGGACTGCCTTGGTGTTCCAAATCTCAGTTTTTATCTAGGTAGGAAATGTTTGGCTCCTCCCCCTGTCTGGAGCATCTCCCAATGGGATGATGTAATCTTATCAGTCACACGATAGGAGTGAATGGCCCATTAACAGAATATATCTTCTGGAGGAAGGATGGGTTGTGAAAAGATAATGATGATCATCCCCCTGATCTTGTCAGATGGCACATCAGCAGAGGATATCTCCCACAGAGATAAGGATCACCACCCCTCCCACATTTTAACAGATGGTGATAGAATACACATTTTTGCATTGTACCCCAGTAGAGGGGTGAATTTGTGGAATGTGGGGAGTCCCAGTTGAATTTTAGGGGGAATTTGTAGAATTCTAGGGATCTCAGGGAAATTTTGGGGGGTATTTGTTGAATTTTCGGGTATACATGCAAATTTAAGGGTTCTCAGGTGAGTTTTGGGGATGCCAGGTGGATTTTGGGGTGAATTCTGTCGATTTTGTGGTATCCAGGTGAGCATTTGGTAGTCATGGGAGAATTTTGGGATGAATTTGGGGGGAAGCAGGTGGATTTTCTGAATCTCAGTGATCTTTTCTCCTTTCTGAAATACCTCCATTCCGTGACCCCCACACAATGATGTCATCAATGTACTGCAGATGTTCTGGAGATCCACCCCTCTCCAGTGTAGCCTGGATCAATCCATGACAGATGGTGGGGCTGTGTTTCCACCCCTGGGGCAGTAGGTTCCACGTGTATTGCACACCCCTCCAGGTGAAAGCAAACTGAGGCCTGCACTCTACAGCCAGAGGAATGGAGAAATATGCATTGGCGATGTCAATGGTGGCGTACCACTTTGCTGACTTGGACTACAGCTCGTACTGGAGTTCCAGCATGTCCGGCACAGCAGCGCTCAGCAGTGGAGTAATTTCATTCAATGCACGATAGTCCACGGTTAATCTCCATTCTCCTTCAGATTTACGCACAGGCCAGATGGGGCTGTTGAAGGGTGAGTGGGTTTTACTGACCACCCCTTGACTCTCCAGCTCACGGATCATCTTGTGGATGGGGATCACGGCATCTCGATTTGTCCGGTACTGCCGGCGGTGCACTGTTGAGGTAGCAATTGGCACCTGTTGCTCTTTCACCCTGAGGAGTCCCACTGCAGATGGGTTTTCTGATAGCCCAGGCAGGGTGTTCAACTGCCTAATGCCCTCTGCCACCACAGCAGCTATTCCAAAAGCCCACCTGAGTCCCTTTGGGTCTTTGTAATAGCCGTTCCTGAGGAAGTCTATGCCTAGGATACATGGTGCCTCTGGGCCAGTCACAATTGGATGTTTCTGCCACTCTTTCCCAGTGAGGCTCACCTCAACATCCTGCAAAGTCAATTCCTGAGATTCCTCCCGTAACCCCCGCAAATGAAACAGGTTCCTCCCCGACATGTCCCGATGCTATGAATGTACACTGTGAACCAGTGTCAACCAATGCACTGTGTTGCTGTGGCTCTGATGTGCCAGGCCATGGGTTCCACACCGTCCAAAAGATCCGGTTTTCCCTTGCCTCTCCCTGGCTAGAGGCAGGGCCCCTCTAGCCCTGGTTATTATTTCTCTCCTGGGCATACATAGTGGAGGTTCCTTCAAGGGGATCTGACAGATCATCTTCCCTTCTGTAATACCCTGCACCTTGGTCATGGGAGGCTGAGGCTACCTTCACTTTAGTGGAGTTCCCTCTGTTAGTGTTCCCCTCCCTGAGTTGGCGCACCCGTGCTGCCAGGACAGAAGTGGGTTTCCCATCCCACCTTCTCAGGTCTTCCCCATGGTGACGTAGAAAAATACACAGGTCAGCACGTGGGGTGTACCCTCTCTCCCTAGCTGGGGGGTGTTGGGCTCTGCTTTTGGGGTCCATGACTCGCACTGGTGCTGCACTGATCTTCCTCACCTCTTCCCTTATCTCCTTCATCTCCTCCTTAAACTCCTCTCTGAGGTCCTTAACCACAGCAGAGACATGAGCCTGCATTGGGCCAGCCATCATACTCTGAAAATTCCTGTGCCTGTTGGTAACAGAACAGACTGTCACTTGGTTGGTATCAGCATTTATCATTGCAATAAAGGGGGTATATTGAGATGGGCCCAGGTTTGCCAGATTCCACAACCTCTGCCCTGTGCACCTGACCTTGTCAGGGTCATTGTCATGCTGTCCATCCCTCCCAAAGAGCACCTCCAGTACTGCCACTTCTCTCAGCTGTTGGATCCCTTCCTCAAGGGTATTCCAAGGTGTTCTCTGGTGGTGCTCCTGCATTCTTTCCCTGTGGACAAATCTCTCTCTCACACTCATTAAAAATCGCTCCCAGAGGGAAAGGAGACCTGTCTCCCTTACAAATACTTGGTCCACACCTGAGTCCTGGGTCAAGGCTCCCAAATTCCTTGCCTCAGTACCGTCCAGTTGCACACCTGTACCCATAAGGTCCCAGACCCACAGTAACCAGGTTGTAAAAGGCTCACGACCCCGTCGTACAATGTCTTTTCGCAGGTTACGGAGACTCTCGTATGACAGGGACTCGGTGATGATCTCAACTTCTGGCTCCCCTGCTGGTTGTGAGGGGCCCCCTTCCTGACCCTTATTATCTAGGTGCCTTGTTTTCATCTTAGACTTCCTAGTTTCCACAGGGGCAACTGCTGCTGCTGAGTGCCCTTGCAGTTCAGCTGGAACCTGGACAGATGTAACGTCTGTGGGTCCCACTGCTGCACCATCAGAGTCTCCCTCTTTAAGGCAGGGGGAGGGTTTCTCACCAGCTGGGGAGAGGTACTCCTTCAGCATCTGGCCCATCTCATGTATCTCCTTCGCTAGCACCCCCACGCATTCTGAGTGGTTCTTTTCCGAGGTGGGCTGTGGGGCAGGATCAAACGCTGGGTTAATATCCCTAGTCTCTGGAACAGGATCAGGCTCTGGGGTAACATCCCTAGTCCCTGGGACAGGATGAGGCTCTGGGGTAGCATCCCTAGTCCCTGTGGTAGGTAGCAGGGTTGTTATCCAAGTCAATCTCCCCTTATCTCTGAATGTTAGATAGAACGGGTTTAACAGGGATATAAGCAACACTAGCCACAGTATAATGTCATTAGCATTTAAAGCGGATTGGAACCCCTTGAAGACTGGTGGGGTGAACTTCAAAAACCGTGTGATGGGTTGGGAGAAGATTTCACCTGCTGCCACTTCCTCGCAGTAAGTACCATTATTGAAGTAGCCCCAGAAACACACACTTAGAGTGCGATAGCTCTGAATCCATGTGGCCATCTTCCAGAGAAAATTAAAAATCCATGAATTCCTCAACTGATCAACCCACAAAATGAACTGGATAATAGCCACAGTAACCTTGGTTATGAGACTCATGGTTAAAAAAGGGCTTGCAAATGGGAGAGATATAGCAGTGACCACATGGAGGCCAATCCAGGGTAAGCTGGACAGCATGGTGTCACCTACCACAAGCTTGGGTAATTCAAGAACTGTTATCCCCTTTTCTACCCCTCTCTCAATGCCCTCAGGCAATGCCTCACCTTCCGGGCGCCAAAATCTGTCTTGGTTTGAAAGACAGGTATGGTCTAAGGAAAGGCAAGAGCCCCTTTCCTGCGATGCAGAGTGCAACCCCCCTCCTTTTTAATTATTTTAGGTCCAAATCAGAGGCCTTCAGGCAGGAGATGTGGGGATAAGTGTAACAGTTCTTTACTGATATCTAACAAGGCAGAAAACAATAACAGCTATAAAAATTGACAACAGAACAGAACAGTATAAGTCAGTTCCAGTCACTTTTGGCCGCAGGCCGTCTCCCTGTGCTCAGTTACCGGTGCTGTGGGGGCAGGGTAGGTCCCGTGCATTTGAAGAGTGCTGGAGTGACGGGGGCAGCGGCCCAGGGGTGAGAGGGATGGGGAAAGAGACTCCCCCCTCACGGTGTCAGTCGTGGTGCTGGGCAGAGTGTCCGGAGGTAGTAGGGTGAGGTGGGAGAGCAGCAGAGGGATGTCCAACAGCAGGGAGTGTGGATCTTCGTGCTGGGGGTGTCAGGGGAGATGCCAAATCGGAGCCTGGGCTGTCCTCCCACTCGACGAGCCAACGAGAGTACCTGCCCGCTCCCAACCCCCCGTACCACCTTTCCTTTTCCGGTTCCCCCCCTCCTCCTCCACCCACTCCCGTACGAGAGAACATTATCTATTGTTTAGGTGTGTGTTATGCGCCCTTTCAGGGCTGGTGACAGGGGGCTACTTTAAGAACGCTTTCTTCTTCCTCGCATCCTTCTCGCTTCGCTCTAGCTGCATGGAGTACACCACAGCGAAGGTGTGAGGAAGGGCACTGGCCCAGCTTTTGCCCTGGCGTGCAACGGCTGTGTGCTACTTTTCCAAGCAGCAAGAGCACTGAGAAGTGAAAGCGATTGTGAAGGAGCTCTTTGGCTGCTCGTGTGCTCTTCGCTGCACTGCGCTCGCAAGCGGCTTCGTTCCTCTCCTTCTGCCGTCCGGACAGAGCTGAACTCCAGCGGCCACTTTCAGCTCTGCCAAACAGCTTGTCCTCAGTTCTGCGGGCAAGCACGCCCTGTTGCCTTAGCTCCGAGTGAAAAGTCCCTAGCGAGTTCTCACTCAGTGCTATGCACCCAGAACGACACTCTCACTCATCTTTCAAGAAGCAATTCCTAACAGCAGAAGCAGCAGAAGCACAAACTGAATGACGAGTAGGGACGATGTAGAACACGTCTTTGTCCTGGCACATTTTCGTGTGCGATATGTCCCTCCAGGTCTTCGGTCCATGCCAAGCTCTATGTGCTGTGTGCGCTCCTACTTGCAGCTGAGAAGGACCGTGGAGCTAGCAGCAAATTCGGAGAGCGCTGAGCACGTAATCAAGGAGCGAGAAGTGCCCCTGCAATGCGGTGCTAATAGCAGCTTCCTCACTTTGGGGATGAGCTCCGGCCACAAGACCTTCTCTTCCTGGCAACGGATCTCTGTGAAGGGCATAGGCGAAAAGGTTTCTTTTTCCATGCGAAGTGTGAGAGAGGCAGACTGTTGCACGGAGCTCTGAGAACAAAGCTGCACGCCCTAGGCGGGCTTGGGCAGAAGCAGCGTTCTCGAGCGCTTGGCTGCCGGCACACTGCTGGCTGTGTGGTGCGGCTTCAGTGGCTTCTGTCCGCCGGGGAGTGAAAGCGGCGCCAGGCGTGGGTGAGGGCAGTGAATGAAGCCGCAAAAGTACCGTGCTTGTGTGCACCACTGTTGGAGTCAGTAAGTCAGGAGTTTCTCTGAAGCCTTCAGGGAGAGGTCAGAATGCAGGGATTGAGTTGAATCCTTTGGATGGATTGAAGTATATTAGGCCTCTTGCTTATAAGGCAGAGGTGTAGACTTAAGCTATAACATAAGAGAAAGAAAATAAGTAAGTAAATGGAATAAGTTTTAAGTGCTTTTAGTGAGCAAAAGGTCTTAGATGCCTAAGAAGTAGTACATGTTCTAGTGAAGGTTGAAAAACATGCTAGTGTTTTCTTAGAGGCTCCAAGAACTTAGCTTTAGACATAATAGAGTTAGAGTTAAGAATATTGCTTACATTTTTCAGTTAGAACAAGATAGGCCATGAATGTAATTTATACGTAGCTTGGCGTGTTAAGAAATTAGAATTCTAACAGTTTAAGAAGTAGTGGTCCAAGTCTGGTCCGATTCTACGTCTTAGTTTGCTTGTAAGTTTCTATAAAAGAAGAGGCTTGGAAAGAGACATTGCTTTTAGCCATTGCTTTTATGGCACAGCTTTTGCTCTGCTTTTGTTTTCGCGGCTGAAATCAAGACCCGAGAAGAAGATAGGAGCTGCCTGGCTCCTCCGGCCCTGCCGGGACCATGGGGTGCATCTGCTTCTGTTTGGGACTTTGAGCTAGAACCTGGAATGGATTTTGTTAGCTTTTGACTCTGCATTTGAGACTGATGTGCTTCTGCAATAAATAACTTTACAGCTACTATTAGCTGCTTTGCTTTTTACATAAAAGAAGAAGTAGCCTGAGAGTGTGGGTGCACAAGAGGCACCCGGAGGTCCCCAGAAACCTCACACACCAGGTTACAGGCTACTAGGAGAGGAAGGTGGCTGCCTCTTGCTTGCCTTCCCAAGTGCCCTTAGCAGTCAACAGGAGCAAGCTGAAGCACTGCTGCTTGTGCTGCTCCTTGGTTCCCTTGCAGCCCGCTGTTGAAACATTGGCGGTCACTTCTAGGCTCCGAGTTGCAGACAGCACCACGGTAAATGCTGCGGGTAAGGGAAATACAGAGTGCAGCGAGGAGATGGAGGTGGCTTATGTGCAATAAGTAGAAGGTGAACCTAGGCACTGTCTCTTCAATCTGGCCCCCTCTGCTCTGGTAGCAACTTTTGCAAGTCGGCAAAGGGAGCTGCCAGTATGTAGAATGGAGGGCAGCGGGACGCCGTGTGTTATGCGCCCTTTCAGGGCTGCTGACAGAGGGCTACTTTAAGAACGCCTTCTTCTTCCTCACGTCCTTCTCACTTCTCTCTAGCTGCATGGAGAACGCCACAGCGAAGGTGTGAGGAAGGGCGCTGCCCCAGCATTTGGCCTGGCCTGCCTGTCCTGCGCCTTTCGCTGCACACCAGAACAATGGCATTTCTTACCCAAAAGGTAAAAAAGGTGTTAGTATAGCCTCAGTATTGGCAAGTGCCTAGGCATTAGGTGGAGAGACCACGTATGAGGGAGTCTTTAGAGGTTTCCTCCCCCGTGGCGCAGGTGTATTCTCATTCTCGTGCTGAACTGAAAAGTCCGGGCATGGCAAGTCTGGCCTGCATTGTGAAGGGACGAACACAAATGCGGGGCTATGATCCTCTGTTCCAGACCTCTGCTTCCGGGTGTGCGGGCCGCCATGAGGCCGCAGCAGCCGCAGAGGACACTGTGGATTGTGGATGAGGCTGGGCTGGCCCCACGCCCCCCGTTGGTATGACAGCGGCAGGAATGGCGCCCGAGCAGCATCGCCTGAGGGCCCCATGGAGGGCGGGGAGAGAGCCGGGAGTGACCCCGAGCGACACCAGAAGCGATATCCGTCGGGCCCGGAAGGCCTGCGGCGCCATCGAATTTCACCGGTAGGAGGCTGCTAAGCTGCTTTGAAAGCTGTAGCTCCTCTTCTCTAGGACAGACTGGGAGAGCTGAGGGTGTCCAATCTGGAGAACAGAAGGCTCCAGGGAGACATTCGAGCCCCTTGCAGTGCCTGCTGGGGCTCCAAGATAGCTGGGGAGGGACTTTGGAAAAGGGTCTGGACTCGCAGGACAAGGGGGAATAGCTTCAAACTGCCAGAGGGCTGGGGTAGATGGGATATTGGAAAGGAATTCTTCCTTGTGTGGGTGCTGAGGCCTGGCACATGTTGCTCAAAGAGGCTGTGTGGGAGCCCCATGGCAGGAAGTGTCCAGGGCCAGGCTGGAGCAGACATGGAGCAACCTGGACTAGTGGAAAAGTGTCCCTGCCCATGTCAGGATGTGGGAAGTAGAGAATCTATCATCTCTAAGGCCACTTCCAGTCCAAACCATTCTGGGATTCTAGGATTCATGGAAGGCCCTTTTCCAAGTGAAGTGTTGTATCTCTTGGCTCCCAGCTTGTAGTTGCCAGTTCTTCTGGAAGCAGGCCTCGCCAAGTAGCTGTGATGAGCCAAGGGTTCGCAATTGCACAACTATGATATATTTGCAGAGAGGAAGGCTGAAGACAGATCTTCAAGGCCCAGGTAAAACTAGCAAAGGATTGAATAAAAGCCAAAGGTTGGTTGTGTTAGTCAGTTTGCTGGCTGTTGAAATGGCCCCAGGTCATTTTCAACATTTCTAATTTGGATTTGTTTGAGTAAAAAATGAATGTGTTACCTCCAGCGTGGGCTCTCCAATGCATCTCCATGTGCTCCCATCTCTTTGTTGTATATCAAGTTCTATTAACTGAAGACAGAATCATAACACAGTAGTAAAACATTCAGAGGTGTAGTTAGCCAGCTTCAGGAGTTTTCAACTCGGCAGTTGACTTTTCTGGTAACTGTAAGCAAGGCAACACAATCCAGTTACTCCACTTTTCCTCTCTGAGAAAAAGATGATCTTTCTTTTTTTTTTCTCATTTTGAAAATAGCCTCGAATGAAGAGAGTTATGCATGTGGCATGTAGGATTCATTATTTTACCTTTCTCTTCTGCTGTCTTTCGCGTACTAGTTTTTTTTTTTTTTTTGTTTGCCCTTCTTCATTCAGTAGGTTTAAAAGAATTCTAATTGTTGAGATGATGGTTCTTTGAAGGCTCACTTAGCCCACCTTTTGGGTGAAGGAAAGAAGAAGACAAGGTCCGCTAAGATGAGTAAAAAGCATACTTTAAAGAGACATTCAGAGATGTCTGCTGATGCCATGCAATTACCATGTAATCAGCAGAAATGTGTTGTAAAGACACCCATCAGTGATTTCACAAGAAAGCCCCACTCAAGACAGGTAAAGAACAGAAGCATAAAACCCCAAAGGTATGAAATGGACAGATTTTCATTGGGAATGAGCAACTCCTGAATTCTTGGTTCTAGAAACAGGGGCTTGTAATAAATACTGTTTCCTTGCCAAACGTAAATTTGGTGTAAGGAACTGCTCAATGCCCGTTGAAGTGCAGGGCTAGTAGACTAATATTTGCCATGGCAGGCATATTGAATGGCTTTCCTGTTAAAAAGAAATTGGTTTTGCTCATAGCAATCTAGATATGTACTCAGTCTGACACCTATTTTTTAGGCTATATTTCCAAGTAAATGGCTTCCATGATGATGCAGTAAGTTTATGTCATGAACAGGAATGAAGTGATTGCATGCATCCTTTTTTACCCTAAGCCGGCTGCTGAATAATGAGACAGAGACTCTCAGTGACGCCAAGGAGTGCCCAAGCTTTTGGGAAAAGCACTGGGCAGATAAAGCCTATTTCCACATTTCTTGCTAGCGTCTCCTTTAAAGTTCATGCGTTTGTTCATCTTTTAGAGCTGTTCTAGATGTCTTTGTAGTTTACATGTACTAAATGTAGCAGGTATTGCTTTCCTGCCATCCTAATAGATTTCAAGTTGGGATCTACTCAGGCTTCAATGTCTCAGAAGAAGCAACGTTGATTCTTTGAATTCTATTCTTGAACGTGAGAATGATACTTATGTAGTTAATGAATTAATTAAATTGAATTCACTTGAATGGAAAAATTGTCTTGTTCATGTAGATTTTAACTTGGGAAATTGATATTTGAGTTCTACTTTTCATTGTTGTTGCTTTTCTGTATTCTTTGATTGCACAGATAGCAGATGTACTGACCAAGTATTCTGTGAAACTGGAGGAAATGTCCTTCCTCTTGGCAGCTGATGTTCACAAGCTCATTAACGCTGAGGCCATGGTAAATGTTTTACCTGGGGCAAGATAGCAGTCTGAATATTCCTAGAATGTCTTTCTTTCCCCAAATGAAATTCATTTTTTCTGCCTATCAATCACTGAAATATAGAAGAAATTTCTACTTGGCAGGGTATTGATTATCATTTGTGTTCTTTTCTCCCCTCATTTTCTGTTGAAGAGACAATTTTTTGTTTGTTTTTGCATGTCGTATGCTGCTTCTACTTCTGGTTTTATTTTTTAATACACAGAATATAAACAGAGCACTGCTGGATAATGAGAGGGCAACTGCCAAGCTACTCTTGAATCGAATGAAATCAGAGCTTGAGAAAGAAAAATGGCATGAACTGAAATGGCAAGGGAGAGTAAAGGACTGGAAGCTCATGCAAAAGAAGTGTGTAGTTCAGAGTTTCAGGTCAGAAATGTGGCAGTCTTCTTTTGGACAATGAGCAACACAAAGTGGCTAGTGTTCACTTTTGGTTTCTATCAAAGTAATACTTGATCATTTTTTCTTTCTACGTGATAACACGTATGATATCACATATATAATGTGATTCCATTCTACATATCTACTTTCCATCCTGAAGAGAATTTATGGCAAGTGAAGAAATACAGAATCCCCCAACTGTGAATATGGAAATGGAAAAGTTGGTAAAGGAGCAGATGGTACTCAGTGAACAGAGACTGAAGGTTTTGCAATATATCGAGTATGGCAAAAGAGGGTATAGCATAAAGGAAAACAATTGTTGCTGGAGTTAATGAAGGACTTGGCTACAAAATGCACTTTGCTTCCTGTGAATGTGTGATTGACAAATGCAGCAGTAAGGCAGGGTCTACATCTATTTCTGTACAGCTCTTGTGAATGGAAAAAATGCATTCTTGATTTTCAGTGCCCCAGCTAAACTTAATAGGTGGCGATCAAACTCTAAAAATGGAGGAATGCAGAAGTAAATCTTGAAACATAGTAGAAATGGGCAAAGATGGGTGGAGAGCTAGAAGTTGGTGCTTTTGTCAAGGCATTTTTTTCTCCATGGCGTGGGATTTTATTTGCGTAATAAATTAAGAGTGGAGTCTGGATAGAAATCTAACGTTGCTACATTTGAATATCCATCCTGAACACAAGACGCATTGGTGTGGGTGCAATGCATTACGATCTTTACAGGGAGGTTTTTTACAGTGGATGTAGGACAAGGTAGATGACAGTTAGTTCCTAATCAGGCAGTAAACACTTAGTCTTGAACAACAACAATCTCAGGTTTATTTTCATTGCCAAGATGGCTGTAAATAAAAGAAAGCCCAGTAGTATGGATATTCCGATTCATAATTTTATATTTGAAGTACTGACTGGTTTGTATTTTAGGATACCTGACTCTTGTTTCCTACTTTGATAGCACCTTGTTGCCTCCAACACGTGCCAAATCTGATGGAAACGAATGGTGCAGAACTCTGGAGAATTGAAACAAAAGTCTAGGTAGGTCGGGAAATCCTAAGAACAGTCTGGAATTCAAGCAATATTTTCTTTTCTCCCTGGCAACGATGAGGCAGACAGTTGCTTTGAGAGTGCATGTTTGCTCTATTCTTTGTCCCGTGTGTTCCCACATACCTTCTCAGTTGCTTGGAGGTGGCGGTAAGAGCCAAAGAAGCTGCCTGTGGCATGGCTTTCCTTTGGCCAGTACAAACACCTGTGAATGGTGAGATCTAGCAGGAACTGGCTTGGTTAGAATGAATATGGGGGAAATCTTAAGTTAATTTTGACATGGGTCCCTTCTCAATCATACAAAAATACTCCTTTTTAACGCTTGGAGAAGAAGAGGGGAAATATGAGAAGAAGAGGGGAAGTATTGGAGATACTTCCTTTCTCTGTGTCCTTGCAGCATGCCTTCCCTCTCTGTGTCTGCCTTCTCTTGCTCCAGAGCACATCCTGTTGGGATGTTTGTAGCCTGTATGGTAGCAAAGAAGTTGGTAGAGATTGTAAGTACCTTGCTGCTTTGAAGCATAATGATAAAGAGCTGTGTATGAAAACGTCTTGATTTCTTTGGCTGGTAGTGTCTGCTGTCTGTGGGCAAAGGTCTGTAGGCACTGCTGGGATCTGTTCCGTGTGCTGAGATTCAGCACATGGCCTCTGTCATGTTGCCATGTCACACTGCACTATGAAAGATGGGAATTTTGACTGTGGTCTGTTCCATAGCATTCAGACAGCCCTAATGTGGAGTGCGTGGAGAAAATTAGCATCCAGTATGAGCTGGTTGAGGGCAAATGTCAGGAGAAAGGGAAGATGTGCAAGTTGAGTGCCACAGCTTTTGGCTGTGATAGCCATGGTCCAATGTGTCATTCGAGTAAAATGCGCCTGAGGATGCACCAAACATTGAGATAACGAGTGGAATTCCTTTTTAACCTCCGCCTTACTCTGTTCAAAAAGTAAGCCATCCGTTTGGTTTCACAGTAGTAGTTGGTATTTGTACTTGAAATGCGGAAAAGCCGTAACCAATGCCGGTAATGGAGTGCTCTCCTACATGAAATCAGTATTTCTTCTGTGCATGTCAATAATTTATTCTTCTTTTCCTTCAGATGACCCTGTTGGATATGAACATTCGCACAGCAGAAGATGCTGAAGTTGTGCGCTCCAACATGCTTCAATGACTGAGAAACTAAAATGTAGGTTTGAAGAAGAAGCGGAGCACGTGGATGTACGTTTCTTTTATTTGATGACTTATGTTTTCTTCACTCCTTGGGATTAGACTGTTCTTCCTTTGCTCCCACCTGCAATGCCTTCTGCGTGGTAGGCTATTGATGTCACCTTAGAAAGAGGTCCATAGTGTGACAAAACACTCCAAAGAAACAGTTTGGTGTGGAAGAGTTTCATGTGGAAGTGTTCATAATTCTTGTCTTTATGATTTGTAATATAAATAGATTGTATTTTTATGATCATTTCTATCTGAAATACATATGATAGTGATGAATGACATATGGCCCAGCCTGCTTAACATCAGACTTTAGGAATAGCTGGAAATGATCTCCCAAATGTCTTCCAGTCTTTTCTATACATAAAAAACGTCGGGCAGTTGTTTCTAAAGGGATCAATTATAGAATGTGATTTGGTGCTTTATGGTGCCAGAATAAACGGAAGTTTTGATAATCCGCATTCTTAGCAGTTTGCTTGGAGACTGTTTTTTTTTACTCTCCAGATAGAAGACGCCATGTTGGATACCAGTCGTAAAATTCCAGGCAGCTTTTATCATGTTACATATCCTCTTACTCATTCATTTCACCTTCCAGCAGTTTAGAAAGAACTTGTTCACTTCAATGTTTTTCTTTGGAGTGATTTTAAGGAGACGGCTTGTCGGAGAAGGGAGACGCGGACACCAATTCGGTCATCAGCAAAGTCTCATTTATTGATACGCAGAGTGGCGATTAAATACAGTGCTTAATTAGCTCATGCATAGTGCAAAATCTGAGCTCACCATTGGTCTAGCTGTGCGACTTAGCTAAGCACTTCTGCATTCATGTTTTTCTCAATTCTGCGTGTCTTCCTTATCTCAAGGACACTGTATCCGTGAGACTGAGGCCCACTTTGCTAGCTTTACTAAGTTGATCTGACTATGGCCTTTTTCTTCCAGCTATTCCTGCACCAGGCTCTCTACACTTCCCCCGTTTTCTTTTTGAGCTAGAAGAGTGGTATGTCAAGCTTTGCTGACAGTCTTTTGAATAAAATTTTGTAAGCAAGTTATCAAGCAAGGTAGCAATAAAGCTAAGCACAAGAATATATCTAACACCATAATAGCATACTTAATAACGGTTTGAATCCATCCCCCAAGACCTAGGCTTTTTAACCACTCGTCAATGCCCCAACCATCTTTTTCTTTTAGGTTGTGTAATTTCTGCTGCGTGTTTTGTATCTTTTTGTGGATGGACTCAGAGTGGTTAGATAAATTCATGCAGCACATTCCCTTGAACTTCTTGCAACCATACTGGCAACCTTACTAGGCAGGTTTTAAAAGGATTTTGTACTCCCCCTAGGCTTAAGCAGATTGATTCTTGTCTTGTTATGTTAGTGAATGTTACCCATACATTTTCCCGAGGCGCATGCTGCATTGAAAAAGATTTTGTGTGAGCAAAGTTAGCAAGCATAAGCAGTGTAATGATCATCATTTTGATTTCTTTGGCGGCCTATTCTTTTTACGCCCTGTATTGCTCCCTGTTATCTGCAGTTGTTTTACCTCTTCTATACTTTGATTTAATACCTCTTCTGGGTCTGTACCGGGCTTAACTGGTCCTACCCGAGGCCAAGGCAGGTGTGGGACTTTATGTCTGCACCTTGCAGCGATAATGTGCGAATTTGCATAGATGTGCTGCCTCTTAATCCAGTTGGTAAGTTCCCACCGGGCCCAAGCTAACAGGAGCTGTTCTGGTGTCTCGTATAGGTTTCGTACTTGGGCATATGGCACTTCTGCTTCTTTTTCTAGGGCCCGACCCCAATTTGAATCTCTTAGGTCGTCACTTTGACACCTCTAGCACCACAAACTAAACACTGTTCTCTGTTCCACCCACGAGCAGTCCCCACAGCCCCCGCACTTTAGGGCTACCCAGGCTTCACACCATGACCCCCCACACGCACAACAAGGACGGCTGCTGAGAGGCTGTTCTTTCTAGTACCCGTGTCTCCCGTGTTTTCTTTTGTAGCTGTGTGAGTGCACCGAGTAGGTGGTTGGCAGTACTCCAGATGGTAAGATCGATGGGTGAGGAGATATCTCGGCGGGAGACAAACCCCTCATCGATGCAGCGTATAATACCCTTGAGGGCTTCATGTTGTTGTGGGGTCACGGTTACAGGTGCGGTTGGGTTAGTTCCTTTAAGTAGTGGCCTGAGGGAGTCTAGCAAGGAGTTGGGTATCCCAACAATCGGCTTGAGCCATTGCAGATCTCCTAGCAGTCGCTGTGCTTCATTTAGAGTGGTGATCTTTGTTGCAAGCTGGAGCTTCTGTGGCCGTACGATTTGGTCTGTGATAGACCACCCCAAGTACTTCCATGGTGTGGATCGCTGTATTTTTTCTTGAGCTATTATGAGGGATGCCTTTGCTAGGGTGCTTTGAATTTCCTGCACCTGAGTGTCTGTAAATGCTGATTCTTGAGCAAAGAGGATATCATCCATATAATGATAAATAATTGTGTTGGGCCACTGTATCCTCAATGGTTGTAATGCGGCATCAACATACAGTTGGCACAGGGTAGGCGAGTTTTTCATTCCTTGTGGAAGAACAGTCCATTCATACCGTTTATCAGGTTCTTCTCTGTTTATTGCTGGTAGGGTGAACGCAAATCTTTTAGTATCTTGAGGGTGTAAGGCAATAGTGAAGAAGTAGTCCTTTAGATCAATGATTAGAAGAGGCCAATGCTGTGGGAGCATTGCTGGGTTGGGGAGGCTTGGCTGTAATGCCCCCATCGCCTCCATTTGATTATTTACTGCTCTTAAATCGTGCAGAAGACGATATTTTCCTGACTTCTTTTTGATCACAAAAATTGGCGTGTTCCATGGGCTTGTTGAGAGTTTTAAATGTCCTTGTTGGAATTGTTCTTTTACGAGTTGATGTGCTTGTATTAGACTTTCTCTTTTTAGAGGCCATTGCTTAACCATTACCGGTTCATTGGTAGTCCAGGTGATTGGGATTGGGAAAGTCCAAGCAATGGCAATTACCCCAAAGGGTGCTCGTTGGATAAAACGACCCCCATCTGAGCCAAAATGTCCCTTCCAATCAAGCAATGTACCGATGGTGGTAACGCAACTACGGACAACACAGTCACTAAATCTTGCCCATCTATAGTGACCCTTATTGGAGGAGTTTTTCTGGCAAGGGTGAATCCTCCGACGCCTGTCACGGTATCCGTAGTTTGCATTGATGGCCAGTTGTGGGGCCATTTTTCTGGTGAGACAATGCTGGTATCTGCCCCAGTGTCTAGGAGTCCTATCATTTCTATTGTCTCTCCTGCATAGGTTAGTTTCACCTTCTTTTTGGGTCTGGTATGGAGATCCATTGTGAGCATAGCAATACCTGATGATCCGAATCCTTGGTCTCCACGTGGGGTTTGTCTTTGTGGTTGAACACCCCGGCTCAACTGTGGAAGTGGAATAAATTGAGCAATACGCTGACCTGCCTCAATTGTCAGAGGAGGAAAAGGAGTATAAACCATTATTTGTATTTCTCCCGTGTAGTCTGCATCGATGACACCTGGCAGCACAAACAGTCCTACAATGGAGCTCGACGAGCGTCCCACTATTAGTCCTCCATAAGCTTGTCCTTTGATATTTATCGGGCTATAAACTCCAGTTGGGACTTTGACAGGGCGATCTGTTATCAAAGATGTTTTTACTGCGGCTGCCAGGTCGAGTCCCAGGCTCCCTGTTGTGGCTGGTTGTAGACAGGAGATGGCGCTGGTGTCACGGCGGCTACTTGTGTTCGGGCGCGGCTGCCGGGCGCGCTTCGCTGGGAGTTTTCCGACTTGCGGCGACAAGCTGATGTGTTATGCGTGTTGTTCTGGCAGTTTTGGCACCATACTCCTGGGGCACGGCACTCACGTCGGAAGTGGCCTCTTGCTCCGCATCTGTAGCAGCGCGCTGAGGGAGGTCGGTGATCACTCGACGTGGCTGGGGCCGCTGTGGAAGCACGGAGAGGAGCAAGAGCGGCTAGCACCTGTGACTGTGTGGACTCGGCTTGTTTCTGTAGCCCTAAGCCTATTTCTTTTAGTGCATTAACTAAGAAAACCTGTGCCCCTGTCGGCTGTAAAGCCATCCTTTCCAATGCCTCTTCTATCGACCAATTGGCTCCTAAAGTTGATAATACCCTTTTTGTTGCCTCATTGCTATTCTGCAGCGCACATTGCTTTAGTAGCGCCCCTCTCATATACTCTGGGACTCCTGCCTTTTCAATAGCAGCAGCAGCCTTATCTACAAAGTCCCCAAAGGATTCATTTCTTCCCTGTTTTATCCCCATATACATGGGTATGCCTGAGCTATCTTTGACCCGACCGATGGCACTCCTTACTAGACGCATGGCTTCCCTAACCTTGTCGGGTCCCGAAATCATTTGAGCTTCTGTCCTGCGGTATTGACCCAATCCCATCAGTTCGTCTATGGTAATTCCAGCTAACGGATCTCCCGGGCCCCTCTGTACTGCAATTGACTCCTGAACAAGAGCTTGCCAGTGGGCGTTAAATAGCAACTGCTGATGTTGCGTGAAAATCAGTTTCACTATACTTCTCATATCATTTGGCAACAGCAGGTATGTATCGAACAAGAAATCTAGCATTTGCTTAGTTGGCTCACTCCGGAAACCAAACTGACTCACTGTCTGTCTTAGCTGGGCTAGCAACTTCCAGTCGGGAGGCGAGTATGCTCCTACTTGGACGGCTTGTCCTTGCTGGTTTATTCCCTGTGTATACGTGACGGGGAAAGCCCAGGTTTTCGCTGCGTCAACAGCGCTTTCGTCCCCAATCTCCAAGCCGTGTCTGGCTAGCATACTCCACGCCTCCCCCCGCCGTCTTGCCATCTCCTCCCACAGGTCGCTTTCCGCCCTAGGGACCGGAGCTGGCTCCACGGTGGGCTTAGGGGCGGTAGGCTCAGACTGGCAAGGGGATTTTTCGCCGCCGGTCTGGGGCCCTTCGCTGTCGGAAGGCGGGGTTACTCCGCCTTCTGCAATTGTCTCCGCCGCCGCGGCGGAATCCTCCTCAAGCTCTTCTAAGGGGGGTGCCGAGGGCCAAGCGCAGCTGGCCATGTCTGTCATTCCTGCTGTCTTCCCAGAGATAGGTATTTCTACTCTGGTCGTGCTGGGTGCTCGGGGCTCATTATCGCCATACTGAGCATTTCTTTTATATGCCTCTACTGCCTCCCGAGCCGCCCTTCTCTCTGCTTGCTGCTTTAGCAGCGCATTATGAACTACCCGCCAGATCTTTCCCAGCTTTTTTGCTGTTTTATCATCCTCTAATACCGCCTCCCACAGTGCATCCCCTAACTTACGCCACTTATTCAAATCATGCACGGTGTGAGGATTAGAGAATAAACCTTTAGCATAACCCCAGACTAACAACCCCGGTATGTCCTTCCTGGGATTAATCTCTTTTAACCCTAACTTATCTATATGTGCTATAAATAAATCATATGCTGCTTGCCTGTCCATTTTTCGTCGTCAGCGCTGTTGCAACTCTCCGGCTTCGGCAGCACGTATGGCCCAGGACCACCTTTATGGCTCCTGGGGGTGTCTTCCCTACGTCGTTTGACACCGACCCGGTTGCAGCAGGCCCCAACTCTACTTCACCGACCGTGGCGCGTTCTCCCCCGTTTTCTGAAACCGTTTTCTTTTCAGCGACGGAGGCACGTCGGGGTTCACCAAATGTCGGAGAAGGGAGACGCGGACACCAATTCGGTCATCAGCAAAGTCTCATTTATTGATACGCAGAGTGGCGATTAAATACAGTGCTTAATTAGCTCATGCATAGTGCAAAATCTGAGCTCACCATTGGTCTAGCTGTGCGGCTTAGCTAAGCACTTCGGCATTCATGTTTTTCTCAATTCTGCGTGTCTTCCTTATCTCAAGGACACTGTATCCGTGAGACTGAGGCCCACTTTGCTAGCTTTACTAAGTTGATCTGACTATGGCCTTTTTCTTCCAGCTATTCCTGCACCAGGCTCTCTACAACGGCTAAATGGCCATAATACAGGTAGAAACATAAAATCAAGGGTGTGCTATAAAGACAGGACTTCTTAATGCAAAGAGCCCTCTGAAATTCAAAATACCTGCTATAAAATTAAAAATGAAATCTTTGTCTTTTAGATGGGAATTTCTACTCTTCAGTTTCATTCTGTCAGGTGCATTTTTGCTACCTGCTTAATTGCTGCTGATGGACAGTCCTGTCTTATTCTTCGTATGGCAACAGTGATAGAGATCACTGCTGCTTTCTGTAGAAAGTGGCTGCAAGTTGCTATTAGGAGATCTTGTGCAGGTCTAGAGTCTGATTGGATGTGAGGTTCTCGTTTCAACAACCAACTTGGGGTGGCAGTGTCAGAGGTGTTCATTATCTAGGAAGATTTTCATAGGCGATGAGTTTTGCTGAGGTAGCTTTCTCTTCTGGGTGTAGAATATATGTGCATAATTAACTTCCTTGAATCCTAAATAGTTGGGGAGATTTTAGTATTTACAAAACCATTTTTACTAGCTTTTTTATGTGGCCTTAGATGATGAAAGTGATCTGGATACAATTTTAGAAAAAAGGAAAACAGTGAGCTCTGAGGAAGAGCTGAAGGAGTATTTGGAGAACACGCTTTCTTCTTGAGATCAAATTAGAACAAGGTATGAATTTTGTATCGTCAACTTAAAAGGTAGAGCATCTTTGAACATTGGTTGTACTACTTAGGCCTTGTTTTAATGCTGTTGTGTGAAGGTATGGAAAAAGAGTGCTTTTCACTTCATGTAAGCATATAGAATAATGTCCCTAGTGAACAAGGTTAAGGCAAATAATGCCCACGGTTTAGGAATGGGACAAAGGAAGACTGCTATCATTCAAAAACCATAGCACATCAGTATTCCTGTGCATACAATCACATCCATGCCTTATTCAGAAGGTAAAAGTAGTAGTGCAGATTCATGGATCACCGGAATCAGAAGTTGGTCTGCACCATCATCTCTTCACTCATAGATTTGATCTCATTCAAAGTTCTAGGAACTCAGACGTTTAAGATAGCCAAGCACTTGCAACTTTAAAAGCCATCTAAAAATTGGTACAATACCGCTCTCCTTCCTGAAGATCTTAGCAGCAGCTCTGAAGCCATAGAGGAAGCAGCACTGTTCACACACCCAGGAGGTCTTTTGAGACTTTTTCTCGGCCCTAAAATGGGGTTCTTCACCCTTCCTCCGGTCTAGCTCAGGTGTTAGGGTGACGGCTCCCGGGGCCCTTGCCTCATGGACTTAAGTAAGATAACAAAAGAGGCTCTTTTCCCTGATGAAGTTACAGGGTTTATTTCTCATGGGTAGCAAGGAAAAGAGGCAGCAAGAGAAAAAGAGACAAAGGTCAGGGGGCACAGATCTTTTCTAGGGTCTGAAAAGGGGTGTGGGGAGAAATTGGATCCCAGCCAGCCCTGTATGGCCAGGAGGGGAGAGGGACCAAGATACAGGGCACAGCAGGGGTCACGGAATGTACCATTTACAATGCATCTAGGAAATGCAACATATCCCCGTTTTTTGTTTAACAAAGTTGAAAGAAGGATATTAGTTTCATTCTAATTATGGTTTTGCCCACCACTTGCAGTTGGTGGGAGGGTTAGATTGTTCGAAGGTTTTCATTTCTATGTAATTGACTACTGAGGTAGAGGGAATGAGACCATTAATGGCCTTGAAAACTAAGTGACGTAGGATCCCGAATGCTATTATTATAAGGAAAAGAATAAAAAAAATTAACATAATTGTTTTGACTATAGATGTCCACCACCCTGTGAGTCCCCAGCCTTTGAACAGTCCATTGAACCAATCTTCAGAATCTTGCTTCACTTGTCCGATCAAGTTGTTCTTCTTTCGGAGGGCAGCATGGATGTTAGGAGCTCTGGAGGTCAGGTCCATACAGCAAAGTCCTTCAAATTCCTGGCACTCATGTCCGTGCAGTAGCAAGAGAAAATCTATAGCAGCACGATTTTGTAGTGTGGCCTGCCTGGTAATTTCCTCGTCTTCTAGGAGGGAGCTGATTGCGGTGGATGTTAAGTTTGCCTGTTTGACTACCCAACACTCTAGGTGGCCCAAATCGCCTAGAGCTTTAGCTGCTGCAATCCACGGAAGAAACAGGGATGTATCAATTCTTTTTGACTTGGCCCAATGGAAAATTTCAGAATGACAGTTTGGGTCCAAATTGTCTGCACTTCTTTTTTGGATTTTATTACCCTATTTGTGAGTCCAATCGTTTATTAAGGTTTCATTGGGTGCCAACAGGGACAATCGACCGAAGGTGCATGGCCCTCCTAAGAGCCGAGAAAGGATCCCTGCCCACGCCCGGTCCCCACAAATTAAGAACAATGCCTTTGGGAGGCTTTTGGGGCTTGAATAAGTTGGGGTATCAGCTGCAATATGGCTTATAGTATTGCACCACCTTTTGGCAGAGAATTCCCCACGATATTTCATTATGTTGTGGATTTCTTTTATGCTAGAAGGTTTTGGGAAGATCCTAAAGTGAATGCAATATTGTGCTGGGTAGGAACCTAACAGCTCTAATTGTTGGGGTTCCTGAGCTGCTTTGGGCAAACTTGGCAGCAACTCCTCTATGGGGTGTCGGAGAAGGGAGACGCGGACACCAATTCGGTCATCAGCAAAGTCTCGTTTATTGATACGCAGAGTGGCGATTAAATACAGTGCTTAATTAGCTCATGCATAGTGCAAAATCTGAGCTCATCATTGGTCTAGCTGTGCGACTTAGCTAAGCACTTCGGCATTCATGTTTTTCTCAATTCTGCGTGTCTTCCTTATCTCAAGGACACTGTATCCGTGAGACTGAGGCCCACTTTGCTAGCTTTACTAAGTTGATCTGACTATGGCCTTTTTCTTCCAGCTATTCCTGCACCAGGCTCTCTACACTTCCCCCGTTTTCTTTTTGAGCTAGAAGAGTGGCATGCCAAGCTTTGCTAATAGTCTTTTGAATAAAATTTTGTAAGCATGTTATCAAGCAAGGTAGCAATAAAGCTAAGCACAAGAATATATCTAACACCATAATAGCATACTTAATAACGGTTCGAATCCATTCCCCAAGACCTAGGCTTTTTAACCACTCGTCAATGCCCCAACTATCTTCTTCTTTTAGGTTGTGTAATTTCTGCTGCATGTTTTGTATCTTTTTGTGGATGGACTCAGAGTGGTTAGATAAATTCATGCAGCACGTTCCCTTGAACTCCTTGTAACCATACTGGCAACCTTACTAGGCAGGTTTTAAAAGGATTTTGTACTCCCCCTAGGCTTAAGCAGATTGATTCTTGTCTTGTTATGTTAGTGAATGTTACCCATACGTTTTCCCGAAGCGCATGCTGCATTGGAAAAGATTTTGTGCGAGCAAAGTTAGCAAGCATAAGCAGTGTAATGATCATCATTTTGATTTCTTTGGCGGCCTATTCTTTTTACGCCCTGTATTGCTCCCTGTTATCTGTAGTTGTTTTACCTCTTCTATACTTTGATTTAATACTTCCTCTGGGTCTGTACCGGGCTTAATTGGTCCTACCCGAGGCCAAGGCAGGTGTGGGACTTTATGTCTGCATCTTGCAGCGGTAATGTGTGAATTTGCATAGATGTGCTGCCTCTTAATCCAGTTGGTAAGTTCCCACCGGGCCCAAGCTAGCAGGAGCTGTTCTGGTGTCTCGTATAGGTTTCGTACCTGGGCATATGGCACTCCTGCTTCTTTTTCTAGGGCCCGACCCCAATTTGAATTTCTTAGGTCGTCACTTTGACACCTCCAGCACCACAAATTAAACACTGTTCTCTGTTCCACCCACGAGCAGTCCCCACAGCCCCCGCACTTTAGGGCTACCCAGGCTTCACACCATGACCCCCCACACGCACAACAAGGACGGCTGCTGAGAGGCTGTTCCTCTTGGTGGGCGTGGCTCTCAATCCAATCAGCCCAATTCGGTGGTGGCTGCCTTAGCGCCTCACGGGCAGCGCTGTTATAGTGTCCCAAAAAGGTGGGGTTATCCATTCTAGTACCCGTGTCTCCCGCGTTTTCTTTTGTAGCTGTGTGAGTGCACCGAGTAGGTGGTTGGCAGTACTCCAGATGGTAAGATCGATGGGCGAGGAGATATTTCGGCGGGAGACAAACCCCTCATCGATGTAGCGTATAATACCCTTGAGGGCTTCCTGTTGTTGCGGGGTTACGGTTACGGGTGCGGTTGGGTCAGTTCCTTTAAGTAGTGGCCTGTGGGAGTCTAGCAAGGAGTTGGGTATCCTAACAATCGGCTTGAGCCATTGTAGATCTCCTAGCAGTCGCTGTGCCTCATTTAGAGTGGTGATCTTTGTTGCAAGCTGGAGCTTCTGTGGCCGTACGATTTGGTTTGTGATAGACCACCTTAAGTACCTCCATGGTGTGGATCGCTGTATTTTTTCTTGAGCTATTATGAGGGATGCCTTTGCTAGGGCGCTTTGAATCTCCTGCATCTGAGTGTCTGTAAATGCTGATTCTTGAGCAAAGAGGATATCATCCATATAATGATAAATAATTGTGTTGGGCCACTGTATCCTCAATGGTTGTAATGCGGCATCAACATATAGTTGGCACAGGGTAGGCGAGTTTTTCATTCCTTGTGGAAGAACAGTCCATTCATACCGTTTATCAGGTTCTTCTCTGTTTATTGCTGGTAGGGTGAACGCAAATCTTTTAGTATCTTGAGGGTGTAAGGCTATAGTGAAGAAGCAGTCCTTTAGATCAATGATTAGAAGAGACCAATGCTGTGGGAGCATTGCTGGGTTGGGGAGGCCTGGCTGTAATGCCCCCATCGCCTCCATTTGATTATTTACTGCTCTTAAATCGTGCAGAAGACGATATTTTCCTGACTTCTTTTTGATCACAAAAATTGGCGTGTTCCATGGGCTTGTTGAGAGTTTTAAATGTCCTTGTTGGAATTGTTCCTTTACGAGTTGATGCGCTTGTATTAGACTTTCCCTTTTTAGAGGCCATTGCTTAACCATTACCGGTTCATTGGTAGTCCAGGTGATTAGGATTGGGAAAGTCCAAGCAATGGCAATTACCCCAAAGGGTGCTCGTTGGATAAAACGACCCCCATCTGAGCCAAAATGTCCCTTCCAATCAAGCAATGTACCGATGGTGGTAACGCAACTACGGACAACACAGTCACTAAATTTTGCTCATCTATAGTGACCTTTACTGGAGGAGTTTTTCTGGCAAGGGTGAATCCTCCGACGCCCGTCACGGTATCTGTGGTTTGCAGCGATGGCCAGTTGTGGGGCCATTTTTCTGGTGAGACAATGCTGGTATCTGCCCCAGTGTCTAGGAGTCCCATCATTTCTATTGTCTCTCCTGCATAGGTTAGTTTCACCTTCTTTTTGGGTCTGGTATGGAGATCCATTGTGAGCATAGCAATACCTGATGATCCGAATCTTTGGTCTCCACGTGGGGTTTGTCTTTGTGGTTGAACACCCCGGCTCAACTGTGGAAGTGGAATAAATTGAGCAACACGCTGACCTGCCTCAATTGTCAGAGGAGGAAAAGGAGTATAAACCATTATTTGTATTTCTCCCGTGTCGTCTGCATCGATGACACCTGGTAGCACAAACAGTCCTACAATGGAGCTCGACGAGCGTCCCACTATTAGTTCTCCATAAGCTTGTCCTTTGATATTTATCGGGCTATAAACTCCAGTTGGGACTTTGACAGGGCGAGCTGTTATCAAGGATGTTTTTACTGCGGCTGCCAGGTCGAGTCCCAGGCTCCCTGTTGTGGCTGGCTGTAGACAGGAGATGGCGCTGATGTCACGGCGGCTACTTGTGTTCGGGCGCGGCTGCCGGGCGCGCTTCGCTGGGAGTTTTCCGACTTGCGGCGACAAGCTGATGTGTTATGCGTGTTGCTCTGGCAGTTTTGGCACTATACTCCTGGGGCACGGCACTCACGTCGGAAGTGGCCTTTTCCTCCGCATCTGTAGCAGCGCGCTGAGGGAGGTCGGTGATCACTTGATGTGGCTGGGGCCGCTGTGGAAGCACGGAGCGGAGCAAGAGCGGCTAACACCTGTGACTGTGTGGACTCGGCTTGTTTCTGCAGTCCTAAGCCTAATTCTTTTAGTGCATTAACCAAGAAAACCTGCGCCCCTCTCATATACTCTGGGACTCCTGCCTTTTCAATAGCAGCAGCAGCCTTATCTACAAAGTCCCCAAAGGATTTATTTCTTCTCTGTTTTATCCCCATATACATGGGTATGCCTGAGCTATCTTTGACTTGATTGATGGCATTCCTTACTAGACGCATGGCTTCCCTAACTTTGTCGGGTCCCGAAATCATTTGAGCCTCTGTCCTGCGGTATTGTCTTAACCCCATTAGTTTGTCTATGGTAATTCCAGCTAACGGATTTCCCGGGCCCCTCTGTGTTGCAACTGACTCCTGAACAAGAACTTGCCAGTGGGCGTTAAATAGCAACTGCTGATGTTGCGTGAAAATCAGTTTCACTATACTTCTCATATCATTTGGCAACAGTAGGTATGTATTAAACAAGAAATCTAGCATCTGCTTAGCTGGCTCACTCCGGAAACCAAACTGACTCACTGTCTGTCTCAGCTGGGCTAGCAGCTTCCAGTCGGGAGGCGAATATTCTCCCACTTGCACAACTTGTCCCTGCTGGTCTACTCCCTGTGTATACGTGACGGGGAAAACCCAGGTTTTTGCTGCGTCAACAGCGCTTTCGTCCCCAATCTCCAAGCCGTGTCTGGCTAGCATACTCCACGCCTCCCCCCGCCGTCTTGCCATCTCCTCCCACAGGTCGCTTTCCGCCCTAGGGACCGGAGCTGGCTCCACGGTGGGCTTAGGGGCGGTAGGCTCAGACTGGCAAGGGGATTTTTCGCCGCCGGTCTGGGGCCCTTCGCTGTCGGAAGGCGGGGTTACTCCGCCTTCTGCAATTGTCTCCGCCGCCGCGGCGGAATCCTCCTCAAGCTCTTCTAAGGGGGGTGCCGAGGGCCAAGCGCAGCTGGCCATGTCTGTCATTCCTGCTGTCTTCCCAGAGATAGGTATTTCTACTCTGGTCGTGCTGGGTGCTCGGGGCTCATTATCGCCATACTGAGCATTTCTTTTATATGCCTTTACTGCCTCCCGAGCCACCCTTCTCTCCGCCTGCTGCTTTAGCAGTGCGTTGTGAACTACCCGCCAGATCTTTCCCAGCTTTTTTGCCGTTTTATCATCCTCTAATACCGCCTCCCACAGTGCATCCCCTAACTTACGCCACTTATTCAAATCATGCACGGTGTGAGGATTAGAGAATAAACCTTTAGCATAACCCCAGACTAACAACCCCGGTATGTCCTTCCTGGGATTAATCTCTTTTAACCCTAACTTATCTATATGTGCTATAAATAAATCATATGCTGCTTGCCTGTCCATTTTTCGTCGTCAGCGCTGTTGCAACTCTCCGGCTTCGGCAGCACGTATGGCCCAGGACCACCTTTATGGCTCCTGGGGGTGTCTTCCCTACGTCGTTTGACACCGACCCGGTTGCAGCAGGCCCCAACTCTACTTCACCGACCGTGGCGCGTTCTCCCCCGTTTTCTTTTTCAGCGACGGAGGCACGTCGGGGTTCACCATTTGTCGGAGAAGGGAGACGCGGACACCAATTCGGTCATCAGCAAAGTCTCGTTTATTGATACGCAGAGTGGCGATTAAATACAGTGCTTAATTAGCTCATGCATAGTGCAAAATCTGAGCTCATCATTGGTCTAGCTGTGCGACTTAGCTAAGCACTTCGGCATTCATGTTTTTCTCAATTCTGCGTGTCTTCCTTATCTCAAGGACACTGTATCCGTGAGACTGAGGCCCACTTTGCTAGCTTTACTAAGTTGATCTGACTATGGCCTTTTTCTTCCAGCTATTCCTGCACCAGGCTCTCTACAATGGGGTTTTTACTTACTCCAGCTTGCTGCCTATGATTTTTGTGTGATGAAATTGTGTGTGACTCAGGAATTTCGTTGGACAAGTGTGTTTCAAAACTGGCTAAATATTCTCCAGCCTTCAATGGGATTCCTACCAGGCAGGTGGACATAGGGTTTGCTGTTGCTGCTGCGGACAGATATATGTTTTCTTGTTGGAGCATCTGTTCCAGGGTCACCCAAATGTTCTGACGTGGTTGAGGGACGATCCATGCAGCTGCCACAATGTTCAGTGTTAAGAGGAAGACAGCTTGGATGGGGTTCATGACGGGACTGAGAGAAGAGAAGCTTTTCTCTAGAAGGAAAGACAAACATTATAAAACCTGTTAAAAGTCTCTATCTACCGGAATGCCATCCTTTAGGAGGATTTCTTTTTCTTTTTTCCGGCGGCGTCTTCTTTTTGAAGCCACAGCCACCTGCTCCTCATTCCCCTCAGTTGGAGCAGGATGTTTGGGAACATACGGTTTCACCCACTTTTGGGGAAACCACCGAGGGCCTGAGGGAGTGGATACGCACGCATAGCCACGTAGCCAGGTAACGAGCTCATAGGAACCTTTGATTTCCCAGGTTTCTGGGTCCCTGATCAAAACTGGAGGATGTTGGGATAACTTGAACTGTTTACCACTGTTAAAGTGACGTACCACAGGTGGACTCACGTTCTCAAATGAACAATTCAGGAAATTAAGAGTAAACATGGCTTTGCAGAGCTTCTGCTGTGGAGACATCCACGCAGTTGAACTGCTCTGTTTAGCCAAAACCTGCTTGAGCATCTGATTGGATCGCTCAACTACACCTTGGCCTGTGGGGGAGTGAGAGGTGCCAGTTTTATGTTCCACTCCCCACTGCTGGACAAATTAGAGGAACTCCTTGGACTTATATGCTGCACCCTGATCAGTTTTCATTTCCTTAGGGATCCCCAATACTGCACTAGGTGTTGTTTGGCATGCATTGCCCTTTCTCCTGTGTGGGCAGAGGCATAGACTGCGCCTGAATACGTGCCAATGCTCACATGCACATATTTGAGGCGACGAAACTAGGAATGCGTGTGATGTCTGTTTGCCATACCTCACCACTGCGAAGACCTCGGGGGTTTTCCCCCATGCCCACTGAGGGCATGGTCTGGAGCTGACAGTTGGGACAGGTGGCCACAATGGCTCGAGCCTGACTCTGTGTTAGCTGGAACTGGCGCATTAGACCTGGTGTATTCTGGTGATACTGCTGGTGGCTCAGCTTTGCCTGTTGGAAGATGTCAGGAAGGCGTGCTTGTTCTGCTGGGGTTGCAAGGGAGTCTGCCTGACGGTTCCCTTCTGCAATTTCACCAGGCAAATCTGTGTGTGACCTCACATGCATCACATAGAATGGGTGTTCTCTATGAGAAATCAAATAAATTAGTTTGGAAAGCAACCTGAAAAGCTGCTCATTCTCGATGTCTCTGAGCACTGCCTGCTCTGCCCTGGACACTACCCCCGATACATAGGCTGAGTCTGTTACCAAGCTGATTGGGTCTGAGAACTTCTCAAAGGCTTCCATGACGGCTGCCAGTTCAGCTTCCCCATGCTGAGTTTGAGGATCTCTCCAAGTCATCACCGACTTGTGGGACGCCCCAGATGCATCCGTGACCACTGTGAGAGCTTTGAGTGGTCTCCGACTCCTCACAAGGAATGAGGTGGAATTCCTCATTAAACAGCTTGTGAGATGGGGCATGGACTGATATTTGTCCTCTATAGCTGTCCAGGGCTAAGTGGAGACTGGCATTGCTCTGGAGCAAGTGCTCAAACATCTCTTTAGTCAATCTTTCAGGAGAGTTCCTCCCCTCCTCAGACAGTTTGACTGGGAGGTGAATACATGTGAAGTCATAGACAGCTAGTTCATACAGTCTCATCCTTGCTTTCCGAATGAGCTGAGCTATTAACTCTTGTGGCTTAGTGATAGTTTTGGGTCTTTGGTGGGAGAGGAAGACCCACTCTATCATTAAGAGTGACTCTCTCTGCTCCTTGATCCATTGGAATATTAACCCGTGTAAGTGTGGCAGTTTTCCTAGGACAATGAATTTGAAGGGCAGCTCGGGCTGGTAACGGTGAGCTTGCCTTTCTCCTAAAGTCTTTTGTACCTTTTCGATTGCCGTCTTTGCCTCTGGGGTCAGTTCCCTGGGAGAAAGCAGCTGTCTCTCCCCCTTCACTAAATTGAAGAGAGGTTCTAGGTCCTCATTAGTGATGCCTAGCCAGGGCCTAACCCAATTCAATGACCCACACAGGGAATGGAGATCTGCTAAGGTTTTTGGATTACAATTAATTTCCAATTTCTGCAGAACAATGGTCCGTGCAGTAATTTCCAGGCCCACGTACTTCCAAGGTGGCATCCTTTGGACTTTGTCCTCCTGCAATTCAAATCCTGCAGAGGTTAAAACTTTAACCACTAGGTCAAGTGTGTCTTGGAGTAGAGAGTTATAGGGGGCACACACAAGCACATCATCCATGTAATGCAGGATGATGGCCTCCCCTCTCTGGGCACGCACCTGGGACAGCAATGAGGCCACATGCCACTGGCAGATGGAGGGACTACATTTTAATCCCTGGGGCAAAACCTTCCAGTGGTAGCGCTTCATTGGGGCTTCTCGATTGATGGTAGGAACCGAGAAGGTGAACCGTGGGGCATCCTCTGGGTGTAGGGGAATGTGGAAGAAACAGTCCTTGATGTCTAGAACAGCCAATTGCCAGTCTCTGGGAAGCATTGTTGGAGAAGGCATCCCAGGTTGGAGAGACCCCATGTCCTCAATTACTTTGTTTATTTCCCGTAGGTTATGGAGCAGCCTCCACTTGTCTTTCCCTGGTTTCTTTATCACAAAAACCGGGAAATTCCACGCACTTGTGCTCTCTTCTATGTGGCCTTTAGCCAAATGCTCCTCCACAAGCTCCTCAAGCGCCCTGAGCTTCTCCTTACTCATCGGCCACTGTGCTACCCACTTTGGGGCATAATCTAGCCATTTCAACTTTTGGGTAGGGTGCCCCAAAGTGGCTGCCTCTAAAAATCCCGAGTAGTTTTAGGAATGATCAATTTCACCCCCCACTGGGACCAGGTGTCTCTCCCCCATAGAGGGCATTTATAGTCTGTAACAAATGGACGGATGCTAGCCAATTTTCCATCCGACCCCTCAATTTGTATGATGCTTTTTGATATTTTTGCCAATTTGACTCCTCCTACACCCTGGATTCTGCCTGCCACAGGCTGAATTTCCCAATGTCACGGCCACATCCTTTCCGGTATGATAGTCACATCAGCACCTGTGTCCAGTACCCCCTCCACATGGAGGTGATCTGATCCACGGGATAGGTTGCATGCCAGAGAAGGTTTGTCCTCACCCACCACTTCTGCCTGGTAGACTTCAGGTGATTTTCCATCTACTGGGACCTCCGCTGGAACTGGAATGGCCTGGGCAAGGATTTGTCCCTCAACCAGGCAATATGGTGGTAGAGGACATCGTGCCAGGAGAATGAGGCCAGTTCTGCTTCCCTTGATGGTCATGGGAACCACCTCAATCTCTGGGGGTGTGTGTGCTGTGTCCCCAACAACAAAGTACTCACTGTCCAGTTTCACGTGGTTTAACGTCACGTCCTGTGTACTGTTAGGTAAGTCCACTGTTATGACTGTCCAATCAGGTGACCTGAAATGAAAAACTTTTGTAGTCACAAGCCTAAAACGGTGTGTGGCTTCCAAATCTTGTAAATTGAACATTTGATATTTTCATTGCCATACATCCCCACACCCTCTATCCCATCCTCCCCCTTTTTGTTTATTAAGAGAGAGTCTTTTGCGAGTGTGGAGCCCGCTGCATTTATAGCCGAGCGCCCTATTGTGTTAATGGCGGGTACAGGCAGTAAAGCTACTTTTTTTTTTTGTTGGTCTTCTTCTGTTTTTGGTTGTGTGGACAGTCCTTGGTGATGTGTCCTGGCTGCTTGCACTGGAAGCAGATGATGTGCTGCAGTTGCTCTGGTGACATTGGTTGCTTCTTGGCTTCTGGTGTTACAGCTGCCATGGTTTTTGGGTGTGCCAGTCCTGGATTTCTTTCGTGTCCACTGAGCAGTTCTGCTTTCCTGGCTCAGGCTTCTATCATTTGTGCTAAGCTAGGTGCTGGCTCCAGGGGAAGGCCAAGGATAACCCTACGGCAGGTTTCATTAGTATTCCTCTGAGCCATTTCTTTAATTAATTCAGCTTGTACTACTGGATCAGACACTTGTCTTTCTACTTGCGTACGAAGGCGGTCCACAAACTGTAAGAAATTCTCAGAAGCAAACTGTTTAATGTTAATATAACTGCCTTTAGTATCTACTGTTGGTAATTGATTAAAAGCTTTTTCTGCAACATTGCATATTTTATCTAGGACAGACTTGGATAGTACTCTTGTTTGGCTTTCAGGGCAATGCCAATCTTTTTCCCCACATAGGTGTTCATATGTTATATCATTATTATCAGCATCTTTTGCCTTATCTGAGCTTTTTAAAAGCTCTAGTAAAAGCACTTTTAAAGATCTTTCCCAGAGGCTTTCCCATAGATCATATTCTGAAGGAGTTAACAGACATCGGAAAAGCTCTTTGATATCATATGGAACCAGTTTGTTTGAGATAAAGGTGGCTCTCATCATGCCTTTAAAGATTTCACTATTTCTACCAAATTCTCTTTGTACTTTACAAATTTCTTTTTTATCTTGATAGGACAAAGGTTGATAACTTCTTTTACCATTTATTTTACCAAGATAAACTACAGGAGCAACTGATGGTATATACTCTTTTTCCTGGTGTTGACTTTCAGGGTTAGGCAGCCCCTCCCCACCCGGCCTGGGAGGCTGCCCATCCCCCCCCCCCCACCACGGGGACACCATCCGTCCCCCAGGAGCTGTGAGCTGATCCCTCCCCACCCCCACCGGCACTGAACTCAGCAGGGGCTCCACTGCCCTCCCCCACCCCGCTGCAGCTTGGAGGGAAGGAATGTGAAACCGGAGCAGGGGTGTGGTGGTGGGATCCAGGGTTGCAACACGTGTGGGCGGGGTCGCCGGGTGCCGTGCAGAGCGGGGTCTTGGAGGGGGGAGGGGGCAGTGGAGCTGAGGGCAGGGATGGGTTATGGGAGGGGACAGGCTTAGGGGCAGGAACCGGAGGGTGAAGGGGGTTGCAGGATGAAGGAGGAGACACGTGGCTTCCACCATATGGGGGACCCACCCTCTCCCTGTACCGCATGGCCGGAGCTATCTGGGACCACGACCCTGACCTGTCCAGATATGGCCACGTGTCCGTGGCCCAGAGGGGAAGGGAACAAGGAAGGAGAGCTGATAATTTTCGAAAAATTGTCAGAACCGGGATACTGGGGAGGACTCAGGGACTTAGAACAGTCACAGCCGTGCTGGGCGCCCTGCACCTCTCAGGGAGACCCGCGGGTCCTTTCCAGGTCCGGGTTATAGGGTTTTTGGGAAAGGGAAGGTGAGTTTGAATTATTTTCCTGCTGCTGTCTGTTGTTTTCTGTCTGAATTAAAAGTTTCTGAATTTGTAAGAATATCGGGAGGAATACAGAGGCAGTTTTATCTCCATTTTCTACTTTTAAAGTTAATTAATTTCCTATTTCATCCCAAAATGAAATCGAATTTATATTTTGCAATTCAAGGTCAGATTTTTCAACAGACAGCCAGCTGGCAAAACGGGCTAATTTTTTATTAGATATTAAAACATTTCCTGAACTTAAGATTTCCCTGAGTTGGTTTTTTATACTCTTTTGTAAGGCAGATTGCTGTAAGCCCATGGTGTTTAGCAATTTGCACTATATTCACACCACTACAGTTAAAACACAGGAAAGGAGTTAATTGTTAAGACGTGCTAGGTACTCTACGGTTTTTAGGCTTTACTGGATGCGGAGCGGATGTTAATTTCGCTTCTTTTTTTTTATTTCGGTAAAACCTATGTGGCGCCAGAGCCACTGTAGGGACCGACCTCGCCGCAAAAACCCGTAAAAACTGCAAAAACTGTAAAAAACAAACCTCTGTGCCCCAGCTTTGAAACCGACCAAAGCTGTCTGCCTGCGATGTTGCGCCTGGGTGACTGCATCCAGCCCCCCCTCAGCCCGCGCGCACGTACCACGTGGCCGCGGGCTGCCGAGCCGCGGGCACACTGCAAACACGCCCGCGCCGCCTCTCCTTCTGAGAACGGTGCCGGGCCGGCAAAATGCCACTGGTGAGACCCCTCCCCCCCCCCCCCCCCCCGGAGCTCGGGGAACCACCCGCTGCTAAAGGACGCTTTCACTCACCTTTTCTCTTGCAGGGAGAGGCGTCTGTGTAACTGTAGTGGGTCTACGTCAAGAACCGACCTCTCTGGGCTCCTGACAGGCTGCCGGTTCATGCTGAAAAGTCTTTGAACTGCACAAACTGCAGCTTAAAGAAATTTAAGCTAGTTGATCAGCTCCAAGGCTTGTTGAATCCCAAAAATAGGAGTCACAATTGAAGGTGGGGTGCTCTGTAGAGACTAACCACGTAGGGGCGCCAACTGAGGCTTTTTCTCAGCCCCAAAAATGGGGTTTTTCACCCTTCCTCCAGTCTAGCTCAGGTGTTAGGGTGAAGTTTCCCTGGGCCCTTGCCTCATGGACGTAAATGAGATATCAAAAGACGCTCATTCCCCTTATAAAGTTACAGGGTTTATTTCTAGTGGGTAGCGAGGGAAAGATGGAAGGGGAAAAAGGAGGGGGAAAAGAGGGGAAAAGAGACAGAGGCCAGAGGGTACTGACCTTTTCTAGGGTCTGGAAAGGGGGGGCGGGGAGAAATTGGATCCCGGCCAGCCCTGTATGGCCAGGAGGGGAGAGGGACCAAGATACAGGGCACAGCAGGGGTCACGGAATGTACCACTTACAATGTATCTAGGAAACGCAACACTGGACAGCATGGTGTCTCCTACCACAAGGTTGGGTAATCCAAGAACTGTTATCCCCTTTTCTACCCCTCACTCAATGCCCTCAGGCAATGCCTCACGTTCCAGGCACCAAAATCTGTCTTGGTTTGAAAGACAGGTATGGTCTAAGGAAAGGCAAGTGCCCCCTTCCCGAGATGCGGAATGCAACCCCCTCCCTTTTAATTATTTTAGGTCCAAATCAGAAGCCTTCAGGCAGGAGGTGTGGGGATAAGGGCAACAGTTCTTGACTGATATCCAACAAGGCAGAAAAAAAACCAAAACAACAGGTATAAAAATTGGCAACAGAACAGAACAGTATAGCTCTGCTCCAGTCCCTTTTGGCTGCAGGCCGTCTCCCTGCTCTCATTTACCGGTGCTGTGGGGGCAGGGCAGGTCCTGCGCAGTTGAAGAGGGCTGGATGGTGGCTGCGGCCCAGGTGTGAGAGGGATGGGAAAGTGACTCCCCCCTCACGGTGTCAGTCGTTGTGCTCAGCAGGGTGTCCTGAGATAGTAGGGTGAGGTGGAAGAGCAGCAGAGCAATGTCCAACGGCAGGGAGCGTGGATCTCAGTGCTGGGATGGCAGGGGAGATGACAGATCGGAGCCCGGCCTGTCCTCCCACTCCACGAGCCAAGCGAGAGAGAGTGCCCGGCTCCAGACCCTCCGTCCCACCTTTCCTTTTCCAGTTCTCCCCCCTCCCCCTCCCCCCACCCCCATACGAGAGAACATTATCTGTCGTTTTAAGGTGTAGCCACAATAACTTAGCATAACAATGGGAGAAAATTCCACAGAAAGAAAAGGGAACAATTCAACCCCCAACAATGCCCAATGCTCCATTAGCACTTTTGTGTAAGAAGCTATTGGAACTATTAAAAACAAAAATAATATTCAAAAATGGGGAAATTAGTTTGGAGGTAAATGATCAGCAATACGTGGAACTGTTAAATGTAATGCTAATAACCAAAGATATTGTGGCTGAAAACAAAGAAGAAATTATTAAAAAAATAATAGATCAGCTGCTCCCTGGGGTGTGGGCCTCCAATATACCAGCGAGAGCAAAGAATGCTCTACCAGTACAAATCCGGCTTAAAGAAGGAAAACAACCAGTTAAAATTAGACAATACCCCTTAAAAAAGGAAAGTAGGGAAGGGATTAGTCCAGTTATTAAGAACTTTTTGCAAATAGGACTACTAAAAAAATGTCGATCTGATTTTAATACTCCTATTTTGTCCGTAAAAAAGCCCGATGGATCATACAGGTTAGTACAAGATTTGCGAGCTGTTACCAGCGGTAGCCAACCCCTACACCTTGTTAACTCATTTAACATCCAAACTAACCTGGTTTACTGTTTTAGATTTAACGGATGCTTTCTTTTGCCTTCCTCTCCATGAAACCAGCCAGAAAATTTTTGCATTTGAATGGGAAAATCCCAAAACTGGAGGTAAAACTCAGCTCACATGGTGTGTACTACCCCAGGAGTTCAAGAATTCCCCTACCATATTTGGAGAAGAGCTGGCAAAAGATCTAGAATCCTGGGAAGCTCCATCAAGAGAAGGACAGCTGTTACAGTATGTGGAGGACCTCCTGAGAGCTAGTAAAACTCAAGAAACATGTATGGAGTGGACGGTAAGCCTCCTAAATTTTTTGGGGTCTAGAGGGGTATCGAGTATCCCAGAAGAAAGCCCAGATGGTGAGACAAACAGTTGTCTATCCGGGCTATGAGATTAGTGCTGGACAAAGAACCTTGGGATGGGATTGCAAGGAAACAATATGCCAGACCCCAAAACCCCAAACAGTGAAAGAACTGAGAACCTTCTTGGGCATGACAGGGTGGTGCAGACTGTGGATTTACAATTATGGGCTGTTAGTCAAACCCCTATATACCTTGATTACAGAAGGAAGCAGAGATCTCCAACGGATGAAAGAAGCAACATGAGCCTTTGACCAACTAAAGAAGGCTCTCATGTCAGCTCCAGCCCTGGGACTTCCAGATGTGAGTAAACCATTCTTTCTGTTTTCTCACAAAAAGCAGGGGATTGCTCTGGGAATACCAGCACAAGACCTGGGCCCGTACTGGAGGGCAGTCGCCTACCTCTCCAAACAGCTGGACACGGCAGCCAAGGGGTGGCCAGGGTGCCTCAGAGCTGTTGCAGCAGTAAGAGGCACACAAATTCACCCTAGGCCAGAAGCTGCAGTCCTGGAGGTGAAAGGAAGACATTGGCTTTCCCCACAAAGTTTTCTAAAGTACCAGGCCATACTAGTAGAACAAGATGATGTTGAAATTGTGGTAACTAACACTGTCAATCCAGCTTCTTTCCTCAGCGGGAGTATGGGAGAACCAGTGATCCATGACTGCCGGGAGACCATTGAAGCCACTTACTCCAGTCGCCTGGATCTGAAGGACACCCCTCTCGAGGACGCTGCAACTTGGTTCACTGATGGGAGCATCTACATCATCAGTGGAAAAAGATATGCTGGGTATGCGGATACCACAATAGAGAGGTGATAGAGTCTGGACCATTGCCAACAAACACCTCTGCACAGAAGGCTGAAATAATCACTTTAACCCAGGCCTTAGAGCTAGCTAAAAGAAAAGAAATCAACATGTATACACCAAAAAGTGAGCTCTGAATTGGAAAAAGGAAATGAGCTGGTGGAGAGAAAGGCAAAAGAAACAGCTAAAGGTAAGGTAATTATTAAAACAATTGAGGCAGCTTTAATTCTAGATGGGCAAATTTCTATGGAAGGTAAGCCAAGATACAATAAAAGGGACAAAAAGCTCATTAGAGAAGAAAACAGGAGTTATAACCAAGAGGGGTGGGCTATTACAGACAGAGGAAAAGGTAGGCTTGTGATCGCCTCTTACATGTTATGGTTATTAGTGAAAAAGAACCATGAGAAAACACACTGGGGAATTGATGCTCTGTACAATTATTTGAAAGATCAAATCATGGCCAGAAACTTGCAAGGTGCAGTAATTCAGGTGACTCGCCAATGTAGCCTTGCCTCCAAACTAATCCCAAGAATATTCCTAAACCAAAGCCTGGACAAATTGAAAAAGGCTATGGGCCTGGGCAACAATGGCAAATTGATTTTTCAGAACTACCCAGGAGAGGGGGGTAACAATACCTATTGGTATTAATAGGTACCTTTTCAGGGTGACCAGAAACTTTCCCTACCAAAACTGTCAAAGCATGAAAAGTAACCAAAGCATTGTTATTAGGAAAAGAATTTACTAACTTTGAAGAAGGAGTGGGGAATGAATCATGGTTTTAAAAAGTTAAGATTTTTGCTATGAGTAAAAGTAGTTTCCATGGCCAAGATGTAAGTTAGGTAGGTAAATGGTAGGTTAATAATTACTAGATGCTTAGGCTAGAGCTAATTGGTATAATTATCTGCTATTATAAATTTACGTACAGAAGAACGCAAAATAAGTAAACTGCTAACCATGAAGCACGGAGCCTTGGATCGTGCCAGAGGGTCACTGAGACCTGATGAAGACTCTCCTGACTTCATCCTTCGAGACCACTGACCCATTTCCAGACCGCCGACCCAATTCAAGAGAAGAGCTGTGCACGGGTGAAGGAGTAATGGGCTCATTTTAATATGGGAGGGGGATGGTAGGTGCTGGGGTTATGCATATGTATTGTATGTAAGATCTTGGGGAATAAATAGACGGCAAAGAACCTTATTCAGGGCCGTCAGGCCTTTCGGAGGTGACTCCCGTGCCGCGCGCCGGTGAATAAACATACCACTTTCTAACTTTAATTAGTTAGAGGGTCTTAGTGATTATACCGGGTTTTTTAATGATTCAGCTCTAGATCCTTTTGTGGGAAAATGGAGTTTGTAATGTTGCCAATCATTTTGGAGCAAATTTGGAGGTTTTTGGAGTCCCAGATCAATTTTGGGTTGAATTCTGGGGATTTGGGGGTTCCCAGGTGAATTGGGGGGGGGGGGATTTGGGGAGATCCAGGTGACTTTTGAGGGGTCCCAGGTTTATTTTGGGGGAAAATTTGTGGAATTTTGGGGGATCCCGGGTAGCGAGATTTGGGGTTGTGTTGGTTTGAAAGTAAAACCAGTGCGAGACTCCAAGTCAGTAATGCAATTTAATAGGAGAAAAGAGAAAAAATAAAATACATGCAATAATATAAAAGAAAAACCACCAACAAAGTCAGAAATACAACCTGACACCCTGTCAGTCAGGGTGTTGGTAGCAGTCCGTATAAATGGTGGCTGCAGTCCTCCTGGATGACAGATGTGGTTCAGTTGAAGCAGTGCTCCTGTAGAAGGTGCAGTTTTCCTCCGAAGATCCAGCGATGATGTGGAAAAAGGTCCGACTTTCCTCTGGGATCCAGTGGAAAGGACTGCCTTGGTGTTCCAAATCTCAGTTTTTATCTAGGTGGGAAATGTTTGGCTCCTCCCCCTGGCTGTAGCATCTCCCAAAGGGATGATGTAATCTTATCAGTAACACAATGCGACTTAATGGCCCATTAACAGAATATATCTTCTGGAGGAAGGATGGGTTGTGAAAGGATAACAAAGATCATCCCCCTGATCTTATCAGATGGCACATCAGTAGGGGATATCTCCCACAGAGAAAAGGATCACCACCCCTCCCACATTTTAACAGATGGTGATAGAATACACATTTTTGCATTGTACCCCAGGACAGGGGTGAATTTGTGGAATGTGGGGAGTCCCAGTTGAATTTTAGGGGGAATTTGTGGAATTCTAGGGATCTCAGGGGAATTTTTGGGGGGAATTTGGTGAATTTTAAGATATACAAGTAAATTTTAGGGTTCTCAGGTGAGTTTTGGGGATGCCAGGCAGATTTTGGGGTGAAATTTGTCGATTTTGGGGTCTCCAGGTGAGCATTTGGGAGTCATGGGAGAATTTTGGGATGAACTGGGGGGGATGCAGGTGGATTTTCCAGGGAATTTTGGTGATTTTTTGGAGTCCCAGATGGGTCTTGGAGCGAATTTGGTGGATTTGGGGGTATCTGGGTGGGGTTTGAGGGGTATTGGAGACATTTTGGGGTGAATTTGGGAGGTGTTGGGGGGACTGGGTCTTGGGGGTGATTTGAGGGATTTTGGGGGTTGCAGGTGGAATTTTGGGGTGAAGCCCTGGGATTTGGGGGTCCCCCGTGAATTTTGGGGTGAATTTGTGGAATTCTGGGAGTTGCCAGGGGAGTGCTGGGCATCCCAGGGGGGACTTCGGGGTGAATTTTGGGGATTTTGGGTTTCCCAGCTGAATTTCTGAGGTGAAAAGGTACAAAAAGTTTCTTTTTGAAAACAAGGTAAAGCCAGAAGGTAATTGAAAATTAATAGATGTGATGCAAGTAGGTAATATGCAGACAATACACAGCGAGACAAATCATGGGAAAAATACAGTGGTAACACATGAGTGTGTGAGGGTGGGATCAGTATAGCTAAGGCTCACTTGAATCTGAATTTGGAAAAGCATGGCAAAAATAAGAATAATAAAGGCACCTATGGGTATTTCAGTGGGAAAAGGAAGATGAAAAGAAGCCTATCACACCTCCCCTATTCCCCTCCCACCCCCATAAGCCAGACAGGACTAGTGACAACAGACAAGGAGAAGGCAAAAGTACTCAACAAGTGTTGGTCTCAATTTTTACTGCCAGTCACCATTTCTACATGCCACAGGTTATTGGACTGGTGGACTTGATTCTAAGCCATAGTAGCAGGTCAGCTTTCAGACCACTTGAGGAACCTGAGCATGCAAGACCATGGGACCCACCCAGAGGCATGTCAGGGCCCTGAGAGAACTGGCAGCTGTAGTTGCTAAGGTGCTGCCTACATCATATTTGAGAAATCAAGGCAACCAGCTGAAATCTCCAGACACTGTGTTGTATTGACTCCAATACTCTTGGTCTTTTTTGTAAATCTTAGAGCTCTGAGTTAATTTCTGCAGAGGATTCCCAATGCAGTTTCAGAAATGGAATCTTTGTTATTGGTCCTCATGTTGATCTTGGATATTTCCATTTTCTGCACTCCTATATTTTCAAAACATTTGTAATGACTGAAAAGAAAGCTGAGACGAGGCATTATGCTCTTTACGGTGATATAAATGGACCAGTATTCTTTTCAAACAAATATATTTTTGCTGTGTCTAAGCACATGTGCATACCTGTGTTTGATTTATGTGTCCAGGTTTTGCAATGGGGCAGCCACAGGGCCGTCCTGTGATAATGGCCCAGGTGCTGCCCTGTCCCGCTTTCTTCCAACTGGGTCCACTTCAGTATGTCCTCCCTGCTGAGAGAAGAGGCTGAGACAGCACCTTTAGAAATGTGACTTTCTGTTTTTTTTTGTTTTGTTTTGTTTTGTTATTTTTAAAGTTAATAAAAGCCTTCACCCTGATTTTTTGATGTGTTGGGTTTGGGGTTTTGTTTCAGTTTTGGGTGGGTTTTTTTATGGGCTTTTTTTCTCTTTGGGGATTATTGGTTGGGGTTTTTTGTGTGTTTGTTTGGTCTGCCTTTTTTTTGGTTTGTTTATTTGTTTGTTGGTTTGTTTTTTATTACGGTTTTGTAGAGTTTTTTAAGCAAATTGATTGGAAAACTGAATAGTCCTCCACTATAGTCTCCTGGATTCACCTGAGACTCTTCCTAGGCATCTCCCTGATCCTTTTTGCAATGAGTCTCACATCATTCTCCTGAGGAAACTGTCTGCTTTTGGTTTGGATGGGTGGGATGTTTGCTGGGTGTCAAACTGGGTGATGGCCAGGCCCACAGAGTGGTGGGAAATCGAGTTCATCCAGCTGGTCCCCAAGGCTCAGTCTTGGGCCCAGTCCTGTTTAATATCTTTATCAGTGATCTGGAGAAGGGGATAGAGTACACGCCCAGGAAGTTCACAGATGATGCAAAGTTGGCTGGTAGTGTTTTTTTCTTCTGGAGGACAGCAGGCTCTGCTTCTTTTTCCTCCTGTTCTGAGGTCGCTGCTGCCTCTTCCTCCCTCATTAAGTGTGATGATTTTGTCACTTGGATGAGAAAACAAACAATTTTAGCAACAATACTAGTGGCAGGGTGCAAGAAAGGAAGAGTTCACATGAATCCCCCCCCAACAACAGACAATACCTGATGGCTCCTCTGCCCAGCTTACTGAGTACACCAGAACCTACTGTCCCCCAAAGATACTCCCTTCTCCCTGCCCCCAGCCATGATGTGAGATGGAATAGAATAACTAAGATTAAGATTCTCCCTATGTAACTCCATCATACTTCGATTCTGGGAAAAAAAAATTTCTTGAAGTTCTATCATTTCAGATCATTTGAATTTGAATTTGCATACTAAAAAGTCTAGCCAGAAACTCATGACAATATTAATAGCCCATTCTAGAATGTCCGAGATGATATACACTTCTTTCAAGAGAATGTGATACCTCACCTGCCTTCTCCAGATTTTCAATGACCACCTTAAGTAATCTACAAGATTCTTGCTGCCATCTGGATTTCCTGGTATTTGGCTGGTCTATGTAAGCCAACCAGCTATTCAGCAGAGGGAATATTAGTGTGATACTTGATGGTATGTGAGATGGAACACAGTAATTTATGGCTTTTTGCATAGTGATGAAGCTGTAAAGAAAGCTCCATAATGCTCAGACAAGGGGGCTGCTGGACTTCAAGAAGCAAAGGCCCAAAACGCACCAGTGAAAAGGTGTTGTTGAAAAAAAAAAAAGCCAGGTGGGGAGCAAAGTGATACTTAAGGGCAGTTGACTGAAAGAGGAAATCTAGTGAAAAAAAAAGTCCAACAGTGAAGGAGTAACAGGGAAAATGAAACTAAGGAAGGAAATCAATCTCAGCTCATCATTTCAGAAGCTAACAAATTGTCATTGCAATGATGCATAAAGTGAGAAATAATAAATATCTCTGCTTCAAAATCTGAAATATGAATTTATTGCATTGTCTTTCATGGAATCATACAACAGTCTGTGATTAAAGATCATCTAGTCCAACTTCCTTGCCAGGTAGATCTTACAGTAGATCAAATTGCTCAAGAGTAGCCAAACTGATAAGGAGCACTCTCAATGATGGGGCATCCACAACTTCTCTGGAACACCCGTTTGAGTGTCTCACCAGCTTCATTGTAGAAAAGGTTTTCCTTTTAGCCTATCTAAACCTAGTCTCAGTTTGAAAGCATGGCCCCTTGTCCTGTCTCTGCAAACCTTCCAAAAAGTCTTTCTCCATTTGTCTTATTCCCTCTTTACATATTCAAAGGCCACAATACTGTCTCTCCAGAAATCTCTCTTCTCCAGGCTAAAAGATCCTACTTTTCACAAGAACCAGGTCATAAACTGAGATGGAAGACATCTCAGGAGATCAGATCATCCAACAGCTCAGCGTAAGAATAGCTCTGAAGTCCGAACAACTAGCTTAGGGCTGTGTCTGTTTGAATCTGAAAATTACCAGGAATTGAAATGCTTCAAGGAAGACAACTCTGGGTGGCTCCAGAAACAGCCTGAGAAACTCAAGCAAACTCAAAACCTCAGAAACTACCACTGCTTTCTCTCCCTCAGCCCAAGCAGTCACAAAGAAGAAGTGTTCCCAGCAGGCTGGGATAGCACACATATACACTACATTTTCATGACAGGCATCGCCAGAAGCCACATCCTGCTCCTTTCTGTGGCTGTCAGGAGTGAGACTGTATGTTTAGATGTGGGCATACTGGATCCCTCCAGCAGCTCAGACACTCAGCCTGCCCAGTGACCCCACTGAATTCCAGTATTCGCAGTGTCCCAAGGCCACAGCACTACTCCGCTTGCTGGCACAGACCATCACAGGCCTCCTAAATCAGACAGGACTCCCCTGGTCCCACAGCCAGCACCCCACTTGCTCTCCCCCAGGCCACTGCCATTGTTCACCAACTTCTCCACTTTGATCTTTGCTGGTGCTCTCAACACTGGCACACCCAGATGTTCTGCAGCTGTTGTCTCCTGGTGGAAAGGACTGCTAAATCCATGTTTCCTAACAGGACTTCCACAACCTTTCAAAGCAACCTTTTCTGGGGTATGAACAATCTCATTCAAATGTCAACATTTCTTTTCCCATATGTGAAATCAGAATGTCCTTCTTCCGGGCATGCCCAAAACAAGGCACAAACTACATTGTGCCTTCTGTTTCACATGCTGACTTGTTGTAAACAATGCTAGGAGAACACTTGTTTTGATCCAAGCTAATCTCTGGCCCTTCTAGTGCTTTCGGTAGTTAGTTTTGCTTTGCTATTTACTTGATGTCCCATTGAATTGTTGAATCATAAACTGTCTGTATAGCAGCATAGCAGTGATGAATAAATGCAAGAGAAGGAGCAAGGTGATTGTTTGCTAGACTCTTCCTAGAAACTGAGAAGTCTGTTACTTAATGCTGACCACAGCAGATGGAGGAAGCATCCTACATGATGTCAAAGCAATGAAACTGTAATCACTTTTATGATTACAGTCAAGGCAGTGCTTTTGCCACCATAAGTGGAGTGCAGGGAATCTTAAAAGATGACACTGTAACTGTTGTCCATGCTCACTGAGAAAATAATGCTTTTACAACGGAGCAGGTCTCACCGCAGCTAAATAATGGCTTCAACTGTACACCACCTTCAAAAAAGCCCACAAAAACACAAGTGTAAGGATTCGGAACCCAAGGGAATCTCCGATGGTGACATCAGCTCACTTTGGATTCTTTCCAAATTCTCAATTCCATTTTCTTCCTTGTCAATTATCCCACCTAACCTGAGATGTAATTTATGGATTTCCAACACATCTAGTTACCTTAGAATTAGATTGCCACTAGGCAAAAAGACAGAAACAAGCAGTTAATTTCAGACTGAAACAAAGGGTGTTTAGAACAGCAATACTTGGACGTAACTGTTCTTAATAAAACCAAAACTTTTAGGACTTACCCGTGTATTTTTAGAGGTGGAAAAAGTTTTACATCGAAAAGTCCCTAGGGAGCTCTCACTCTGTGCAATGTGCCTGGAGAGGCGCTCTCGCTCTTCATTCAAAAAACGATTCTTCACAGCAGAGGCAGCAGGAGCACAAGATGGCCGACGAGAAGGGGCAGTGTAGAACTCTCTGTCTGGCTCTGTCTCCACTCAGTGTAGAATGTCTCTGCCCGGGCACATTTTCGCGTGCGATATGTCCCTCCAGGTCTTTGGTCCTTGCGAAGCTCTATGTACTGTGAGCCCTGCTAGTTGAAGGTGAACCTAGGCACTGCATCTCCAGTCTAGCCCCCTCTGCTCTGGTAGCAAGTTTTGCAAGTCGGCAAAGGGAGCTGCGAGTATGTAGATTGGAGTGCAGCGAGAGGACGTGAGTCATGCGCCCTTTCAGTGCTGCTGACAGAGGGCTACTTTAAGAACGCCGTCTTCTTCCTCGCGTCCTTCTCACTTTGCTCTGGCTGCATGGAGTACACCACATCGAAGGTGTGAGGAAGGGCACTGCCCCAGGTTTTGCCCTGGCTTGCAAGGGCTCTGTGCTATTTTTCCAAGCAGCAAGAGCACTGAGAATTGAAAGCGATTGTGAAGGAGCCCTTTGACTGCTCGTGTGCTCTTCGCTGCGCTGCGCTCTCAAGCCCGGTGCCCTGCGGCTTCGTTCTGCTCCTTCTGCCTTCCGGACAGAGCTGAACTCCATTGGTCAGTTTCAGCTCTGCCAAACAGCTTGCCCTCAGTTCTGCGGGCAAGCACGCCCTGTTGCCTTGGCTCCGAGTGCAAAGTCCCTAGCGAGCTGTCACTCAGTGCAATGCATCCATAAAGACGCTCTCGCTCATATTTCAAGGAGCGATTCCTTACAGCAGAAGCAGCAGAAGCACAAACTGGATGACAAGAAGGGACAATGTAGAACACGTCTCTGTCCTGGCACATTTTCGTGTGCAATATGTCCCTCCATGTCCTCGGTCCATGCGAAACTCTATGTACTGTGAACGCTGCTACTTGCAGCTGAGAAGGACCGTGGAGCTAGCAGCGAATTCGGAGAGCGCTGAGCACGTAGTCAAGGAGCGAGAAGTGCCCCTGCAATGCGGTGCTAATAGCAGCTTCCTCACTTTGGGGATGAGCTCTGGCCACAAGACCTTCTCTTCATGGCAACGGATCTCTGTGAAGGGCATAGGCGAAAAGGTTTCTTTTTCCATGCGAAGTGTGAGAGAGGCAGACTGTTGCACGGAGCTCTGAGAACAAAGCTGCACGCCCTAGGCGGGCTTGGGCAGAAGCAGCGTTCTCGAGCGCTTGGCTGCCGGCACACTGCTGGCTGTGTGGTGCCGCTTCAGCTACTTCTGGCCGCCGGGGAGTGAATGCGGTGCCAGGCGTGGGTGAGGTCGGTGAACGAAGCCGCACAAGTACCTTGCTTGTGTACATCACGATACGGGCTACTAGGAGAGGAAGGTGGCTGCCTCTAGCTTGCCTTCCCAAGTGCCCTTAGCAGTCGAAAGGAGCAAGCTGAAGCACTGCTGCTTGTGGTGCTCCTCGGTTCCCTTTGTGACAATTGATAAAAGATTCATGTTAATCACAAAAGCATTGGGGTTTGCATAAACCAGAATACTAAGCTCTGAAGTGAAGCATGGACACTTTATAAAGGAAATTATATGATAGAATAATTCTGTTTAAAATCACCTTGTTATGTTATATTATGTTGTATTATGTTACATTACATTATGTTATATTATGTTATGTTTTTCAAATAAGTTGGATCAGCTGCCAGCTTGCCAAATCGGACTTCCCATAAAGCCCTTCCTACCTTTGTCTAATCAACACTGCCTATCCCAAAAACCAGACTCCCAGAACTTCTCTGGTGGTTATCTACAAGGACCGGATGGCTATCTGTGACTAATTATCACCCAAAGGCTTTGTGAATTTGTGAACAACGAGAACCCACAGTATAAGAAGGGGCTGCAAACCAAGGCTCGGTGGAGCGTGGAGTGGGCAGTGACCCCTCGCGTTCCCCAGCGTGCTGCTTGCTCTTTCTAGATCAAATAAAGCGATCTAAAAATTTTGCTGAATATCGAGACTTTTGTCTCTCATTTATAACAATTTGGTGCCGAAACCCGGGACGTCCTTGGAGCCCTGAGAGGCACTGCGATTTCGGGGAGGCGCCTCACTGCTGTGGCCCCGGTTCGTCAGTGATTCTCGGGACCCATCGACGTACCTCACCATATAGACTGAGCAAGGAAAATCTCCCCGGAAGACCGCGGCAAAATCACCTGTAATTCTTGTGCACGAAGACCCAGACAGGAGCATCAGACTGTGAGTATCTGTCTGGTTTGGTGGGGATGACTGTGTGCTTGCCTGAATGAGACGTGGCCTTTGCTGCGAAGCGAGAGCGGAGTCGTTCTATCCGTGTTTCCAGCATCCCGTGAGGGACCTGGCCGGTGTCGGGACGAAGCGAGTGAGCACAAAGGGGGAAACTGCTTTTCTTGTCCTAGCGCAGGTAGAGGCTAAGTCCTTCCCACCCTAGTCCAGGTAGAGACTAGGTCCTTCCCAACCAAGGCCAGGTAGAGGCAGGACCCGGGAAGGGGGGGCGGGGGGAGAGGGGGAGGAAAAGAAAAGCAGATTGCAACACACCAGTCACGGAGGGAGAAGGGAAAAGCTGCTTTTCCCATCCCAGCCCACGTAGAGGCGCGTTCCAGTCCATCCTGACCCAAGGAGAGGCAGGGGTTCGGGCGGAACACATCGGGAAATGCAAACACCTCAAGACAGTCCCTTGAGGTAAAAATGGGAAAAAGAGGAAGTAAGATTCTGAGTCCCAGGGACCCACGAAGAGGTTCAAGTTCATTTGGTCCACAAGGAGACTGGGAAAATAAAGACAAGACAAGTAGGTTGCCAGAAATACCACCAGGCAGCCCTTTGGGAGTAATATTAAAATGTTGGGACACAGGGGTGGTATACAGAGGAAAAAGTAAAGAAAAATTGATTCAATATTGCATGGTGGAATGGACCAGAGAAGTGATCCGTAAAGATAACCTATACTGGCCCATGTTCGGATCATTTGAGGGTTGGATTTGTCTGGCATTAAACACATATGTGGCTCATAAAGAACCATTTAACAGAGAGGAATGTGAGTATGCTGCCCTGTGGGCAAAACAGTCCAAGCCATCCTTGATATATACTTTAAAAGAAAAAGAGAATGAAGATAAAAAAAAGGTTACCTGGGAACCCCTCGATAATCTCCCACCTCCGTATAATACAGAAAATACACGAGACCCCTCCCCCCCCCCACTCACCCACTTCTCCTCCTGGTACTCCCATAGCTCTAAGAACTCGCTCCAGTCAAAGGAATACCAGGAGAGATAGTATCACCAGAGAGGAGGGAGATAACAATACAAAGGCTCGCCTTTACCCCCTGAGGGAAGTTTCATCAGCAGGACAACAGGCTGGCTTAATTGGATTTGTAAATGTTCCCTTGAACACAGGGGAAGTGAGAAACTTTAAAAAAGAAATGGGAAAACTATTAAAAGATCCTATAGGGGTATCAGAGAGACTAGATCAATTCCTCGGACCAAGTATGTATACTTGGATGGAATTACAATCTATATTAAGTATCCTATTCACCACGGAAGAACGGGAAATGATCAGACAGGCTGGAATGAGGGTATGGGACCGGGAGCATCAGATTGGACCTAGGGGAGACCAGAAAGGGCCATTAAATAATCTTAACTGGGATAATCAGAATGATGTCCATTGCCAGAATATGATGGACTTAAGATGGATACTCGTTAAAGGTATCTGAGAATCAGTTCCTAAAGGACAAAATATTAATAAAGCCTTTAGTGAACAACAAAAAAAGGATGAATCCCCGACTGACTGGTTGGAGCGGCTGAGGAAAGATCTCCAAATGTACTCCGGGATAGACCCTGATACACAAGTGGGTCAGGCACTCCTCAAAACCCAATTTGTTGCTCCATCATGGGGAGATATTAGAAAGAAATTAGACAAGTTAGATGATTGGCAAGATCGGGGGTTACAAGAATTGCTAAGAGAAGCACAAAAAGTTTATGTAAGGAGGGATGAAGAGAAGCAGAAAGCAAAAGCAAAAATCTTTATAGCTGCAGGTTGTGAAACACAGAAAGAAACCCAGCAGAAAGGGGGAGGGAAACCACGAAAACCCCCACCAAAACAAGGAAATGAAGCAGGAAATAATTCACCAAGGCGAACCTGCTTTTACTGTAACAAGAAAGGTCATATAAAGAAAAATTGTAAAGAACGGATACGGGATGAAAAAATGTTCCAGGAAGATGAATAGGGGTGTCAGGGGCTGTATGTATTAGGGACCATACCATCCAAAGACCCCTTGACAAATTTAAAGATTGGTCCCCAGGGGGAGGAGGTGGAATTTTTAGTAGATACAGGAGCTGAAAAATCCACAATTAAACACCTACCAAAAGGGTGTAAACCTAGTAGAGAAACAGCACTCGTGGTTGGAGCAAAAGGTGAACCATTTCGGGTCCCTATTATTAAAAATGTGCAAATTGAGACCCAAACCAAAAGTGAATTAAAAGATCTGCTGTTACTGCCAGAGGCAGAAAACAATTTATTGGGGAGGGATTTAATAATAGCATTGGATTTGAAAATTGAAGTATCCTAAGGTCAGCTTAAAATTTTTGCTTTAACTCAAAAGGACGAGGAGCAAATATGTCCTGAGGTGTGCTACACCCCTGGAGAAATAGGGAAGTTAAAAATGAAACCTATCAAAGTGAAAATCACTGATCCCAATTTGCCTATCCGAGTTCGTCAATATCCAATATCTCTGGAAGGGAGACGGGGCCTTAAGCCTCTCATAGAAAACCTTTTGCAACAGGGGGCTTTGGAACCATGTATGTCCCCACATAATACTCCTATTCTGCCTGTCAAAAAGACAGACGGGAATTACAGATTGGTACAGGATTTGAGAGCTATAAATCAGCAAACTGTTACCAAATTTCCCGTAGTAGCAAACCCTTACACACTCTTAAGCCAGTTGTCCCCTGACTACACTTGGTATAGTGTAATAGATCTAAAAGATGCCTTCTGGGCATGCCCATTAGAAGAAAGTAGTAGAGATTACTTTGCCTTTGAATGAGAAGATCCTGATAAGGGCAGGAAACAACAACTGCTTTGGACAGTATTGCCTCAGGGCTTTACAGAATCCCCTAATCTCTTTGGACAAGCCCTAGAAGAATTCATGCAGTCTTTTGAGTCACCAGAAGGGGTGAAATTGTTACAATATGTAGATGATATATTAATAGCAGGAAAGGATGAGAAATCTACTAGAAATGGGACTATAAATCTTTTAAACTTTTTGGGACAACAGGGATTGAAGGTATCCAAAGCCAAATTACAGTTCACAGAACCAGAAGTAAAATATTTGGGACATTGGCTAAGTAAAGGGAAAAAGAAATTGGATCCTAATAGAATCTCTGGAATATTAAGTCTGGGACCTCCAAAAACCAAAAAAGAAGTGAGGAAAATTTTGGGATTGCTGGGATATTGTCGCCAATGGATAGAGGGATTTAGTGAGAAAGTAAAATTTCTATATTAAAAACTTACCACTAATCGCCTAAAATGGACAGAAGAGGATGATAAAAGTTTTGAAAAGGTCAAACATGCTTTAATTCAAGCCCCTGTACTCAGTCTCCCAGACTTGGAGAGGCCATTTCAGTTATTTGTAAATACCTCTGATCAAACAGCATATGGGGTACTCATCCAGGAATGGGCAGGCAGTAGAAAGCCAGTGGGATATTATTCTAAACTGCTCTACCCTGTCAGTCGGGGTTGGCCCACATGCCTCCAGGCCCTAGTGGCCACAGCACTTTTAATTGAAGAAGCCCAAAAAATTACCTTCGGGGCACCCCTAGTGGTCCACACCCCTCATAACGCAAGGGGAATTCTGAATCAAAAAGCTGAGAAATGCTTAACCGATGCCCCAATATTAAAATATGAAGCTATTCTAATCACTTCCCCAGATTTGGAGCTAAAAACAACAACTGCTCAAAGTCCTGCACAATTCCTATATGGGGAACCAGGAGAAAATTTAGAACATGATTGTGTGGATGTTATAGAATTACAAACAAAAATTAGACCTGACTTGGGAGAAGTTGAATTTAAGGATGGAGTAAAATTGTTTATAGATGGATCTTCTCGAGTGGTGGAAGGAAAACGAAAATCGGGATATGCCATAGTAGGAGGAGAAGAATTGAAATTAGTAGAATCCGGACCCTTAAACGCAGCATGGTCCGCTCAGGCTTGTGAACTATTTGCTCTTTATAGGGCATTATCTTATTTAGAAGGTAAAAAAGGGATGATATATACGGATTCTAAGTATGCCTATGGCATAGTCCACACATTTGGTAAAATTTGGGAAGAAAGGGGGTTAATTAACACTCAAGGATGGGGGTTGATATATCAAGAATTAATTGTTAGAATACTAGAGGCTCTTAGGGGCCCCACTGAAATTGCTGTGGTCCATATAAGAGGGCACCAAAAAAGAACAAGCTACCATACAAGGGGGAATAATCTGGCTGACAAAGAAGCAAAAAAAGCAGCATTGGAGCAAAAACCGGTTTCTGTATTAAGTACTACTGTTAAAGATCTCAGCCCCAACCAGGAATTACAGAAGCTATTTACTCCTCAGGAAAAAGAAGCGATAAAAAAATTAAAGGCAAAACAGCATGAGAACAAATGGGTTTTGCCAGATGGCAGGGAAATTTTACCTAAGACCCAGGCCAGACAAATTATTGAACAATTACACCAACAAACACATTGGGGAACCAGAGCGCTAGCAGACCAATTTTTAAAATTTTTTGGATGCATCGGCATTTTTGATATTGCAAAGCAGAGCGTACAGGGTTGTTTAACTTGTCAGAAAATTAATAAAAAAGGTATGCGACAAGGTCCGTCAGGAGGACGGAAAACTGCTTACAGGCCCTTTGAAAGAATACAAGTAGATTTTACAGAATTACCAAAAATAGGAAGGTGGAAATACTTACTAGTGAGAGTAGACCAATTAACCCACTGGGTAGAGGCATACCCTGCAGCTAGGGCCACATCACAAGTGGTAGCCAAAATATTGTTGGAACACATAATCCCAAGGTATGGCCTGGTTCGAGCAATAGACTCAGACCAGGGGACGCACTTTACATCAAAGGTGCTTAAGTTACTGACCTCGGCGCTGGGCATCAGCTGGGAGTATAATACACCTTGGCACCCTCAGAGTTCTGGGATGGTTGAAAGGATGAATCAAACATTAAAACAACAGCTGTCAAAATTAATGATTGAGACTAAAATGCCATGGACAAAGCGCCTCCCACTAGCCCTGTCTAATATACCAACAATGCCAAATTCAAAAACAGGGATTTCACCATATGAAATGCTGTATGGTATGCCTTACCCTAAAGGAGTACACCTTGATCCGACCTTAGTTCAGGACCCTTCTCTTCAGAATTACATAATAACAATCAGCAAAAACTTGGAAGAATTAAGAGAGAAGGGGATTTTAGCTCAAACTGTCCCTCTAGGATTTACCATACATAAAATTAAGCCGGGACAACATGTGTTAATGAAAGTATGGAAAGAAGAAAATCTAGCTCCAAAATGGGAAGGACCGTATTTAGTTCTGTTAACGACTGAAACAGCTGTGAGGACAGCTGAAAAGGGATGGACACATGTGAGTAGAGGCAAGGGTCCTGTAACCCCTCCTACTGCAGGTTGGACAGTGACATCTGAGCCTGGAGACCTCAAAGTGAGAATTCGGAAGACTTGATGTCAATACCGGATCAATTCGTCTCAAAGGTCTCCTAATCAGGACTGAAAGTCACCTGCCCCAAACCCGGGTGTAGCCTGTTCATCAAGAAAAGGTGTCCATATTGTACTGAGTTGTTGTGGTGTTATTCCTATGGTGGGTATCCCCCATTCGCATTATGTGTCCAGTGTAGAAGAAATGAATGTAAGGAAACTATTAAAGTATTAATACCCTATAAGCACAAGGAGAAATCGAAATTGATGATCATAACTGGTGGGAGGAATAAGGAAAAAAAAGAGAGCCAGAGCAGAGGTATTGACAAGAAAGTGTCAGAAGGGTTGTGTATACTGTGCTGTTACTGCTGTACCTTGTACTGGAATGTTAAAGCTAAAAGCTGGGACAAAATTAAGAAACACTACCAAAAGAGAAAGACAATGTGGGAGACCCCAGGACATATTCCCTGCTGCCGAGAAGATTAAACAAACCTCGGCTACTGGCAGCAACCCCGTAGGCCTTGAGAGAGGCAGAGGGATGAAAATGGTCATGGCAGTCATCCTATTGCTAATGATGATAAAAGGAAATAGTGCTGATGCTTGTTCCAAGTGTTACCAGACAATTAAGTATGGCAGACGCACGGTATCCACCCTTGCCTTCCATACACATATCAATTCGGCCTGCTATAATAAACACAACTTAGAAACTTGCACTATTATGGGAAGAAGTTACTGGGTAGCCACCAATTTGGGAAAAGGAGGGTGGGCTCCATCAGCATACCAAAGTTGTCCAGTAGGAGAGACACACCTCTGCTTCACAAAAGAAGGTATGTGGGGATATTCAGATCAGGGAGGAGTGCAAGATCACTACAAGGAAGAATTGATAAAAATATAACTAAGGTGTTCAAAGGAACAAAGACAAACCATGGGGGAAATTTTAACTTGTATGAGAAAATAAAACAACTCAGCTAACGGGACTTGCCCACCTTGGGAAAAAATTTATTTGTAGAATTAATGAAAGAAATCACTACTGAACTGAACTGAACTCACTCTTGGATCTGTGGAGGAATGCAAATGACTGAACAATGGCCATGGAGGGGGGAGGGATTGGGCCCAGAGCAGTTGTTACAGTGGAATCAAACGGAAATATCGAGGGGAGTCAATAGACCTGAAGGGTGGGTTCTAAGTCATGAGGTAATAGGAGAGGTATGTATAACATGTCAGGGAACTAACTTTACCCAATATGTGGGGCACACCCCCTGTAAGACTATCCTGATTACAAATGCAAGCAAACAGTCTTGGTGGCCCAAAGCTCCAGAAGGATATTGGGGAAAGTTAAGTAAAGGTAACTGTATAAAGAACAATTTTACAGGACTATGCTGGTATAATAAAAAACAGAGCCAACCCATATGAAGAAGTAAAAAGTGTAAGGACCTATTGGCAACAACCTGAATCAGTTAAACTAAGCTGGAAAGCCCCAGATGGAATATTTTGGATCTGTGGGAAAAAAGCTTATAATACCCTACCAAAAAGATGGAGAGGGACATGTACTCTAGGGATTATCCAGCCTGCGTTTTTTACATTACCAAAGGAAAAGGGTAATAGAGTGTTAAGAGTTCCCTTGTATGAAACTTTGTATCGAAATAAAAGGAGCACAGACATAGGGGGAACACAAATATGGAAGGATGATGAATGGCCCCCAGAACGAATTATTGAATATTATGGACCAGCTACCTGGGCTCAGGATGGGAGCTGGGGCTATCGCACTCCAATTTATATGCTAAATAGAATTATCAGGCTACAAGCCGTGGTAGAAATTACTTCAAACCGGACAGCCTGAGCAATGGAATTGATAGCTAAACAACTTTCCCAAACTAGAGCAGCAGTATATCAAAACCGACTGGCTCTAGACTATCTGTTAGCTGAAGAAGGGGGAGTGTGTGGAAAGTTTAATAATTCTGAATGCTGCTTAGAAATTGATGATAATGGTGAAGTAATTACTAAAATTGCAGAAGAAATAAAACGAATAGCCCATGTACCTGTACAAACCGGGAACTCTATGCTTAATGATAATTGACGGAATAACCTGTTGGGGGAAACTTGGTGGAAGAAATTAGGATTTATGTTAACATGTGCATTATTAGGAGTACTGTTCATCCCTTGTCTTGTTCCATGCTTCATTCGACTAATCCAGTCGGTGGTTCAAGGAATGCAAGTTGCTACAATACCAATAGACCCTGAAAAGGCAACAAAATTAATGGCAGTACAAGAGGTGCTGACAAAATTTGAAACCAGAACACGAATCAATGGGATAAAAAAAGAGAAGTGGGGAAATTGTGACAATTGATAAAAGATTCGTGTTAATCACAAAAGCATTGGGGTTTGCATAAACCAGAATACTAAGCTCTGAAGTGAAGCATGGACACTAGATAAAGGAAATTATATGATTAAATAATTCTGTTTAAAATCACCTTGTTATGTTATATTATGTTGTATTATGTTACATTACATTATGTTATATGATGTTATGTTTATCAAATAAGTTGTATCTGCTACCAGCTTGCGAAATCGGACCACCCAAAAAGCCCTTCCTGTCTTTGTCTGATCAATACTGCTTATCTCAAGGACCAGACATCCAGAACTTCTCTGGTGGTTATCTACAAGGACCAGATGGCTATCTGTGACTGATGATTGCCCGGAGGCTTTGTGAATTTGTGTAAGGATGTTTATTCGATCACCACTGCTTACCTGGCAAAATTATGACAGCAAAAAAAACCCGAAAGTTATTGATTACAACCAGGGACCACAGTACAAGAAGAGGCTGCAAACCAAGGTTCGGTGAAGCGTGGAGTGGGGGGTGACCCCTCGTGTTCCCCAGCGCGCTGCTTGCTCTTTCTATATCAAATAAAGCAATCCAAAATTTTGATGAATATCGATACTTTTGTCTCTCATTTATAACACAGAGGTCCAGAACAGAGGATAATAGCCACACATTTGTGTTCCTCTCAGCACAAGGCGGGCCAGAATTGCCATGACCAGAATTTTCAGTTAAGCAAGAGAATGTGAATACACCTGCGCCATGGGGGAGGGAACCGCTAAAGACTCCCTCATACGTGGTTTCTCAACTTAATGATTAGGCACTTGCCAATCCTGAGGCTACACTAACACCTTTTTTACCTTGCGGGTAAGAAATGCCATTGTTCTGGTGTGCAGCTAAAGGCGCAGCACAGGTAGGCCAGGCCAAAAGCTGGGGCAGTGCCCTTCCTCACACCTTCACTGTGGTATACTCCATGCAGCTAGAGCGAAGCAAGAAGGACACGAGGAAGAAGAAGGCGTTCTTAAAGTAGCCCTCTGTCAGCAGCCCTGAAAGGGCGCATAACACACGGCGTCTCGCTGCCCTCCATTCTACATACTCGCAGCTCCCTTTGACGACTTGCAAAAGTTGCTACCAGAGTAGAGAGGGCCAGATTGAAGAGGAAGTGCCTAGGTTCAGCTTCTACTCATTGCACGTAAGCCATGTCCAGCTCCTCGCTGCACTCTGTATTTCCCTTCTCCACGGCATTTAACGGGGTGCTCTCTGCAACTCGGCGCATAGAAGTGACCGCCAATGTTTCCACAGCGGGCTGCAAGTGAACCAAGGAGCAGCACAAGCAGCAGTGCTTCATCTTTCTCCTTCCAACTGCTGAGGGCACTTGGGAAGGCAAGTGAGAGTCAGCCACCTTCCTCTCCTAGTAGCCTGTATCGTAGTGCACACAAGCACGGTACTTATGCGGCTTCGTTCTCAGCACTCGCCCACGACTGGCCCCACTTTCACTCCCCGGCAGCCAGAATCGCTGAAGCGGCGCCACACAGCCAGCAGTGTGCCGGCAGCCAAGCGCTCGAGAACGCTGCTTCTGCCCAAGCCCGCCTAGGGCGTGCACCTTTGTTCTCAGAGCTCCGTGCAACAGTCTGCATCTCTTGCAGTTCGAATGGAAAACGAAACCTTTTCGCCTACGCCCTTCACAAAGATCCGTTGCCTGGATGAGAAGGTCTTGTGGCCGGAGCTCCCCTCCGCCGCGAGGAAGCTGCTATTAGCACCGCATTGCAGGGGCACCTCTTGGTCCTTGACTACATGCTCAGCCCTCTCCGAATTCGCTGCTAGCTCCACGGTCCTTCTCAGCTGCAAGTAGCAGCGCTCACAGTACATAGAGCTTCGCATAGACTGAGGACCTGGAGGAACATATCGCACACCAAAATGTGTCAGGACAGAGACGTGTTCTACATTGTCCCTTCTCGACACCCAGTTTGTGCTTCTGCTGCTTCTGCTGTTTGGAATCGCTCCTTGAAAGACAAGCGAGTGCGTCTTTCTGGGTGCATTGCACTGAGTGAGAGCTCGCTATAGGATTTGAACCCGGGCCCAAGGCAACAAGGCCGTGCTTGCCCGCAGAACTGAGGACAAGCTATTGGGCAGAACTGAAACTGACCGCTGGAGATCAGATTTGTCTGTACGGCAGAAGGCGAAGAACAAAGCCGCTTGCCAGCGCAGTGCAGCGAAGAGCACACGAGCAGCCAAAGAGCTCCTACACAATCGCTTTCCCTTCTCTGTGCTCTTGCTGCTTGGAAAAGTAGCACACAGCCGTTGCACGCCAGGGCATATGCTGGGGCAGTGCTCTTCCTCACACCTTCGCTGTTGTGTATTCCATTGTTGGGGGTTGAATGCTTCCCTTTTCTTTCTGTGGAATTTCTCCCATTGTTATGCTAAGTGGCTACACCTTAAGGTAATGTTCTCTCGCAGGGAGGTGGGTGGAGGGAGGGGGGGGGGTGAAACCGGAAAAAGGAAAGGTGGGACGGGGGTCGGGAGCAGGCTGGAAAGCTCTCTCGTTTGGCTCGTGGAGGGAGAGGACGCCCCGTGCTCGGATTTGGCATCTCCCCTGCCACCCCAGCGCTGAGATCCACGTTCCCTGCCATTGGACATCGCTCTGCTGCTCTCCCACCTCACCCTACTACCTCCGGACACTCTGCAAAGCACCACGACCGACACCGTGAGGGGGGAGTCACTTTCCCCATCCCTCTCACCCCTGGGCCACTGTCGTCGTCACTCCAGCCCTCTTCAACTGCGCGGGACCTGCCCTGCCCCCACAGCACCGGTAACTGCGCACAGGGAGACGGCCTGCGGCCAAATGGACTGGAAGGGAGTTATACTGTTCTGTGCTGTTCTGTTGTCAATTTCTATAGCTGTTGTTGTTTTCTGCCTTGTTAGATATCAGTAGAGAACTGTTATTATCCCCACATTCCCAAGCCTGAAGGCCTCTGATTTGGACCTAAAATAATTAAAAGGGAGGGGGGTTGCAGTCTGCATCGCAGGAAAGGGGCTCTTGCCTTTCCTTAGATCATACCTGTCTTTCAAACCAAGACAGATTTTGGCGCCCGGAACGTGTGGCATTCCCTGAGGACATTGAGAGAGGGGTAGAAAAGGGGATAACAGTTCTTGAATTACCCAAGCTTGTGGTAGGTGACACCATGCTGTCCAGCTTACCCCGGATTGGCTTCCATGTGGTCACTGCTATATCTCTCCCATTTGCAAGGCCTTTTTTAAACATGAGTGTCATAACCTAGGTTACTGTGGGTATTATCCGGTTCATTTTGTGGGTTGATCAGTTGAGGAATTCATGGATTTTTAATTTTCTCTGGAAGATGGCCACATGGATTCAGAGCTATCGCACTCTAAGTGTGTGTTTCTGGGGCTACTTCAATAATGGTACTTACTGTGAGGAAGTGACAGCAGGTGAAATCGTCTCCCAGTCCATCACACGGATATTGAAGTTCACCCCACCATTCGTCAAGGGGTTCAAATCTGCTTTAAATGCTAATGAAGGCAAAGAAGGAAGACAAAGGGCACCGGGATTGCGAGCGCAGCACAGCGAAGAGCACACGAGCAGTCAACGAGTTTCTTCACAATCGCTTTCACTTCTCAGTGCTCTTGCTGCTTGGAAAAGTACCATACAGCCGTTGCACGCCAGGGCAAAAGCTGGGGCAGTGCCCTTCCACACACCTTTGCTGTGCGGTACTCCCTGCAGCTAGAGCGAAGCAAGAAGGATGCGTGGAAGAAGAAGGCGTTTGTAAAGTAGCCCTCTGTCAAGCAGCCCTGAAAGCGCACATATCACATGGCGTCTCGCTCCCCTCCATTCTACATACTCGCAGCTCCCTTTGCCGACTTGCAAAAGTTGCTACCAGAGCAGAGGGGCCAGATTGAAGAGTCAGTGCCTAGGTTCACCTTCTACTTATTGCACGTAAGCCACGCCCAGCTCCTCGCTGCACTCTGTGTTTCCCTTCTCTGCGGCATTTACCGTGGTGCTGTCTGCAACTCGGAGCCTAGAAGTGACCGCCAATGTTTCCACAGCGGGCTGCAAGTGAACCAAGGAGCAGCACAAGCAGCAGTGCTTCATCTTTCTCCTTCCGACTGCTAAGGGCTCTTGGGAAGGCAAGTGAGAGGCAGCCACCTTCCTCTCCTAGTAGCCTGTAACATGGTGCAAACAAGAACGGTACTTGTGCGGCTTCGTTCACCGCCCTCGCCCATGCCTGGCGGCCAGAAACCGCTGAAGCGGCGCCACACAGCCAGCAGTGTGCCGGCAGCCAAGCGCTCGAGAACGCTGCTTCTGCCCAAGCCCGCCTAGGGCGTGCACCTTTGTTCTCAGAGCTCCGTGCAACAGTCTGCCACTCTCGCAGTTCGAATGGAAAATGAAAGCTTTTCGCCTACGCCCTTCACAGACATCTGTCACCAGGACAAGAAGGTCTTGTGGCCGGAGCTTGCACCCACCGCGAGGAAGCTGCTATTAGCACCGCATTGCAGGGGCACTTCTCGCTCCTTGACTACGTGCTCAGACCTCTCCGAATTCGCTGCTAGCTCCACGGTCCTTCTCAGCTGCAAGTAGCAGTGATCACAGTACATAGAGCTTCTCAAGTACCGAAGACCTGGAGAGACATGTCGCACACGAAAATGTGACAGGGCAGAGACATTCTACACTGAGTAGTGTCTGAGAAAGTCCGAGAGTTCTACACTGCCCCTTCTCGTCGGGCATCTTGTGCTCCTGCTGCCTCTGCTGTGACTAATCGTTCCTTGAAAGAGGAGCTAGAGCGCCTCCCCAGGCACATTGCACTGAGTGACAGCTCCCTAGGGACTTTTGGATGTAAAATTTTTTCCACCTCCAAAAATACTTGGCTACGTTCTAAAAGTTTTGGTTTTATTAAGAATAGTTACGTCCAAGCATTGCTGTTCTAAACACCCTAGGTTTCAGTCTGAAATTAACTGCTTGTTTCTGTCTTTTTGCCTAGTGGCAATCTAATTCTAAGGTAACTAGATGTGTTGGAAATCCATAAATTACATCTCAGGTTAGGTGGGATAATTGACAAGGAAGAAAATGGAATTGAGAATTTGGAAAGAATCCAAAGTGAAGTGATGTTACAATCCGAGATTCCCTTGGGTTCCAAATCCTTTCATTTGTGTTTTTGTGGGCTTTTTTGAAGGCGGTGTGCAGTTGAAGCCATGATTTAGCTGCGGTGAGACCTGCTCCACTGTAAAAGCATTATTTTCTCAGTGAGCATGGACAACAGTTACAGTGTAGTCTTTTAAGATTCCCTGCACTCCACTTATGGTGGCAAAAGCAGTGCCTTGACTGTAATCATAAAAGTGATTACAGTTTCATTGCTTTGACATCATGTAGGATGCTTCCTCCATCTGCTGTGGTCAGCATTAAGTAACAGACTTCTCAGTTTCTAGGAAGAGTCTAGCAAACAATCACCTTGCTCCTTCTCTTGCATTTATTCATCACTGCTATGCTGCTATACAGACAGATAGTCTGTTTATGATTCAACAATTCAATGCGACATCAAGTAAATAGCAAAGCAAATCAAACTACTGAAAGCACTATAAGGGCCAGAGATTAGCTTGGATCAAAACAGGTATTCTCCTAGCATTGTTTACAACAAGTCAGCATGTGAAACAGAAGGCACAATGTAGTTTGTGCCTTGTTTTGGGCATGCCCGGAAGAAGGACATTCTGATTTCACATATGGGAAAAGAAATGTTGACATTTGAATGAGATTGTTCATACCCCAGAAAAGGTTGCTTTGAAAGGTTGTGGAAGTCCTGTTAGGAAACATGGATTTAGCAGTCCTTTCCACCAGGAGACAACAGCTGCAGAACATCTGGGTGTGCCAGTGTTGAGAGCACCAGCAAAGATCAAAGTGGAGAAGTTGGTGAACAATGGCAGTGGCCTGGGGGAGAGCAAGTGGGGTGCTGGCTGTGGGACCAGGGGAGTCCTGTCTGATTTAGGAGGCCTGTGATGGTCTGTGCCAGCAAGCGGAGTAGTGCTGTGGCCTTGGGACACTGCGAATACTGGAATTCAGTGGGGTCACTGGGCAGGCTGAGTGTCTGAGCTGCTGGAGGGATCCAGTATGCCCACATCTAAACATGCAGTCTCACTCTTGCCAGCCACAGAAAGGAGCAGGATGTGGCTGCTGGCGCTGCCTGTCATGTATGTGTAGTGTATATGTGTGCTATCCCAGCCTGCTGGGAACACTTCTTCTTTGTGACTCCTTGGGCTGAGGGAGAGAAAGCAGTGGTAGTTTCTGAGGTTTTGAGTTTGCTCGAGTTTCTCAGGCTGTTTCTGGAGCCACCCAGAGTTGTCTTCCTTGAAGCATTTCAATTCCTGGTAATTTTCAAAATTCAAACAGACACAGCCCTAAGCTAGTTGATCTGACTTCAGAGCTATTCTTCCGCTGAGCTGTTGGATGATCTGATCTCCTGAGATGTCTTCCATCTCAGTTTATGACCTGGTTCTTGTGAAAAGTAGGATCTTTTAGCCTGGAGAAGAGAGGTTTCTGGAGAGACAGTATGGTGGCCTTTGAATATGTAAAGAGGGTATAAGACAAATGGAGAAAGACTTTTTAGGAAGGTTTGCAGAGACAGGACAAGGGGCCATGCTTTCAAACTGAGACTAGGTTTAGATTGGCTAAAAGGAAAACCTTTTCTACAATGAAGCTGGTGAGACACTCAAACGGGTGTTCCAGAGAAGTTGTGGATGCCCCATCATTGAGAGTGCTCCTTATCAGTTTGGCTAGTCTTGAGAAATTTGATCTACTCTAAGATCTACCTGGCAAGGAAGTAGGACTAGATGATCTTTAATCACAGACTGTTGTATGATTCCGTGAAAGACATATCACACTAATATTCCCTGTGCTGAAGAGCTGGTTGGCTTACATAGACCAGCCAAATACCAGGAAATCCAGATGGCAGCAGGAATCTTGTAGACTACTCCCGCTGTTCATTGAAATTCTGGAGAAGTCACGTGAGGTATCACATTCTCTTGAAAGAAGTGTATATCATCTCGGACATTCTAGAATGGGCTATTAATATTGTCATGAGTTTCTGGCTAGACTTTTTCGTATGCAAAATCAAATTCAAATGATCTGAAATTATAGAACTTCAAGAAATTTTTTTCCCCAGAATCGAAGTATGATGGAGTTACATAGGGAGAATCTTAATCTTAGTTATTCTATTCCATCTCACATCATAGCTGGGGGCAGGGAGAAGGGGGTATCTTTGGGGGACAGTAGGTTCTGGTGTAGTCAGTAAGCGGGGCAGAGGAGCCGTCAGGTATTGTCTGTTGTTCTGGGGGGATTCATGTGAACTCTTCCTTTCTTGTACCCTGCCTCTAGTATTGTTGCTAAAATTGTTTGTTTTCTCATCCAAGTGACAAAATCAGCATACATAATAAGGGATGAAGAGGGAGCAGCGACCTCAGAACAGGCGGAAGAAGAAGCAGAGCCTGCTGTCCTCCAGAAGAAAAAAACACTACCAGCCAACTTTGCATCATCTGTGAACTTCCTGGGTGTGTACTCTATCCCCTTGTCCAGATCACTGATAAAGATATTAAACAGGACTGGGCCCAAGACTGAGCCTTGGGGACCAGCTGGATGAACTCGATTTCCCACCACTCTGTGGGCCTGGCCATCACCCAGTTTGTCACCCAGCAAACATGCCACCCATCCAAACCATAAGCAGACAGTTTCCTCAGGAGGATGATGTGAGACTGTCCTAGGGTGATGTTATGGTGTTTCTATCTCCAATCGTGTGTCCTGATTATGTTTGGTATTATGTCCTGTGCTTCCAGGACTGACTCTGAGAGTGAAGCTTTGTTTTGTCTTGTTATCAGCCGGCTCACCTCCCCCATGGTCTATGTTTAGGAGAGGTTTTAGCTCGGTTTGCTTGCTTGCTTGCTTGCCTGCTTGCTTGCCTGCTTGCTCGCTTCTGCCTCTTTTTCTTTCCTTCGCTTTGCCCTTGCTTTTTTTTCTTATTAGTTAGTTCAGCTAGGCAGTCCAACTTTTTCCCTGGACTGTTTTCTCTTCCACCCCGTCCCCTCCCTCTCCTGGATACCATCTGAACCTGTTCCGGACGGGGACCTGGGAAACCCCAAGAAACACCGGGAGTCTACACTCTGTCACCTGTAGCAGTCATCCCCAGCGCCAGAGACTGATAACTGAGCGACCACTCGCCAGAGAGACTGAACTTGTCATCCCTTCAGAACGGTGAAAGAGTTTTTTTGTCAGCTGGTGTTGTCTTTTTTCCCTGTGCTGGGGAGTGTCTTGCTTGTTAAATAAACAGGTTTTTTCTCCCACTCTTCTCCGAGGAAATTCTTCCCGAACCCGGTGGGGTGGGGGGGAGGAGTCGTGGGGTTTGCTGTCTGGGGGCTCCTTCTGGAGGTTTTCCCCCAAATTTGCCCAAAACCAGGACAAATAAATTGGCGCCCAACGTGGGGCTCGAGAAAGTGGGAAAAAACCCTGTTCTAATAATAATAATTTGGTTCAAATTCTTTTGTGTTGGTATAGAGCAGTTATTGGCTATGTTGTTGGAATTCATGTCTTTTGGGGTGGAGGCCTGCATGGGTTTTTGGTCCCTAGGGTTTTTTGAGGGCTTGATACCTCTGCGGTCCCTGGGTTTATTTGCTTATCCAGAAATAGCTCTGGTATTGTCCCTAATGCGTAGTTTCTGTAGCAGAGGGGCATTGACCAAAATATCCATCGGGCTGGGCTTGGTTTTAATGGCCTGCAGGAGATTTATAAAGGTGCTGGAGTCTGTTCCAGGAATGTATGGTTCTTGGTTGTGGTTGTGTACTCAGTTTGTTAGAGGAGAAGCAGGGGATGAGGCTTTTCCGCCTTTGTTCTCCTTCTTCTCCTCTGAATTTGTTACATCCTTATTAGAGAATGTTCAGTTCCCCCTGAGTGTTAAAGAGACCATCTTTCTGGTGTTTAATATAGTAAGCTTTCTCTATACAGTCTGCAGTTTCTCTAGAATGAGAGCTGAGATTTCTAGAGGGGCTGAGACCCCTGACCCCATAGTAGACCCAGACGTGAGGAATCCTGAATGGTGTGGGAAATGGGAGGATATGGGCCAAATCTTAAAGGAATTTTCTGACCCTACATCCTGGGATTTTCCATGTGAACAAATTCAGAACCCAGCTGAGGTGGCAAAGTACCTGAAAGAGAAGTGCCATGGTAATTCTAAGGAGAAGAAGATCATTGCAGTGAGCTGGGCCCTGGCATATGCTTACCGTACCCTGCTAGATACTGTAGGGCAGCAGACAGAGGAAGGGGGACAGGCAGATAAATCAGCCACTATCCCAGTCACTCAGGCTGCAGCCAACACCCCAGGCTCGAGGCCAACAACTACACCAGACAGTGAGCCTAAGCCAGCAGCTAAACCTGTCAGTAAGCCTCAACCAATGGCTGTTGCTACCAGCACGAGAAGTGGAAAGTGCACAGACAAGACTGATCGACCAGTGGATGACGATGATGATGATATGTCTGATCCCCTTGAAGGAACCTCTAAGACATATGCCCAAGGAAAGAAGGATAAACAGGCTTAGAGGGGCCCTGCCTCTAGCCAGGGACAGGCGAGGGAAAATCGTGTTTTCTGGACTGTGTGGATTCGTTGGCCTGGCACATCAGAACCACAAAAGTATAAAGCTTTGGTTGATACTGGTGCCCAATGCACATTAGTCCCATCAAGATATGTGGGGGCAGAATCTGTTTCTATTGCTGGTGTGACAGGTGGATCACAGGACTTTACCTTGGTGGAAGCTGATGTGAGCTTGACTGGACATGAATGGAAAAATATCCTATTGTGACTGGCCCAGAGGCCCCATGCATTTTGGGCATAGGTTACCTCCGAAGGGGGTATTTTAAAGATCCAAAAGGATTCAGGTGGGCATTTGGGATAGCAGCTGTGGTGACAGAGGGCATCCAGCAATTGAACACCTTGTCTGGACTGTCTGAGAATCCAAGTACTGTAGGACTTCTGAAGGGAGAAGAGCAAAAGGTACCAATTGCCACTTCCATAGTGCATCGCCGACAATACAGAACAACTCGAGATGCTGTGGTTCCCATCCATAAAATGATCCGTGAGCTGGAGAGCCAAGGGGTAGTCAGCAAAACCCACTCACCCTTCAACTGCCCCATCTGGCCTGTGCGTAAATCTGAAGGAGAATGGAGATTGACCGTAGACTATCATGCATTGAATGAAGTGACTCCACCACTGAGTGCTGCTGTGCCAGACATGCTGGAACTGCAGTATGAGCTGGAGTCCAAGGCAGCAAAGTGGTATGCCACTATCGATATTGCCAATGCATTTTTCTCCATTCCTCTGGCAGCAGAATGCAGGCCTCAGTTTGCTTTCACATGGAGGGGAGTGCAGTACACCTGGAATCGACTGCCCCAGGGGTGGAAGCACAGTCCTACTATCTGCCATGGACTGATCCAGACTACACTAGAAAAAGGTGAGGCTCCAGAACATTTACAATATATTGATGATATCATTGTGTGGGGGAACACAGCAGCAGAAGTGTTCAAGAAAGGAGAGAGAATCATCCAAATCCTCCTGGAAGCCGGCTTCGCCATCAAGAAGAGTAAAGTTAAGGGACCTGCTCGAGAGATCCAGTTCCTGGGAGTGAAGTGGCAAGATGGACGGCGTCAGATTCCTACTGGTGTCATCAACAAAATCACAGCTATGTCCCCACCAACCAACAAGAAGGAGACACAAGCTTTCTTAGGTGCCATAGGTTTTTGGAGGATGCACATTCCTGAGTACAGTCAGATCGTGAGCCCTCTTTACCTGGTTACCCGCAAGAAGAACGATTTCCATAGGGGCCCTGAGCAGCAACAAGCTTTTGCCCAGATAAAGCAGGAAATTGCTCATGCAGTAGCCCTTGGCCCAGTCAGGACGGGGCCAGATGTGAAGAACGTGCTCTACTCTGCTGCCGGGAACCATGGTCTGTCCTGGAGCCTGTGGCAGAAGGTGCCTGGTGAGACTCGAGGCCGACCATTAGTATTTTGGAGTCGGAGCTAGAGGGTCTGAAGCTAGCTACACCCCAACAGAGAAGGAGATCTTGGCCGCCTACGAAGGGGTCCAAGCAGCCTCAGAGGTGGTTGGCACAGAAGCACAACTCCTTCTGGCACCCCGACTACCGGTGCTGGGGTGGATGTTCAGAGGAAAGGTTCCCTCCACCCACCATGCCACCAGTGCTACATGGAGCAAGTGGATTGCCCTCATTACACAGCGCACCCGGATTGGAAAACTGAATCGTCCTGGGATTTTGGAAGTAATTACAAATTGGCCTGAAGGTGAAAGTTTTGGTGTCACAGATGAGGAACAAGAACCAGTGACACGGGCTGAAGAAGCTCCACCATATAACCAACTGCCAGCAGAGGAAACACGCTATGTTCTATTCACCGACGGTTCCTGTCGCATTGTGGGGATGAATCGGAGGTGGAAAGCAGCCGTATGGAGCCCCACACGACGGGTAGCAGAGGCCACTGAAGGAGAGGGTGGATCCAGTCAACTTGCTGAACTCAAAGCGGTTCAACTGGCCTTAGACATTGCAGAAAGAGAGAAGTGGCCAAAGCTTTACCTTTATACCGATTCATGGATGGTAGCCAATGCTCTGTGGGGATGGTTGGAGAGATGGAAAGAGGCTAACTGGCAGCGTAGAGGAAAACCAATTTGGGCTGCCGAAGAGTGGAAAGATATCGCTACCCGGTTAGAGAAATTACCTGTGAAGGTTCGCCATGTAGATGCCCATGTTCCCAGAAGTAGGGCTAATGAAGAGCAGAAAAACAATCAGCAGGTAGATCAGGCTGCAAAGATAGGGGTGTCAAAGATAGACCTTGATTGGGAACACAAGGGAGAGTTGTTCCTGGCACGATGGGCCCATGATGCCTCAGGCCACCAGGGTAGAGATGCCACCTATAAGTGGGCACGAGACCGAGGGGTGGATCTAACCATGGACAGTATTTCTCAAGTTATCCATGACTGTGAGACGTGCGCTGCCATCAAGCAAGCCAAGCGGGTGAAGCCCCTCTGGTATGGGGGGCAGTGATCCAAGTACAAGTATGGGGAGGCCTGGCAGATTGACTACATCCCACTGCCCCAGACACGCCAAGGCAAGCGCTATGTACTGACCATGGTGGAAGCCACCACTGGATGGTTGGAGACCTACCCTGTGTCTCATGCTACAGCCCATAACACCATCCTGGGCCTTGAAAAGCAGGTCCTTTGGAGGCATGGCACCCCTGAGAGGATTGAGTCAGACAATGGGACTCATTTCAAGAATAGCCTTATCAACACCTGGGCTAGGGAACACGGCATTGAGTGGGTGTACCATATCCCCTACCATGCACCAGCTGCAGGGAAAGTGGAAAGGTACAATGGACTGTTAAAAACCACCTTGAGAGCATTGGGTGGGGGATCTTTCAAAAACTGGGAGCAGCATTTAGCAAAGGCCACTTGGTTAGTTAACACCCGGGGTTCCACCAACCGAGCGGGCCCTGCCCAGTCTGAGTCCCTGAATATAGTAGATGGAGACAAAGTCCCAGTGGCACATATCAGAGGTTTGTTAGGGAAGGCAGTTTGGATCAATTCTGCCCCGAGTACAGACAAACCCATTCGTGGGATTGTCTTTGCTCAAGGACCAGGTTGTACATGGTGGGTAATGCAGAGAGATGGAACAACACGATGTGTGCCTCAGGGAGATCTGATTGTGGGGTGAGGCAGCATGAGACAGAAGGAAATGTGTAAGTGTCGATGGTTTGAGCAAGTGAGATGGAAGAAAATGTGTCCGAGTAAGTGAAAGATGGAAATTTCTACTTGCTGAAGTTTTTACATGCTGTTTAGTATGTTCAGGATATGGAGATAAGGGGTGGAATGTCCTAGGGTGATGTTATGGTGTTTGTATCTCCAATCGTGTGTCCTGATTATGTTTGGTATTATGTCCTGTGCTTCCAGAACTGACTCTGAGAGTGAAGCTTTGTTTTGTCTTGTTATCAGCCGGCTCACCTCCCCCATGGTCTATGTTTAGGAGAGGTTTTAGCTCGGTTTGCTTGCTTGCTTGCTTGCCTGCTTGCTCGCTTCTGCCTCTTTTTCTTTCCTTCGCTTTGCCCTTGCTTTTTGCTTATTAGTTAGTCCAGCTAGGCAGTCCAACTTTTTCCCTGGACTGTTTTCTCTTCCACCCCGTCCCCTCCCTCTCCTGGATACCATCTGAACGGACGGGGACCTGGGAAACCCCAAGAAACACCGGGAGTCTACCCTTTGTCACCTGCAGCAGTCATCCCCAGCGCCAGAGACTGATAACTGAGTGACCACTCGCCAGAGAGACTGAACTTGTCATCCCTTCAGAACGGTGAAAGAGTTTTTTTTTTAGCTGGTGTTGTCTTTTTTCCCTGTACTGGGGAGTGTCTTGCTTGTTAAACAAACAGGTTTTTTCTCCCACTCTTCTCCAAGGAAATTCTTCCCGAACCCGGTGGGGGGTGGGGTGGGGGGGAGGAGTCGTGGGGTTTGCTGTCTGGGGGCTCCTCCTGGAGGTTTTCCCCCAGATTTGGCCAAAACCAGGACAATAAGGCATGGATGGGATGGCATGCACAGTAATACTGATGTGCTATGGCTTTTGAATGATAGCAGTCTTCCTATGTCCCATTCCTAAACCGTGGGCATTATTTGCCTTAACCTTGTTCAGTAGGGACATTATTCTATATTGTTACATGAAGTGAAAAGCACTCTTTTTCCATACCTTCACACAACAGCATGAAAACAAGGCCTAAGAAGTGCAACCAATGTTCAAAGATGCTCTACCTTTTAAGATGATAATACAAAATTCATACCTTGTTCTAATTTGATCTCAAGAAGAAAGGGTGTTCTCCAAATACTCCTTCAGCTCTTCCTCACAGCTAACCATTTTCCTTTTTCTAAAATTGTATCCAGATCACTTTCATCATCTAAGGCCACATAAAAATGCTAGTAAAAAATGACTTCGTAGATGCTAAAATGTCCCCAACTATTTAGGATTCAAGGAAGTTAATTATGCACATATATTCTACACCCAGAAGAGAAAGCTACCTCAGCAAAACTCATCGCCTATAAAAATCTTCCTAGATAATGAACGCCTCTGACACCGCCACCCCAAGTTGGTTGTTGAAACGATGAGAACCTCACATCCAGTCAGACTCTAGACCTGCACAAGATCTCGTAATAGCAACTTGCAGCCACTTTCTACAGAAAGCAGCAGTGATCTCTATCACTGTTGCCATACCAAGAATAAGACAGGACTGTCCATTCAGCGTGAATCAAGCAGTTAGCAAAAATGCACCTGACAGAATGAAACTGAAGAGTAGAAATTCCCATCTAAAAGTCAAAGAATACATTTTTAATTTTATAGCAGGTATTTTGAATTTCAGAGGGCTCTTTGCATTAAGAAGTCCTGTCTTTATAGCACACCCTTGTTTTTATGTTTCTACCTGGATTATGGCCATTTAGCCGTCTCCTTAAAATCACTCCAAAGAAAAACATTCAAGTGAAGAAGTTCTTTCTAAACTGCTGGAAGGTGAAATGAATGAGTAAGAGGATATGTAACATGATAAAAGGCTGCCTGGAATTTCACGACTGGTATCCAACATGGCGTCTTCTATCTGGAGAGTAAAAAAAAACAGTCTCCAAGTAAACTGCTAAGAATGCGGATTATCAAAACTTCTGTTTATTCTGGCACCATAAAGCACTAAATCACATTCTATAATTGATCCCTTTAGAAACAACTGCCTGACTTTTTGTATGTATAGAAAAGATTGGAAGACATTTGGGAGATCATTTCCAGCTATTCCTAAAGTCTGATGTTAAGCAGGCTGGGCCATATGTCATTCATCGCTATCATATGTATTTCAGATAGAAATGATCATAAAAATACAATCTATTTATATTACAAATAATAAACACAAGAATTATGAACACTTCCACATGAAACTCTTCCACACCAAACTGTTTCCTTGGAGTGTTTGGTCACACTATAGACCTCTTTCAAAGGTGACATCAATAGCCTACCACGCAGAAGGCATTGCAGGTGGGAGCAAAGGAAGAACAGACTAATCCCAAGGAGTGCTGAAAATATATGTCATCAAATAAAAGAAACGTACATCCACGTGCTCCACTTCTTCTTCAAACCTACATTTTTGTTTCTCAGTCATCTGAAGCATGTTGGAGTACACAACTTCAGCATCTTCTGCTGTGCAAATGTTCATATCCAACAGGGTCATCTGAAGGAAAAGAAGAACAAATTATTGACATGCACAGAAGAAATACTGATTTCATGTAGGACAGCACTCCCTTCATTACCGGTATTTGTTACAATTTTCCACATTTCAAGTACAAATACCAACTACTACTGTGAAACCAAACGGATGGCTTACTTTTTGAACAGAGTAAGGCGGAGGTTAAAAAGGAATTCCACTTGTTATCCCAATGTTTGGTGCATCGTCAAACGCATTTTACTGAAATGACACATTGGACCATGGCTATCACAGCCAAAAGCTGTGGCACTCAACTTGCACATCTGCCCTTTCTCCTGACATTTGCCCTCGACCAGCTCATACTGGATGCTCATTTTCTCCACACACTCCACATTAGGGCTGTTTGAATGCCATGGAACTGACCACAGTCAAAATTCCCGACTTTCATAGTGCAGTGTGACATGGCAACATGACAGAGGCCATGTGCTGAATCTCAGCACACGGAACAGATCCCAGCAGTGCCTACAGACCTTTGCCCACAGACAGCAGACACTACCAGCCAAAGAAATCAAGACGTTTTCATACACAGCTCTTTATCATTATGCTTCAAAGCAGCAAGGTACTTACAATCTCTACCAACTTCTTTGCTACCATACAGGCTACAAACATCCCAACAGGATGTGCTCTGGAGCAAGAGAAGGCAGACACAGAAAGGGAAGGCATGCTGCAAGGACACAGAGAAAGGAAGTATCTCCAATACTTCCCCTCTTCTTCTCATACTTCCCCTCTTCTTCTGCAAGAGTTAAAAGGAGTATTTTTGTATGATTGAGAAAGGATCCATGTCAAAATTAACTTGTGATTTCCCCCAGATTCATTCTAACCAAGCCAGTTCCTGCTAGATCTCACCATGCACAGGTGTTTGTACTGGCCAAAGGAAAGCCATGCCACAGGCAGCTTCTTTGGCTCTTACTGCCACCTCCAAGCAACTGAGAAGGTATGTGGGAACACACGGAACAAAGAATAGAGCAAACATGCACTCTCAAACAACTGTCTGCCTCATCGTTGCCTGGGAGAAAAGAAAATATTGCTTGAATTCCAGAGTGTTCTTAGGATTTCCCGACCTACCTAGACTTTTGTTTCAATTCTCCAGAGTTCTGCACCATTCGTTTCCATCAGATTTGGCACGTGTTGGAGGCAACAAGGTGCTATCAAAGTAGGAAACAAGAGTCAGGTATCCTAAAATACAAACCAGTCAGTTCTTCAAATATAAAATTATGAATCTGAATATCCATACTACTGGGCTTTCTTTTATTTACAGCCATCTTGGCAATGAAAATAAACCTGAGATTGTTGTCGTTCCAGGCCAACTGTTTACTGCCCGATAAGGAACTAATTGTCATCTACCTTGTTCCTACATCCACCGTAAAAAACCTCCCTGTAAAGATCGTAATGCATTGCACCCACACCAATGCGTCTTGTGTTCAGGATGGATATTCAAACGTAGCAACGTTAGATTTCTATCCAGATTCCTCTCTTAATTTATTACGCAAATAAAATCCGACACCATGGAGAAAAAATGCCTTGACAAAAGCACCAACTTCTAGCTCTCCACCCATCTTTGCCCATTTCTACTATGTTTCAAGATTTACTTCTGCTGTCCTCCATTTTTAGAGCCTGGTCGCCACCTATTAAGTGTAGCTGGGGCACTGAAAATCAAGAATGCATTTTTTTCCATTCAAAAGAGTTGTACAGAAATAGATGTAGACCCTGCCTTACTGCTGCATTTAGCAATCACACATTGACAGGAAGCAAAGTGCATTTTATAGCCAAGTCCTTCATTAACTCCAGCAACAATTGTTTTCCTTTATGCTATACCCGCTTTTGCCATACCAGATATATTGCAAAACCTTCAGTCTCTGTTCACTGAGTACCAGCTGCTCCTTTACCAACTTTTCCATTTCCATATTCACAGTTGGGGGATTCTGTATTTCTTCACTTGCCATAAATTCTCTGCAGGACGGAAAGTAGATATGTAGAATGGAATCACATGATATATGCGATGTCATACGTGATATCACGTAGAAAGAAAAAATGATCAAGTATTACTTTGATAGAAACCAAAAGTGAACACTAGCCACTTAGTGTTGCCCATTGTCCAAAAGAAGACTGCCAAATTTCTGACCTGAAACTCTGAACTATGCTCTGCTTTTGCATGAGCTTCCAGTCCTTGAGTCTCCCATGCCATTTCAGTTGATGCCATTTTTGTTTCTCAAGCTCTGATTTCATTCGATTCAAGAGTAGCTTGGCAGTGGCCCTCTCATTATCCTGCAGTGCTCTCTTTACATTCTGTGTAGTAAAAAATAAAACCAGAAGTTGAAGCAGCATACGACATGCAAAAACAAACAAAAAATTGTCTCTTCTACAGAAAATGAGGGGAGAAAAAAAGACAAATGATAACCAATACCCTGCCAAGTAGAAATTTCTTCTATATTTCAGTGATTGAGAGGCAGAAAAAATGAATTTCATTTGGGGAAAGGAAGACATTCTAGGAATATTCAGACTGCTATCTTGCCCCAGGTAAAACATTTACCATGGCCTTAGCGTTAATGAGCTTGTGAACATCAGCTGCCAAGAGGAAGGACATTTCCTCCAGTTTCACAGAATACTTGGTCAGTACATCTGCTATCTGTGCAATCAAAAAATAGAGAAAAGCAACAGCAATGAAAAGTAGAACTCAAATATCAAGTTCCCAAGTTAAAATCTACATGAACAAGACAATATTTCCATTCAAGTGAATTCGATTTAATTAATTCATTAACTACATAAGTATCATTCTCACGTTCATGAATAGAATTCAAAGAATCAACGTTGCTTCTTCTGAGACATTGAAGCCTGAGTAGATCCCAACTTCAAATCTGTTAGGACGGCATGAAAGCAATACCTGCTACATTTAGTACATGTAAACTACAAAGACATCTAGAACAGCTCAAAAAGATGAACAAACCCATGAACTTTGAAGGAGACGCTAGCAAGAAATGTGGAAATAGGCTTTATCTGCCCAGTGCTTTTCCCAAAAGCTTGGGCACTCCTTGGCATCAGTGAGTGTCTCTGTCACATTATTCAGCAGCTGGCTTAGGGTAAAAAAGAATGCATGCAATCACTTCATTCCTGTTCATGACATAAACTTACTGCATCATCACCGAAGCCATTTACTTGGAAATTTAGCCTAAAAAATAGGTGTCAGACTGGGTACATATCTAGATTGCTATGAGCAAAACCAATTTCTTTTTAACAGGAATGCCATACAATATGCCTGCCATGGCAAATATTAGTCTACTAGCCCTGCACTTCAACGGGAAGTGAGCAATTCATTACACCAAATCTAGTTTTGGCAAGGAGTCAGTCTATTTATTACAAGCCCCTAGTTCTAGAACCAAGAATTCAGGAGTTGCTCATTCCCAATGAAAATCTGTCCATTTCATACCTTTGGGGTTTTATGCTTCTGTTCTTTACCTGTCTTGAGTGTGGCTTTCTTGTGAAGTCACTGATGGGTGTTTTTCCAACACATTTCTGCTGATTACATGGTAATTGCATGGCATCAGCAGACATCTCTGAATGTCTCTTTAAAGCATGCTTTTTACTCTTCTTAGAGGACCTTGTCTTCTTCTTTCCTTCACCCAAAAGGTGGGCTAAGTGAGCCTTCAAATAACCATTATCTCAGCAATTAGAATTCTTTCAAACCTACTGAATGGAGAACAGCAACAAAAAAATTTAAAAAAACTAGTAGGCGAAAGACAGCAGAAGAAAAAGGTGAAATAATGAATCCTACATGCCACATGCATAACTCTCTTCATTCGAGGCTATTTTCAAAATGAGAAAAAATAAAAGATCATCTTTTCCTCAGAGAGGAAAAGTGGAGTAACTGGATTGTGTTGCCTTGCTTACAGTTACCAGAAAAGTCAACAGCAGCGTTGAAAACTCTTGAAGCTGGCTGGCTACACCTCTAAATGTTTTACTACTGTGTTATGATTCTGTCTTTAGTTAAGAGAACCTGATATACAACAAAGAGATGGGAGCACATGGAGATGCATTGGAGAGCCCACGCTGGAGGTAACACATTCATTTTTTACTCAAACAAATCCAAATTAGAAATGCTGAAAATGACCTGGGGCCATTTCAACAGCCAGCAAACTGACTAACACAACCAAGCTTTGGCTTTTATTCAATCCTTTGCTTGTTTTACCTGGGCCTTGAAGATCTGTCTGCAGCCTTCCTCTCTGCAAATATATCACAGTCGTCCTATTGAGAAGCCATGGCTCATCACAGCTGCTTGGCGAGGCCTGCTTCCAGAAGAACTGGCAACTACAAGCTGGGAGCCAAGAGATACAACACTTCACTTGGAAAAGAGCCTTCCATGAATCCTCGAATCCCAGAATGGTTTGGACTCGAAGCGACCTTAGAGATGATAGATTCTCTTCTTCCCACATCCTGACATGGGCAGGGACACTTTTCCACTAGTCCAGGTTGCTCCATGTCCGCTCCAGCCTGGCCCTGGACACTTCCTGCCATGGGGCTCCCACACAGCCTCTTTGAGCAACATGTGCCAGGCCTCAGCAACCACACAAGGAAGAATTCCTTTCCAATATCCCATCTACCCCAGCCCTCTGGCAGTTTGGAGCTATTCCCCCGTGTCCTCCAAGTCCAGACCCTTTCCAAAGTCCCTCCCCAGCTATCTTGGAGCCCCAGCAGGCACTGCAAGGGGTTCGAAGGTCTCCCTGGAGCCTTCTGTTCTCCAGATTGGACACCCACTGCTCTCCCAGTCTGTCCTAGAGCAGAGGAGCTCCAGCTTTTAAATCAGCTTAGCAGCCTCCTACCCGTGAAACTCGACGCCGCCGCTGCCCTTTTGGGCACTACGGATATTACTTCCAGTGTCGCCCAGGGTCACTCCCGGCTCTCTCCGGCCCCCCCCCCCCGCCCCCCGCATCGGGCCCTCAGGAAATGCCGCTCGGAGGCCACTTCTGCCGCTGTCAGATCAACGAGGCACGGGGGGCCAGCCCAGCCTCATCCACAATCCACAGTGTCCTCGGCGGCTGCTGCGGGCTCATGGTGGCCCACACACCCGGAAGCAGATGTGACAATTGATAAAAGATTCATGTTAATCACTAAAGCATTGGGGTTTGCATAAACCAGAATACTAAGCTCTGAAGTGAAGCATGGACACTTGATAAAGGAAATTATAAGATTGAATAATTATGTTTAAAATCACCTTGTTATGTTATATTATGTTGTATTATGTTACATTACATTATGTTATATTATGTTATGTTTATCAAATAAGTTGTATCGTCTACCAGCTTGCAAAATCGGACCACCCAAAAAGCCCTTCCTGTCTTTGTCTGATCAATACTGCTTATCTCAAGGACCAGACATCCAGAACTTCTCTGGTGGTTATCTACAAGGACCAGATGGCTATCTGTGACTGATTATCGCCCGGTGGCTTTGTGAATTTGTGTAAGGATGTTTATTCGTCCACCACTGCTTACCTGGCAAAATTATGACAGCAAAAAAACCCCAAAAATTATTGATTACAACGAGGAACCACAGTATAAGAAGAGGCTGCAAACCAAGGTTCGGTGGAGCGTGGATGGGCGGTGACCCCTCGTGTTCCCCAGCGCGCTGCTTGCTCTTTCTAGATCAAAGAAAGCAATCCAAAATTTTGCTGAATATCGAGACTTTTGTCTCTCATTTATAACAGTTTGGTGCCGAAACCCGGGACGTCCTTGGAGCCCTGAGAGGCACTGCGATTTCGGGGAGGTGACCCACTGCTCTGGCCCTGGTTCGTCAGTGATTCTCGGTACCCATCGAGGTACCGCACCATATAGACTGAGCAAGGAAAATCTCCCCGGAAGACCGCGGCAAAATCACCTGTAATGCTTGTGCACGAAGACCCAGACAGGAGCATCAGACTGTGAGTATCTGTCTGGTTTGGTGGGGATGACTGTGTGTTTGTCTGAATGAGACGTGGCCTTTGCTGCGAAGCGAGAGTGGAGTCCTTCTATCTGCGTTTCGAGCATCCCGCGAGGGACCTGGCTGGTGACCGGACGAAGTGAGTGAGCACAAAGGGAGAGACAGATTTTCTTGTCCTAGCCCAGGTAGAGGCTAAGTCCTTCCCATCCTCGTCCAGGTAGAGGCTAGGTCCTTCCCATCCTAGTCCAGGCAAAGGCAGGACCCGGGAAGGGGGGGGGGGGGGGTGGGGAAGGGGGAGGAAAAGAAAAGCAGATTGCAACACACCAGTCACGGAGGGAGAAGGGAAAAGCTGCTTTTCCCATCCCAGCCCACGTAGAGGCGGGTTCCAGTCCATCCTGACCCAAGGAGAGGCAGGGGTTCGGGCGGAACACATCGGGGAGTACAAACACCTCAAGACAGTCCCTTGAGGTAAAAATGGGAAAAAGAGGGAGTAAGATTCTGAGTCCCAGGGACCCACGAAGTGGTTCAAGTTCATTTGGTCCACAAGGAGACTGAGAAAATAAAGACAAGACAAGTAGGTTGCCAGAAATACCACCAGGCAGCCCTTTGGCAGTAATATTAAAATGTTGGGACACAGGGGTGGTATACAGAGGAAAAAGTAAAGAAAAATTGATTCAATATTGCATGGTGGAGTGGACCAGAGAAGTGATCCGTAAAGATAACCTATACTGGCCCATGTTCGGATCATTTGAGGGTTGGATTTGTCTGGCATTAAACACATATGTGGCTCATAAAGAACCATTTAATAGAGAGGAATGTGAGTATGCTGCCCTGTGGGCAAAACAGTCCAAGCCATCCTTGATATATACTTTAAAAGAAAAAGAGAATGAAGATAAAAAAAAGGTTACCTGGGAACCCCTCGATAATCTCCCACCTCCGTATAATACAGAAAATACATGAGACCCCCCCCCCCCCCCCCACTCACCCACTTCTCCTCCTGGTACTCCCATAGCTCTAAGAACTCGCTCCAGTCAAAGGAATACCAGGAGAGATAGTATCACCAGAGAGGAGGGAGATAACAATACAAAGGCTAGCCTTTACCCCCTGAGGGAAGTTCCATTAGCAGGACAACAGGCTGGCTTAATTGGATTTGTAAATGTTCCCTTGAACACAGGGGAAGTGAGAAACTTTAAAAAAGAAATGGGAAAACTATTAAAAGATCCTATAGGGGTATCAGAGAGACTAGATCAATTCCTCGGACCAAGTATGTATACTTGGATGGAATTACAATCTATATTAAGTATCCTATTCACCACGGAAGAACGGGAAATGATCAGACAGGCTGGAATGAGGGTATGGGACCGGGAGCATCAGATTGGACCTAGGGGAGACCAGAAAGGGCCATTAAATAATCTTAACTGGGATAATCAGAATGATGTCCATTGCCAGAATATGATGGACTTAAGATGGATACTCGTTAAAGGTATCCGAGAATCAGTTCCTAAAGGACAAAATATTAATAAAGCCTTTAGTGAACAACAAAAAAAGGATGAATCCCCGACTGACTGGTTGGAGCGGCTGAGGAAAGATCTCCAAATGTACTCCAGGATAGACCCTGATACACAAGTGGGTCAGGCACTCCTCAAAACCCAATTTGTTGCTCCATCATGGGGAGATATTAGAAAGAAATTAGACAAGTTAGATGATTGGCAAGATCGGGGGTTACAAGAATTGCTAAGAGAAGCACAAAAAGTTTATGTAAGGAGGGATGAAGAGAAGCAGAAAGCAAAAGCAAAAATCTTTATAGCTGCAGGTTGTGAAACACAGAAAGAAACCCAGCAGAAAGGGGGAGGGAAACCACGAAAACCCCCACCAAAACAAGGAAATGAAGCAGGAAATAATTCACCAAGGCGAACCTGCTTTTACTGTAACAAGAAAGGTCATATAAAGAAAAATTGTAAAGAACGGATACGGGATGAAAAAATGTTCCAGGAAGATGAATAGGGGTGTCAGGGGCTGTATGTATTAGGGACCATACCATCCAAAGACCCCTTGACAAATTTAAAGATTGGTCCCCAGGGGGAGGAGGTGGAATTTTTAGTAGATACAGGAGCTGAAAAATCCACAATTAAACACCTACCAAAAGGGTGTAAACCTAGTAGAGAAACAGCACTCGTGGTTGGAGCAAAAGGTGAACCATTTTGGGTCCCTATTATTAAAAATGTGCAAATTGAGACCCAAACCAAAAGTGAATTAAAAGATCTGCTGTTACTGCCAGAGGCAGAAAACAATTTATTGGGGAGGGATTTAATAATAGCATTGGATTTGAAAATTGAAGTATCCTAAGGTCAGCTTAAAATTTTTGCTTTAACTCAAAAGGACGAGGAGCAAATATGTCCTGAGGTGTGGTACACCCCTGGAGAAATAGGGAAGTTAAAAATGAAACCTATCAAAGTGAAAATCACTGATCCCAATTTGCCTATCCGAGTTCATCAATATCCAATATCACTGGAAGGGAGATGGGGCCTTAAGCCTCTCATAGAAAACCTTTTGCAACAGGGGGCTTTGGAACCATGTATGTCCCCACATAATACTCCTATTCTGCCTGTCAAAAAGACAGACGGGAATTACAGATTGGTACAGGATTTGAGAGCTATAAATCAGCAAACTGTTACCAAATTTCCCGTAGTAGCAAACCCTTACACACTCTTAAGCCAGTTGTCCCCTGACTACACTTGGTATAGTGTAATAGATCTAAAAGATGCCTTCTGGGCATGCCCATTAGAAGAAAGTAGTAGAGATTACTTTGCCTTTGAATGGGAAGATCCTGATAAGGGCAGGAAACAACAACTGCTTTGGACAGTATTGCCTCAGGGCTTTACAGAATCCCCTAATCTCTTTGGACAAGCCCTAGAAGAATTAATGCAGTCTTTTGAGTCACCAGATGGGGTGAAATTGTCACAATATGTAGATGATCTATTAATAGCAGGAAAGGATGAGAAATCTACTAGAAATGGGACTATAAAACTTTTAAACTTTTTGGGACAACAGGGATTGAAGGTATCCAAAGCCAAATTACAGTTCACAGAACCAGAAGTAAAGTATTTGGGACATTGGCTAAGTAAAGGGAAAAAGAAATTGGATCCTAATAGAATCTCTGGAATATTAAGTCTGGGACCTCCAAAAACCAAAAAAGAAGTGAGGAAAATTTTGGGATTGCTGGGATATTGTCGCCAATGGATAGAGGGATTTAGTGAGAAAGTAAAATTTCTATATTAAAAACTTACCACTAATCGCCTAAAATGGACAGAAGAGGATGATAAAAGTTTTGAAAAGGTCAAACATGCTTTAATTCAAGCCCCTGTACTCAGTCTCCCAGACTTGGAGAGGCCATTTCAGTTATTTGTAAATACCTCTGATCAAACAGCATATGGGGTACTCATCCAGGAATGGGCAGGCAGTCGAAAGCCAGTGGGATATTATTCTAAACTGCTCGACCCTGTCAGTCGGGGTTGGCCCACATGCCTCCAGGCCCTAGTGGCCACAGCACTTTTAATTGAAGAAGCCCAAAAAATTACCTTCGGGGCACCCCTAGTGGTCCACACCCCTCATAACGCAAGGGGAATTCTGAATCAAAAAGCTGAGAAATGCTTAACCGATGCCCCAATATTAAAATATGAAGCTATTCTAATCACTTCCCCAGATTTGGAGCTAAAAACAACAACTGCTCAAAGTCCTGCACAATTCCTATATGGGGAACCAGGAGAAAATTTAGAACATGATTGTGTGGATGTTATAGAATTACAAACAAAAATTAGACCTGACTTGGGAGAAGTTGAATTTAAGGATGGAGTAAAATTGTTTATAGATGGATCTTCTCGAGTGGTGGAAGGAAAACGAAAATCGGGATATGCCATAGTAGGAGGAGAAGAATTGAAATTAGTAGAATCCGGACCCTTAAACGCAGCATGGTCCGCTCAGGCTTGTGAACTATTTGCTCTTTATAGGGCATTATCTTATTTAGAAGGTGAAAAAGGGATGATATATACGGATTCTAAGTATGCCTATGGCATAGTCCACACATTTGGTAAAATTTGGGAAGAAAGGGGGTTAATTAACACTCAAGGATGGGGGTTGATATATCAAGAATTAATTGTTAGAATACTAGAGGCTCTTAGGGGCCCCACTGAAATTGCTGTGGTCCATATAAGAGGGCACCAAAAAAGAACAAGCTACCATACAAGGGGGAATAATCTGGCTGACAAAGAAGCAAAAAAAGCAGCATTGGAGCAAAAACCGGTTTCTGTATTAAGTACTACTGTTAAAGATCTCAGCCCCAACCAGGAATTACAGAAGCTATTTACTCCTCAGGAAAAAGAAGCGATAAAAAAATTAAAGGCAAAACAGCATGAGAACAAATGGGTTTTGCCAGATGGCAGGGAAATTTTACCTAAGACCCAGGCCAGACAAATTATTGAACAATTACACCAACAAACACATTGGGGAACCAGAGCGCTAGCAGACCAATTTTTAAAATTTTTTGGATGCATCGGCATTTTTGATATTGCAAAGCAGAGCGTACAGGGTTGTTTAACTTGTCAGAAAATTAATAAAAAAGCTATGCGACAAGGTCCGTCAGGAGGACGGAAAACTGCTTACAGGCCCTTTGAAAGAATACAAGTAGATTTTACAGAATTACCAAAAATAGGAAGGTGGAAATACTTACTAGTGAGAGTAGACCAATTAACCCACTGGGTAGAGGCATACCCTGCAGCTAGGGCCACATCACAAGTGGTAGCCAAAATATTGTTGGAACACATAATCCCAAGGTATGGCCTGGTTCGAGCAATAGACTCAGACCAGGGGACGCACTTTACATCAAAGGTGCTTAAGTTACTGACCTCGGCGCTGGGCATCAGCTGGGAGTATAATACACCTTGGCACCCTCAGAGTTCTGGGATGGTTGAAAGGATGAATCAAACATTAAAACAACAGCTGTCAAAATTAATGATTGAGACTAAAATGCCATGGACAAAGCGCCTCCCACTAGCCCTGTCTAATATACCAACAATGCCAAATTCAAAAACAGGGATTTCACCATATGAAATGCTGTATGGTATGCCTTACCCTAAAGGAGTACACCTTGATCCGACCTTAGTTCAGGACCCTTCTCTTCAGAATTACATAATAACAATCAGCAAAAACTTGGAAGAATTAAGAGAGAAGGGGATTTTAGCTCAAACTGTCCCTCTAGGATTTACCATACATAAAATTAAGCCGGGACAACATGTGTTAATGAAAGTATGGAAAGAAGAAAATCTAGCTCCAAAATGGGAAGGACCGTATTTAGTTCTGTTAACGACTGAAACAGCTGTGAGGACAGCTGAAAAGGGATGGACACATGTGAGTAGAGGCAAGGGTCCTGTAACCCCTCCTACTGCAGGTTGGACAGTGACATCTGAGCCTGGAGACCTCAAAGTGAGAATTCGGAAGACTTGATGTCAATACCGGATCAATTCGTCTCAAAGGTCTCCTAATCAGGACTGAAAGTCACCTGCCCCAAACCCGGGTGTAGCCTGTTCATCAAGAAAAGGTGTCCATATTGTACTGAGTTGTTGTGGTGTTATTCCTATGGTGGGTATCCCCCATTCGCATTATGTGTCCAGTGTAGAAGAAATGAATGTAAGGAAACTATTAAAGTATTAATACCCTATCAGCACAAGGAGAAATCGAAATTGATGATCATAACTGGTGGGAGGAATAAGGAAAAAAAAGAGAGCCAGAGCAGAGTTTTGACAAGAAAGTGTCAGAAGGGTTGTGTATACTGTGCTGTTACTGCTGTACTTTGTACTGGAATGTTAAAGCTAAAAGCTGGGACAAAATTAAGAAACACTACCAAAAGAGAAAGACAATGTGGGAGACCCCAGGACATATTCCCTGCTGCCGAGAAGATTAAACAAACCTCGGCTACTGGCAGCAACCCCGTAGGCCTTGAGGGAGGCAGAGGGATGAAAATGGTCATGGCAGTCATCCTATTGCTAATGATGATAAAAGGAAATAGTGCTGATGCTTGTTCCAAGTGTTACCAGACAATTAAGTATGGCAGACGCACGGTATCCACCCTTGCCTTCCATACACATATCAATTCGGCCTGCTATAAAAAACACAACTTAGAAACTTGCACTATTATGGGAAGAAGTTACTGGGTAGCCACCAATTTGGGAAAAGGAGGGTGGGCTCCATCAGCATACCAAAGTTGTCCAGTAGGAGAGACACACCTCTGCTTCACAAAAGAAGGTATGTGGGGATATTCAGATCAGGGAGGAGTGCAAGATCACTACAAGGAAGAATTGATAAAAATATAACTAAGGTGTTCAAAGGAACAAAGACAAACCATGGGGGAAATTTTAACTTGTATGAGAAAATAAAACAACAACTCAGCGAACGGGATTTACCCACCTTGGAAAAAATTTATTTGTAGAATTAATGAAAGAAATCACTACTGAACTGAACTGAACTCACTGTTGGATCTGTGGAGGAATGCAAATGACTGAACAATGGCCATGGAGGGGGGAGGGATTGGGCCCAGAGCAGTTGTTACAGTGGAATCAAACGGAAATATCGAGGGGAGTCAATAGACCTGAAGGGTGGGTTCTAAGTCACGAGGTAATAGGAGAGGTATGTATAACATGTCAGGGAACTAACTTTACCCAATATGTGGGGCACACCCCCTGTAAGACTATCCTGATTACAAATGCAAGCAAACAGTCTTGGTGGCCCAAAGCTCCAGAAGGATATAGGGGAAAGTTAAGTAAAGGTAATTGTATAAAGAACAATTTTACAGGACTATGCAGGTATAATAAAAATAGAGCAAACCCATATGAAGAAGTAAAAAGTGTAAGGACCTATTGGCAACAACCTGAATCAGTTAAACTAAGCTGGAAAGCCCCAGATGGAATATTTTGGATCTGTGGGGAAAAAAGCTTATAATACCCTACCAAAAAGGTGGAGAGGGACATGTACTCTAGGGATTATCCAGCCTGCGTTTTTTACATTACCAAAGGAAAAGGGTAATAGAGTGTTAAGAGTTCCCTTGTATGAAACTTTGTATCGAAATAAAAGGAGCACAGACATAGGGGGAACACAAATATGGAAGGATGATGAATGGCCCCCAGAACGAATTATTGAATATTATGGACCAGCTACCTGGGCTCAGGATGGGAGCTGGGGCTATCGCACTCCAATTTATATGCTAAATAGAATTATCAGGCTACAAGCCGTGGTAGAAATTACTTCAAACCGGACAGCCTGAGCAATGGAATTGATAGCTAAACAACTTTCCCAAACTAGAGCAGCAGTATATCAAAACCGACTGGCTCTAGACTATCTGTTAGCTGAAGAAGGGGGAGTGTGTGGAAAGTTTAATAATTCTGAATGCTGCTTAGAAATTGATGATAATGGTGAAGTAATTACTAAAATTGCAGAAGAAATAAAACGAATAGCCCATGTACCTGTACAAACCGGGAACTCTATGCTTAATGATAATTGACGGAATAACCTGTTGGGGGAAACTTGGTGGAAGAAATTAGGATTTATGTTAACATGTGCATTATTAGGAGTACTGTTCATCCCTTGTCTTGTTCCATGCTTCATTCGACTAATCCAGTCGGTGGTTCAAGGAATGCAAGTTGCTACAATACTAATAGACCCTGAGAAGGCAACAAAATTAATGGCAGTACAAAAGGTGCTGACAAAATTTGAAACCAGAACACGAATCAATGGGATAAAAAAAGAGAAGTGGGGAAATTGTGACAATTGATAAAAGATTCGTGTTAATCACAAAAGCATTGGGGTTTGCATAAACCAGAATACTAAGCTCTGAAGTGAAGCATGGACACTAGATAAAGGAAATTATATGATTAAATAATTCTGTTTAAAATCACCTTGTTATGTTATATTATGTTGTATTATGTTACATTACATTATGTTATATGATGTTATGTTTATCAAATAAGTTGTATCGGCTACCAGCTTGCGAAATCGGACCACCCAAAAAGCCCTTCCTGTCTTTGTCTGATCAATACTGCTTATCTCAAGGACCAGACATCCAGAACTTCTCTGGTGGTTATCTACAAGGACCAGATGGCTATCTGTGACTGATGATTGCCCGGAGGCTTTGTGAATTTGTGTAAGGATGTTTATTCGATCACCACTGCTTACCTGGCAAAATTATGACAGCAAAAAACCCCAAAAATTATTGATTACAACGAGGAACCACACAACAAGAAGAGGCTGCAAACCAAGGCTCGGTGGAGCTTGGAGTGGGGGGTGACCCCTCGTGTTCCCCAGCGCGCTGCTTGCTCTTTCTATATCAAATAAAGCAATCCAAAATTTTGAGGAATATGGATACTGTTGTCTCTCATTTATAACACAGAGGTCCGGAACAGAGGATAATAGCCACACATTTGTGTTCATCTCTGCACAAGGCAGGCCTGAATTGCCATGCCCGGACTTTTCAGTTAAGCAAGAGAATGTGAATACACCTGAGCCATGGGGGAGGAAACCGCTAAAGACTCCCACATACGTGGTCTCTCAACTTAATGTCTAGGCACTTGCCAATCCTGAGGCTACACTAACACCTTTTATACCTTGCGGGTAAGAAATGCCATTGTTCTGGTGTGCAGCTAAAGGCGCAGCACAGGTAGGCCAGGCCAAAAGCTGGGGCAGTGCCCTTCCTCACACCTTCGCTGTGGTGTACTCCATGCAGCTAGAGCGAAGCAAGAAGGACACAAGGAAGAAGAAGGCGTTCTTAAAGTAGCCCTCTGTCAGCAGCCCTGAAAGGGCGCATAACACACGGCGTCTCACTGCCCTCCATTCTACATACTCGCAGCTCCCTTTGACGACTTGCAAAAGTTGCTACCAGAGTAGAGAAGGCCAGATTGAAGAGGCAGTGCCTAGGTTCACCTTCTACTCATTGCACGTAAGCCACGTCCAGCTCCTTGCTGCACTCTGTCTTTCCCTTCTCCACGGCATTTACCGTGGTGCTCTCTGCAACTCGGCGCCTAGAAGTGACCGGCAATGTTTCCACAGCAGGCTGCAAGGGAACCAAGGAGCATCACAAGCAGCAGTGCTTCAGCTTGCTCCTTCTGACTGCTAAGGGCACTTGGGAAGGCAAGCGAGAGGCAGCCACCTTCCTCTCCGAGTAGCCTGTAACGTGGTGCACACAAGCACGCTACTTGTGCGGCTTTGTTCACGGCCCTGGCCCACTCCTGGCACCGCTTTCACTCCCCAGTGGCCAGAAGCCACTGAAGCGGTGCCACACAGCCAGCAGTGTGCCGGCAGCCAAGAGGTCGAGAACGCTGCTTCTGCCCAAGCCCACCTAGGGCGTGCACCTTTGTTCTCAGAGCTCCGTGCAACAGTCTGCCACTCTCGCAGTTCAAATGGAAAACGAAAGCTTTTCGCCTACGCCCTTCACAGAGATCTGTCGCCAGGACGAGAAGGTCTTGTGGCCGGTGCTTGCACCCACCGCGAGGAAGCAGCTATTAGCACCGCATTGCAGGGGCACTTCTCGCTCCTTGACCACCTGTTCAGAGCTCTCCAAATTCGCTGCTAGCTCCACGGTCCTTCTCAGCTGAAAGTAGCAGTGATTACAGTACATAGAGCTTCGCAAGGACCGAAGACCTGGAGAGACATGTCGTACACGAAAATGTGCCAGGACAGAGACCTTCTACACTGAGTAGTGACTGAGAAAGTCAGAGAGTTCTACACTGCCCCTTCTCGTCGGGCATCTTGTGCTCCTGCTGCCTCTGCTGTGACAAATCGTTCCTTGAAAGACGAGCTAGAGCGCCTCTCCAGGCACATTGCACTGAGTGAGAGCTCCCTAGGGACTTTTGGATGTAAAACTTTTTCCACCTCCAAAAATACTTGGCTACGTCCTAAAAGTTTTGGTTTTTTTAAGAATAGTTAGGTCCAAGTATTGCTGTTCTAAACACCCTTGGTTTCAGTCTAAAATTAACTGCTTCTGTCTATTTGCCTAGTGGCAATCTAATTCTAAGGTAACTAGATGTGTTGGAAATCCATAAATTACATCTCAGGTTAGGTGGGATAATTGGCTAGGAAGAAAATGAAATTGAGAATTTGAAAAGAATCCAAAGTGAACTGATGACACAATCCGAGATTCCCTTGGGTTCCAAATCCTTTCATTTGTCTATTTGTGGGCTCTTTTGAAGGCGGTGTACAGTTGAAGCCATGATTTAGCTGCGGTGAGACCTGCTCTGCTGTAAAAGCATTATTTTCTCAGTGAGCATGGACAACAGTTACAGTGTCATCTTTTAAGATTCCCTGCACTCCACTTATGGTGGCAAAAGCACTGCCTTGACTGTAATCATAAAAGTGATTACTGTTTCATTGCTTTGACATCATGTAGGATGCTTCCTCCATCTGCTGTGGTCAGCATTAAGTAACAGATTTCTCAGTTTCTAGGAAGAGTCTAGCAAACAATCACCTTGCTCCTTCTCTTGCATTTATTCATCACTGCTATGCTGCTATACAGACAGATAGTCTGTTTATGATTCAACAATTCAATGCGACATCAAGTAAATAGCAAAGCAAATCAAACTACTGAAAGCACTATAAGGGCCAGAGATTAGCTTGGATCAAAACAGGTATTCTCCTAGCATTGTTTACAAACGAGTCAGCATGTGAAACAGAAGGCACAATGTAGTTTGTGCCTTGTTTTGGGCATGCCCGGAAGAAGGAAATTCTGATTTCACATATGGGAAAAGAAATGTTGACATTTGAATGAGATTGTTCATACCCCAGAAAAGGTTGCTTTGAAAGGTTGTGAAAGTCCTGTTAGGAAATATGGCTTTACAAGTCCTTTCCACCAGGAGACAACAGCTGCAGAATATCTGGGTGTGCCAGTGTTGAGAGCACCAGCAAAGATCAAAGTGGAGAAGTTGGTGAACAATGGCAGTGGCCTGGGGGTGAGCACGTGAGCTGCTGGCTGTGGGACCAGGGGAGTCCTGACTGATTTAGGAGGCATGTGATGGTCTGTGCCAGCAAGCAGAGTAGTGCTGTGGCCTTGGGACACTGCCAATACTGGAATTCAGTGGGGTCACTGGGCAGGCTGAGTGTCTGAGCTGCTGGAGGGACCCAGTTTGCCCACATGTAAACATCCAGTCTCACTCTTGCCAGCCATAGAAAGGAGCAGGATGTGGCTGCTGGCGATGCCTGTCATGTATATGTAGTGTATATGTGTGCTATCCCAGCCTGCTGGGAACACTTCTTCTTTGTGACTGCTTGGGCTTAGGGAGAGAAAGCAGTGGTAGTTTCTGAGGTTTCGAGTTTGCTCGAGTTTCTCAGGCTGTTTCTGGAGCCACCCAGAGTTCTCTTCCTTGAAGCATTTCAATTCCTGATAATTTTCAAAATTCAAACAGACACAGCCCTAAGCTAGTTGATCTGACTTCAGAGCTATTCTTACGCTGAGCTGTTGGATGATCTGATCTCCTGAGATGTCTTCCATCTCAGTTTATGACCTGGTTCTTGTGAAAAGTAGGATCTTTTAGCCTGGAGAAGAGAGGTTTCTGGAGAGACAGTATGATGGCCTTTGAATATGTAAAGAGGGTATAAGACAAATGGAGAAAGACTTTTTAGGAAGGTTTGCAGAGACAGGACAAGGGGCCATGCTTTCAAACTGAGACTAGGTTTAGACTGGCTAAAAGGAAAAACTTATCTACAATGAAGCTGGTGAGACACTCAAACGGGTGTTCCAGAGAAGTTGTGGATGCCTGTCTTGGTTTAATTTTCACTTTCCCGGCCAACGCACCAAATTACTGTCTTCGGTTTGAGTTGCCAATTTAAATAAACTTATTTTTTCTGTTGTGAGTCAGAACCAGGAGCAAAAGAGCAAGGTAGGCCTAAAACTTGAGAGAGTATAAAAGAAAATTTATTAACTACACAAACAAAAAGAGAGGAAAAAAATTCAAAATAAGATTTTTCAGATCACTCCTTCCCTCCCTCTCCCAAACTTCATAACAACAAAACAAACATATAACAAATACTTCGGTCAGTGCCCAATTTAGTCTTTCTCAGTTCACTTTTGGAGAGAGAAGCCTCTTCTTGTTGAAGTTGTAGGGATTTTTCCCTCAAGAAGGAAAAAGACAGTTCTCTTGTGGTTTTATCCTTCACGATTTGCATCTGCCCGGGAACCTGCAACCGTGACACTCCTCCCAACTCTACAGCCGTCCCAAAGTTTTAGATGTGGGCCATGTCTGTCTCATGGGGTATTACTTTTAAGAATGAAATGTTCACCAGCAAAGATTCTCTCTGTCTCCTTTCTCTCTGCTCAGGCTTCATCTATAGAAAACTGAAATCCCCTTCTTTTCTCAGGACAGAAATTCTCAACACAGGTGCTTTTTTAGTCAAATCATCTATTAAATGGAACATTTCCATCCCCCCATGTCTCTTTCCATGGTTTATAGGAATATTGAGTACATCAGTTCATTCCTACAATTTCACAAAAAGATTTTCAGCCATTTCAGCATCTTCTCATTCTCCTTCCATCTTAAAAACTTAGCTTTTTCAGAAATCTTCTTATTCCCTTTCATATTCAAAGGAAAGGCTGGAGGCTTTGCAAATCTTATCTGAACACTAAAGAGTTAAATTTTAACACAACTACTAAAGTTGGGCCAGGCTCAGGCCGCGCTGGGGGGGCGGCTGAGGTGTTAATCAGCCTTTCTGGGGCTGGGCTGCAGCCCCACACTGCTCATGGCCACCCGGGCAGGCCCGGCCCGGCCAGCAGCAGCAAGAGTCGGCAACCCCTCCCACGCCAGAGCCGCAGGCCTGTGGAGGAGGAAGATGTGAAGGTCTTATCACACGACTTTTTCTCCCCCCGGCCATCGGGTCCCCTTGTTGGCAAACAGGGCCCAAGCGGCCTACCGAGCCTCCCCCCCCCCGCAGGGGGGAGGGGGAAGCTGGGGTTCATGTTACCTGCTCAGCCACCGGAAATACAAGGAGGCTAAATTCCGGATTACCTCCTTCAAAATGTGTGTGCACGGAGCGAACCAACTTTCTCTAATTGGCTGTTGCAGGTATCCCAACCCCCACAGAGGACATTCCCTTAGGAAAAACCTCTTCTGAGTTTCTTCTTCCTAAGTCAACCTATCACAATGCCCCATCATTGAGAGTGCTCCTTATCAGTTTGGCTAGTCTTGAGTAATTTGATCGACTGTAAGATCTACCTGGCAAGGAAGTTGGACTAGATGATCTTTAATCACAGACTGTTGTATGATTCCGTGAAAGACAGAATGCAATAAAGTTCATATTTCAGATTTTGGCGCAGACATATTTATTATTTCTCACTTTATGCATCATTGCAACGACAACTTGTTAGCTTCTGAAATGATGAGCTGAGATTGATTTCCTTCCTTAGTTTCATTTTCCCTGTTATTCCTTCACTCTTGGACTTTTTTTTTCACTAGATTTCCTCTTTCAGTAAACTGCCCTTAAGTATCACTTTGCTCCCCACCTGGCTTTTTTTTCTATTTCAATGACACCTTTTGACTGGTTTGTTTTGGGCCTTTGCTGCTTGAAGTCCAGCAGCCTCCTTGTCTGAGCATTATGGAGCTTTCTTTACAGCTTCATCACTATGCAAAAAGCCATAAATTACTGTGTTCCATCTCACATACCATCAAGTATCACACTAATATTCCCTCTGCTGAATAGCTGATTGGCTTACATAGACCAGCCAAATACCAGGAAACCCAGATGGCAGCAATAATCTTGTAGACTACTCAAGCTGTTCATTTAAATTCTGGAGAAGTCACGTGAGGTATCACATGCTCTTGAAAGAAGTGTATATCATCTCGGACATTCTAGAATGGGCTATTAATATTGTCATGAGTTTCTGGCTAGACTTTTTAGTATGCAAATTCAAATTCAAATGATCTGAAATGATAGAACTTCAAGAAATTTTTTTTCCCAGAATTGAAGTATGATGGAGTTACATAGGGAGAATCTTAATGTTAGTTATTCTATTCCATCTCACATCATGGCTGGGGGCAGGGAGAAGGGAGTATCTTTGGGGGTGTTCTGGTTTTGGGCAAATTTGGGGGAAAACTTCCAGAAGGAGCCCCCAGACAGCAAACCCCACGACTCCTCCCCCCCCACCACCGGGTTCGGGAAGAATTTTTTTAGAGAAGAGTGGGAGAAAAAACTTGTTTATTTAACAAGCAAGACACTCCCCAGCACAGGGAAAAAAAACAACACCAGCTGACAAAAAACACTTTCACCGTTCTGAAGGGATGACAAACTTAGTTTTATTGTCGAGTGGTTGCTCAGTTACCAGTCTCCGGCGCTGGGGAATGACTGCTGCAGGTGACAGAATGCAGACTCCCGGTGTTTCTTGGGGTTTCCCAGGTCCCCGTCCAGAACAGGTTCAGATGGTATCCAGGAGAGGGAGGGGACGGGGTGGAAAAGAAAACAGTCCAGGGAAAAAGTTGGACTGCCTAGCTGAACTAACTAATAAGCAAAAAGCAAGGGCAAAGCGAAGGAAAGAAAAAGAGGCAGAAGCGAGCAAGCAGGCAAGCAAGCAGGCAAGCAAGCAAGCAAGTAAGCAAGCAAGCAAGCTGAGATAAAACCTTTCCTAAACATAGACAATGGGGGAGGTGAGCCGGCTGATAACAAGACAAAACAAAGCTTCACTTTCAGAGTCAGTCCTAGAAGCACAGGACGTAATACCAAACATAATCAGAACACACGATTGGAGATACAAACACCATAACATCACCTTAGGACATTCCACCCCTTATCTCCATATCGTGAACATACTAAACAGCATGTAAAAATTTCAGTAAGTAGAAATTTCCATTTTTTATTTACTCGGACACATTTTTTTTTTCATTTTACTTGCTCAAACTTTTGACATTTACACATTTCCTTTTATTTTACTTGCTTAGACTTTTGACACACATTTTTTTTTGTTTCATGCTGTTTTACTTTACAATCAGATTTCCTTGAGGTACACTTTGTGTTGTTCCATTTTTTTGCATTTTTCACCATGTACAATTTGGTTTTTGAGCAAAGACAATTCTACGAATGGGTTTGTCTGTACTCGGGGTAGAACTGATTTAAATTGCCTTTTTTAACAAACTTCTGATATGTGCCACTGGGATTTTGTTTCTATTTACTATATTCAGGGACTCAGACTGGGCAGGGTTTGCTTGGTTGGTGGAATTTTGGGTGTTAATTAATTAAGTGGCTTTTGCTAAATGCTGCTCCCAGTTTTTGAAAGATCTCCCACCCAATGTTTTTAAGGTGGTTTTTAATAGTCCATTGTATCTTTCTACTTTCCCTGCAGCTGGTGCATGGTCCGGGATATGGTACACGCACTTAATGCCGTGTTCCCTAGCCCAGGTGTTGATAAGGCTATTTTTGAAATGAGTCCCATTGTCTGACTCAATTTTCTTGGGGGTACCATGTCTTCAAAGGACTTGTTTTTTAAGGCTTAGGATGGTGTTACGGGCTGTAGCGTGAGACACAGGGTAGGTTTTTAACTATCCAGTGGTGGCTTTTATTATGGTGAGTATGTAGCGCTTGCCTTGGCGTGTCTGGGGCAGTGTGATGTAATTAATTTGCCAGGTCTTTCCATACTTGTACTTGGACCACCGCCCCCCATACCAGAGGGGCTTTACCCGCTTGGCTTGTTTGATGGCAGTGCACATTTTACAATTATGGATAATTTGAGAAATATTGTTTATGGTTAGATTTATTCTTTGGTTTCGTGCTCACTTATAGGTGGCATTTTTATTTTGGTGGCTTGAGGCATTATGGGTTTATTGTGTTGGGAACAACTTTTCTTTGTGTTCCTAATTAAGATCTATTTTTGACACCCTTATTTTTGCAGCTTGATCTATTTGTTGATTGTTTTGTTGCTTTTTATTAGCCTTACTTTTGGGAACATGGGTATTTACATGGCGAACCTTCATAGGTAGTTTTTTTAACCGGGTAGCGATATTTTTCTATTTTTTGGCAGCCCAAATTGTTTTTTTTTTACGTTGTCAGTTAGCTTCTTTTCATTTTTCCAACTATTTTCACAGAGCATTGGCTACTATTTATGAATTGGTATAAAGGTAAAGCTTTGGCCACTTTTTTTTTTTTTTTGGTAATGTTTAAGGCTAGTTGAATCGCTTTGAGTTTAGCAAGTTGATTGGATTTACTTTTTTTTCAGTGGCTTTTGTTACTCGTTGTGTGGGGTTTTATAGAGCTGCTTTCTATTTTTGATTCATTTCTACAATGCGACAGGAACTATTGGTGAATATAGTGTGTTTTTTTTGTTGGCAGTTGGTTATATTGTGGAGCTTTTTCAGTCCGTGTCACTGGTTCTTGTTCTTCATTTGTGACACCAAAAGTTTTATTTTTAGGTTAATTTGTAATTACTTTCAAAATTCCAGGGCGATTCAGTTTTTTAATCTGGGCGCGTTGTGTAATGAGGGTAATTTACTTGTTCTATGTAGCACTGGTGGCATGGTGGGTGGAGGGAACCTTTTTTTTGAACATTCACCTCAGTATCGGTAGTCGGGGTGCTAGAAGGAGTTGGGTTTTTGTGCCAACCACCTCTGAGGTTGCTTGGACTTTTTTGTAGGCGGCTAAGATTTTTTTTTTTTTTGTTGGGGTGTAGTTAGCTTCAGACTCTTTGTAGCTTTGACTTTAAAATTTTAATGGTTGGCCTCGAGTTTTACCAGGCACCTTCTGCCACAGGTTCTAGGACAGACCATGGTTTTCGGTTGTAGAGTAGAGTACGTTTTTTAAATTTGGCCCCGTCCTGACTGGGCCAAGGGCTACTGCATGAGTAATTTCTTGCTTTATTTGGGCAAAAGTTTGTTGTTGCTTAGGGCTCCAATGGAAATTGGTTTTTTTGCAGGTAACCAGGTAAAGAGGGCTCACGATTTGACTGTACTCAGGAATGTGTATTTTCTAAAAACTTATGGCATTTAAGAAAGCTTGTGTTTCTTTTTTTGTTCGTTGGTGGGGACATAGTTGTGATTTTGTTGATGACATCAGTAGGAATTTGACGCTGTCCATTTTGCCACTTCACTTCCAGGAACTGGATTTTTCGAGCAGGTTTCTTAACTTTACTTTTCTTGATGGCGAAGCCGGCTTCCAGGAGGATTCAGATAATTTTCTTTCCTTTTTTGAACACTTTTGTTGCTGTGTTTTCTCACACAATGATATTATTAATATATTGTAAATGTTTTGGAGCTTTACCTTTTTCTAGTGTAGTCTGGATTAGTCCATGGTAGATGGTAGGACTGTGCTTTCACTCCTGGGGCAGTCGATTCCAGGTGTATTGTACTCTTTTCTATGTGAAAGCAAATTGAGGCTTGTATTTTGTTGTCAGAGGAATGAAGAAAAATGTATTGGCAATATTGATAGTGGCGTACCACTTTGTTGCCTTGGACTCCAGCTCGTATTGCAGTTCCAGCATGTTCGGCACAGTAGCACTTAGTGGTGGAGTCACTTTATTTAATGCACGATAGTTTACGGTCAATTTTCATATTTCTTTAGATTTATGCACAGGCCAAATGGGGTTGTTGAAGGGAGAGTGGGTTTTGTTGACTACTTTTTGGCTTTTTAGTTTACGGATTATTTTATGGATGGGAACCACAGTATTTTGAGTTGTTTTGTATTGTCGGCGATGTACTATGGAAGTGGCAATTGGTATCTTTTGTTTTTTTTCTTTTAGAAGTCTTACTGTACTTGGATTTTTAGACAGTCCAGACAAGGTGTTTAATTGTTGGATGCCTTTTGTTACTACAGCTGCTATCCCAAATGTCTACTTGAATTCTTTTGGATTTTTAAAATACCCCCTTCGGAGGTAATTTATGCCCAAAATGCATGGGGCCTCTGGGCCAGTCACAATAGGATGTTTTTTCCATTTATGTCCAGTCAAGCTCACATTAGCTTTTATTAAGGTAAAGTCCTGTGATTCACTTGTTACATTAGCAATAGAAACAGATTCTGCCCCCACATATCTTGATGGGACTAATGTGCATTGGGCACCAGTATTAACTAAAGTTTTAAACTTTTGTGGTTTCGATGTGCCAGGCCAACGAATTTACACAGTTCAGAAAACACGATTTTCCCTCGCCTCTCCCTGGCTAGAGGCAGGGTCCTTCTAATCTTGTTTATCCTTCTTTCCTTGGTCGATGACAGGATCATGTGACAGGGATCCCAAATGCCTGGCTTCAGTGCCGTCCAGAATTGTAGCCTCGCCTGCAGCATCCCAAAGACGGACCAACCAACTAATTATAGACTCATCAGGTCGTCGGGTGTAATCCTTTCTTAGGCCACGAAGGTCCTTTAGGGAAAAAGACTCAATATTGGCCTCTGATCTTGTACCAGTTGCTTTGACTCCTGGTTTTATGTCAGGAGGCGTTGAGGGTCCTTCTCCTGCATCATCATCATCATCGTCATCCACTGGTCGATCAGTCTTGTCTGTGCACTTTCCACTTCTCGTGCTGGTAGCAACAGCCATTGGTTGAGGCTTACTGACAGGTTTAGCTGCTGGCTTAGGCTCACTGTCTGGTGTAGTTGTTGGCCTCGAGCCTGGGGTGTTGGCTGCAGCCTGAGTGACTGGGATAGTGGCTGATTTATCTGCCTGTCCCCCTTCCTCTGTCTGCTGCCCTACAGTATCTAGCAGGGTACGGTAAGCATATGCCAGGGCCCAGCTCACTGCAATGATCTTCTTCTCCTTAGAATTACCATGGCACTTCTCTTTCAGGTACTTTGCCACCTCAGCTGGGTTCTGAATTTGTTCACATGGAAAATCCCAGGATGTAGGGTCAGAAAATTCCTTTAAGATTTGGCCCATATCCTCCCATTTCCCACACCACTTAGGATTTCTCACGCCTGGCTCTACTCTGGGGTCAGGGGTCTCAGCCCCTCTAGAAATCTCAGCTCTCATTCTAGAGAAACTGCAGACTGTATAGAGAAAGCTTACCATATTAAACACCAGAAAGATGGTCTCTTTAACATTTAGGGGGAACTGAACATTCTCTAATAAGGATGTAACAAATTCAGAGGAGAAGAAGGAGAACAAAGGCTGAAAAGCCTCATCCCCTGCTTCTCCTATAACAAACTGAATACACAACCACAACCAAGAACCATACATTCCTGGAACAGACTCTAGCACCTTTATAAATCTCCTGCAGGCCAATAAAACCAAGCCCTGCCCCATGGATATTTTAGTCAATGCCCCTCTGCTACAGAAACTACGTATTACGGACAATACCGGAGCTATTTCTGGATAAGCAAATAAAACTAGGGACTAGAGAGGTATTAAGACCTCAAAAAACCCTTAGGACCAAAAACCCATGCAGGCCTCCACCCCAAAAGACATGAATTCCAACAACATAGCCAATAACTGCTTTATACCAGCACAAAATAATTTGAACCAAATTATTATTAGAACAGGGTTTTTTTCCCACTTTCTCAAGCCCCGAGATGGGCGCCAATATATTTGTCCTGGTTTTGGGCAAATTTGGGGGAAAACTTCCAGAAGGAGCCCCCAGACAGCAAACCCCACGACTCCTCCCCCCCCACCACCGGGTTCGGGAAGAATTTTTTTAGAGAAGAGTGGGAGAAAAAACTTGTTTATTTAACAAGCAAGACACTCCCCAGCACAGGGAAAAAAAACAACACCAGCTGACAAAAAAACACTTTCACCGTTCTGAAGGGATGACAAACTTAGTTTTATTGTCGAGTGGTTGCTCAGTTACCAGTCTCCGGCGCTGGGGAATGACTGCTGCAGGTGACAGAATGCAGACTCCCGGTGTTTCTTGGGGTTTCCCAGGTCCCCGTCCAGAACAGGTTCAGATGGTATCCAGGAGAGGGAGGGGACGGGGTGGAAAAGAAAACAGTCCAGGGAAAAAGTTGGACTGCCTAGCTGAACTAACTAATAAGCAAAAAGCAAGGGCAAAGTGAAGGAAAGAAAAAGAGGCAGAAGCGAGCAAGCAGGCAAGCAAGCAGGCAAGCAAGCAAGCAAGCAAGCCGAGCTAAAACCTTTCCTAAACATAGACAATGGGGGAGGTAAGCCGGCTGATAACAAGACAAAACAAAGCTTCACTTTCAGAAACAGTCCTGGAAGCACAGGACATAATACCAAACATAATTAGAACACACGATTGGAGATACAAACACCATAACATCACCCTAGGACACGGGGACAATGGGTTCCGGTGTAGTCAGCAAGCGGGGAAGAAGAGCCTTCAGGTGTTGTCTGTTGTTGGGGGGGCGATTCATGTGAACTCTTCCTTTCTTGTACCCTGCCACTAGTATTGTTGCTAAAATTGTTTGTTTTCTCATCCAAGTGACAAAATCAGCACACTTAATGAGGGATGAAGAGGGAGCAGCGACCTCAGAACAGGAGGAAGAAGAAGCAGAGCCTGCTGTCCTCCAGAAGAAAAAAACACTACCAGCCAACTTTGCATCATCTGTGAACTTCCTGGGCTTGTGCTCTATCCCCTTGTCCAGATCACTGATAAAGATATTAAACAGGACTGGGCCCAAGACTGAGCCTTGGGGACCAGCTGGATGAACTCTATTTCCCACCACTCTGTGGGCCTGGCCATCACCCAGTTTGTCACCCAGCAAACAACCCACCAATTCCAAACCATAAGCAGACAGTTTCCTCAGGAGAATGATGTGAGACTCATTGCAAAAAGGATCAGGGAGATGCCTAGGAAGAGTCTCAGGTGAATCCAGGAGACTATAGTGGAGGACTATTCAGTTTTCCAATCAATTTGCTTAAAAAACTCTACAAAACCGTAACAAACAAACAATCAAAGCAGACCAAACAAACACACAAAAAATCCCAAACAATAATTCCCAAAGAGACAAAAAAGGCCACAAAAAAGCCTACAAAAAAACACCCATACTGGAAAAAAACACCAAACCAAACACATCAAAAAATCAGGGTGAAGGTTTTGAGTAACTAAAAAAATAAGAAAACAAAACAAAAAACCCCAGAAAGTCACATTTCTAAAGGTGCTGTCCCAGCCTCTTCTCTCAGCAGGGAGGACATCCTGAAGTGGAGCCAGTTGGAAGAAAGCGGCACAGGGCAGCACCTGGGCCATTGTCACAGGACGGCCCTGTGGCTGCCCCATTGCCAAAACCTGGACACATAAATCAAACACAGGTATGCACATGTGCTTAGACACAGCAAAAATATATTTGTCTGAAAAGAATACTGGTCCATTTCTATCACTGGAAAGAGCATAATGCCTCGTCTCAGCTTTCTTTTCAGTCATTACAAATGTTTCAAAAATATAGGAGTGAAGAAAATGGAAATATCCAAGATCAACATGAGGACCAATAACAAAGATTCCATTTTTGAAACTGCATTGGGAATCCTCTGCAGGAATTGACTCAGAGCTCTAAGATTTACAAATAAGACCAAGAGTATTGGAGTCAATACAACATAGTGTCTGGAGACTTCAGCTGGTTGCCTTGATTTCTCAAATATGATGAAGCACCTTAGCAACTGGAGCTGCCAGTTCTCTCAGGGCCCTGACATGCCTCTGGGGGGGTCCCATGGTCTTGCATGCTCAGGTTCCTCAAGTGGTCTGAAAGCTGACCTGCTACTATGGCTTAGAATGAAGTCCACCAGTCCAATAAGGGTTGAGATGTGGAAATAGTGACTGGCAGTAAAAATTGAGACCAACACTTGTTGAGTGCCTCAGCCTTCTCCTTGTCTGTTGTCACTAGTCCTGTCTGGCTTATGGGGGTGGGGGGGAATAGGGGAGGTGTGATAGGTTTCTTTTCATCTTCCTTTTCCCACTGAAATACCCGTAGGTGCCTTTATTATTCTTATTTTTGGCATGCTTTTCCAAATTCAGCTTCAACTGAGCCTTAGCTATACTGATCCCATCCTCACACACTCATGTGTTACCACTGTATTTTTCCCATGATTTGTCTCGCTGTGTATTGTCTGCATATTACCTTCTTGCATGCCATCTATTAATTTTCAATAACCTTCTGTCTTTACCTCGTTTAAAAAAAAAAACGTTTTGAACCTTTTCACCTCAGAAATTCACCTGGGAAACCCAAAATCCCCAAAATTCACCCCGAAGTCCCCCCTGGGATGCCCAGCACTCACCTGGCAACTCCCAAAATTCCACAAATTCACCCCAAAATTCACCTGGGACCACCAAATCCCAGGGCTTCAGCCCAAAATCCCACCTGCAACCCCCAAAAACCCTCAAATGACCCCCAAGACCCAGTCCTTCCAACAACTTCCAAATTCACCCCAAAATGTCTCCAATCCCCCTCAAAACCCACCCAGATACCCCCAAATCCACCAAATTAACTCAAAGACCCATCCGGGACTCCCAAAAATCACCAAAATTCCCTGGAATATCCACCTGCATCCCCCCAAATTCATCCCAAAATTCTCGCACGACTCCCAAATGCACACCTAGATACCCCAAAATCGCCAGAATTCACCCCAAAATCCGCCTGGCATCCCCAAAACTCACCTGAGAGCCCTAAAATTCACATGTATACCCTAAAATTCACCAAATTTACCCCAAAATTCCCCTGAGATCCCTAGAATTCCACAAATTCCCACTAAAATTCAACTGGGACTCCCCACATTCCACAAATTCACCCCTGTCCTGGGGTGCCATGCAAAAATGTGTATTCTATCACCATCTGTTAAAATGTGGGACGGGTGGTTATCCTTATCTCTGTGGGAGATATCCCCTGCTGATGTGCCATCTGATAAGATCAGGGGGATGATCATCGTTATCTTTTCACAACCCATCCTTCCTCCAGAAGATATATTCTGTTAATGGGCCATTAAGTCCTATTGTGTGACTGATAAGATTACATCATCCCATTGGGAGATGCTCCAGCCAGGGGGAGGAGCCAAACATTTCCTACCAAAATAAATACTGAGATTTGGAACACCAAAGCAGTCCTTTCCACTGGATCCCAGAGGAAGTCGGACCTTTTTCCACATCATCTCTGGATCTTCAGAGGAAAACTGCACCTTCTACAGGAGCACTGCTTCAACTGAACCACATCTGTCATTCAGGAGGACTGCAGCCACCATTTATACGAACTGCTACCAACACCCTGACTAACAGGGTGTCAGGTTGTATTTCTGACTTGGTTGGTGGTTTTTCTTTTATATTATTGCATGTATTTTATTTTTTCTCTTTTCTCCTATTAAATTGTATTACTGACTTGGAGTCTCGCACTGGTTTTACTTTCAAACCAACACAACCCCAAACCTCGCTACCCGGGATCCACCAAAATTCCAAAAACTCTCCCCCAAATTCAACCTGGGACCCCTCAAAACTCATCTGAATCTCCCCAAATCCCCCCCGCCCCAAATTCTCCTGGGAACCCCCAAATCCCCAGAATTCAACCCAAAATTCACCTGGGACCCCAAAAACCTCCAAATTCACACCAAAATGATTGGCAACTTTACACACTCCATTTTCCCACAAAAGGATCTAGAGCTGAATCATTAAAAAACCCGGTATAATCACTAAGACCCTCTAACTAAGTAAAGTTAGAAAGTGGTATGTTTATTCACCGGCGGGCGGCACGGGAGTCACCTCCGAAAGGCGTGACGCCCCTAAACAAGGTTCTTTTCCATCTATTTATTCACCAAGATCTTACATACAATACATATGCATAACCCCAGCACCTCCCATCCCCATCCCATATTAAAATGAGCCCATTAGTCCTTCACGCGTGCACAGCTCTTCTCTTGAATTGGGTTGGTGGTCGCAAAATGGGTCAGTGGTCTCGAAGGATGAAGTCAGGAGAGTCTTCATCAGGTCTCAGTGACCCTCTGGCACGATCCAAGGCTCCGTGCTTCATGGTTAGCAGTTTACTTACTTTATGTTCTTCTGTACGTAAATTTATAATAGCAGATAATTATACCAATTAGCTCTAGCCTAAGCATCTAGTAATTATTAACCTACCATTTACCTGCCTAAATTACATCTTGGCCATGGAAACTACTTCTACTCTTAGCAAAAATCTTAACTTTTTAAAACCATGATTCATTCCCCACTCCTTCTTCAAAGTTAGTAAATTCTTTTCCTAATAACAATGCTTTGGTTACTTTTCATGCTTTGACAGTTTTGGTAGGGAAAGTTTCTGGCCACCCTGAAAAGGTACCTATTAATACCAATAGGTATTGTTACCCCCCTCTCCTGGGTAGTTCTGAAAAATCAATTTGCCATTGTTGCCCAGGCCCATAGCCTTTTTCAATTTGTCCTGTCCTAGGGTGATGTTATGGTGTTTCTATCTCCAATCGTGTGTCCTGATTATGTTTGGTATTATGTCCTGTGCTTCCAGGACTGAGTCTGAGAGTGAAGCTTTGTTTTGTCTTGTTATCAGCCGGCTCACCTCCCCCATGGTCTATGTTTAGGAGAGGTTTTAGCTCGGCTTGCTTGCTTGCCTGCTTGCTTGCTTGCCTGCTTGCTCGCTTCTGCCTTTTTCTTTCCTTCGCTTTGCCCTTGCTTTCTGCTTATTAGTTAGTTCAGCTAGGCAGTCCAACTTTTTCCCTGGACTGTTTTCTCTTCCACCCCGTCCCCTCCCTCTCCTGGATACCATCTGAACGGACGGGGACCTGGGAAACCCCAAGAAACACCGGGAGGCTACACTTTGTCACCTGCAGCAGTCATCCCCAGCGCCAGAGACTGATAACTGCGCGACCACTCGCCAGAGAGACTGAACTTGTCATCCCTTCAGAACGGTGAAAGAGTTTTTTGTCAGCTGGTGTTGTTTTTTTCCCTGTGCTGGGGAGTGTCTTGCTTGTTAAATAAACAGGTTTTTTCTCCCACTCTTCTCCAAGGAAATTCTTCCCGAACCCGGTGGGGTGGGGGGGGGAGGAGTCGTGGGGTTTGCTGTCTGGGGGCTCCTCCTGGAGGTTTTCCCCCAAATTTGGCCGAAACCAGGACAGTCCAGGCTTTGGTTTAGGAATATTCTTGGGATTAGTTTGGAGGCAAGGCTACATTGGCGAGTCACCTGAATTACTGCACTTTGCAAGTTTCTGGCCATGATTTGATCTTTCAAACAATTGTGCAGAGCATCAATTCCCCAATGTGTTTTCTCATGGTCCTTTTTCACTAATAACCATAACATGTAAGAGGGGATCACAAGCCTACCTTTTCCTCTGTCTGTAATAGCCCACCCCTCTTGGTTATAAGTCCTGTTTTCTTCTCTAATGAGCTTTTTGTCCCTTTTATTGTATCTTGGCTTACCTTCCATAGAAATTTGCCCATCTAGAATTAAAGCTGCCTCAATTGTTTTAATAATTACCTTACCTTTAGCTGTTTCTTTTGCCTTTCTCTCCACCAGCTCATTTCCTTTTTCCAATTCAGAGCTCACTTTTTGGTGTATACATGTTGATTTCTTTTCTTTTAGCTAGCTCTAAGGCCTGGGTTAAAGTGATTATTTCAGCCTTCTGTGCAGAGGTGTTTGTTGGCAATGGTCCAGACTCTATCACCTCTCTATTGTGGTATCCGCATACCCAGCATATCTTTTTCCACTGATGATGTAGATGCTCCCATCAGTGAACCAAGTTGCAGCGTCCTCGAGAGGGGTGTCCTTCAGATCCAGGCGACTGGAGTAAGTGGCTTCAATGGTCTCCCGGCAGTCATGGATCACTGGTTCTCCCATACTCCCGCTGAGGAAAGAAGCTGGATTGACAGTGTTAGTTACCACAATTTCAACATCATCTTGTTCTACTAGTATGGCCTGGTACTTTAGAAATCTTTGTGGGGAAAGCCAATGTCTTCCTTTCACCTCCAGGACTGCAGCTTCTGGCCTAGGGTGAATTTGTGTGCCTCCTACTGCTGCAACAGCTCTGAGGCACCCTGGCCACCCCTTGGCTGCCGTGTCCAGCTGTTTGGAGAGGTAGGCGACTGCCCTCCAGTACGGGCCCAGGTCTTGTGCTGGTATTCCCAGAGCAATCCCCTGCTTTTTGTGAGAAAACAGAAAGAATGGTTTACTCACATCTGGAAGTCCCAGGGCTGGAGCTGACATGAGAGCCTTCTTTAGTTGGTCAAAGGCTCATGTTGCTTCTTTCATCCGTTGGAGATCTCTGCTTCCTTCCATAATCAAGGTATATAGGGGTTTGACTAACAGCCCATAATTGTAAATCCACAGTCTGCACCACCCTGTCATGCCCAAGAAGGTTCTCAGTTCTTTCACTGTTTGGGGTTTTGGGGTCTGGCATATTGTTTCCTTGCAATCCCGTCCCAAGATTCTTTGTCCAGCACTAATCTCATAGCCCGGATAGACAACTGTTCGTCTCACCTTCTGGGCTTTCTTCTGGGATACTCGATACCCCTGTAGACCCCAAAAAATTTAGGAGGCTTACCGTCCACTCCATACATGCTTCTTGAGTTTTGCTAGCTATCAGGAGGTCCTCCACATACTGTAACAGCTGTCCTTCTCTTGATGGAGCTTCCCAGGATTCTAGATCTTTTGCCAGCTCTTCTCCAAATATGGTAGGGGAATTCTTGAACTCCTGGGGTAGTACACACCATGTGAGCTGAGTTTTACCTCCAGTTTTGGGATTTTCCCATTCAAATGCAAAAATTTTCTGGCTGGTTTCATGGAGAGGAAGGCAAAAAAAAGCATCCTTTAAATCTAAAACAGTAAACCAGGTTAGTTTGGATGTTAAACGAGTTAACAAGGTGTAGGGGTTGGCTACCGCTGGTAACAGCTCGCAAATCTTGTACTAACCTGTATGATCCATCGGGCTTTTTTACGGACAAAATAGGAGTATTAAAATCAGATTGACATTTTTTTAGTAGTCCTATTTGCAAAAAGTTCTTAATTACTGGACTAATCCCTTCCCTACTTTCCTTTTTTAAGGGGTATTGTCTAATTTTAACTGGTTGTTTTCCTTCTTTAAGCCGGATTTGTACTGGTAGAGCATTCTTTGCTCTCGCTGGTATATTGGAGGCCCACACCCCAGGGAGCAGCTGATCTATTATTTTCTTAATAATTTCTTCTTTGTTTTCAGCCACAATATCTTTGGTTATTAGCATTACATTTAACAGTTCCACGTATTGCTGATCATTTACCTCCAAAGTAATTTCCCCATTTTTGAATATTATTTTTGTTTTTAATAGTTCCAATAGATTCTTACCCAAAAGTGCTAATGGAGCATTGGGCATATATAAAAACCTGTGAATTCCCCATTGTTTCCCAAACTTATATTTCAATGGGCTACAAAAATAAGCCCTTTCAGATTGGCCAGTTGCCCCCTTTACCATGACATAATCATCTGTTATTGGTATTAAGGCTTTATTTAACATCCAATATGTTGCTCCTGTGTTTATCAAATTTTTTTTTTCTTTGTTCCCTACTTTTATTATAACCAGAGGGTCTCCTAGGGTAAGATCCTCTGCTCCATTCCTCTTTTCAATCTCCTCTTCTTTGATCATCACTTTTTCTTCCTTCTGGATACTGGAGTTGAAATAGAAATTGCTTTAACTAAAGTGGGGGATGGAACATAGGCTGGAGTCTGGATAGAAGAAGAAATCTCAGGAGGTGGAATGGGACTGGAGTGGGGGATGGGACATAGAAATTTCAGGAGGTGGAATGAGGGAATAGGAGCTGAAGTAACGCGAGCTGGCTTTTTTTCAGAAGTAGAAGGTAAAGCAGGAGTTGAGGTTAATAACCGTCTCAAATTTGCTTCCCCTCTCACCCCGCTTTGCCTTTTAGCGGGTGGTTCAAACAAATTCCCCAATTCTTATTCCAGAGGGTTAGCTGGATACACCTTATCAGGGTGTGTGCAGTGTTGGTTTATGGAGCATGCACTACAACATTATTTTAACTTAGCCTCATTGTCTTTTTCTAAGACCAATACCAAGGGGTCAGAGGGGGATCTGAGTTCACAATCTTTCTGCCACTCAAGGTGATTCAGGAGAAAAAAAACCCAAAAAACCAAAACAGTCAGAGTAAGTCACCTCCTCCCATTTCTGTGTCTGAAAAATAACATAAGCTGTAACAAAGTTTCATAATGTAAATATCCAACTGAGGGCCACATGGCTCCCCCCTCAAGTTTATAAAGTGGTCACCATTGTGTACAAAACTTTACAAGGGTCTTTTGGTTCTCTGAGTCTCCATACCCCACTAGCTCCTTCCAATGTGCCAAAATGCACCCCAAAGGACAAGTTTTAGGGATCTCTTTACTCTGGTTAGTTCCCGTCATCCCTCCTTAACAAAACTGGTACTCTGCTTTAATTCTTATTATCTTGTCCATTGCTTCTTGTCCTGCTTTTCACTCAGCAAGTGAAAAGTCAGTCCTTTCCCTAGACATTTCTTACAGCCCACAGCTCAGGTACTAAATGTAACTTTCCACTTATCAGCTCGATCAAGGAGCTGTTGTTTACATTTACTGTGCTGGTTAGCAGAAGAACGATAGTAATAGCACCCAGGCACAAGGCCAACCTCTAGATGCACCAAAAACTGCAAGAAAATTCTTACAAATACAAGCTATTTCATTCACTCTTTCTTAACTTTCTAAATTTTCCACAGCTTGTTGCTCCCAATCCAAAGCCACAAGTCCTCCAGCAGATGTCTGATGTAAACTTTTAAAATATGTTTTCTTATTTCTCCTATCTGTCCACTAGTTTACTGAATTCACAAACTCCTATGGGTCAAGCCCAAACCACTGAGGTAAAGGAATTCTTTCTATTCATCTGGTTAGATTGGATCCTTAAACTGACGCTGCTCTTATTCTGATTTCAACAATCTACAAACACAGCCTCTGTACTTAAAATCATAACTAAACTCTTGTCAAGGACTTTTTCCTTCCCAAACTGGTCCTGTCTTTTGTCTTCCATTTACTTCACTAGTATTCATGTCTCATTTCCTAATAAACTCTTTCACTCAGGCTGTGCTTCCCTTATAACTTTTTGCACAAGTCAAAAGGCACTATTGCCTCAGAAATACAGTTAAAGTGAATAGTGTCTTTGGTAACCAGAGCACACACACCACAGTCACAGCAGGGAGGGAGTTTTTAAGGATTTCATGCACCCCACTTGCTTCGTTTTTCCCCAGCCGTTTCAGTCGCCCGAGAACGGAACCACGGGTCCAAACTCCCACTCACTTCGTGCTAATAGCACGTCTCAACAAGCTCTCTCTCAACCACTCTCACAATCAGGACACACTCACACAGTTCAACGACCATACACCAGGATTTTTCCTTTACAAGTGCTAGCCCCACAATGCTAGCGAACAAAGCCCTCTACGGCACAACAAATGGCAAAATCTACTGCCAGCAACTACAGACTGAGCCCTTTCGGCTCGGTATAACAAGATTCTCTGCTGGCAACCAAGTACAAGCAAATACCAAACAAGTCTTGCAAGCACACAGAGGCACAAGTTGTGCGAGGGACGTCTCCCACGACTTACCAACGGCCTTACCGGACCACGCGTACGCCTTACAGATCACAAGTTAAATTGTTTCAATTTTTAAACATACCCTTTTGTCTGGAGATTTGGAAGTCAGGAGTCCTTGTCTGCTGCTGGATGAACAGTTCGGGCAGCGGAGCCCTGTCTTCCAGGAATATCCAGGGGGCGCCCCGAGGGGTCCACTACCCGGGCTGGTCTCACAGCCGAGCAGAGCCTCCTCCTGGCCTGGCTCGCCAAACGAATCATTTAAAAAACCCGGTATAATCACGGACAAAGACCCTCTAACTAATTAAAGTTAGAAAGTGGTATGTTTATTCACCGGCGGGCGGCACAGGAGTCACCTCCGAAAGGCGTGACGGCCCTGAACAAGGTTCTTTGCCATCTATTTATTCCCCAAGATCTTACATACAATACATATGCATAACCCCAGCACATCCCATCCCCATCCCATATTAAAAAGAGCCCATTAGTCCTTCACGAGTGCACAGCTCTTCTCTTGAATTGGGTCGGTGGTCTCGAAATGGGTCAGTGGTCTCGAAGGATGAAGTCAGGAGAGTCTTCATCAGGTCTCAGTGACCCTCTGGCACGATCCAAGGCTCCATGCTTCATGGTTAGCAGTTTACTTATTTTAAGTTCTTCTGTACGTAAATTTATAATAGCAGATAATTATACCAATTAGCTCTAGCCTAAGCATCTAGTAATTATTAACCTACTGTGATAGGTTGACTTAGGAAGAAGAAACTCAGAAGAGATTCTTCCTAAGGGAATTTCCTCTGTGGGGGTTGGGATACCTGCAACAGCCAATTAGAGAAAGTTAGTTCGCTCCGTGAACACACATTTTGAGGAAGGTAATCCGGAACTGACCCTCTTTGTCTTCCGGCGGCTGAGCAGGTAACACCAAGCCAAGCTTCCCTCTCCCCCATGCGGGGGGGGGGGGGGGGGGGAGGCTCGGGAGGCCGCTTGGGCCCCGTTTGCCAACGAGGGGGACCCGATGGCCGGGGGGAGAAAAAGTTGTGTGATAAGACCTTCACGGCTTCCTCCTCCACGGGCCTGCGGCTCTGGCGTGGGAGGGGAGGCCGACTCTTGCTGCTGCTGGCCGGGCCGGGCCTGCCCGGGTGGCCATGAGCAGTGTGGGGCTGCAGCCCAGCCCCAGAAAGGCTGATTAACACCTCAGCCGCCCCCCCAGCGCGGCCTGAGCCTGGCCCAACTTTAGTAGTTGTGTTAAAATTTAACTCTTTAGTGTTCAGATAAGATTTGCAAAGCCTCCAGCCTTTCCTTTGAATATGAAAGGGAATAAGAAGATTTCTGAAGTCAGTGATGTAAGAGCTAAGTTTTTAAGATGGAAGGAGAATGAGAAGATGCTGAAATGGCTGAAAATCTTTTTGTGAAATTGTAGGAATGAACTGATGTACTCAATATTCCTATAAACCATGGAAAGAGACATGGGGGGATGGAAATGTTCCATTTAATAGGTGATTTGACTAAGAGCACCTGTGTTGAGAATTTCTGTCCTGAGAAAAGAAGGGGATTTTGGTTTTCTAGAGATGAAGCCTGAGCAGAGAAAAAGGAGACAGAGAGAATCTTTGCGGTTGAACATTTCATTCTTAAAAGTAATACCCCATGGAGCAGACATGGCCCACATCTAAAACTTTGGGACGGTTGTAGAGTTGGGAGGAGCGTCACGGTTGCAGGTTCCCGGGCGGATGCAAATCGTGAAAGATAAAACCACCAGAGAACTGGTTTTTTTCCTTCTTGTGAGAAAAATCCCTACAACTTCAACAAGAAGAAGCTTCTCTCTCCAGAAGTGAACTGAGAAAGACTAAATTGGGCACTGACCGAAGTATTTGTTATATGTTTGTTTTGTTGTTATGAAGATTGGGAGAGGGAGGGAAGGAGTGATCTAAAAAATCTTATTCTGAAATTTTTTTTCTCTCTCTTTTGTTTGTGTAGTTAATAAATTTTCTTTTACACTCTCTCAAGTTTTAGGCCTGCCTTGCTCCTTTGCTCCTGGTTCTGTCTCACAACAAGAAAGATAAGTTTATTCGGATTGGCGGCTCAAACTCAGGACACCTACCATTTACCTGCCTAACTTACATCTTGGCCATGGAAACTACTTCTACTCTTAGCAAAAACCTTAACTTTTTAAAACCATGATTCACAGCCCTGAGAGCTTCATATACAAACTAAATGGAAAAAAACTTTCTATTCATTCTCAGCAAAAAACTTCCTATTCCTCCTTCTTTTGGACAAAACTGCCTTCACTTTCAAACTTATTCTCTTGCTCACTTACCTGCATAATGCTTAGTCCCTGTTCTGCATGCTCATTTTCTTCACTTTTACAAGGAATCCTCTCCTCATCTTCTTCTTCCTCTGTTTCTTCCATTTCCTGTGCCAAGATCACCTGTTTCTCTGTTAGATTTGTTTCTCCAGCTGATTTTGACAACTGTCCCTAACTTGTGGCACCGCTCGCTCGAGAGAGGTGATTGTCCCGCTCTGCTCTGAGCTGGGACTGCGCTCTCTTCAAGCCCTGGGGGCAATTTTGGATCCCACAACGTCAGAAAAACCTCAGGCTATTGGAGAAATGTCCAAAGGAGGGACACTGAGATAGTGAAGAGGCTGGAGGGGAAGCCATACAAAGAGTGGCTGAGGGCATTTGGTTCAGCTGCAGAGAGGACACTGAGCTCACACCTCACTTGGCACCTCGCAGCTCCTCTCAAGGGCAGCACAGGGACAGCTTTGCTCTCTGCTCTCTGCGACCAGGGACAGGAGCCAAGGGAATGCCAGGAGCTGTGTCAGGGGACGATTAGGCTGGCTATCAGGGAAATTTTTTTTTCCTCAGAGGCTGGTCAGGCACTGAATAGGTTCTCCAGGCAATGGGCACAGCCCCAAGGCTGCCAGAGATCCAGGAGCGTTTGGCCAATGCTCTCAGGGATGCAGAGGGTGGGACTGTTGGAGTGTCTGTGCAGGGCCAGGAGTTGGACTTTGACGATCCCTAGGGGTCCCTTCCGACTCAGGAAACTCTTACCATTTTCCCCTCTTTCCTCTCCTTGCACAATGCTCTCAGCTTACTGTTCCACCGTATGTTCCACTTCTGAAACCTCTGCTACTTCTTTCCAGTTCAAGCACAGTTCTACTGGTCACAATCCAAAGATATACAGATTGAAAAACTACCAAAAAGAAACACCTGTTTGGAATGTCATGGTCTTATTTGGATCTCGAACTATGAAGTCGATTGTGCCTTGCAAGTTCTAAAAGCAAAACAACAACAAAAAACACCCACCATACCATTTTAACATAGGGATTTGCTTTCTTCTAAGAAATCCATATACCTTCTCAAAATGGATCTATTTCAGTAAGAGATCATCTTGAATAGATCACTTACTATCTAAAGAACCTGGAACACTCAAATCCGTAATGATAAGCCTGTTACCTTGTCGTTTTCTGTTCCAAAGGCAAATGAATTTGCTCAAGTGCCATTTGTAACAAGGACAGAGTTCAAAGTGCGGCTCTGAGAAATGTTTTGGTTTCCCTCTCCTATCTGTATCAAAAGCACTTTCTTCAATGGCTGAAACAATACTTGATATAGTCTGAATTTTAAAGGTCATGAAAATTTTCTCAAAAGTGAAAAATTAATATAGCAGTCAGGTTTTAAACCAACAGGAATTTTTGTTTTACCTGTTTGAAGATTTCCTTCACACTAAAATGCTGGCTGATGGATACTTAGAAGAAATCAATTCCAACAAAATGCTTCTGGGAAAGCCATTACGTCATCCATTACAATTTCCTTCAGTGTCCCTGTCTTGGTTTGAAAGACAGGTATGGTCTAAGGAAAGGCAGGAGCCCCTTTTCTGGGATGCAGAGTGCAACCCCCCTCCCTTTTAATTATTTTAGGTCCGATTCAGACACCTTCAGGCAGGAGATATGGGGATAAGAATAACAGTTCTTTACTGGTATCTAACAAAGCAGAAAAACAACAACAGCTATAAAAATTGGCAACAGAAACAGTCTAGCTCCGCTCCAGTCCCTTCTGGCCGCAGGCCGTCTCCCTCTGCTGTTACCGGTGCTGTGGGGGCAGGGCAGGTCCCGCGCAGTTGAAGAGGGCTGGGTGATGGCGGCCGCGGCCCAGGGGTGAGCGGGGATGGGGAAAGTTACTCCCCCCTCACGGTGTCGGTCGTGGTGCTCAGCAGAGTGTCCGGAGATAGTAGGGTGAGCTAGGAGAGCAGCAGAGCGATGTCCAAAGGCAGGGAGCGTGGATCTCAGCGCTGGGATGGCAGGGGAAGATGCCAGAGCAGAGCCCAGGTTGTCTTCCCACTCCACGAGCCAAGCGAGAGAGAGCCCCGCTCCAGACCCCCCCCGTCCCACCTTTCCTTTTCCGGTTCCCCCCCCCTCCCCCTCCAGCCACCCCCCTACGAGAGAACATTATCTGTCGTTTTAAGGTGTAGCCACAATTACTTAGCATAACAATGGGGGAAATTTCCACTGAAAGAAAAGGGCGTAATTCAACCTCCAACAGTCCCGTTCCTGTCCAATTGAAGGTCCCTGTTTAAGAGACTCAAGTATGGAGAGAAATAAAATTAAATTTGACTACAGTGCCTTTAAATCTAAATCAAACTTCCTGATCAATCTCAGAAAACCTTTAGGCTAAATGTTGCGATTGATCTGTTTCTACTGAACACAATCACGTCCTGGCTTGTTAGAGATTAGTTCATTACAAAGAAAGAAATGCACAGAAGTTAAAATATTTCCAAAGAAGCATTTGACATCTTTCCTTTTGGATGGGGAACCATTCCAACACAGCTTACATAAGAGGTCAAATTACTGTCTTCCATGTTAGTTCTGCACTGTGCTCAGCGGAGCCTTTCTGGTTTATTGGCCTTTGACTTGGACATAAAGCTGAGTCTTGATTCAAGAAAAATCAATATTCACACTTGTTTTCATTTACACTGACATTGGCTTGGTCTCCTAAACAAAGAGAATAATGGGGAATTTATGTAGGTGTTCAGATAGGTAACATTCTCTTTCTGCAACCTGGCATTGTATTTTCACTTGGTCCATTACCTCTGGCTTTGTTTTAACGGCTCAAATTATTAGGAAGAGTAGCAAACCTCCAGCTCTAACCACAGTCCCACTGCGAGGTGTGTGAAGGTATGTGCATCTGCCCCTCAGGTCCATACTGCTCTTCTAATGTGCCTCTGATCGAGCAGGTAGGAAAACCTCCTGGGTGTGTGAACAGTGCTGCTTCCTCTATGGCTTCAGAGCTGCTGCTAAGATCTTCAGGAAGGAGAGCGGTATTGTACCAATTTTTAGATGTTTTTTAAAGTTGCAAGTGCTTGGCTATCTTAAACATCTGGGTTCCTACAACTTTCAATGAGATTAAATGTATGAGTGAAGAGATGATGGTGCAGACCAACTTCTGATTCCGGTGATCCAAGAATCTGCACTACTACTTTTACCTTCTGAATAAGGCATGGATGTGATGGTATGCACAGTAATACTGATGTGCTATGGTTTTTGAATGATAGCAGTCTTCCTTTGTCCCATTCCTAAACCGTGGGCATTATTTGCCTTAACCTTGTTCAGTAGGGACAATATTCTATATTCTTACATGAAGTGAAAAGCACTCTTTTTCCATACCTTCACACAACAGCATTAAAACAAGGCCTAAGTAGTACAACCAATGTTCAAAGATGCTCTACCTTTTAAGTTGACGATACAAAATTCATACTTTATTCTAATTTGATCTCAAGAAGAAAGGGTCTTCTCCAAATACTCCTTCAGCTCTTCCTCACAGCTCACCGTTTTCCTTTTTTTTAAAATTGTATCCAGATCACTTTCATCATCTATGGCCACATAAAAAAGCTAGTAAAAATGGTTTCGTAAATACTAAAATCTCCCCCACTATTTAGGATTCAAGGAAGTTAATTATGCACATATATTCTACACCCAGAAGAGAAAGCTACGTCAGCAAATCTCATCGCCTATGAAAATCTTCCTAGATAATGAACACCTCTGACACTGCCACCCCAAGTTGGTTGTTGTAACAATGAGAACCTCACATCCAATCACACTCTAGACCTGCACAAGATCTCCTAATAGCAACTTGCAGCCACTTTCTACAGAAAGCAGCAGTGATCTCTATCACTGTTGCCATACCAAGAATAAGACAGGACTGTCCATTCAGCGTGAACCAAGCAGTTAGCAGAAATGCACCTGACAGAATGAAACTGAAGAGTAGAAATTCCCATCTAAAAGTCAAAGATTACATTTTTAATTTTATAGCAGGTATTTTGAATTTCAGAGGGCTCTTTGCATTAAGAAGTCCTGTCTTTATAGCACACCCTTGTTTTTATGTTTCTACCTGTATTATGGCCATTTAGCCGTCTCCTTAAAATCACTCCAAAGAAAAACATTCAAGTGAACAAGTTCTTTCTAAACTGCTGGAAGGTGAAATGAATGAGTAAGAGGATATGTAACATGATAAAAGGCTGCCTGCAATTTTACGACTGGTATCCAACATGGCATCGTCTATCTGGAGAGTAAAAAAAAATCAGTCTCCAAGTAAACTGGTAAGAATGCAGATTATCAAAACTTCTGTTTATTCTGGCACCATAAACACCAAATCACATTCTATAATTTATCCCTTTAGAAACAATTGCCCCACATTTTTTATGTATAGAAAAGATTGGAAGACTTTTGGGAGATCATTTCCAGCTATTCCTAAAACCTGATCTTCAGCAGACTGGGCCATACGTCATTCATCGCTATCATAGGTATTTCAGATAGAAATGATCATAAAAATACAATCTATTTATATTACAAATAAGAAACACAAGAATTATGGACACTTCCACATGAAACTCTTACACAATAAACTGTTTCTTTGGAGTGTTCTGCCACACTATGGACCTCTTTCTAAGGTGACATCAATAGCCTACCACGCAGAAGGCATTGCAGGTGGGGGAACAGGAAGAACAGACTAATCCCAAGGAGTGATGAAAATATATGTCATCAAATAAAAGAAACGTACATCCACGTGCTCCACTTCTTCTTCAAACATACATTTTATTTTCTCAGTCATCTGAAGCATGTTGGGGTGCATAACTTCAGTATGTTCAGCTATGCAAATGTTCATATCCAACAGGGTCATCAGAAGAAAAGAAGAACAAATTATTGACATGCACAGAAGAAATACTGAGTCGCTTTCAGAGAGCCTGGCTAAACTTAGTGTTTCTTTTCTTGTGATGGACAGAGATAGATTCAGCCTCCTACATGCTATATTAGATTAGTAAACAATACTATCTGGTTGGACACAAAGAGAGGAATTGAGGCACAGGTGGAATTTCTTTCCCAAGATAAGACAGATTTAGCACAAGGGCTGAGGCTCCTTGCATCTTCCACATTCCTGTAGGACAGCACTCCATTACTGGCATTTGTTAAGGCTTTTCCACATTTCAAGTACAAATAGCAACTACTACTGTGAAACCAAATGGATGGCTTCCTTTTTGAACAGAGTAAGGCGGAGGGTAAAAAGGAATTCCACTTGTTATCTCAATGTTTGGCCCATCCACAGATGCATTTTACTCAAATGACACATTGGACCGCGGCCACCACAGCCAAAAGCTGTGGCACTCAACTTGCACATCTGCCCTTTCTCCTGACATTTGCCCTCGACCAGCTCATACTGGATGTTCATTTTCTCCACACACTCCACATTAGGGCTGTTTGAATGCTATGGAACTGACCACAGTCAAAATTCCCACCTTTCATAGTGCAGTGTGACATGGAAACATGACAGAGGCCATGTGCTCAATCTCAGCACACGGAACAGATCCCAGCAGTGCCTACAGACCTTTGCCTACAGACACCAGACACTACCAGCCAAAGAAATCAAGACATTTTCATACACAGCTCTTTATCATTATGCTTCAAAGTAGCAAGGTACTTACAATCGCTACCAACTTCTTGGCTACCATACAGGCTACAAACATCCCAACAGGATGTGCTCTGGAGCAACAGAAGGCAGACACAGAGAGGGAAGGCATGCTGCAAGGACACAGAGAAAGGAAGTATCTCCAATACTTCCCCTCTTCTTCTCATACTTCCCCTCTTCTTCTCCAAGAGTTAAAAAGGAGTATTTTTGTATGACTGAGAAGGGATCCATGTCAAAATTGACTTTTGATTTCCCCCAGATTCATTCTAACCAAGCCAGTTCCTTCTAGATCTCACCATGCACAGTTGTTTGTACTTGCCAAAGGAAAGCCATGCCACAGGCAGCTTCTTTGGAGCATTGAAACAAATGTCTAAGTAGGTCGGGAAATCCTAAGAACAGTCTGGAATTCAAGCAATATTCTCTTTTCTCCCGGGCAACGGTGAGGCAGACAGTTGCTTTGAGAGTGCATGTTTGCTCTGTTCTTTGATCCGTGTGTTCCCACATACCTTCTCAGTTGCTTGGAGGTGGCAGTAAAAGCCAGAGTTCTGCACCATTCGTTTCCATCAGATTCGGCACATTTTGGAGGCAACAAGGTGCTATCAAAGTAGGAAACAAGAGTCAGGTATCCTAAAATACAAACCACTCAGTACTTCAAATATAAAATTATGAATCCGAATATCAATACTACTGGGCTTTCTTTTATTTACAGCCATCTTGGCAATGATAATAAACCTGAGATTGTTGTTGTTCAAGGCCAACTGTTTACTGCCCAATTAGGAACTAACTGTCATCTACCTTGTTCCTACATCCACCGTAAAAAACCTCCCTGTAAAGATCGTAATGCATTGCACCCACACCAATGTGTCTTGTGTTCAGGATGGATATTCAAACGTAGCAAAGTTAGATTTCTATCCAGACTCCTCTCTTAATTTATTACGCAAATAAAATCCCACGCCATGGAGAAAAAATGCCTTGACAAAAGCACCAACTTCTAGCTCTCCACCCATCTTTGCCCATTTCTACTATGTTTCAAGATTTACTTCTGCTGTCCTCCATTTTTAGAGCCTGATCGCCACCTATTAAGTGTAGCTGGGGCACTGAAAATCAAGAATGCATTTTCTCCATTCTAAAGAGCTGTGCAGAAATAGATGTAGACCCTGCCTTATTGCTGCATTTAGCAATCACACATTGACAGGAAGCAAAGTGCATTTTGTAGCCAAGTCCTTCATTAACTCCAGCAACAATTGTTTTCCTTTATGCTATACCCTCTTTTGCCATACCTGATATATTGCAAAACCTTCAGTCTCTGTTCACTGAGTACCATCTGCTCCTTTATCAGCTTTTCCATTTCCATATTCACAGTTGGGGGATTCTGTATTTCTTCACTTGCCATAAATTCTCTGCAGGATGGAAAGTAGATATGTAGAATGGAATCACATTATATATGTGATATCATACGTGTTATCACGTAGAAAGAAAAAATGATCAAGTATTACTTTGATAGAAACCAAAAGTGAACACTAGCCACTTTGTGTTGCTCATTGTCCAAAAGAAGACTGCCACATTTCTGACCTGAAACTCTGAACTACACACTTCTTTTGCATGAGCCTCCAGTCCTTGACTCTCCCTTGCCATTTCAGTTGATGCCATTTTTCTTTCTCAAGCTCTGATTTCATTCGATTCAAGAGTAGCTTGGCAGTTGCCCTCTCATTATCCAGCAGTGCTCTCTTTATATTCTGTGTATTTAAAAATAAAACCAGAAGTAGAAGCAGCATACAACATGCAAAAACAAACAAAAAATTGTCTCTTCTACAGAAAATGAGGGGAGAAAAGAACACAAATGATAACCAATACCATGCCAAGTAGAAATTTCTTCTATATTTCAGTGATTGATAGGCAGAAAAAATGAATTTCATTTGGGGAAAGAAAGACATTCTAGGAATATTCAGACTGGTATCTTGCCCCAGGTAAAACATTTACCATGGCCTTAGTGTTAATGAGCTTGTGAACATCAGCTGCCAAGAGGAAGGACATTTCCTCCAGCTTCACAGAATACTTGGTCAGTACATCTGCTATCTGTGCAATCAAAGAATAGAGAAAAGCAACAACAATGAAAAGGAGAAATAAAATATCAATTTCCCAAGTTAAAATCTACATGAACAAGACAATTTTTCCATTCAAGTGAATTCGATTTAATTAATTCATTAACTACATAAGTATCATTCTCACGTTCAAGAATAGAATTCAAAGAATCAACGTTGCTTCTTCTGAGACATTGAAGCCTGAGTAGATCCCAACTTCAAATCAATTAGGACGGCATGAAAGCAATACCTGCTACATTTAGTACATGTAAACTACAAAGACATCTAGAACAGCTCTAAAAGATGAACAAACCCATGAACTTTGAAGGAGACACTAGCAAGAAATGTGGAAATAGGCTTTATCTGCCCAGTGCTTTTCCCAAAAGCTTGGGCACTCCTTGCCTTGGCGTCAGTGAGAGTCTCTGTCTCATTATTCGGCAGCCGGCTTAGGGTAAAAAAGGATGCATGCAATCACTTCATTCCTGTTCATGACATAAACTTACTGCATCATCATGGAAGCCATTTACTTGGAAATATAGCCTAAAAAATCGGTGTCAGACTGGGTACATATCTAGATTGCTATGAGCAAAACCAATTTCTTTTTAACAGGAAAGCCATACAATATGCCTGCCATGGCAAATATTAGTCTACTAGCCCTGCACTTCAACGGGCAGTGAGCTGCTCATTACACCAAATTTACGTTTGGCAAGGAGACAGTCTGTTTATTACAAGCCACTATTTCTAAACCCAAGAATTCAGGAGTTGCTCATTCCCAATGAAAATCTGTCCATTTAGTACCTTTGGGGTTTTATGCTTCTGTTCTTTACCTGTCTTGAGTGTGGCTTTCTTGTGAAGTCACTGATGGGTGTTTTTCCAACACATTTCTGCTGATTACATGGTAATTGCATGGCATCAGCAGACATCTCTGAATGTCTCTTTAAAGTATGCTTTTTACTCTTCTTAGAGAACCTTGTCTTCTTCTTTCCTTCACTCAAAAGTTGGGCTAAGTGAGCCTTCAAAGAACCATCATCTCAACAATTAGAATCCTTTCAAACCTACTGAATGGAGAACGGCAACAAAAAACTTAAAAAAAACTAGCACGTGAAAGACAGCAGAAGAGAAAGGTAAAATAATGAATCCTACATGCCACATGCATAACTCTCTTCATTCAAGGCTATTTCCACAATGAGAAAAAAAAAAATCACCTTTTAGTCAGAGAGGAAAAGTGGAGTAAGTGGATTGTGTTGCTTTGCTTACACTTACCAGAAAGGTCAACAGCAGAGTTGAAAACTGCTGAAGATGGCTAACTACACCTCTAAATGTTTTACTGTTGTGTTATGATACTGTCTTCAGTTAATAGAACCTGATATACAACAAAGAGATGGGAGCACATGGAGATGCATTGGAGAGCTCACGCTGGAGGTAACACATTCATTTTTTACTCAAACAAATCCAAATTAAAAATGTTGAAAATGACCTGGGGCCATTTCAACAGCCAGCAAACTGACTAACACAACCAGTCTTTGGCTTTTATTCAATCCTTTGCTTGTTTTACCTGGGCCTTGAAGATCTGTCTGCAGCCTTCCTCTCTGCAAATATATCACACTCATCCTATTGAGAACCCATAGCTCATCACAGCAGCTTGGCGAGGCCTGCTTCCAGAAGAACTGGCAACTACAAGCTGGGAGCCAAGAGATACACGAGTTCACTTGGAAAAGGGCCTTCCATGAATTCCAGAATCCCAGAATCGTTTGGACTCGAAGCGACCTAGAGATAGATTATCTTCTTCCCACATCCTGACATGGGCAGGGACACTTTTCCACTAGTCCAGGTTGCTCCATGTCCGCTCCAGCCTGGCCCTGGACACTTCCTGCCATGGGGCTCCCACACAGCCTCTTTGAGCAACATGTGCCAGGCCTCAGCACCCACACAAGGAAGAATTCCTTTCCCATATCCCATCTACCCCAGCCCTCTGGCAGTTTGAAGCTATTCCCCCTTGTCCTGCCAGTCCAGACCCTTTTCCAAAGTCCCTCCCCAGCTATCTTGGAGCCCCAGCAGGCACTGCAAGGGGCTCGAAGGTCTCCCTGGAGCCTTCTGTTCTGCAGATTGGACGCCCTCAGCTCTTCCAGTCTGTCCTAGAGCAGAGGAGCTCCAGCTTTCAAAGCAGCTTAGCAGCCTCCTACCCGTGAAATTCGACGTCACCGCAGGCCTTCCGGGCCCTACGGATATAGCTTCCGGTGTCGCTCGGGGTCACTCCCGGCTCTCTCCCTGGCCCCCATGGGGCCCTCAGGCGATGCCGCTCGGACGCCATTCCTGCCGCTGTCTGTCCAACGGGGGGGGGCGGGGTCAGCCCAGCCTCATCCACAATCCACAGTGTCCTCTGCGGCTGCTGCAGGCTCATGGCGGCCCGCAGACCCGGAAGCATACGTCTGGAACAGAGGATCATAGCCCCACATTTTTGTTCGTCTCTGCACAATGCAGGCCAGAATTGCCATGCCCAGACTTTTCAGTTCAGCACGAGAATGAGAATACACCTGCGCCATGGTGGAGGAAACCTCTAAAGACTCCCTCATTCGTGGTCTCTCAACTTAATGCCTAGGCACTTGCCAATACTGAGGCTACACTAACACCTTTTTTATCTTGTGGGTAAGAAATGCCATTGTTCAGGTGTGCAGCTAAAGGCGCAGCACAGGCAGGCCAGCCCAAAAGCTGGGGAAGTGCCCTTCCTCACACCATCACTGTGGTGTACTCCATGCAGCTAAAGCAAAGTGAGAAGGACGCTAGGAAGAAGAAGGCGTTCTTAAAGTAGCCATCTGTCAGCAGCCCTGAAAGGGCGCATAACACATGGAGTCTCACTGCTCTCCATTCTACATACTCGCAGCTCCCTTTGTCGACATGCAAAAGTTGCTAACAGAGCAGAGGGGGCCAGATTGGAGATGCAGTGCCTAGGCTCACCTTCTACTTATTGCACGTAAGCCACGTCCAGCTCCTCGCTGCACTCTGTATTTCCCTTCTCCACGGCATTTACCGTGGTGCTCTCTGCAACTCGGTGCCTAGAAGTGACCACCAATGATTCCACAGCGGGCTGCAAGGGAACCAAGGAGCAACACAAGCAGTAGTGCTTCAGCTTTCTCCTTCCAACTGCTAAGGGCACTTGGAAAGGCAAGCGAGAGGCAGCCACCTTCCTCTCCTAGTAGCCTGTAACCTGGTGTGTGAGGTTTCTGGGGACCTCCGGGTGCCTCTTGTGCACCCACACTCTCAGACTACTTCTTCTTTTATGTAAAAAGCAAAGCGGCTAATAGTAGCTGTAAAGTTATTTATTGCAGAACCACATCAGTCTCAAATGCAGAGTCAAAGCTAACAAAGTCCATTCCAGGTTCTAGCTCAAAGTCCCAAACAGAAGCAGAAGCTCCCCGTGGTCCCAGCAGGGCAGGAGGAGCCGGGCAGCTCCTATCTTCTTCTCGGGTCTTGATTTCAGCGGCGAAAACCAAAGCAGAGCAAAAGCTGTGGCATAAAAGCAATGGCTGAAAGAATGTCTCTTTCCAAGCCTCTTCTTTTATAGAAACTTACAAGCAAACTAAGACATAGAATCGGACCAGACTCAGACCACTACTTCTTAACCTATGAGAATTCTAATTTTTTAACACGCCAAGCTACGTCTAAATTACGTTCATGGCCTATCTTGTTTTAACTGAAAAATATAAGCAATTTTCTTAACTCTAACTCTATTATGTCTAAATCTAAGTTCTTGGAGCCTCTAAGAAAACACTAGCATGTTTTTCAACCTTCACTACAACATGTACTACTTCTTAGGCATCTAAGACCTTTTGGTCACTAAAAGCACTTAAAACTCATTCCGTTTACTTACTTATTTTCTTTCTCTTATGTTATAGCTTAAGTCTACACCTGTGCCTTATAAGTAAGAGGCCTAATATACTTCAATCCATCCAAAGGTTTCAACTCAATCCCTGCATTCTGATCTCTCCCTGAAGGATTCAGAGAAACTCCTGACTTACTGACTCCAACAGTGCTGCACACAAGCACGGTACTCGTGCGGCTCCGATCACTGCCCTCGGCAACGCCTGGCACCGCTTTCACTCCCCGGCAGAGAGAAGCCGCTGAAGCAGCGCCACACAGCCAGCAGTGTGCCGGCAGCCAAACACTCGAGAACGCTGCTTCTGCCCAAGCCCGCCTAGGGCGTGCACCTTTGTTCTCAGAGTCCCTTGCAACAGTCTGCCACTCTCGCAGTTCAAATGGAAAACGAAAGCTTTTCGCCTACGCCCTTCACAGAGATCTGTTACCAGGACGAGAATGTCTGGTGGCAGGAGCTCGCCCTTGCCGCGAGGAAGCTGCTATTAGCACCGCATTGCAGGGGCACTTCTTGCTCCTTGACTACGTGCTCAGCGCTCTCCAAATTCGCTGCTAGCTCCACGGTCCTTCTCAGCTGCAAGTAGCAGCGCTCACAGTACATAGAGCTTGGCATGGACCGAGCACCTGGAGGGACATATCTCACGTGAAAATGTGCCAGGAAAGGGACGTGTTCTACATTGTCCCTACTCGTCATCCAGTTTGTGCTTCTGCTGTTTCTGCTGTTAGGAATCGCTCCTTGAAAGACGAGCGAGAGAGTCTTTCTGGGTGCATTGCACTGAATGAGAGCTCGCTAGGGACTTTGCACTCGGAGCCAAGGCATCAGGGCGTGCTTGCCCGCAGAACTGAGAACAAGCTGTTTGGCAGAGCTGAAAGTGGCCGCTGGAGTTCAGCTCTGTCCGGACAGCAGAAGGCCAAGAAGGAAGCCGCAGGGCAACGGGCTTGGGAGCGCAGTGCAGCGAAGAGCACACGAGCAGCTAAAGAGCTCCTTCACAATCGCTTTCACTTCTCAGTGCTCTTGCTGCTTGGAAAAGTAGCACACAGCCGTTGCACACCAGGGCAAAAGCTGGGGCAGTGCCCTTTCACACACCTTTTCTGTGGTATACTCCATTGTTGGGGGTTGCATGCTTCCCTTTTCTTTCTGTGGAATTTCTCCCATTGTTATGCTAATTGGCCACACCTTAATTTAATGTTCTCTCGAAGGGAGGTGGGTGGAGGGTGGGGGGGGGGTGAAACGGGAAAAAGGAAAGGCCGGATGGGGGTCCGGAGTGGGCTGGAAAACTCTCTCGTTTGGCTCATGGAGGGAGTCGACGCCCCCTGCTCCTATCTGGCATCTCCCCTGCCACCCCAGCGCTGAGATCCCGGCTCCTTGCCGTTGGACATCCCTCTGCTGCTCTCCCACCTCACCCTACTACTTCCGGACACTCTGCCGAGCACCACGACCGACACCGTGAGGGGGGTGTAACTTTCCCCATCCCTCTCACCCCTGGGCCGCAGCCCTCTTCAATTGCGTGGGACCTGCCCTGCCCCCACATCACCAATAACTGAGCACAGGGAGACGGCCTGCGGCCAAAAGGGACTGGAACTGAGTCATACTGTTATGGTCTGTTGTCAATTTTTATAGTTGTTGCTGATTTCCTGCCTTGTTAGATATCAGCAAAGAACTGTTATTCTTATCCCCACATCTCCTGCCTGAAGGCCTCTGATTTGGACCTAAAATAATTAAAAGGGAGGGGGGTTGCACTCTGCATCGCAGAAAAGGGGCTCCTGCCTTTCCTTACACCATACCTGTCTTTCAAAGCAAGACAGATTTTGGCGCCCTGAACGTGAGGCATTGCCTGAGGGCATTGAGAGAGGGGTAGAAAAGGGGATAACAGTTCTTGAATTACCCAAGCTTGTGGTAGGTGACACCATGCTGTCCAGCTTACCCTGGATTGGCCTCCATGTGGTCACTGCTATATCTCTCCCATTTGCAAGGCCTTTTTTAAACATGAGTCTCATAACCAAGGTTAGTGTGGCTATTACCCGGTTCATTTTGTGAGTTGATCTGTTGAGGAATTAATGGATTTTTAATTTTCTCTGGAAGATGGCCACATGGATTCAGAGCTATCGCACTCTGTGTGTTTCTGGGGCTACTTCAATAATGGTACTTACTGTGAGGAAGTGGCAGCAGGTGAAATCTTCTCCCAACATCTGTACAGGTTAAAGCTGAACTGCAAGGGCACTCAGCAGCAGCAGTTGCCCCTGTGGAAACTAGGAAGTCTAAGAGGAAAACAAGGCACCTAGATAATAAGGGTCAGGAAGGGGGCCCCTCACAACCAGCAGGGGAGCCAGAAGTTGAGATCATCACCGAGTCCCTGTCATATGAGTGTCTCCGTAACCTGCAAAAAGACATTGTACGACGGGGCCGTGAGCCTTTTACAACCTGGTTACTGTGTGTCTGGGACCTTATGGGTACAGGTGTGCAACTGGATGGTACTGAGGCATGGAATTTGGGAACCTTGACCCAGGACTCAAGTGTGGACCAAGTATTTGTAAGGGAGACAGGTCTCCTTTCCCTCTGGGAGCAACTTTTAATGAGTGTGAGAGAGAGATTTGTCCACAGGGAAAGAATGCAGAAGCACCACCAGAGAACGTGTTGGAATACCCTTGAGGAAGGGATCCAACAGCTGAGACAAGTGGCAGTACTGGAGGTGCTCTTTGGGAGGGATGGACAGCATGACAATGACCCCGACAAGGTCAGGTGCACAGGGCAGAGGTTGTGGAATCTGGCAAACCTGGGCCCATCTCAACATACCCCCTTTATTGCAATGATTAATGCTGATACCAACCAAGTGACAGTGGGTTCTGTTGCCAACAGGCTCAGGAATTTTCAGAGTATGATGGCTGGCCCAATGCAGGCTCATGTCTCTGCTGTGGTTAAGGCCCTCAGAGAGGAGATTAAGGAGGACATGAAGGAGATAAGGGAAGAGGTGAGGAAGATCAGTGCAGCACCAGTGCGAGTCATGGACCCCAAAAGCAGAGCCCAATGCACCCCAACTAGGGAGAGAGGGTACACCCCACGTGCTGACCTGTGTTTTTTTCTACGTGACCAGGGGGAAGACATGAGAAGGTGGGATGGGAAACCGACTTCTGTCCTGGCAGCACGGGTGCGCCCACTCAGGGAGGGGAACACTAACAGAGGGAACTCCACTAAAGTGAAGGTAGCCTCAGCCTCCCATGACCAAGGTGCAGGGTATTACAGAAGGGAAGATGATCTGTCAGATCCCCTTGAAGGAACCTCCACTATGTATGCCCAGGAGAGAAATAATAACCAGGGCTAGAGGGGCCCTGCCTCTAGCCAGGGAGAGGCATGGGAAAACCGGATCTTTTGGACGGTGTGGATCCGATGGCCTGGCACATCAGAGCCACAGGAACACAGTGCATTGGTTGACACTGGTTCACAGTGTACATTAATACCATCGGGACATGTCGGGGAGGAACCTGTTTCAATTGCTGGGGTTACGGGGGGATCTCAGGAACTGACTTTGCTGGAGGCTGAGGTGAGCCTGACTGGGAAAGAGTGGCAGAAACATCCAATTGTGACTGGCCCAGAGGCACCATGTATCCTAGGCATAGACTTCCTCAGGAGTGGCTATTACAAAAACCCAAAGGGACTCAGGTGGGGTTTTGGAATAGCTGCTGTGGCGGCAGAGGGCATTAAGCAGTTGAACACCCTGCCTGGGCTATCAGAAAACCCATCTGCAGTGGGACTCCTCAGGGTGAAAGAGCAACAGGTGCCAATTGCTACCTCAACAGTGCACCGCCGGCAGTACCGGACGAATCGAGATGCCGTGATCCCCATCCAGAAGATAATCCGTGAGCTGGAGATCCAAGGGGTGGTCAGTAAAACCCACTCACCCTTCAACAGCCCCATCTGGCCTGTGCGTAAATCTGAAGGAGAATGAAGATTAACCGTGGACTCTCGTGCACTGAATGAAATGACTCCACCACTGAGCGCTGCTGTGCCGGACATGCTGGAACTCCAGTACGAGCTGGAGTTCAAGGCAGCAAAGTGGTACGCCACCATTGACATTGCCAATGCATTTTTCTCCATTCCTCTGGCTGTAGAGTGCAGGCCTCATTTTGCTTTCACCTGGAGGTGTGTGCAATACACGTGGAACCGACTGCCCCAGGGGTGGAAACACAGCCCCACCATATTTCATGGATTGATCCAGGCTACACTGGAGAGGGGTGGATCTCCAGAAGATCTGCAGTACGTTGATGACATCATTGTGTGGGGGGATACGGCAATGGAGGTATTTCAGAAAGGAGAAAAGATCACTGAGATTCTGCTGGGAGCCGGCTTCACCATTCAAAAGAGCAAAGTCAAAGGGCCTGCCCAAGAGATCCAGTTCCTGGGAGTAAAGTGGCAAGATGGACGGCACCAGATTCCCAGTGAGGTCATCAATAAGATCACTGCAATGTCTCCACCAACCAGCAAGAAGGAAACACAAGCCTTCGTAGGTGCCATAGGCTTTTGGAGAATGCACATTCCTGAGTACAGCCGGATTGTGAGCCCTCTTTACCTGGTCACCCGCAGGAAGAACGATTTCCACTGGGACCCCGAGCAGCAGCAAGCCTTTGCCCAGATCAAGCAGGAGATTGCTCATGCAGTAGCCCTTGGCCCAGTCAGGACGGGACCAGATGTGAAGAACGTGCTCTACTCTGCAGCCGGGCACCATGGTCTGTCCTGGAGCCTGTGGCAAGAAGGTGCCTGGTGAGATGCGAGGCCGACCACTGGGGTTCTGGAGTCGAAGCTACACAGGGTCCGAGGCCAAGTATACTCCAACGGAGAGGGAGATCTTGGACGCCTATGAAGGGGTTCAAGCTGCCTCAGAGGTGGTTGACAGGGAAACACAACTCCTCCAGGCACCCCGACTGCCAGTGCTGGGGTGGATGTTTAAAGGAAAGGTTCCCTCAACCCACCATGCCACTGACGCCACATGGAGTAAATGGATTGCCCTCATCACACAACGTGCCCGTATTGGAAACCCGAATCGCCCTGGGATTTTGGAGATAATTACCAACTGGCTGGAAGGGGAAGACTTTGGTTTTGCAGAGGAAGAGGAACAGGAACAAGTGACCTCGGCTGAAGAAGCCGCACCGTATAACCAACTGCCAGCAGATGAAACATGCTATGCTCTTTTCACTGATGGTTCCTGCCGCATCGTGGGGATGAACCAGAAGTGGAAAGCAGCCATATGGAGCCCCACACGACAGGTTGCACAAGCTACTGAAGGAGAAGGTGGATCGAGTCAACTTGCTGAACTCAAAGCTGTTCAGCTGGCCCTGGACATTGCTGAAAGAGAGAAGTGGCCAAAACTCTACCTTTACACTGATTCATGGATGGTAGCCAATGCTCTGTGGGGTTGGCTTGAAAGGTGGAAAAAGGCTAACTGGCAATGTAGGGGAAAGCCAATCTGGGCTGCCGATGAATGGAAAGACATTGCCACCCGGGTAGAGAAGCTGCCTGTGAAAGTCCATCACGTAGATGCCCATGTCCCCAACAGTCGGGCTAATGAGAAACACCGACACAATGAGCAGGTAGATGAGGCTGCACAGATAGAGGTGTCGAAGATAGATTTAGATTGGCAGCACAAGGGAGAGTTGTTCCTGGCTCGATGGGCCCATGATGCCTCAGGTCATCAGGGCAGAGATGCCACCTATAAGTGGGCACGAGACCGAGGGGTGGATCTAACCATGGACAGTATTTCTCAAGTTATCCATGACTGTGAGATGTGTGCTGCCATCAAGCAGGCCAAGCGGGTGAAGCCCCTCTGGTATGGGGGGCGATGGGCCAAATATAAGTATGGAGAGGCCTGGCAGATTGACTACATCACACTGCCTCAAACCCGCCAGGGCAAGCGCTATGTACTGACCATGGTGGAAGCCACCACTGGATGGTTAGAGACCTACCCTGTGCCTCATGCCACTGCTCGGAACACCATCTTGGGCCTGGAAAAAACAAGTTCTTGGGAGGCATGGTACCCCTGAGAGAATTGAGTCAGACAATGGGACTCATTTCAAGAACAGCCTTATACACACCTGGGCTAGAGAACACGGCATTGAGTGGGTGTACCATATCCCCTACCATGCACCAGCTGCAGGGAAAGTTGAACGGTGCAATGGCCTGCTTAAAACCACCTTGAAGGCACTGGGTGAGGGAACTTTGAAGAACTGGGAGATTAATCTACCAAAGGCCACATGGTTAGTGAACACCCGAGGTTCCACTAACCGAGCAGGCCCTGCCCAATCTGAGCCCTTGGGAATATCAGATGGAGATAAGGTTCCAGTGGTACACATGAGAGGTATGCTAGGAAAAACTGTTTGGGTGAATCCTGCCTCCAGCAAAGACAATCCCATCCGTGGAGTTGTATTCGCTCAGGGACCAGGTTGCACCTGGAGGGTGATGCAAAAGAGTGGAGAGAACCAATGCATACCCCAAGGAGACCTTGTTTTAGGGTGAAATACCTATATAGTACTGAGCCTATGACTCTAGCTGCATGTATGTATTTATAATGTAACGGTTTAATTTGATATAGCATATTGGTATGGGAGAAACAAAGGGGTGGATAATGTTGGGGGTTGAATGCTTCCCTTTTCTTTCTGTGGAATTTCTCCCATTGTTATGCTAAGTAGTTGTGGCTACACCTTAAAACGATAGATAATGTTCTCTGCTAGGGGGGTGGGTGGAGGGGGAGGGGGGGAAACGGAAAAGGAAAGGTGGGACAGGGGGTCTGGAGCGGGGGACACTCTCTCGCTTGGCTCCCGGAGTGGGAGGACAGCCCGGGCTCCGGTCTGGCATCTCCCCTGCCATCCCAGAGCTGAGATCCACACTCCCTGCCGTTGGACGTCCCTCTGCTGCTCTCCCACCTCACCCTACTACCTCTGGACACTCGGCTGAGCACCACGACTGACACCGTGAGGGGGGAGTCACTTTCCCATCCCGCTCACCCCTGGGCCGCCGCCATCACTCCAGCCCTCTTCGACTGCGCGGGACCTGTCCTGCCCACAGCACCGGTAACTGAGCACAGAGAGACGGCCTGAGGCCAAAACGGACTGGAGCTGAGCTATACTGTTCTGTTCTGTTGTCAATTTTTATAGCTGGTGTTGTTTTCCGGTCTTGTTAGCTATCAGTAAAAAACTGTTATTCTTATCCCCACATCTCCAGCCTGAAAGCGTCTGATTTGGATCTAAAATAATTAAAAGGGAGGGGGTTGCATTCGGCATCTCAGGAAGGGGGCTCTTACCTTTCCTTACACCATACCTGTCTTTCAAACCAAGACAGAGACTCATTGCAAAAAGCCCACCCATCCAAACCATAAGCAGACAGTTTCCTCAGGAGAATGATGTGAGACTCATTGCAAAAAGGATCAGGGAGATGCCTAGGAAGAGTCTCAGGTGAATCCAGGAGACTATAGTGGAGGACTATTCAGTTTTCCAATCACTTTCCTTAAAAAACTCTACAAAACCGTAATAAAAAACAAACAAACAAACAAACAAAGCAGACCGAACAAACACACATAAAACCCCAACCAATAATCCACAAAGAGACAAAAAAGGCCCCAAAAAAAGCTACAAAAAAACCCACACAAAACTGAAAAAAAACCTCAAAACCCAACACATCAAAAAATCAGGGTGAAGGTTTTTAGTAACTAAAAAAATAACAAAACAAAACAAAACAAAACAAACCCCAGAAAGTCACATTTCTAAAGGTGCTGTCCCAGCCCCTTCTCTCAGCAGGGAGGACATCCTGAAATGGAGCCAGATGGAAGAAAGCGGGACAGGGCGGCACTCGGGCCATTGTCACAGGACGGCCCTGTGGCTGCCCCATTGCCAAAACCTGGACACATAAATCAAACACAGGTATGCACATGTGCTTAGACACAGCAAAAACATATTTGTCTGAAAAGAATACTGGTCCATTTCTATCACTGGAAAGAGCATAATGCCTCGTCTCAGCTTTCTTTTCAGTCATTACAAATGTTTCAAAAATATAGGAGTGAAGAAAATGGAAATATCCAAGATCAACATGAGGACCAATAACAAAAATTCCATTTTTGAAACTGCATTGGGAATCCTCTGCAGAAATTGACTCAGAGCTCTAAGATTTACAAAAAAGACCAAGAGTATTGGAGTCAATACAACACAGTGTCTGGAGACTTCAGCTGGTTGCCTTGATTTCTCAAATATGATGGTAGAAGCACCATAGCAACTGCAGCTGCCAGTTCTCTCAGGGCCCTGACATGCCTCTGGGTGGGTCCCATGGTCTTGCATGCTCAGGTTCCTCAAGTGGTCTGAAAGCTGACCTGCTACTATGGCTTAGAATGAAGTCCACCAGACCAATAACCTGAGAGATGTGGAAATAGTGACTGGCAGTAAAAATTGAGACCAAAACTTGTTGAGTACCTCAGCCTTCTCCTTGTCTGTTGTCACTAGTCCTGTCTGGCTTATGGGGGTGGGGGTGGGGGGGAAATAGGGGAGGTGTGATAGGTTTCTTTTCATCTTCCTTTTCCCACTGAAATACCCGTAGGTGCCTTTATTATTCTTATTTTTGGCATGCTTTTCCAAATTCAGCTTCAACTGAGCCTTAGCTATACTGATCCCATCCTCACACACTCATGTGTTACCACTGTATTTTTCCCATGATTTGTCTCGCTGTGTATTGTCTGCATATTACCTTCTTGCATGCCATCTATTAATTTTCAATAACCTTCTGGCTTTACCTCGTTTTCAAAAAAAACCTTTTTCAACCTTTTCACCTCAGAAATTCACCTGGGAAACCCAAAATCCCCAAAATTCACCCCGAAGTCCCCCCTGGGATGCCCAGCACTCACCTGGCAACTCCCAAAATTCCACAAATTCACCCCAAAATTCACCTGGGACCACCAAATCCCAGGGCTTCAGCCCAAAATCCCACCTGCAACCCCCAAAAACCCTCAAATGACCCCCAAGACCCAGTCCTTCCAACAACTTCCAAATTCACCCCAAAATGTCTCCAATCCCCCTCAAAACCCACCCAGATACCCCCAAATCCACCAAATTAACTCAAAGACCCATCCAAGACTCCCAAAAATCACCAAAATTCCCTGGAAAATCCACCTGCATCCCCCAAATTCATCCCAAAATTCTCCCATGACTCCCAAATGCTCACCTGGATACCCCAAAATCGACAGAATTCACCCCAAAATCTTCCTGGCATTCCCAAAACTCACCTGAGAGCCCTAAAATTCGAATGTATACCCTAAAATTCACCAAATTTACCCCAAAATTCCCCTGAGATCCCTAGAATTCCACAAATTCCCCCTGAAATTCAACTGGGACTCCCCACATTCCACAAATTCACCCCTGTCCTGGGGTACCATGCAAAAATGTGTATTCTATCACCATCTGTTAAAATGTGGGACGGGTGGTGATCCTTATCTCTGTGGGAGATATCCCCTGCTGATGTGCCATCTGATAAGATCAGGGGGATGATCATCGTTATCTTTTCACAACCCATCCTTCCTCCAGAAGATATATTCTATTAATGGGCCATTAAGTCCTATTGTGTGACTGATAAGATTACATCATCCCATTGGGAGATGCTCCAGCCAGGGGGAGGAGCCAAACATTTTCTACCTAGATAAAAACTGAGATTTGGAAAACCAAGACAGTCCTTTCCACTGGATCCCAGAGGAAAGTCGGACCTTTTTCCAAATCATCGCTGGATCTTCGGAGGAAAACTGCACCTTCTACAGGAGCACTGCTTCAACTGAACCACATCTGTCATCCAGGAGGACTACAGCCAGCATTTATACGGACTGCTACCAAGACCCTGACTGACAGGGTGTCAGGTTGTATTTCTGACTTTGTTGGTGGTTTTTTTTTTTGTATTATTGCATGTATTTTATTTTTTCTCTTTTCTCCTATTAAATTGTATTACTGACTTGGAGTCTCGCATTGGTTTTACTTTCAAACCAACACAACCCCAAACCTCGCTGCCTGGGATCCCCAAAATTCCACAAATTCTCCCCCAAAATCGACCTGGGATGCCTCAAAACTCACCTGGATCTCCCCAAATCCCCCCCCCCACAATTCACCTGGGACCCCAAAAACCTACAAATTCGCTCAAAAATGATTGGCAACTTTACACACTCCATTTTCCCACAAAAGGATCTAGAGCCCTGTGTGCTTCGTATACAAACTAAACTGGAAAAACCTTTCTATTCATTCTCAGACAAAAAGACTTCCTATTCCTCCTTCTTTTGGACAAAACTGCCTTCACTTTCAGACTTATTCTCTTGCTCACTTACCTGCATAATGCTTAGTCCCTGTTCTGCATGCTCATTTTCTTCACTTTTACAAGGAATCCTCCCCTCATCTTCTTCTTCCTCTGCTTCTTCCATTTCCTGTGCCTAGATCACCTGTTTCTCTGTTAGATTTGTTTCTCCAGCTGGTTTTTGACAACTGTCCCTATCTTGTGGCACCGCTCGCTCTAGAGAGGTGATTGCCCTGCTCTGCTCTGGGCTGGGACTGTGCTCTGTTCAAGCCCTGGGGGCAACTTTGGATGTCACAACGTCAGAAAGACCTCAGGCTATTGGAGAAATGTCCAAAGGAGGGACACCGAGATAGTGAAGAGGCTGGAGGGGAAGCCATACAAAGAGTGGCTGAGGGCATTTGGTTCAGCTGCAGAGAGGACACTGAGCTCACACCTCACTTGGCACCTCTCAGCTCCTCTCAGGGGCAGCACAGGGACAGCTTTGCTCTCTGCTCTCTGCGACCAGGAACAGGAGCCAAGGGAATGCCAGGAGCTGTGTCAGGGGACGATTAGGCTGGCTATCAGGGAAATTTTTTTTTCCTCAGAGGCTGGTCAGGCACTGAATAGGTTCTCCAGGCAATGGGCACAGCCCCAAGGCTGCCAGAGATCCAGGAGCGTTTGGCCAATGCTCTCAGGGATGCAGAGGGTGGGACTGTTGGAGTGTCTGTGCAGGGCCAGGAGTTGGACTTTGACGATCCCTAGGGGTCCCTTCCGACTCAGGAAACTCTTACCATTTTCCTCTCTTTCCTCTCCTTGCACAATGCACTCAGCTTACTGTTCCACCATATGTTCCACTTCTGAAACCTCCGCTACTTCTTTCCAGTTCAAGCACAGTTCTACTGGTCACAATCCAAAGATATACAGATTGAAAAACTACCAAAAAGAAACACCTGTTTGGAATGTCGTGGTCTTATTTGGATCTCGAACTATGAAGTCCATTGTGCCTTGCAAGTTCTAAAAGCAAAACAACAACCAAAAACATCCACCACAACGTTTTAACATAGGGATTTGCTTTCGTCTAAGAAATCCATATCCCTTCTCAAAATGGATCTATTTCAGTAAGAGATCATCTTGAATAGATCGCTTACTATCTAAAGAACCTGGAACACTCAAATCTGTAATGATAAGCCTGTTACCTTGTCATTTTCTGTTCCAAAGGCCAATGTGCTCAAGTGCCATTTGTAACAAGGACAGAGTTCAAAGTGTGGCTCTGAGAAATGTTTTGGTTTCCCTCTCCTATCTGTATCAAAAGCACTTTCTTCAATGGCTGAAACAATACTTGATATAGTCTGAATTTTAAAGGTCATGAAAATTTTCTCAAAAGTGAAAAATTAATATAGCAGTCAGGTTTTAAACCAACAGGAATTTTTTTTTACCTGTTTGAAGATTTCCTTCACACCAAAATGCTGGCTGATGGATACCTAGAAGAAATCAATTCGCACAAAATGCTCCCGGGTAAGCCATTACGTCATCCATTACAATTTGTTTCAGTGTCCCGTTCCTGTCCAATTGAAGGTCCCTGTTTAAGTGACTCAAGTACAGAGAGAAATAAAATCAAATATGACTACAGTGCCTTTAAATCTAAATCGAACTTCCTGATCAATCTCATAAAACCTTTAGGCTAAATGTTGCCATTGATCTGTTTCTACTGAACACAATCACTTCCTGGCTTGTTAGAGATTAGTTCATTACAAAGAAAGAAATGCACAGAAGTTAAAATATTTCCAAAGAAGCATTTGACATCCTTCCTTTTGGATGGGGAACCATTCCAACACTGCTTACATAAGAGGTCAAAGTACTGTCTTCCATGTTAGTTGTGTACTGTGCTCAGTGGTGCCTTTCTGGTTTATTGGCCTTTGACTTGGACATAAAGCTGAGTCTTGATTCAAGAAAAATCAATATTCACACTTGTTTTCATTTACATGGACATTGGCTTGATGGGGAATTTATGTAGGTGTTCAGATAGGTAACATTCTCTTTCCACAACCTGGCATTGTATTTTCACTTGGCCTGTTACCTCTGGCTTTGTTTTAACGGCTCAAATTATTAGGAAGAGTATCAAACCTCCAGCTCTAACCACAGTCCCACTGCGAGGTGTGTGAAGGTATGCGCATCTGCCCCTCAGGTCCATACTGCTCTTCTAATGTGCCTCTGATCGAGCAGGTAGGAAAGACTGTTGCGTTTCCTAGATGCATTGTAAATGGTACATTCTGTGACCCCTGCTATGCCCTGTAGCTTGGTCCCTCTCCCCTTCTGGCCATACAGGGCTGGCTGGGATCCAAATTCTTCCAGCCCCCTTTTTCAGACCCTAGAAAAGAACTGTGCCCCCTGACCTCTGTCTCTTTTTCTCTTGCTCCCTCTTTTCCTCTCTACCCACGAGAAATAAACCCTGTAACTTCATCGGGGGAAAGAGCCTCTTTTGTTATCTTATTTACATCCATGAGGCAAGGGCCCCGGAAGCCATCACCCTAACACCTGAGCTAGACCAGAGGAAGGGTGAAGAACCCCATTTTAGGGCTGAGAAAAAGCCTCAGTTGGCGCCCAACGTGAATGGTCTCTACAGAGCACCCCACTTTCGGCTGTGACTCCTATTTTCGGGATACAAGAAGCCTTGGAGCTGATCAACTAGCTTAAATTTCTTTTAGCTGCATTTTTTGGAGTTCAAAGACTTTTAAGCACGAACCGGGACCCTGTCAAAAGCCCCGGCAGGTCGGTTCTGGACGTTGACCCACTACAGTTACTCAGACCCCTCTGCCTGCAAGAAAAAAAAAGGTGAGTGGAAGCCTCCTTTCGCGGCGGGTGGGTTCCTGGAGTTCCGCCGGGGGTTCTCACCGGTTGCATTTGGCCGGCGCGGCACAGCTCTCGAGGATAGAGACGGCGCGGGTGTGTGTGCGTCATGAGCACGGCTCGGTGTTCCCGCGGCCACGTGGTGTGGCGCGCGGACTGCGGGGGGCTGGACACAGTCACCCAGGCGCAGCAGCAGGCAGGCAGCTTTGATCTGTTTCAAAGCGGTGGCACGGAGGGTTTTTTTGCGGTTTTTTGCTGTTTTTGCCCGTTTTTGCCGCCGGGTCGGTCCCTAGAGCGCTGCGGGCGCGACATGGGTTTTACCAACAGAAACGGCAAAATTAACATCGGCTCCGCATCCAGTAAAGCCTGAAAAACGTAGTGTACCTGGCACGTTTTAACAACTAACTCTCTTCCTGTGTTTTTAACTGTAGTGGGGTAGATATAGCGGAAAATTGATAAACATCATGGGATTACAGCAATCTGCCTTACAAAAGAGTATAAGAAACCAACTAAGGGAGATATTAAGTTCAGGAAATGTTTTAATATCTAAGAAAAAATTAGCCCGTTTTGCCAGCTGGCTGTCTGCTGAAAAATCTGACGTTGAATTGCAAAATATAAATTCGATTTCATTTTGGGATGAAATAGGGGATTTATTAACTTTAAAAGTGGAAAATGGAGATAAAACAACTTCTGTATTCCTCCCGATTTTCTTACAAATTTGGAAACTTTTAATTCAGACAGAAAACAACAGACAGCAGCAGCAAAACGGTTCAGACTCACCTTCCCTTCCCCGAAAACCCTATAACCCGGACCTGGAGGGGACCCACGGGTCTCCCTGGGGGGTGCAGGGCGCCCATCATGTCTGTGACTGCTCTGAGTCCCTGGGTCCTCCCTGGTAACCCGATTCTGATAATTTTTCGAAAATTGTCAGAGCTCCTTCCTTGTTCCCTTCCCACCTGGGCCACGGCCGCGTGGCTACACCTGAAGGTGTCGGGGTCCCAGATAGCTCTGGCCATGCGATACAGCCCGTAGGGGGGGGGTCCCATATGGTGGCAGCCACGAGTTTTCTCCTTCATCCCCCAACCCCCTTCACCCTCTTGTCCCTGCCCCTAAGCCTGTCCCCTCCCATAACGCATCCCTGCCCTCGGCTCCACTGCCCTTTCCCGCCTGCAAGAACTCGCCCTGCACGGCACCAAGCGACCCTGCCCACAGGTGTTGGAACCCTGAATCCCACCACCCCTCCCCCGCTCCGGTTTCACATTCCTTCCTTCCAAGCTGCTGCAAGGTGGGGGAGGGCAGTGGAGCCCCTGCTGAGTTCAGTGCCAGTGGGGGTGGGGGTGGGGAGGGATCAGCTCACAGCCCCTGCGGGACGGATGGTGTCCCCGGGGTGGAAGGGGGTGGGCAGCCTCCCGGGCCAGGTGAGGGGGGGATGCCCAGCCCTGAAAGTCAACACCAGGAAAAAGAGTATATATCATCAGTTGCTCCTGTAGTTTATCTTGGTAAGAGGAATGGTAGAAGAAGTTATCAACCTTTGTCCTATCAAGATAAAAAAGGAAATTTGTAAAGTACAGAGAGAATTTGGTAAAAATAGTGAAATCTTTAAAGGCATGATGAGAGCCACCTTTAACTCAAACGAACTGGTTCCATATGATATCAAAGAACTTTTCCGATGTCTGTTAACTCCTTCAGAATATGATCTATGGGAAAGCCTTTTACTAGAGCTTTTAAAAAGCTCAGATGATGCAAAAGATGCTGATAATAATGACATAACATATGAACACCTATGTGGGGAAAAGGATTGGCATTGCCCAGAAAGCCAAACCAGAGTACTATCCAAGTCTGTCCTGGATAAAATATGCAATGTTGCAGAAAAGGCTTTTAATCAATTACCAACAGTAGATACTAAAGGCTGTTATGTTAACATTAAACAGTTTGCTTCTGAGAATTTCTTACAGTTTGTGGACCGCATTAGTGCGCAAGTGGAGAGACAGGTGTCTGATCCAGTGGTACAAGCTGAATTAATTAAAGAGATGGCTCAGAGGAATGCTAATGAAACCTGCCATAGGGTTATTCTTGGCCTTCCCCTCGAGCCAGCACCTAGCTTAGCACAGATGATAGAAGCCTGCGCCAGGAAAGCAGTACTGCTCAGTGGACACAAGAGAAATCCAGGACTGGCACACCCAAAGACCATGGCAGCTGTAACACCAGAAGCCAAGAAGCAACCAATGTCAGCAGAGCAACTGCAGCACATCCTCTACTTCCAGTGCAAGCAGCCAGGACACTTTGCCAGAGACTGTCCACACAACCAGAAACAGAAGAAGACCAACAAACAAAAAAACTAGCTTTACATCGCGTACCCGCCATTAACACAATAGCGAGCTCGGCTATAAATGCGGTGGGCTCCACACTCGCAAAGGACTCGCTCTTAATAAACAAAAAGGGAGAGGATGGGATAGAGGGTGTGGGGATGCATGGCAATGAAAATATTAAATGTTCAATTAACAAGGTTTGGAAGCCACTAGGCCGTTTTAGGCTTGTGACTACCAAAGGTTTTCATTTCAGGTCACCTGATTGGACAGTCATTACAGTGGACTTGCCTAACAGTACACAGGACGTGACGTTAAACCACATGAAACTGGACAGTGAGCACTTTGTTGTCGGGGACACAGCACACACACACCCAGAGATTGAGGTAGCTCCCATGACCATCAAGGGAAGCATAACTGGCCTCATTCTCCTGGCACGATGTCCTCTACCACCATATTACCTGGTTGAGGGACAAATCCTTGCCCAGGCCATTCCTGTTCCACAGGAGGTCCCAGTAGATGGAAAATCACCTGAAGTCTACTGGGCAGAAGTGGTTGGTGAGGACAAACCTTCTCTGGCATGCAACCTAACCCGTGCATCAGATCACCTCCATGTGGAGGGGGTACTGGACACAGGTGCTGATGTGACTATCATACCCGAAAGGATGTGGCCCTCACATTGGGAACTTCAGCCTGTGGCTGGCAGAATCCAAGGTGTAGGAGGAGTAAAATTGGCAAAAATATCAAAAAGCATTGTGCAGATTGAGGGGCCGGATGGAAAATTGGCTAGCATCCATCCATTTGTTACACACTATAAATGCCCTCTATGGGGAAGAGACACCATGTCCCAGTGGGGGGTAAAATTGATTATTCCTAAGACTCCTCGGGATTTTTAGAGGCGGCCACTGTACAGAGCCCTACCCAAAAGTTCAAATGGCTAGATGATACCCCAAAGTGGGTAGCACAGTGGCCGATGAGTAAGGAGAAGCTCAGGGCGCTTGAGGAGCTTCTGGGGGAGCAATTGGCTAAAGGCCACATAGAGGAGACCACAAGTGCGTGGAATTTCCCGGTTTTTGTGATAAAGATACTGGGGAAGGACAAGTGGCGGCTGCTCCACGACCTCCGGGATATAAACAAAGTAATTGAGGACATGGATGGGGTCTCTCCAACGTGGAATGCCTTCTCCAACAATGCTTCCCAGAGATTGGCAATTGGCTGTTCTAGACATCAAGGACTGTTTCTTCCACATTCCCCTACACCCAGAAGATGCCCCTCGGTTCGCCTTCTCAGTTCCTACCATCAATCGAGAAGCCCCAATGGAGCGCTACCACTGGAAGGTTTTGCCCGAGGGATTAAAATGTAGTCCCTCCATCTGCCAGTGCCATGTGGCCTCATTACTGTCCCAGGTGCGCGCCCAGAGAGGGGAGGCCATCATCCTGCATTACATGGATGATGTGCTTGTGTGTGCCCCCTATAACTCTCTACTCCAAGACACACTTGACCTAGTGGTTAAAGTTTATCCTCTGCTGGATTTGAATTGCAGGAGGACAAAGTCCAAAGGATGCCACCTTGGAAGTACCTGGGCTTGGAAATTACTGCACGGACCATTGTTCCGCAGAAATTGGAAATTAATTGTAATCCAAAAACCTTAGCAGATCTCCATTCCCTGGCTGGGTCATTGAATTGGGTTAGGCCCTGGCTAGGCCTCACTAATGGGGACCTAGAACCTCTCTTCAATTTACTGAAGGGGGAGAGAGAGCTGCTTTCTCCCAGGGAACTGACCCCAGAGGCAAAGACGGCAATCAAAAAGGTTCAAAAGACTTTAGCAGAGAGGCAAGTTCACGGTTACCAGCCCGAGCTGCCCTTCAAATTCATTGTCCTAGGAAAACTGCCACACTTACATGGGTTAATATTCCAATGGATCAAGGAGCAGAGAGAGTCACTCTTAATCATAGAGTGGGTCTTCCTCTCCCACCAAAGATCCAAATCTATCACTAAGCCACAAGAGTTAATAGCTCAGCTGATTCAGAAAGCAAGGATGAGACTGTATGAACTAGCTGGTTGTGACTTCACATGTATTCACCTCCCTGTTAAACTGTCTGAGGAGAGAAGGAACTCTCCTGAAAGAATGACTAAAGAGATATTTGAGCACTTGCTCCAGAGCAATGCCAGTCTCCAATTAGCCCTGGACAGCTATAGAGGACAAATATCAGTCCATGCCCCGTCTCACAAGCTGTTCAATGAGGAATTCCACCTCATTCCTCATGAGAAGAGGAGTCGGAGACAACTCAAAGCTCTCACAGTGTTCACGGACGCATCTGGGGCGTCCCTCAAGTTGGTGATGACTTGGAGAAATCCTCAGACTCAGCATTTGGAAGTTGATGTTGAGTTTGTGGAAGTATCACCCCAGGTAGCTGAACTGGCAGCAGTCATGAGAGCCTTTGAGAAGTTCTCAGAGCCAATCAACTTGGTAACAGACTCAGCCTATGTAGCAGGGGTAGTGTCCAGGGCGGCGCAGGCAGTGCTCAGAGACATCGAGAATGAGCAGCTTTTCAGGTTGCTTTCCAAATTAACTTATTTGATTTCTCATAGAGAACACCCATTCTATGTGATGCATGTGAGATCACTCCCAGATTTGCCAGGCGAAATTGCAGAAGGGAACCGTCAGGCAGACTCCCTTGCAAACCCACCAGAACAAGCAACCCCAGCAGAACAAGCACACTTTCCTGACATCTTCCAACAGGCAAAGCTGAGCCACCAGCAGTATCACCAGAATACACCAGGTCTAATGCGTCAGTTCCAGCTAACACGGAGTCAGGCTAGAGACATTGTGCGCACCTGTCCCAAGTGCCAGCTCCAGACCATGCCCTCAATGGGCATGGGGGTAAACCCCCGAGGTCTTGGCAGTTGTGAGGTATGGCAGACAGACATCACACACATTCCTAGTTTCGGTCGCCTCAAATATGTGCATGTTAGCATTGACACATATTCAGGCGCAGTCTATGCCTCTGCTCACAAAGGAGAAAGGGCAATGCACGCCAAACAACACCTAGTGCAAGCCTTTTCAGTATTGGGGATCCCTAGGGAAGTCAAAAGTGATCAGGGCCCAGCATATAAGTCCAAGCAGTTCCTGGAATTCATCCAGCAGTTGGGAGTGGAACATAAAACTGGCACCTCTCACTCCCCCACAGGCCAAGGTGTTGTTGAGCGAGCCAATCAGACGCTCAAGCAGGTTTTGGCTAAACAGAGCAGTTCAAATGCGTGGATGTCTCCACAGCAGAAGCTCTGCAAAGCCATGTTTACTATCAATTTCCTGAATTGTTCATTTGAGAAGATGAGTCCACCTGTGGTACGTCTCTTTAACAGTGGTAAACAGTTCAAGTTATCCCAACATCATCCAGTTTTGATTAGGGACCCAGAAACCTGGGAAATCAAAGGTCCCTATGAGCTCATTACCTGGGGGCGTGGCTATGCGTGCGTACCCACTCCCTCAGGCCCTCGGTGGATTCCCCAAAAGTGGGTGAAACCGTATGTCCCCAAACATCCTGCTTCAGCTGAGGGGAATGAGGAGCAGGTGGTTGTGGCTTCAAAAAGAAGACGCCACCGGAAAAAAGAAAAAGAAATCCTCCTAAAGGATGGCATTCCGGCAGATAGAGACTTTTAACAGGTTTTATAATGTTTGTCTTTCCTTTTAGAGAAAAGCTTCTTTTTTCTCAGTCCCGTGATGAACCCCATCCAAGCTGTCTTCCTGGTTAACACTGAACAGTCTGGCAACTGCATGGATCGTCCCTCAACCACATCAGAACATTTGGGTGACCCTGGCACAGACGCTCCAACAAGAAAACATATGTCTGTCCACAGCAGCAACAGCAAACCCTATGTCCACCTGCCTGGTAGGAATCCCATTGAAGGCTGGAGAATATTCAGCCAGTTTTGAAACACAAATGTCCAATGAAATTCCTGAGTCACATACCATTTCATCACACAAAAATCATAGGCAGCAATCTGGAGTAAGTAAAAACCACATAGTGGAGTTGCTGCCAAATTTGCCAAAGCAGCTCAGGAATCCCAAGAATTAGAGCTGTTAGGTTCCTACCCAGCACAACATTGCATTCACATTAGGATCTGCCCAAAACCTTCTAGCATAAAAGAATTCCACAACATAATGCAATATCGTGGGGAATTCACTGCCAAAAGGTGGTGCAATACTATAAGCCATATTGCAGCTGATACCCCAACTTATTCAAGCCCCAAAAGCCTCCCAAAGGGATTGTTCTTAATTTGTGGGGACCAGGTGAAGAACCCCATTTTAGGGCCGAGAAAAAGCCTCAAAAGATTTCCTGGGTGTGTGAACAGTGCTGCTTCCTCTATGGCTTCAGAGCTGCTGCTAAGATCTTCAGGAAGGAGAGCGGTATTGTACCAATTTTTAGATGGTTTTTAAAGTTGTAAGTGCTTGGCTATCTTAAACATCTGAGTTCCTACAACTTTGAATGAGATCAAATCTATGAGTGAAGAGATGATGGTGCAGACCAACTTCTGATTCCGGTGATCCAAGAATCTGCACTACTACTTTTACCTTCTGAATAAGGCATGGATGTGATGGTATGCACAGTAATACTGATGTGCTATGGTTTTTGAATGATAGCAGTCTTCCTTTGTCCCATTCCTAAACCGTGGGCATTATTTGCCTTAACCTTGTTCAGTAGGGACATTATTCTATATTCTTACATGAAGTGAAAAGCACTCTTTTTCCATACCTTCACACAACAGCATTAAAACAAGGCCTAAGTAGTACAACCAATGTTCAAAGATGCTTTACCTTTTAAGTTGACGATACAAAATTCATACTTTATTCTAATTTGATCTCAAGAAGAAAGGGTGTTCTCCAAATACTCCTTCAGCTCTTCCTCACAGCTCACCGTTTTCCTTTTTTTAAAAATTGTATCCAGATCACTTTCATCATCTATGGCCACATAAAAAAGCTAGTAAAAATGGTTTCGTAAATACTAAAATCTCCCCCACTATTTAGGATTCAAGGAAGTTAATTATGCACATATATTCTACACCCAGAAGAGAAAGCTACCTCAGCAAAACTCATCGCCTATGAAAATCTTCCTAGATAATGAACACCTCTGACATTGCCACCCCAAGTTGCTTGTTGAAATAATGAGAACCTCACATCCAATCAGACTCTAGACCTGCACAAGATCTCGTAATTGCAACTTGCAGCCACTTTCGACAGAAAGCAGCAGTGATCTCTATCACTGTTGCCATACCAAGAATAAGACAGGACTGTCCATTCAGCGTGAATCAAGCAGTTAGCAGAAATGCACCTGACAGAATGAAACTGAAGAGTAGAAATTCCCATCTAAAAGTCAAAGATTACATTTTTAATTTTATAGCAGGTATTTTGAATTTCAGAGGGCTCTTTGCATTAAGAAGTCCTGTCCTTATAGCTGTTGGGGGTTGGATTGTTCCCCTTTTCTTTCTGTGGAATTCCTCCCATTGTTATGCCAAGTAATTGTGGCTACACCTTGAAACGACAGATAATGTTCTCTCGTAGAGGTATGGGGAGAGGGCGACGTGGGGGGGGGAACCGGAAAAGGAAAGGTGGGATGGGGGGTCTGGAGCGGGGCTCTCGCTCTCCTTTGGCTCGTGGAGTGGGAAGGCCGCCTGGGCTCCGCTCTGGCATCTCCCCCTGCCATCCCAGCACTGAGATCCACGCTCCCTGCCTTTGGACATCGCTCTGCTGCTCTCCCATCTCACCCTACTATCTCCGGACACTCTGCTGAGCACCACGACCGACACCGTGAGGGGGAGTCACTTTCCCATCCCCTCTCACCCCCTGCGCCTCCGCCGCCATCACTCCAGCCCTCTTCAACTGCGCGGGACCTGCCCTGCCCACAGCACCGGTAACTGAGCGCAGGGAGACGGCCTGCGGCCAAAAGGGACTGGAGTGGAGCTAGACTGTTCTGTTGCCAATTTTTATACCTGTTGTTGTTTTCTGCCTTCTTAGATACCAGTAAAGAACTGTTATTCTTATCCCCATATCTCCTGCCTGAAGGCATCTGATTTGGACCTAAAATAATTAAAAGGGAGGGGGGTTGCACTCTGCATTGCAGAAAAGGGGCTCTTGCCTTTCCTTAGACCATACCTGTCTTTCAAACCAAGACAATAGCACACCCTTGTTTTTATGTTTCTACCTGTATTATGGCCATGTAGCCGTCTCCTTAAAATCACTCCAAAGAAAAACATTGAAGTGAACAAGTTCTTTCTAAACTGCTCGAAGGTGAAATGAATGAGTAAGAGGATATGTAACATGATAAAAGGCTGCCTGGAATTTTACGACTGGTATCCAACACGGTGTCTTCTATCTGGAGAGTAAAAAAAAATCATTCTCCAAGTAAACTGGTAAGAACGCGGATTCTCAATCTTCTGTTTATTCTGGCACCATAAAGCACCAAATCACATTCTATAATTTATCCCTTTAGAAACAACTGCCCGACTTTTTTTTTGTATAGTAAAGATTGGAAGACATTTGGGAGATCATTTCCAGCTATTCCTAAAGTCTGATCGTAAGCAGGCACGGCCATACGTCATTCATGGTTATCATATGTATTTCAGATAGAAATGATCATAAAAATACAATCTATTTATATTTCAAATAATAAACACAAGATTTATGAACACTTCCACATGAAACTCTTCCACACCAAACTGTATCTTGGGAGTGTTTTGTCGCACTATGGACCTCTTTTAAAGGTGACATCAATAGCCTACCACGCAGAAGGCATTGCAGGTGGGAGCACAGGAAGAACAGACTAATCCCAAGGAGTGATGAAAATATATGTAATCAAATAAAAGAAACGTACATCCACGTGCTCCACTTCTTCAAACCGACATTTAGTTTCTCAGTCATCTGAAGCATGTTGGAGTGCACAACTTCAGCATCTTCTGCTGTGCAAATATTCATATCCAACAGGGTCATCTGCAGGAAAAGAAGAACAAATTATTGACATGCACAGAAGAAATACTGATTTCATGTAGGACAGCACTCCCTTCATAACCAGCATTTGTTACGGCTTTTCCACATTTCAAGTGCAAATACCAACTACTACTTTGAAAACAAACGGATGGCTCACTTTTTGAACAGAGTAAGGCAGAGGTTAAAAAGGAATTCCACTTGTTATCTCAATGTTTGGTGCATCCTCAGACGCATTTTACTCGAATGACACATTGGACCACGGCTATCACAGCCAAAAGCTGTGGCACTCAACTTGCACATCTGCCCTTTCTCCTGACATTTGCCCTCGACCAGCTCATACTGGATGCTCATTTTCCCCACTCAGTCCAGATTAGGGCTGTCTGAATGCTATGGAACTGACCACAGTCAAAATTCCCATCTTTCATAGTGCAGTGTGACATGGAAACATGACAGAGGCCATGTGCTGAATCCCAGCACACGGAACAGATCCCAGCAGTGCCTACAGACCTTTGCCTACAGACACCAGACACTACCAGCCAAAGAAATCAAGACATTTTCATACACAGCTCTTTATCATTATGCTTCAAAGTAGCAAGGTACTTACAATCGCTACCAACTTCTTTGCTGCCATACAGGCTACAAACATCCCAACAGGATGTGCTCTGGAGCAAGAGAAGGCAGACACAGAGAGGGAAGGCATGCTGCAAGGACACAGAGAAAGGAAGTATCTCCAATACTTCCCCTCTTCTTCTCATACTTCCCCTCTTCTTCTCCAAGAGTTAAAAAGGAGTATTTTTGCATGATTGAGAAGGGATCCATGTCAAAATTAGCTTTTGATTTCCCCCAGATTCATTCTAACCAAGCCTTTCCTGCTAGATCTCACCATACACTGGTGTTTGTACTGGCCAAAGGAAAGCCATGCCACAGGCACCTTCTTTGGCTCTTACTGCCACCTCCAAGCAACTGAGAAGGGATGTGGGAACACACGGAACAAAGAATAGAGCAAACATGCACTCTCAAAGAAACTGTCTGCCTCATCATTGCCCGGGAGAAAAGAAAATATTGCTTGAATTCCAGACTGTTCTCAGGATTTCCCGACCTACCTAGACTTTTGTTTCAATTCTCCAGAGTTCTGCACCATTCGTTTCCATCAGATTTGGCACGTGTTGGAGGCAACAAGGTGCTATCAAAGTAGGAAACAAGAGTCAGGTATCCTAAAATACAAATCACTCAGTACTTCAAATATAAAATTATGAATCCAAATATCCATACTACTGGGCTTTCTTTTATTTACAGCCATCTTGGCAATGATAATAAACCTGAGATTGTTGTTGTTCAAGGCCAACAGTTTACTGCCCGATAAGGAACTAACTGTCATCTACCTTGTTCCTACATCCACTGTAAAAAACCTCCCTGTAAAGATCGTAATGCATTGCACCCACACCAATGTGTCTTGTGTCCAGGATGGATATTCAAAAGTAGCAATGTTCGATTTCTATAAAGACTCCTCTCTTAATTTATTACGCAAATAAAATCCCACGCCACGGAGAAAAAATGCCTTGAAAAAAGCACCAACTTCTAGCTCTCCACCCATCTTTGCCCATTTCTACTATGTTTCAAGATTTACTTCTGCTGTCCTCCATTTTTAGAGCCTGGTCGCCACCTATTAAGTGTAGCTGGGGCACTGAAAATCAAGAATGCATTTTTTCCATTCAAAAGAGCTGTGCAGAAATAGATGTAGACCCTGCCTTATTGCTGCATTTAGCAATCACACATTGACAGGAAGCAAAGTGCATTTTGTAGCCAAGTCCTTCATTAACTCCAGCAACAATTGTTTTCCTTTATGCTATACCCTCTTTTGCCATACCCGATATATTGCAAAACCTTCAGTCTCTGTTCACTGAGTACCATCTGCTCCTTTATCAACTTTTGCATTTCCATATTCACAGTTGGGGGATTCTGTATTTCTTCACTTGCCATAAATTCTCTGCAGGACAGAAAGTAGATATGTAGAATGGAATCACATGATATATGTGATATCATACGTGATATGACGTAGAAAGAAAAAATGATCAAGTATTACTATGATAGAAACCAAAAGTGAACACTAGCCTCTTTGTGTTGCTCATTGTCCAAAAGAAGACTGCCAAATTTCTGACCTGAAACTCTGAACTACACACTTCTTTTGCATGAGCTTCCAGTCCTTTACTCTCCCTTGCCATTTCAGTTCATGCCATTTTTCTTTCTCAAGCTCTGATTTCATTCGATTCAAGAGTAGCTTGGCAGTTGCCCTCTCATTATCCAGCAGTGCTCTGTTTACGTTCTGTGTATTAAAAAATAAAACCAGAAGTAGAAGCAGAATACAACATGCAAAAACAAACAAAACATTGTCTCCTATACAGAAAATGTGGGGAGAAAAGAACACAAATGATAAGAAATACCATGCCAAGTAGAATTTTCTTCTATATTTCAGTGATTGATAGGCAGAAAAAATGAATTTCATTTGGGGAAAGAAAGACATTCTAGGAATATTCAGACTTCTATCTTGCCCCAGGTAAAACATTTACCATGGCCTTAGTGTTAATGAGCTCGTGAACATCAGCTGCCAAGAGGAAGGATATTTCCTCCAGTTTCACAGAATACTTGGTCAGTACATCTGCTATTTGTGCAATCAAAGAATACAGAAAAGCAACAACAATGAAAAGTAGAACTCAAATATCAATTTCCCAAGTTAAAATCTACATGAACAAGACAATTTTTCCATTCAAGTGAATTCGATTTAATTAATTCATTAACTACATAAGTATCATTCTCACGTTCAAGAATAGAATTCAAAGAATCAACGTTGCTTCATCTGAGACATTGAAGCCTGAGTAGATCCCAACTTCAAATCTATTAGGACGGCATGAAAGCAATACCTGCTATATTTAGTACATGTAAACTACAAAGACATCTAGAACAGCTCTAAAAGATGAACAAACCCATGAACTTTGAAGGAGACGCTAGCAAGAAATGCGAAAATAGGCTTTATCTGCCCAGGGCTTTTCCCAAAAGCTTGGGCACTCCTTGGCGTCAGTGAGAGTCTCTGTCTCATTATTCAGCAGCTGGCTTAGGGTAAAAAAGGATGCATGCAATCACTTCATTCCTGTTCATGACATAAACTTACTGCATCATCACGGAAGCCATTTACTTGGAAATATAGCCTAAAAAATAGGTGTCAGACTGGGTACATATCTAGATTGCTATGAGCAAAACCAATTTCTTTTTAACCGGAAAGCCATACAATATGCCTGCCATGGCAAATATTAGTCTACTAGCCCTGCACTTCAACGGGCAGTGAGCAGTTCATTACACCAAATTTACGTTTGGCGAGGAGACAGTCTATTTATTACAAGCCCCTAGATCTAGAACCAAAAATTCAGGAGTTGCTCATTCCCAATGAAAATCTGTCCATTTCATACCTTTGGGGTTTTATGCTTCTGTTCTTTACCTGCCTTGAATGTGGCTTTCTTGTGAAGTCACTGATGGGTGTTTTTCCAAGACATTTCTGCTGATTACACGGTAATTGCATGGCATCAGCAGACATCTCTGCATGTCTCTTTAAAGTATGCTTTTTACTCTTCTTAGAGAACCTTGTCTTCTTCTTTCCTTCACCCAAAAGGTGGGCTAAGTGAGCCTTTAAAGAACCATCATCTCAACAATTAGATTTCTTTCAAACCTACTGAATGGAGAACAGCCACAAAAAAATTTACAAAAACCTAGTACGCGAAAGACAGCAGAAGAGAAAGGTAAAATAATGAATCCTACATGCCACATGCATAACTCTCTTCATTCAAGGCTATTTTCACAATGAGAAAAAAAAAAAATCACCTTTTAGTCAGAGAGGAAAAGTGGAGTAAGTGGATTGTGTTGCTTTGCTTACACTTACCAGAAAAGTCAACAGCAGAGTTGAAAACTCCTGAAGCTGGCTAACTACACCTCTAAATGTTTTACTGCTGTGTTATGATTCTGTCTTCAGTTAATAGAACCTGATATACAACAAAGAGATGGGAGCACATGGAGATGCATTGGAGAGCCTATGCTGGAGGTAACACATTCAATTTCTACTCAAACAAATCCAAATTAGAAAATTTGAAAATGACCTGGGGCCATTTCAACAGCCAGAAAACTGACTAACACAACCAACCTTTGGCTTTTATTCAATCCTTTGCTTGTTTTACCTGGGCCTTGAAGATCTGTCTGCAGCCTTCCTCTCTGTAAATATATCTCACTCGTCCTATTGAGAACCCATGGCTCATCACAGCAGCTTGGCGAGGCCGGCTTCCAGAAGAACTGGCAACTACAAGCTGGGAGCCAAGAGATACAACACTTCACTTGGAAAAGGTCCTTCCATGAATCCCAGAATCCCAGAATGGTTTGGACTGGAAGCGACCTTAGAGATAGATTATCTTCTTCCCACATCCTGACATGGGCAGGGACACTTTTCCAGTAGTCCAGGTTGCTCCATGTCCACTCCAGCCTGGCCCTGGACACTTCCTGCCATGGGGCTCCCACACAGCCTCTTTGAGCAACATGTGCCAGGCCTCAGCACCCACACAAGGAAGAATTCCTTTCCAATATCCCATCTACCCCAGCCCTCTGGCAGTTTGAAGCTATTCCCCCTTGTCCTGTGAGACCAGACCCTTTTCCAAAGTCCCTCCCCATCTATCTTGGAGCCCCATCAGGCACTGCAAGGGGCTCCAAGGTCTCCCTGGAGCCTTCTGTTCTCCAGATTGGACACCCTCAGCTCTCCCAGTCTGTCCTAGAGTAGAGGAGCTACAGCTTTAAAAGCAGCTTAGCAGCCTCCTCCCCGTGAAACTCGACGCCACCGCTGGCCTTCCGGGCCCTACGGATATCGTTTCCGGTGTCGCTCAGGGTCACTCCCGGCTCTCTCCCCCCCTCCATGGGGCCCTCAGGTGATGCCGCTCGGACGCCACTCCTGCCGCTTTCAGACCAAGGCGGGGCGCGGGGCCAGCCCAGCCTCATCCACAATCCACAGTGTCCTCGGCGGCTGCTGCGGGCTCATGGTGGCTCATACACCTGGAAGCAGATGTGACAATTGATAAAAGATTCATGTTAATCACGAAAGCATTGGGGTTTGCATAAACCAGAATACTAAGCTCTGAAGTGAAGCATGGACACTAGATAAAGGAAATTATATGATTGAATAATTCTGTTTAAAATCACCTTGTTATGTTATATTCTGTTGTATTATGTTACATTACATTATGTTATATTATGTTATGCTTTTCAAATAAGTTGTATCGGCTACCAGCTTGCGAAATCTGACTTCCCAAAAAGCCCTTCCTGCCTTTGTCTGGTCAATACTGCTTATCTCAAGGACCAGACTTCCAGAACTTCTCTGGTGGTTATCTACAAGGACCAGATGGCTATCTGTGACTGATGATCGCCCGGAGGCTTTGTGAATTTGTGTAAGGATGTTTATTCGACCACCACTGCTTACCTGGCAAAATTATGACAGCAAAAAACCCCAAAAATTATTGATTACAACGAGGAACCACAGTATAAGAAGAGGCTGCAAACCAAGGTTCGGTGGAGCGTGGAGTGGGCGGTGACCCCTCGTGTTCCCCAGCGCACTGCTTGCTCTTTCTAGATCAAATAAAGCAATCCAAAATTTTGATGAATATCGAGACTTTTGTCTCTCATTTATAACAATTTGGTGCCGAACCCCGGGGCGTCCTTGGAGCCCTGAGAGGCACTGCGATTTCAGGGAGGCGCCCCACTGCTCTGGCCCCGGTTTGTCAGTGATTCTCAGGACCCATTGACGTAATGCACCATATAGACTGAGCAAGGAACATCTCCCCGGAAGACCGCGGCAAAATCACCTGTAATTCTTGTGCACGAAGACTCAGACAGGAGCATCGGACTGTGAGTATCTGTCTGGTTTGGTGGGGATGACTGTGTGTTTGTCTGAATGAGACGTGGCCTTTGCTGCGAAGCGAGAGTGGAGTCCTGCTATCTGCGTTTCCAGCATCCCGCGAGGGACCTGGCCGGTGACCGGACAAAATGAGTGAGCACAAAGGGAGAGACTGATTTTCTTGTCCTAGCCCAGGTAGAGGCTAAGTCCTTCCCATCCTAGTCCAGGCAAAGGCAGGACCCGGGAACGGAGGGGGCGGGGGGGGGGGGGCTGGGAAGGGGGAGGAAAAGAAAATCAGATTGCAACACACCAGTAGTCACGGAGGGAGAAGGGAAAAGCTGCTTTTCCCATCCCAGCCCAGGTAGAGGCGGGTTCCAGTCCATCCTGACCCAAGGAGAGGCAGGGGTTCGGGCAGAACACATCGGGGAGTACAAACACCTCAAGACAGTCCCTTGAGGTAAAAATGGGAAAAAGAGGGAGTAAGATTATGAGTCCCAGGGACCCACGAAGAGGTTCAAGTTCATTTGGTCCACAAGGAGACTGGGAAAATAAAGACAAGACAAGTAGGTTGCCAGAAATACCACCAGGCAGCCCTTTGGGAGTAATATTAAAATGTTGGGACATAGGGGTGGTATACAGAGGGAAAAGTAAAGAAAAATTGATTCAATATTGCATGGTGGAGTGGACCAGAGAAATGATCCCTAAAGATAACCTATACTGGCCCATGTTCGGATCATTTGAGGGTTGGATTTGTGGGGCATTAAACACATATGTGGCTCATAAAGAACCATTTAACAGAGAGGAATGTGAGTATGCTGCCCTGTGGGCAAAACAGTCCAAGCCATCCTTGATATATACTTTAAAAGAAAAAGAGGATGAAGATAAAAAAAAGGTTACCTGGGAACCCCTCGATAATCTCCCACCTCCGTATAATACAGAAAATACCGGAGACCCCCCCCCCCACGCACCCACTTCTCCTCCTGGTACTCCCATAGCTCTAAGAACTCGCTCCAGTCAAAGGAATACCAGGAGAGATAGTATCACCAGAGAGGAGGGAGATAACAATACAAAGGCTAGCCTTTACCCCCTGTGGGAAGTTCCATTAGCAGGACAACAGGCTGGCTTAATTGGATTTGTAAATGTTCCCTTGAACACATGGGAAGTGAGAAACTTTAAAAAAGAAATGGGAAAACTATTAAAAGATCCTATAGGGGTATCAGAGAGACTAGATCAATTCCTCGGACCAAGTATGTATACTTGGATGGAATTACAATCTATATTAAGTATCCTATTCACCACGGAAGAATGGGAAATGATCAGACAGGCTGGAATGAGGGTATGGGACCGGTAGCATCAGATTGAACCGAGGGGAGACCAGAAATGGCCATTAAATAATCCTAACTGGGTGTCTTGGTTTAATTTTGACTTTCCCGGCCAATGCACCAAATTAATGTCTTGAGTTTGAGTTGCCAATTTGAATAAACTTATTTTTCCTGTTGTGAGACAGAACCAGGAGCAAAAGAGCAAGGCAGGCCTAAAACTTGAGAGAGTATAAAAGAAAATTTATTAACTACACAAACAAAAAGAGAGGAAAAAAATTTCAGAATAAGATTTTTTAGATCACTCCTTCCCTCCCTCTCCCAAACTTCATAACAACAAAACAAACATATAACAAATACTTCGGTCAGTGCCCAATTTAGTCTTTCTCAGTTCACTTCTGGAGAGAGAAGCCTCTTCTTGTTGAAGTTGTAGGGATTTTTCTCACAAGAAGGAAAAAAACAGTTCTCTTGTGGTTTTATCTTTCACGATTTGCATCCGCCCGGGAACCTGCAACCGTGACGCTCCTCCCAACTCTACAGCCGTCCCAAAGTTGTAGATGTGGGCCATGTCTGCTCCATGGGGTATTACTTTTAAGAATGAAATGTTCACCAGCAAAGATTCTCTCTGTCTCCTTTCTCCCTGCTCAGGCTTCATCTCAGAAAACCAAAATCCCCTTCTTTTTTCTCAGGGCAGAAATTCTCACCACAGGTGCTTTTTTAGTCAAATCATCTATTAAATGGAACATTTCCATCCCCCCATGTCTCTTTCCATGGTTTATAGGAATATTCAGTACATCAGGTCATTCCTACAATTTCACAAAAAGATTTTCAGCCATTTCAGCATCTTCTCATTCTCCTTCCATCTTAAAAACTTAGCTCTTACATCACTGAGTTCAGAAATCTTCTTATTCCCTTTCATATTCAAAAGAAAGGCTGGAGGCTTTGCAAATCTTATCTGAACACTAAAGAGTTAAAGTTTAACGCAACTACACGAGTTGGGCCAGCCTCAGGCTGTGCTGGGGAGGGCAGCTGAGGTGTTAATCAGCCTTTCTGGGGCTGGGCTGCAGCCCCACACTGCTCATGGCCACCCGGGCAGGCCCGGCCCGGCCAGCAGCAGCAAGAGTCGGCCTCCCCTCCCACGCCAGAGCCGCAGGCCTGTGGAGGAGGAAGCCGTGAAGGTCTTATCACACAACTTTTTCTCCCCCCGGCCATCGGGTCCCCTTGTTGGCAAACGGGGCCCAAGCGGCCTCCCGAGCCTCCCCCCCCCGCATGGGGGAGGGGGAAGCTCGGGTTGATGTTACCTGCTCAGCCTCCGGAAAGACCAAGAGAGTCAGTTCCGGATTACCTTCCTCAAAATGTGTGTTCACGGAGCGAACTAACTTTCTCTAATTGGCTGTTGCAGGTATCCCAACCCCCACAGAGGAAATTCCCTTAGGAAGAATCTCTTGTGAGTTTCTTCTTCCTAAGTCAACCTATAACACTGGGATAATCAGAATGATGTCCATTGCCAGAATATGATGGACTTAAGATGGATACTCGTTAAAGGTATCTGAGAATCAGTTCCTAAAGGACAAAATATTAATAAAGCCTTTAGTGAACAACAAAAAAAGGATGAATCCCCGACTGACTGGTTGGAGCGGCTGAGGAAAGATCTCCAAATGTACTCCGGGATAGACCCTGATACACAAGTGGGTCAGGCACTCCTCAAAACCCAATTTGTTGCTCCATCATGGGGAGATATTAGAAAGAAATTAGACAAGTTAGATGATTGGCAAGATCGGGGGTTACAAGAATTGCTAAGAGAAGCACAAAAAGTTTATGTAAGGAGGGATGAAGAGAAGCAGAAAGCAAAAGCAAAAATCTTTATAGCTGCAGTTCGTGAAACACAGAAAGAAACCCAGCAGAAAGGGGGAGGGAAACCACGAAAACCCCCACCAAAACAAGGAAATGAAGCAGGAAATAATTCACCAAGGCGAACCTGCTTTTACTGTAACAAGAAAGGTCATATAAAGAAAAATTGTAAAGAACGGATACGGGATGAAAAAATGTTCCAGGAAGATGAATAGGGGTGTCAGGGGCTGTATGTATTAGGGACCATACCATCCAAAGAGCCCTTGATAAATTTAAAGATTGGTCCCCAGGGGGAGGAGGTGGAATTTTTAGTAGATACAGGAGCTGAAAAATCCACAATTAAACACCTACCAAAAGGGTGTGAACCTAGTAGAGAAACAGCACTCGTGGTTGGAGCAAAAGGTGAACCATTTCAGGTCCCTATTATTAAAAATGTGCAAATTGAGACCCAAACCAAAAGTGAATTAAAAGATCTGCTGTTACTGCCAGAGGCAGAAAACAATTTATTGGGGAGGGATTTAATAATAGCATTGGATTTGAAAATTGAAGTATCCTAAGGTCAGCTTAAAATTTTTGCTTTAACTCAAAAGGACGAGGAGCAAATATGTCCTGAGGTGTGGTACACCTCTGGAGAAATGGGGAAGTTAAAAATGAAACCTATCAAAGTGAAAATCACTGATCCCAATTTGCCTATCCGAGTTCATCAATATCCAATATCACTGGAAGGGAGATGGGGCCTTAAGCCTCTCATAGAAAACCTTTTGCAACAGGGGGCTTTGGAACCATGTATGTCCCCACATAATACTCCTATTCTGCCTGTCAAAAAGACAGACGGGAATTACAGATTGGTACAGGATTTGAGAGCTATAAATCAGCAAACTGTTACCAAATTTCCCGTAGTAGCAAACCCTTACACACTCTTAAGCCAGTTGTCCCCTGACTACACTTGGTATAGTGTAATAGATCTAAAAGATGCCTTCTGGGCATGCCCATTAGAAGAAAGTAGTAGAGATTACTTTGCCTTTGAATGGGAAGATCCTGATAAGGGCAGGAAACAACAACTGCTTTGGACAGTATTGCCTCAGGGCTTTACAGAATCCCCTAATCTCTTTGGACAAGCCCTAGAAGAATTAATGCAGTCTTTTGAGTCACCAGATGGGGTGAAATTGTCACAATATGTAGATGATCTATTAATAGCAGGAAAGGATGAGAAATCTACTAGAAATGGGACTATAAAACTTTTAAACTTTTTGGGACAACAGGGATTGAAGGTATCCAAAGCCAAATTACAGTTCACAGAACCAGAAGTAAAGTATTTGGGACATTGGCTAAGTAAAGGGAAAAAGAAATTGGATCCTAATAGAATCTCTGGAATATTAAGTCTGGGACCTCCAAAAACCAAAAAAGAAGTGAGGAAAATTTTGGGATTGCTGGGATATTGTCGCCAATGGATAGAGGGATTTAGTGAGAAAGTAAAATTTCTATATTAAAAACTTACCACTAATCGCCTAAAATGGACAGAAGAGGATGATAAAAGTTTTGAAAAGGTCAAATATGCTTTAATTCAAGCCCCTGTACTCAGTCTCCCAGACTTGGAGAGACCATTTCAGTTATTTGTAAATACCTCTGATCAAACAGCATATGGGGTACTCATCCAGGAATGGGCAGGCAATCGAAAGCCAGTGGGATTTTATTCTAAACTGCTCGACCCTGTCAGTCGGGGTTGGCCCACATGCCTCCAGGCCCTAGTGGCCACAGCACTTTTAATTGAAGAAGCCCAAAAAATTACCTTCGGGGCACCCCTAGTGGTCCACACCCCTCATAACGCAAGGGGAATTCTGAATCAAAAAGCTGAGAAATGCTTAACCGATGCCCCAATATTAAAATATGAAGCTATTCTAATCACTTCCCCAGATTTGGAGCTAAAAACAACAACTGCTCAAAGTCCTGCACAATTCCTATATGGGGAACCAGGAGAAAATTTAGAACATGATTGTGTGGATGTTATAGAATTACAAACAAAAATTAGACCTGACTTGGGAGAAGTTGAATTTAAGGATGGAGTAAAATTGTTTATAGATGGATCTTCTCGAGTGGTGGAAGGAAAACGAAAATCGGGATATGCCATAGTAGGAGGAGAAGAATTGAAATTAGTAGAATCCGGACCCTTAAACGCAGCATGGTCCGCTCAGGCTTGTGAACTATTTGCTCTTTATAGGGCATTATCTTATTTAGAAGGTAAAAAAGGGATGATATATACAGATTCTAAGTATGCCTATGGCATAGTCCACACATTTGGTAAAATTTGGGAAGAAAGGGGGTTAATTAACACTCAAGGATGGGGGTTGATATATCAAGAATTAATTGTTAGAATACTAGAGGCTCTTAGGGGCCCCACTGAAATTGCTGTGGTCCATATAAGAGGGCACCAAAAAGGAACAAGCTACCATACAAGGGGGAATAATCTGGCTGACAAAGAAGCAAAAAAAGCAGCATTGGAGCAAAAACCGGTTTCTGTATTAAGTACTACAGTTAAAGATCTCAGCCCCAACCAGGAATTACAGAAGCTATTTACTCCTCAGGAAAAAGAAGCGATAAAAAAATTAAAGGCAGAACAGCATGAGAACAAATGGGTTTTACCAGATGGTAGGGAAATTTTATCTAAGACCCAGGCCAGACAAATTATTGAACAATTACACCAACAAACACATTGGGGAACCAGAGCGCTAGCAGACCAATTTTTAAAATTTTTTGCATGCATCGGCATTTTTGATATTGCAAAGCAGAGCGTACAGGGTTGTTTAACTTGTCAGAAAATTAATAAAAAAGGTATGCGACAAGGTCCGTCAGGAGGACGGAAAACTGCTTACAGGCCCTTTGAAAGAATACAAGTAGATTTTACAGAATTACCAAAAATAGGAAGGTGGAAATACTTACTAGTGAGAGTAGACCAATTAACCCACTGGGTAGAGGCATACCCTGCAGCTAGGGCCACATCACAAGTGGTAGCCAAAATATTGTTGGAACACATAATCCCAAGGTATGGCCTGGTTCGAGCAATAGACTCAGACCAGGGGACGCACTTTACATCAAAGGTGCTTAAGTTACTGACCTCGGCGCTGGGCATCAGCTGGGAGTATAATACACCTTGGCACCCTCAGAGTTCTGGGAGGGTTGAAAGGATGAATCAAACATTAAAACAACAGCTGTCAAAATTAATGATTGAGACTAAAATGCCATGGACAAAGCGCCTCCCACTAGCCCTGTCTAATATACCAACAATGCCAAATTCAAAAACAGGGATTTCACCATATGAAATGCTGTATGGTATGCCTTACCCTAAAGGAGTACACCTTGATCCGACCTTAGTTCAGGACCCTTCTCTTCAGAATTACATAATAACAATCAGCAAAAACTTGGAAGAATTAAGAGAGAAGGGGAGTTTAGCTCAAACTGTCCCTCTAGGATTTGCCATACATAAAATTAAGCCAGGACAACATGTGTTAATGAAAGTATGGAAAGAAGAAAATCTAGCTCCAAAATGGGAAGGACCGTATTTAGTTCTGTTAACGACTGAAACAGCTGTGAGGACAGCTGAAAAGGGATGGACACATGTGAGTAGAGGCAAGGGTCCTGTAACCCCTCCTACTGCAGGTTGGACAGTGACATCTGAGCCTGGAGACCTCAAAGTGCGAATTCGGAAGACTTGATGTCAATACCGGATCAATTCGTCTCAAAGGTCTCCTAATCAGGACTGAAAGTCACCTGCCCCAAACCCGGGTGTAGCCTGTTCATCAAGAAAAGGTGTCCATATTGTACTGAGTTGTTGTGGTGTTATTCCTATGGTGGGTATCCCCCATTCGCATTATGTGTCCAGTGTAGAAGAAATGAATGTAAGGAAACTATTAAAGTATTAATACCCTATCAGCACAAGGAGAAATCGAAATTGATGATCATAACTGGTGGGAGGAATAAGGAAAAAAAAGAGAGCCAGAGCAGAGGTATTGACGAGAAAGTGTCAGAAGGGTTGTGTATACTGTGCTGTTACTGCTGTACCTTGTACTGGAATGTTAAAGCTAAAAGCTGGGACAAAATTAAGAAACACTACCAAAAGAGAAAGACAGTGTGGGAGACCCCAGGACATATTCCCTGCTGCCGAGAAGATTAAACAAACCTCGGCTACTGGCAGCAACCCTGTAGGCCTTGAGGGAGGCAGAGGGATGAAAATGGTCATGGCAGTCATCCTATTGCTAATGATGATAAAAGGAAATAGTGCTGATGCTTGTTCCAAGTGTTACCAGACAATTAAGTATGGCAGACGCACGGTATCCACCCTTGCCTTCCATACACATATCAATTCGGCCTGCTATAATAAACACAACTTAGAAACTTGCACTATTATGGGAAGAAGTTACTGGGTAGCCACCAATTTGGGAAAAGGAGGGTGGGCTCCATCAGCATACCAAAGTTGTCCAGTAGGAGAGACACACCTCTGCTTCACAAAAGAAGGTATGTGGGGATATTCAGATCAGGGAGGAGTGCAAGATCACTACAAGGAAGAATTGATAAAAATATAACTAAGGTGTTCAAAGGAACAAAGACAAACCATGGGGGAAATTTTAACTTGTATGAGAAAATAAAACAACTCAGCTAACGGGACTTGCCCACCTTGGGAAAAAATTTATTTGTAGAATTAATGAAAGAAATCACTACTGAACTGAACTGAACTCACTGTTGGATCTGTGGAGGAATGCAAATGACTGAACAATGGCCATGGAGGGGGGAGGGATTGGGCCCAGAGCAGTTGTTACAGTGGAATCAAACGGAAATATCGAGGGGAGTCAATAGACCTGAAGGGTGGGTTCTAAGTCACGAGGTAATAGGAGAGGTATGTATAACATGTCAGGGAACTAACTTTACCCAATATGTGGGGCACACCCCCTGTAAGACTATCCTGATTACAAATGCAAGCAAACAGTCTTGGTGGCCCAAAGCTCCAGAAGGATATAGGGGAAAGTTAAGTAAAGGTAATTGTATAAAGAACAATTTTACAGGACTATGCTGGTATAATAAAAATAGAGCCAGCCCATATGAAGAAGTAAAAAGTGTAAGGACCTATTGGCAACAACCTGAATCAGTTAAACTAAGCTGGAAAGCCCCAGATGGAATATTTTGGATCTGTGGGAAAAAAGCTTATAATACCCTACCAAAAAGATGGAGAGGGACATGTACTCTAGGGATTATCCAGCCTGCGTTTTTTACATTACCAAAGGAAAAGGGTAATAGAGTGTCAGGAGTTCCCTTATATGAAACTTTGTATCGAAATAAAAGGAGCAGAGGCATAGGGGGAACACAAATCTGGAAGGATGATGAATGGCCCCCAGAACGAATTATTGAATATTATGGACCAGCTACCTGGGCTCAAGATGGGAGCTGGGGCTATCGCACTCCAAATTATATGCTAAATAGAATTATCAGGCTACAAGCCGTGGTAGAAATTACTTCAAACCGGACAGCCCGAGCAATGGAATTGATAGCTAAACAACTTTCCCAAACTAGAGCAGCAGTATATCAAAACCGACTGGCTCTAGACTATCTGTTAGCTGAAGAAGGGGGAGTGTGTGGAAAGTTTAATAATTCTGAATGCTGCTTAGAAATTGATGATAATGGTGAAGTAATTACTAAAATTGCAGAAGAAATAAAACGAATAGCCCATGTACCTGTACAAACCGGGAACTCTATGCTTAATGATAATTGGTGAAATAACCTGTTGGGGGAAACTTGGTGGAAGAAATTAGGATTTATGTTAACATGTGCATTATTAGGAGTACTGTTCATCCCTTGTCTTGTTCCATGCTTCATTCGACTAATCCAGTCGGTGGTTCAAGGAATGCAAGTTGCTACAATACTAATAGACCCTGAGAAGGCAACAAAATTAATGGCAGTACAAAAGGTGCTGACAAAATTTGAAACCAGAACACGAATCAATGGGATAAAAAAAGAGAAGTGGGGAAATTGTGACAATTGATAAAAGATTCGTGTTAATCACAAAAGCATTGGGGTTTGCATAAACCAGAATACTAAGCTCTGAAGTGAAGCATGGACACTAGATAAAGGAAATTATATGATTAAATAATTCTGTTTAAAATCACCTTGTTATGTTATATTATGTTGTATTATGTTACATTACATTATGTTATATTATGTTATGTTTATCAAATAAGTTGTATCGGCTACCAGCTTGCGAAATCGGACCACCCAAAAAGCCCTTCCTGTCTTTGTCTGATCAATACTGCTTATCTCAAGGACCAGACATCCAGAACTTCTCTGGTGGTTATCTACAAGGACCAGATGGCTATCTGTGACTGATGATCACCCCGAGGCTTTGTGAATTTGTGTAAGGATGTTTATTCGATCACCACTGCTTACCTGGCAAAATTATGACAGCAAAAAAAACCCCAAAATTATTGATTACAACGAGGAACCACAGCACAAGAAGAGGCTGCAAACCAAGGTTCGGTGGAGCTTGGAGTGGGCGGTGACCCCTCATGTTCCCCAGCACACTGCTTGCTCTTTCTAGATCAAATAAAGCAATCCAAAATTTTGATGAATATCGATACTTTTGTCTCTCATTAATAACACAGAGGTCCAGAACAGAGGATAATAGCCACACATTTGTGTTCGTCTCTGCACAAGGCGGGCCAGAATTGCCATGACCAGACTTTTCATTTAAGCAAGAGAATACGAATACACCAGCGCCATGGGGGAGGAAACCGCTAAAGATTCCCTCATATATGGTCTCTCAACTTAATGACTAGGCACTTGCCAATCCTTAGGCTACACTAACACCTTTTTTACCTTGAGGGTAAGAAATGCCATTGTTCTGGTGTGCAGCTAAAGGCGCAGCACAGGTAGGCGAGGCCAAAAGCTGGGGCAGTGCCCTTCCTCACACCTTCACTGTGGTATACTCCATGCAGCTAGAGCAAAGCGAGAAGGACACGAGGAAGAAGAAGGCATTCTTAAAGTAGCCCTCTGTCAGCAGCCCTGAAAGGGCGCATAACACACGGCGTCTCGCTGCCCTCCATTCGACATACTCGCAGCTCCCTTTGCCGACTTGCAAAAGTTGCTACCAGAGTAGAGAAGGCCAGATTGAAGAGGAAGTGCCTAGGTTAACCTTCTACTCATTGCACGTAAGCCACGTCCAGCTCCTCACTGCACTCTGTATTTCCCTTCTCCACGGCATTTACCGTGGTGCTCTCTGCAACTCGGTGCATAGAAGTGACCGCCAATGTTTCCACAGCGGGCTGCAAGGGAACCAAGGAGCAGCACAAGCAGCAGTGCTTCATCTTTCTCCTTCCGACTGCTAAGGGCACTTGGGAAGGCAAGTGAGAGGCAGCCACCTTCCTCTCCTAGTAGCCTGTATCGTAGTGCACACAAGCACGGTACTTATGCGGCTTCGTTCTCAGCACTCGCCCACGACTGGCCCCGCTTTCACTCCCCGGCAGCCAGAATCGCTGAAGCTGCGCCACACAGCCAGCAGTGTGCCGGCAGCCAAGTGATCGAGAACGCTGCTTCTGCCCAAGCCCACCTCGGGCGTGCACCTTTGTTCTCAGAGCTCCGTGCAACAGTCTGCCCCTCTCACAGTTCGAATGGAAAAGGTAAGCTTTTCGCCTACGCCCTTCACAGAGATCCGTTGCCTGGATGAGAAGGTCTTGTGGCCGGAGCTCGCCCCCGCCGCGAGGAAGCTGCTATTAGCACCGCATTGCAGGGGCACTTCTCGCTCCTTGACTACATGCTCAGCCCTCTCCGAATTCGCTGCTAGCTCCACGGTCCTTCTCAGCTGCAAGTAGCAGCGCTCACAGTACATAGAACTTTGCATAGACTGAGGACCTGGAGGAACATATCGCACACCAAAATGTGTCAGGACAGAGATGTATTCTACATTGTCCCTTCTCAACACCCAGTTTGTGCTTCTGCTGCTTCTGCTGTTAGGAATCGCTCCTTGAAAGACAAGCGAGAGCGTCTTTCTGGGTGCATTGCACTGAGTGAGAGCTCGCTATGGGATTTGAACTCGGACCCAAGGCAACAGGGCGTGCTTGCCCGCAGAACTGAGGACAAGCTATTGGGCAGAACTGAAACTAACCGCTGGAGATCAGATTTGTCTGGACGGCAGAAGGCTAAGAAAAAAGCCGCTTGCGAGCGCAGTGCAGCGAAGAGCACATGAGCAGCCAAAGAGCTCCTTCACAATCGCTTTCCCTTCTCTGTGCTCTTGCTGCTTGGAAAAGTAGCACACAGCCGTTGCACGCCAGGGCAAAAGCTGGGGCAGTGCTCTTCCTCACACCTTCGCTGTTGTGTATTCCATTGTTGGGGGTTGAATGCTTCCCTTTTCTTTCTGTGGAATTTATCCCATTGTTATGCTAAGTGGCTACACCTTAAGGTAATGTTCTCTCGCAGGGAGGTGGGTGGAGGGAGGGGGGGGGTGAAACCGGAAAAAGGAAAGGTGGGACGGGGGTCGGGAGCAGGCTGGAAAACTCTCTCGTTTGGCTCGTGTAGGGAGAGGACGCCCCGTGCTCGGATTTGGCATCTCCCCTGCCACCCCAGCGCTGAGATCCACGCTCCCTGCCGTTGGACATCCCTCTGCTGCTCTCCCACCTCACCCTACTACCTCGGGACAGTCTGCCAAGCACCACGACCGACCCCGTGAGGAGGGAGTCACTTTCTCCATCCCTCTCACCCCTGGGCCGCTGTCACCGTCACTCCAGCCCTCTTCAACTGCGCAGGACCTGCCCTGCCCCCACAGCACCGGTAACTGAGCACAGGGAGATGGCCTGCGGCCAAAAGGGACTGGAAGGGAGTTATACTGTTCTGTTCTGTTGTCAATTTTTATAGCTGTTGTTGTTTTCTGCCTTGTTAGATATCAGTAGAGAACTGTTATTCTTATCCCCACATTCCCAAGCCTGAAGGCCTCTGATTTGGACCTAAAATAATTAAAAGGGAGGGGGGTTGCACTCTGCATCACAGGAAAGGGGCTCTTGTCTTCCTTAGACCATACCTGTCTTTCAAACCAAGACAGATTTTGGCGCCCGGAACGTGAGGCATTGCCTGAGGGCATTGAGAGAGGGGTAGAAAAGGGGATAACAGTTCTTGGATTACCCAACCTTGTGGTAGGAGACACCATGCTGTCCAGCTTACCCTGGATTGGCCTCCATGTGGTCACTGCTATATCTCTCCCATTTGCAAGCCCTTTTGTAAACATGAGTCTCATAACCAAGGTTACTGTGGCTATTATCCGTTTCATTTTGTGGGTTGATCAGTTGAGGAATTCATGGATTTTTAATTTTCTCTGGAAGATGGCCACATGGATTCAGAGCTATTGCACTCTAAGTGTGTGTATCTGGGGCTACTTCAATAATGGTACTTACTGTGAGGAAGTGGCAGCAGGTGAAATCTTCTCCTAACACATCACACGGTTTTTGAAGTTCACCCCACCAGTCTTCAAGGTGTTCAAATCGGCTTTAAATGCTAATGAAGGCGAAGAACGAAGCCGCAGGCACCGGGTTTGCCAGCGCAGTGCAGCGAAGAGCACACGAGCAGCCAAAGAGCTTCTTCACAATCGCTTTCACTTCTCAGTGCTCTTGCTGCTTGGAAAAGTAGCACACAGCCGTTGCACGCCAGGGCAAAAGCTGGGGCAGTGCCCTTCCACACACCTTTGCTGTGCTGTACTCCCTGCAGCTAGAGCGAAGCAAGAAGGATGCGTGGAAGAAGAAGGCGTTCTTAAAGTATCCCTCTGTCAAGCAGCCCTGAAAGCGCACATATCACACGGCGTCTCGCTGCCCTCCATTCTACATGCTCGCAGCTCCCTTTGCCGAGTTGCAAAAGTTGCTACCAGAGCAGAGGGGGCCAGATTCAAGAGACAGTGCCTAGGTTAACCTTCTACTTATTGCACGTAAGCCATGTCCAGCTCCTCGCTGCACTCTGTATTTCCCTTCTCTGCGGCATTTACCATGCTGCTGTCTGCAACTCGGAGCCTAGAAGTGACCGCCAATGTTTCCACAGCGGGCTGCAAGGGAACCAAGGAGCAGCACAAGAAGCAGTGCTTCATCTTTCTCCTTCGGACTGCTAAGGGCACTTGGGAAGGCAAGTGAGAGGCAGCCACAGTCCTCTCCTAGTAGCCTGTAACGTGGTGTGTGAGGATTCTGGGGACCTCCGGGTGCCTCTTGTGCACCCACACTCTCAGGCTACTTCTTCTTTTATGTAAAAAGCAAAGCAGCTAATAGTAGCTGTTAAGTTATTTATTGCAGAAGCACATCAGTCTCAAATGCAGAGTCAAAGCTAACAAAGTCCATTCCAGGTTCTAGCTCAATCCCAAACAGAAGCAGAAGCTCCCCGTGGTCCCAGAAGGGCCGGAGGAGCCGGGCAGCTCCTATCTTCTTCTCGGGTCTTGATTTCAGCGGCGAAAACAAAAGCAGAGCAAAAGCTGTGGCATAAAAGCAATGGCTAAAAGAAATGTCTCTTTCCAAGCCTCTTCTTTTATAGAAACTTACGAGCAAACTAAGACGTAGAATCGGACCAGACTCGGACCACTACTTCTTAACCTATTAGAATTCTAATTTCTTAACACGCCAAGCTACGTCTAAATTACGTTCATGGCCTATCTTGTTCTAACTGAAAAATGTCAGCAATTTTCTTAACTCTAACTCTATTATGTCTAAAGCAAAATTCTTGGAGCCTCTAAGAAAACACTAGCATGTTTTTCAACCTTCACTAGAACATGTTCTACTTCTTTATCATCTAAGACCTTTTGCTCACTAAAAGCACTTAAAACTTATTCCATTTACTTACTTATTTTCCTTCTCTTATGTTATAGCTTAAGTCTACACCTCTGCCTTATAAGAGGCCTAATATACTTCAATCCATCCAAAGGTTTCAACTCAATCCCTGCATTCTGATCTCTCCCTGAAGGATTCAGAGAAACTCCTGACTTACACAGCGAGACAAATCATGGGAAAAATACAGTGGTAACACATGAGTGTGTGAGGACGGGATCAGTATAGCTAAGACTCAGTTGAAGTTGAATTTGGAAAAGCATGCCAAAAATAAGAATAATAAAGGCACCTACGGGTATTTCAGTGGGAAAAGGAAGATGAAAAGAAACCTATCACAACTCCCCTATTCTCCCCCACCCCCATAAGCCAGACAAGACTAGTGACAACAGACAAGGACAAGGCTGAGGTACTCAACAAGAGTTGGTCTCAGTTTTTACTGCCAGTCACTATTTCCACATCTCTCAGGTTATTGGACTGGTGGACTTGATCCTAAGCCATAGTAGCAGGTCAGCTTTCAGACCACTTGAGGAACCTGAGCATGCAAGACCATGGGACCCACCCAGAGGCATGTCAGGGCCCTGAGAGAACTGGCAGCTCCAGTTGCTAAGGTGCTTCCTCCATCATATTTGAGAAATCAAGGCAACCAGCTGAAGTCTCCAGACACTGTATTGTATTGACTCCAATACTCCTGGTCGTTTTTGCAAATCTTAGAGCTCTGAGTCAATTTCTGCAGAGGATTCCCAATGCAGTTACAAAAATGGAATCTTTGTTATTGGTCCTCATGTTGATCTTGGATATTTCCATTTTCTGCACACCTATATTTTCGAAACATTTGTAATGACTGAAAAGAAAGCTGAGACGAGGCATTATGCTCTTTCCAGTGATATAAATGGACCAGTATTCTTTTCAGACAAATATATTTTTGCTGTGTCTAAGCACATGTGCATACCTGTGTTTGATTTATGTGTCCAGGTTTTGGCAATGGGGCAGCCACAGGGTCGTCCTGTGACAATGGCCCGAGTGCCGCCCTGTCCCGCTTTCTTCCAACAAGCTCCATTTCAGGATGTCCTCCCTGCTGAGAGAAGGGGCTGGGACAGCACCTTTAGAAATGTGACTTTCTGGGGTTTGTTTTGTTTTGTTTTGTTTTGTTATTTTTTAGGTTACTAAAAACATTCACCCTGATTTTTTGATGTGTTGGGTTTTGAGGTTTTTTTTCAGTTTTGTGTGGGTTTTTTTGTAGCTTTTTTTGGGGCCTTTTTTGTCTCTTTGTGGATTATTGGTTGGGGTTTTATGTGTGTTTGTTCGGTCTGCTTTGTTTGTTTGTTTGTTTGTTTTTTATTACGGTTTTGTAGAGTTTTTTAAGGAAAGTGATTGGAAAACTGAATAGTCCTCCACTATAGTCTCCTGGATTCACCTGAGACTCTTCCTAGGCATCTCCCTGATCCTTTTTGCAATGAGTCTCACATCATTCTCCTGAGGAAACTGTCTGCTTATGGTTTGGATGGGTGGGCTGTTTGCTGGGTGGCAAACTTGGTGATGGCCAGGCCCACAGAGTGGTGGGAAATAGAGTTCATCCAGCTGGTCCCCAAGGCTCAGTCTTGGGCCCAGTCCTGTTTAATATCTTTATCAGTGATCTGGACAAGGGGATAGAGTACACGCCCAGGAAGTTCACAGATGATGCAAAGTTGGCTGGTAGTGTTTTTTTCTTCTGGAGGACAGCAGGCTCTGCTTATTCTTCCTCCTCTTCTCAGGTCGCTGCTCCTCTTCATCCCTCATTAAGTGTGCTGATTTTGTCGCTTGGATGAGAAAACAAACAATTTTAGCAACAATACTAGAGGCAGGGAAGAAGAAAGGAAGAGTTCACATGAATCTCCCCCCAACAACAGACAATACCTGATGGCTCCTCTGCCCAGCTTACTCACTACACCAGAACCCATTGTCCCCCAAAGATACTCCCTTCTCCCTGCCCCCAGCCATGGCGTGAGATGGAATAGAATAACTAAGGTTAAGATTCTCCCTATGTAACTCCATCATACTTCGATTCTGGGGAAAAAAATTTCTTGAAGTTCTATCATTTCAGATCATTTGAATTTGAATCTGCATAATAAAAAGTCTGGCCAGAAACTCATGACTATACTAATAGCCCATTCTAGAATGTCTGAGATGATATACACTTCTTTCAAGAGAATGTGATACCTCACGCAACTTCTCCAGAATTTCAACAAACAGCGGGAGTAGTCTACAAGATTCTTGCTGCCATCTGGATTTCCTGGTATTTGGCTGGTCTATGTAAGCCAACCAGCTATTCAGCAGAGGGAATATTAATGTGATGCTTGATGGTATGTGAGATGGAACACAGTAATTTATGGCTTTTTGCATAGTGATGAAGCTGTAAAGAAAGCTCCATAATGCTCAGACAAGGAGGCTGCTGGACTTCAAGCAGCAAAGGCCCAAAACAAACCAGTGAAAAGGTGTCATTGAAAAAAAAAAAAAAGGCCACGTGGGGAGCAAAGTGATACTTAAGGTCAGTTTACTGAAAGAGGAAATCTAGTGAAAAAAAAAGTCCAAGAGTGAAGGAATAACAGGGAAAATGAAACTAAGGAAGAAAATCAATCTCAGCTCATCATTTCTGAAGCTAACAAGTTGTCATTGCAATGATGCATAAAGTGAGAAATAATAAATATGTCTGCGCCAAAATCTGAAATATGAACTTTATTGCATTCTGTCTTTCACGGAATCATACAACAGTCTGTGATTAAAGATCATCTAGTCCAACTTCCTTGCCAGGTACATCTTACAGTAGATCAAATTGCTCAAGACTAGCCAAACTGATAAGGAGCACTCTCAATGATGGGGCATTCACAACTTCTCTGGAACACCCGTTTGAGTGTCTCACCAGCTTCATTGTTGAAAAATTTTTCCTTTTAGCCAATCTAAACCTAGTCTCAGTTTGAAAGAATGGCCCCTTGTCCTGTCTCTGCAAACCTTCCTAAAAAGTCTTTCTCCATTTGTCTTATTCCCTCTTTACATATTCAAAGGCCACAATACTGTCTCTCCAGAAACCTCTCTTCTCCAGGCTAAAAGACCCTACTTTTCACAAGAACCAGGTCATAAACTGAGATGGAAGACATCTCAGGAGATCAGATCATCCAACAGCTCAGTGTAAGAATAGCTCTGAAGTCAGATCAACTAGCTTAGGGCTGTGTCTGTTTGAAATTTGAAAATTACCAGGATTTGAAATGCTTCAAGGAAGAGAACTGTGGGTGGCTCCAGAAACAGCCTGAGAAACTCGAGCAAACTCGAAACCTCAGAAACTACCACTGCTTTCTCTCCCTAAGCCCAAGCAGTCACAAAGAAGAAGTGTTCCCAGCAGGCTGGGATAGCACACGTATACGCTACATGACAGGCATCGCCAGCAGGCACATCCTGCTCCTTTCTGTGGCTGGCAGGAGTGAGACTGGATGTTTACATGTGGGCAAACTGGGTCCCTCCAGCAGCTCAGACACTCAGCCTGCCCAGTGACCCCACTGAATTCCAGTATTCGCAGTGTCCCAAGGCCACAGCACTACTCCGCTTGCTGGCACAGACCATCACACGCCTCCTAAATCAGTCAAGACTGCCCGGGTCCCACAGCCAGCACCTCACGTGCTCTCCCCCAGGCCACTGCCATTGTTCACCAACTTCTCCACTTTGATCTTTGCTGGTGCTCTCAACACTGGCACACCCAGATGTTCTGCAGCTGTTGTCTCCTGGTGGAAAGGACTTGTAAAGCCATGTTTACTAACAGGACTTCCACAACCTTTCAAAGCAACCTTTCCGGGTGTATGAACAATCTCATTCAAATGTCAACATTTCTTTTCCCATATGTGAAATCAGAATTTCCTTCTTCCGGGCAAGCCCAAAACAAGGCACAAACTACATTGCGCCTTCTGTTTCACATGCTGACTTGTTTGTAAACAGTGCTAGGAGAATACCTCTTTTGATCCAAGCTAATATCTGGCCCTTATAGTGCTTTCGGTAGTTAGTTTTGCTTTGCTATTTACTTGATGTCGCATTGAATTGTTGAATCATAAACAGACTATCTGTCTGTATAGCAGCATAGCAGTGATGAATAAATGCAAGAGAAGGAGCAAGGTGATTGTTTGCTAGACTCTTCCTAGAAACTGAGAAATCTGTTACTTAATGCTGACCACAGCAGATGGAAGAAGCATCCGACATGATGTCAAAGCAATCAAACTGTAATCGCTTTTATGATTACAGTCAAGGCACTGCTTTTGCCACCATAAGTGGAGTGCAGGGAATCTTAAAAGACGACACTGTAACTGTTGTCCATGCTCACTGAGAAAATAATGGTTTTACAGTGGAGCAGGTCTCACCGCAGCTAAATCATGGCTTCAACTGTACACCGCCTTCAAAAAATCTTACAAAACCACGAATGAAACGATTTGGAACCCAAGGGAATCTCGGATGGTGTCACGATCCGCTATTAATGCAGAGCGGGGGTCGTGATGGTTCTTTTGATCTTAAAGGTGCAAATAGGCAAAATGCAGGGGACAAAATCAGTTTATTCAACAGCAGAAAATCAGTTTATTCAACAACAGCAATGCATTTCATCAAATGCCAACAATTCTGTTACGGTAAAGGGGAGAGGTATAGGGAAAGGGGAAGGAATGGAAGGGATGGGAAGATAGCTACCAACAGACGAGACGGGCGTCCTCACGGGTCATCCGATAGACGAGTCTTCATCCGTGGGGAGATCTCAGGGGTCTTCTGCAGGGGGTCTTTATCAGTGGAGAGATCTCAAAGGGTTCTTCCCAGAGGGTCGCTCTTTTATAGTCCTTCTCCAAAGCGAGTGGCCTCTGGCCAAGAGGTGGGGAGATTTATGGACCATTGTGTGGTGCTGCAGGAGACAGGTACGGTCAAGCAGTCCTCAGGTGATACAACAAAACCTCTGGTTGGTGTCACAACAGCACAGTCCAGTGAACACAATACACCAGCACACAGTCATGAGCATCCATCTGGCCCGGCCAGGAAACCATTGTTCAGTCAGCCTGGGTGGGGGTCCTCGAGGTCTCCTTGCGACATTCGGGAGGCAAAATCGAGGGAAACTTCGGACCGACCCTTACAGATGGTGACATCAGCTCCCTTTGGATTCTTTCCACATTCTCAATTCCATTTTCTCCCGAGCCAATTATCCCACCTAACCTGAGATGTAATTTATGGATTTCCAAGACATCTAGTTACCTTAGAAATAGATTGCCACTAGGCAAAAAGACAGAAACAAGCAGTTAATTTCAGACTGAAAACAAGGGTGTTATAGAACAGAAATACTTGGACGAAACTATTCTTAATAAAACCAAAACTTTTAGGACTTACCCATGTATTTTTGGAGGTGGAAAAAGTTTTACATCCAGAAGTCCCTAGGGTGCTCTCACTCAGTGCAATGTGCCTGGAAAGGAGCTCTCGTTCGTCTTTCAAGGAACAATTCATCACAACAGAGGCAGCAGGAGCACAAGCTGGATGACGAGAAGGGACAATGCAGAACACGTCTCTGTCGTGACACAGTTTCGTGGGCGATATGTCCCTCAAGGTCTTCGGAACATGCGAAGCTCTATGTATTGTGAGCGCTGCTACTTGCAGCTGAGAAGGACCGTGGAGCTAGCAGCGAATTCGGAGAGCGCTGAGCAGGTAGTCAAGGAGCGAGATGCGCGCCTGCAATGCAATGCTAATAGCAGCTTCCCCGCTGGGGGGCGGAGCTCCGGCCACAAGACCTTCACCTCCTGGCAACAGATCTCTGTGAAGGGCATAGGCGAAAAGCTTTCGTTTTCCATTCGAACTGCGAGAGAGGCAGACTGTTGCATGGAGCTCTGAGAGCAAAGGTGCACGCCCTAGGCGAGCTTGGGCAGAAGCAGCGTTCTCGAGAGCTTGGCTGCCGGCACACTGCTGGCTGTGTGGCACCGCTTCAGCGGCTTCTGGCTGCCGGGGAGTGAAAGGAGCGCCTGGAGTGGGCGAGGGAGGTGAACGAAGCAGCACAAGTACCGTGCCTGTGTGCACTACGATACAGGCTACTAGGAGAGGAAGGTGGCTGCCTCTCGCTTGCCTTCCCAAGTGCCCTTAGCAGTCGGAAGGAGCAAGCTGAAACACTGCTGCTTGTGCTGCTCCTTGCTTCCCTTGCAGCCTGTCGTGGAAACATTGGCGGTCACTTCTAGGCTCCGAGTTGCAGACAGCACCACGGTAAATGCCGCGGAGAAGGGAAACACACAGTGAAGTGAGGAGCTGGACGTGGCTTGCGTGCAATAAGTAGAAGGTGAACCTTGGCACTGCCTCTTCAATCTGGCCCCCTCAGTTTTGGTAGCAACTTTTGCAAGTAGGCAAAGGCAGCTGGGAGTATGTAGAAGAGAGGGCAACGAGATGCCGTGTGTTAGGCGCCCTTTCAGCGCTGCTTGACAGAGGGCGACTTTAAGAACGCCTTCTTCTTCCTCGCGTCCTTCTCGCTTCACTCTAGCTGCATGGAGTACACCACAGTGAACGTGTGAAGAAGGGCACTGCCTCAGCTTTTGCCCTGGCGTGCAACGGCTGTGTGCTACTTTTCCAAGCAGCGAGAGCACTGAGAAGTGAAAGTGATGGTGAAGGAGCTATTTGGCTGCTCGTGTGCTCTTTGCTGCACTGCTCTCGCCAGCCCGGTGCCCTGCAGCTTCATTCTTCGCCTTCTGCAGTCCAGACAGAGCTGAACTCCAGCAGTCAGTTTCAGCTCTGCCCAACAGCTTGTCCTCAGTTCTGCGGGCAAGCACGCCCTGTTGCCTTGGCTCCGAGTGCAAAGTCCCTAGCGAGCTCTCACTCAATGCAATGCACCTGGAAAGACGCTCTCCCTTGTCTTTCAAGGAGCAATTCCAACCAGAGTTTCTGTTGTACCACCAACTGAAGAGTGCTTGACCGTACCTGTCTCCTGCAGCACCACACAATGGTCCATAAATCTTCACACCTCTTGGCCAGAGGCCACTCGCTTTGGAGAAGGACTATAAAAGAGCGACTCTCTGAGAAAGACCCTTTGAGATCTCTCCACTGATGAAGACCCGTCTATCGGATGACCCGTGAGGACGCCCGTCTCGTCTGTTGGTAGCTATTTTCCCATCCCTTTCTTACCTTCCCCTCTCCCTATACTTTGTTTCCTATACCTCTCCCGCTTAACGTAACTGAGTTGTTGGCATTTGATGAAATGCATTGCTGTTGTTGAATAAACTGATTTTCTGCTGTTGAATAAACTGATTTTGTCCCCTGCATCTTGCCTGTTTGCACCTTTAAGATCAAAAGAACCATCACGACCCCCCTCTGTATTAATAGTGGATGGTGACATTAAATTAGCGTCACGGACAGGATATTCTGACAGACAGAAGGGATGCAAGGTTGTCTGTAGTCTGTATCAGGGGAAGGAAGTCTTACTCCAGCTGCACCTAGCTGGCCACCTTGTATGAGTGAGCCTGTCTAGAAAGCAAGGGGGGTTTTTCTGATTTCCCGCAGACTGCAGACACCTTGGTGTGGAGCATCCCCAGACTCGCTTGAGGGCTCTGTCGTCAGAATTTCACAAAAGATCTACTGGTGCAATAGGCGGGACACTGCTGTTGTTGTTGTTTTATGATGTTTTTGATACTTGGTGTAGTGAAGAGACAACCTGGTGTTTTGTAACTAAGGAGTGCCTCCCAAGTAGTTTGGTCTCTTCACCCGCGAAGGGGGGCACACAGCGAAAGCTGTTTCGTTGTGTGTGGTAACTTAAGCAATAGACCTCCCTGTTGTGGTTTTTACTTATCCCTTCACAAAATGACTGAGAATTCCACTGTAACAGATAAAGGTGCATTTTATGCTCTATTAGCTAAGTATAGCGCCAGACTGTCCCAAGGTGGGGAGGAATGGGCGAACAGTAATTGGTTTAATCTGGAGAATGTGACTGATAGAATATATTCTTTGCAACATCAATCAAAGTTCAAACTGGGCAAAAATAAAACCTTACTCTGCTAAGTTTTGGGAGCTTGTCTTACAGCAGCCATAGAATCTCGCTCTAAGTGAGTTAGTGAATAAAGTACAATTATAGATTCTTTGCAAAATCTTGTTCAAATTCTACAAAAACAATTAGATCAAGAAAGGAATGAGAACCGTTTGTTGCAAGATTAAAATCATTTGCTACAGGCTGCCCTAAGAGAAGAAAGTACCAAAAAAGTAAAGCAGAATGAAGCACGCGCAGAAACAGAAGAGAAGGAGATTGTTCACATTAATCAAATTTATCCCCAAAAGGAGTTAACTATAATGAAAAATCTTGGGGAACACTGCTGTCCGAAGTTGAGACCTATGGTTAAAACACAACATACTTATCTTGGTCCTGATGATTTTGTACCAAACATTTCTACAAAAGAAATCCCATATTCTGCCACTGAATTAGCAAAACTGACAAAGGAATATGGGTGACTCCATCATGAGGCTTTTACTTGGCCCTAAACTGGGGTTTTTCACCCTTCTTCCGGTCTAGCTCAGGTGTTAAGGTGAAGTTTCCCTGGGCCCTTGCCTCATGGACGTAAATAAGATAACAAAGGAGGCTCTTTTCCCTAACGAAGTTACAGGGTTTATTTCTCGTGGGTAGCGAGGGAAAGAGGGAGGGGGAGAAAAGAGGGGGAAAAGAGACAGAGGCCAGGGGGTACCGACCTTTTCTAGGGTCTGGAAAGGGGGTCGGGGAGAAATTGGATCCCAGCCAGCCCAGTATGGCCAGGAGGGGAGAGGGACCAAGATACAGGGCACAGCAGGGGTAACGGAATGTACCATTTACAATGCATCTAGGAAATGCAACATCTCCCCCTTTTTTGTTTAACAAAGTTGAGAGAAGGATATTAGTTTCATTCAAATTATGATGTTGCCCACCACTTGCAGTTGGTGGGAGGGTTAGATTGTTCTAAGTTTTTCATTTCTATGTGATTGACTACTGAGGTAGAGGGAATGAGACCATTAATGGCCTTGAAAACTAAGTGACGTAGGATCCCAAACGCCGTTATTACAAGGAAAAGAATAAGAAAAATTAACATAATTGTTTCGACTATAGATGTCCACCACCCTGTGAGTCCCCAGCTTTTGGACAGTCCATTGAACCAATCTTCAGATTCTTGCTTCACTTGTCCGATCAAGTTGTTCATGTTTCGGAGAGCAGCATGGATGTTAGGAGCTCTCGAGGTCAGGTCCATACAGCACAGACCTTCAAATTCCTGGCACTCATGTCCGTGCAGTACCAAGAGAAAATCTATAGCAGCACGATTTTGTAGTGTGGCCTGTCTGGTAATTTCCTCGTCTTCTAGGAGGGAGCTGATTGCGGTGCATTTTAAGTTTGCTTGTTTGACTACCCAACACTTTAGGTGGCCCAATTGGCCTAGAGCTTTAGCTGCTGCAACCCACGGAAGAAACAGGGACACAGCAATTCTTTTGGACTTGGCCCAATGGAAAATTTCAGAATCACAGTTTGGGTCCAAATTGTATGCACTTCTTTTTTGGATTTTATTACCTGATTTGTTTTTGTGCATCCAATCGTTAATTAAGGTTTCGTTGGGTGCCAACAGGGACAACCGACTGAAGGTGCATGGCCCTCCTAAGAGCCTAGAAGGAATCCCTGCCCACGCCTGGTCTCCACAAAATTAAGAACAATCCCTTTGGGAGGCTTTTGGGGCTTGAATAAGTTGGGGTATCAGCTGCAATATGGCTTATAGTATTGCACCACCTTTTGGCAGTGAATTCCCCACAATATTGCATTATGTTGTGGAATTCTTTTATGCTAGAAGGTTTTGGGAAGATCCTAAAGTGAATGCAATATTGTGCTGGGTAGGAACATAACAGCTCTAGTTCTTGGGGTTCCTGAGTTGATTTGGGCAAACTTGGCAGCAACTCCTCTCTGGGGTTCTTACTTACCCCAGCTTGCTGCCTATGATTTTTGTGTGATGAAATGGTGTGTGACTCAGGAATTTCATTGGACAAGTGTGTTTTAAAACTGGCTGAATATTCTCCAGCCTTCAATGGGATTCCTACCAGGCAGGTGGACATAAGGTTTGCTGTTGCTGCTGCGGACAGACATATGTTTTCTTGTTGGAGCGTTTGTAACAGGGTCACCCATATGTTCTGACGTGGTTGAGGGACGATCCATGCAGCTGCCAGACTGTTCAGTGTTTACAGGAAGACAGCTTGGATGGGGTTTATCACGGGACCTAGAGAAGAGAAGCTTTTCTCGAGAAGGAAAGACAAACATTATAAAACCTGTTAAAAGTCTCTATCTGCCGGAATGCCACCCTCTATGAGGATTTTTTTCCTTTTTTCCGGCGGCGTCTTCTTTTTGAAGCCACAGCCACCTGCTCCTCGTTCCCCTCAGCTGGAGCAGGATGTTTGGGGACATACGATTTCACCCACTTTTGGGGAATCCACCGAGGGCCTGAGGGAGTGGATACGCACGCATAGCCATGCCCCCAGGTAACGAGCTCATAGGGACCTTTGATTTCCCAGGTTTCTGGGTCCCTAATCAAAACTGGATGATGTTGGGATAACTTGAACTGTTTACCACTGTTAAAGTGACATACCACAGGTGGACTCATCTTCTCAAATGAACAATTCAGGAAATTGATAGTAAACATGGCTTTGCAGAGCTTCTGCTGTGGAGACATCCACGCAGTTGAACTGCTCTGTTGAGCCAAAACATGCTTGAGCGTCTGATTAGCTTGCTCAACTACACCTTAGCCTGTGGGGGAGTGGGAGGTGCCAGTTTTATGTTCCACTCCCCACTGCTGGACGAATTCCAGGAACTCCTTGGACTTATATGTTGCGGCCTTATCAGTTTTGATTTCTTTAGGGACCCCCAACACTGAAAAGGCTTGCACTAGATGTTGTTCGGTGTGCATTGCCCTTTCTCCTGCATTGGCAGAGGCATAGACTGCGCCTGAATATGTGTCAATGCTAACATGAACATATTTGAGGCCACCGAAACTAGGAATGTGTGTGATGTCTGTCTGCCATACTTCACAACTGCCAAGACCTCGGGGGTTAACCGCCATGCCTATTGAGGGCATGGTGTGCAGCGGACAGTTGGGACAGGAGGCCACAAGGGCTGGAGCCTGACTCCGTGTTAGCTGGTATTGATGCATTAGACCTGGTGTATTTTGGTGATACTGCTGGTGGCTCAGCTTTGCCTGTTGGAAGATGTCAGGAAGGTGTGCTTGTTCTGCTGGGGTTGCTTGTTCTGCTGGGGTTGTTTGTTCTGCAGGGGTTGCAAGGGTGTCTGCATGACGGTTCCCTTCTGCAATTTCGCCTGGCAAATCTGTGTGTGATCTCACATGCATCAAATAGAACGGATGTTCACTAGGAGAAATCAAATAAATTAGTTGGTAAAGCAACCTGAAAAGCTGCTCATTTTCGATGTCTCTGAGCACTGCCTGCTCTGCCGGGGACACTACCCCTGCTACATAGGCTGAGTCTGTTATGAAGTTGATTGGCTCTGAGAACTTTTCAAAGGCTCTCACGACTGCTGCCAGTTCGGCTACATGAGGTGATCCTTCCACAAACCTAACATCAGCTTCCCAATGCTGACTTTGAGGATCTCTCCAAGTCATCAGCGACTTGTGGGACGCCCCAGATGCATCCGTGAACACTGTGAGAGCTTTGAGTGGTCTCCGACTCCTCTTCTCAGGAGGAATGAGGTGGAATTCCTCATTGAACAGCTTGTTAGACTCGGCATGGACTGATATTTGTCCTCTGTAGGTGTCCAGGGCTAATTGGAGACTGGCATTGCTCTGGAGCAAGTGCTCAAACATCTCTTTAGTCAGTCTTTCGGGAGAGTTCCTTCCCTCCTCAGACAGTTTAACAGGGAGGTGAATACATGTGAAGTCACAACCAGCTAGTTCATACAGTCTCAGCCTTTCTCTCCGAATCAGCTGAGCTATTAACTCTTGTGGCTTAGTGATAGTTTTGGATCTTTGGTGGGAGAGGAAGACCCACTCTATGATTAAGAGTGACTCTCTCTGCTCCTTGATCCATTGGAATATTAACCCGTGTAAGTGTGGCAGTTTTCCTAGGACAATGAATTTGAAGGGCCGCTCAGGCTGGTAACAGTGAGCTTGCCTCTCTCCTAAAGTCTTTTGTACCTTTTCGATTGCCGTCTTTGTTTCTGGGGTCAGTTCCCCGGGAGAAAGCAGCTCTCTCTCCCCCTTCAATAAATTGAAGAGAGGTTCTAGGTCCCCATTAGTGAGGCCTAGCCAGGGCCTGACCCAATTCAATGACCCAGCCAGGGAATGGAGATCTGCTAAGGTTTTTGGATTACAATTAATTTCCAATTTCTGCGGAACAATGGTCCGTGCAATAATTTCCAAGCCCAGGTGCTTCCAAGGTGGCATCCTTTGGACTTTGTCCTCCTGCAATTCAAATCCAGCAGAGGTTAAAACTTTAACCAATAGGTCAAGTGTGTCTTGGAGTAGAGAGTTATCGGGTGCACACACTAGCACATCATCCATGTAATGAAGGATGATGGCCTCCCCTCTCTGGGCGCGCACCTGGGACAGTAATGAGGCCACATGCCACTGGCAGATGGAGGGACTACATTTTAATCCCTGGGGCAAAACGTTCCAGTGGTAGTGCTTAATTGGGGCTTCTCGATTGATGGTAGGAACTGAGAAGGCGAACCGAGGGGCATCTTCTGGGTGTAGGGGAATGTGGAAGAAACAGTCCTTGATGTCTAGAACAGCCAATTGCCAATCTCTGGGAAGTATTGTTGGAGAAGGCATTCCAGGTTGGAGAGACCCCATGTCCTCAATTACTTTGTTTATTTCCCGGAGGTTGTGGAGCAGCCTCCACTTGTCCTTCCCCGGTTTCTTTACCACAAAAACCGGGAAATTCCACGCACTTGTGGTCTCCTCTATGTGACCTTTAGCCAATTGCTCTTCCACAAGCTCCTCAAGAGCCCTGAGCTTATCCTTACTCATCGGCCACTGTGCTACCCACTTTGGGGTATCATCTAGCCATTTGAACTTTTGGGTAGGGTGCTGTACAGTGGCCGCTTCTAAAAATCCCGACGAGTTTTAGGAATAATTAATTTCACACCCCAGTGGGACATGGTGTCTCTTCCCCATAGAGGGTATTTATACTCTGTAACAAATGGACGGATGCTAGCCAATTTTCCATCCGGCCCCTCAATTTGTACGATGCTTTTTGATATTTTTGCCAATTTTACTCCTCCTACACCTTGGATTCTGCCTGCCACAGGCTGAAGTTCCCAATGTGACGGCCACATCCTTTCGGGTATGATAGTCACATCAGCACCTGTGTCCAGTACCCCCTCCACATGGAGCTGATCTGATCCCCGGGTAAGGTTGCATGCCAGAGAAGGTTTGTCCTCACCCACCACTTCTGCCCAGTAGACTTCAGGTGATTTTCCATCTACTGGGACCTCCGCTAAAACAGGAATGGCCTGGGCAAGGATTTGTCCCTCAACCAGGTCATATGGTGGTAGAGGACATCGTGCCAGGAGAATGAGGCCAGTTATGCTTCCCTTGATGGTCATGGGAACCACCTCAATCTCTAGGGGTGTGTGTGCTGTGTCACCGACAACAAAGTACTCACTGTCCAGTTTCATGTGGTTTAACGTCACGTCCTGTGTACTGTTAGGTAAGTCCACTGTAATGACTGTCCAATCAGGTGACCTGAAATTAAAACCTTTGGTAGTCACAAGCCTAAAACGGCCTAGAGGTTTCCAAACCTTGTTAACTGAACATTTAATGTTTTCATTGCCATGCATCCCCACACCCTCTCTCCCATCCTCCCCCTTTTTGTTTATTAAGAGAGAGTCCTTTGCGAGTGTGGAGCCCACCGCATTTATAGCCGAGCTCGCTATTGTGTTAATGGCGGGTACGCGATGTAAAGCTAGTTTTTTTGTTTGTTGGTCTTCTTCTGTTTCTGGTTGTGTGGACAGTCTCTGGCGAAGTGTCCTGGCTGCTTGCACTGGAAGCAGATGATGTGCTGCAGTTGCTCTGGTGACATTGGTTGCTTCTTGGCTTCTGGTGTTACAGCTGCCATGGTCTTTGGGTGTGCCAGTCCTGGATTTCTTTTGTGTCCACTGAGCAGTTCTTCTTTCCTGGCGCAGGCTTCTATCATCTGTGCTAAGCTAGGCGCTGGCTCCAGGGGAAGGCCAAGAATAAGCCTATGGCAGGTTTCATTAGCATTCCTCTGAGCCTTTTCTTTAATTAATTCAGCTTGTACCACTGGGTCAGACACCTGACTTTCTACTTGCGTACGAAGGCGGTCCACAAACTGTAAGAAATTCTCAGAAGCAAACTGTTTAATGTTAACATAACTGCCTTTAGTATCTACTGTTGGTAATTGATTAAAAGCCTTTTCTGCAACATTGCATATTTTATCCAGGACAGACTTGGATAGTACTCTGCTTTGGCTTTCTGGGCAATGCCAATCCTTTTCTCCACATAGGTGTTCATATGTTATATCATTAATATCAGCATCCTTTGCATTATCTGAGCTTTTTAAAAGCTCTTGTAAAAGCACTTTTAAAGATCTTTTCCACAGGCTTTCCCATAGATCATATTCTGAAGGAGTTAACAGACATCGGAAAAGCTCTTTGATATCATAAGGAACTAGTTCATTTGAGTTAAAGGTGGATCTCATCATGCCTTTAAAGATTTCACTCTTCCTACCAAATTCTCTGTACTTTACAAATTTCTTTTTTATCTTGATAGGACATAGGTTGATAACTTCTTTTACCATTTATTTTACCAAGATAAACTACAGGAGCAACTGATGGTATATACTCTTTTTCCTGGTGTTGACTTTCAGGGCTGGGCACCCCCCCCCACCACGGGGGCACCATCTGTCCCGCAGGGGCTGTGAGCTGATCCCTCCCCGTCCCCACCCCCACCGAAACTAGCAGGGGCTCCACCGCCCTTCCCCACCCCGCAGCAGCTTGGAGGGAAGGAATGTGAAACCGGAGCAGGGGTGTGGTGGTGGGATTCAGGGTTGCAACACCTGTGGGCGGGGTCGCCGGGTGCCGTGCAGGGCAGGGTCTTGGAGGGGGAGGGGGCGGTGGAGCAGAGGGCAGGGATGGGTTATGGGAGGGGACAGGCTTAGGGGCAGGGACCGGAGGGTGAAGGGGGTTGCGGGATGAAGGAGGAGACACGTGGCTGCCACCATATGGGACCCCCCCCACCCCCTGTACCGCATGGTCAGGCCTATCTGTGACCCTGACACACGTAGCCATGTGGCCGTTGCCCAGAGGGGAAGGGAACAAGGAAGGAGTGCTGACAATTTTCGAAAAATTATCAGAACCGGGATACTGGGGAGGACACAGGGACTTAGAACAGTTACGGCCGTGCTGGATGCCCTGCGTGTCCCAGGGAGACCCGTGGGTACCCTCCAGGTCCGGGTTATAGGGTTTTGGGGAAAGGGAAGGTGAGTCTGAACGGTTTTGCTGCTGCTGTCTGTTGTTGTCTGTCTGAATTAAAGTTTCCGAATTTGTAAGAATATCGGGAGGAATACAGAGGCTGTTTTATTTCCATTCTCCACTTTTAAAGTTAATAAATCCCCTATTTCATTCCAAAATGAAATTGAATTTATCTTTTGCAATTCAAGGTCAGATTTTTCAACAGACAGCCAGCTGGCAAAACGGGCTAATTTTTTCTTAGATATTAAAACATTTCCTGAACTTAATATTTCCCTGAGTTGGTTTTTTATACTCTTTTGTAAGGCAGATTGCTGTAAGCCTATCTTGTTTAGCAATTTGCACTATATTCACCGCATTACAGTTAAAACACAGGAAAGGAGTTAGTTGTTAAGACGTGCCAGCTACACCACGGTTGTCAGGCTTTACTGGATGCGGAGCCAATGTTAATTTCGCCGTTTCGTAAAACTTACGTGTCGCCTGCGCCGCTGTAGGGATCGACCCTGCCGCAAAAATCCATAAAAACTGCAAAAAAACGCAAAAGAAAAGCCCTGTGCCGCAGCTTTGAAACAGATCAAAGATGTCTGCCTGCCGCACCGTGCCTGGGTGGCCGTGTCCAGCCTCCCCCAGGCCCGTGCCACACCACTTGGCCCCGGGCACACCGAGCCACGAGCACGCTCCAAACACGCCCGCTCTGTCTCTTTTCCCGAGAACGGCGCCGGGCCGGAAAAATGCCACCCGTGTGACCTCCCCGCGGAGCTTTGGGAACCGACCCGCCCCGAAAGGAGGCTTTAACTCACTTTTTCTGTTGTAGGAAGAGGCGTCTGTGTAACTGTTGTGGGTCTACGTCCAGAACCGACCTGCCTGGGTTTCTGACAGGCTCCTGGTTCGTGCTTACAAGTCTTCGAACTGTACAAAATGCAGCTAAAAGAAATTTAAGCTAGTTGATCAGCTCCAAGGCTTCTTGAATCCTGAAACTAGGAGTCACAGCTGAACGTGGGGTGCTCTGTAGAGACTAACCACGTTGGGGCACCAACTGAGGCTTTTACTTGGCCCTAAAATGGGGTTTTTCACCCTTCTTCCGGTCTAGCTCAGGTGTTAGGGTGAAGTTTCCCTGGGCCCTTGCCTCATGGACGTAAATAAGATAACAAAGGAGGCTCTTTTCACTAATGAAGTTACAGGGTTTATTTCTCGTGGGTAGCGAGGGAAAGAGGGAGGGGGAGAAAAGAGGGGAAAAAGAGACAGAGGCCAGGGGGTACCGACCTTTTCTAGGGTCTGGAAAGGGGGGGCGGGGAGAAATTGGATCCCAGCCAGCCCTGTATGACCAGGAGGGGAGAGGGACCAAGATACAGGGCACAGCAGGGGTAACGGAATGTTCCATTTACAATGTATCTAGGAAATGCAACACCCTCATGAAACAGAGACTGAATATGTATTTCGAGTGTCTCTTACTGGGGGAGATGAGATTAAATTATCAGAAAGTGAAGCTAGTGGGTATTGGGGACATGGGGTCTTCTTAACAACCAGAGATAAGAGCTACCCATGGTCCTTGACCCAAAGCGCAGCTTTTTAGGCCGGGGGGCTTAACCCCCTGGAAAGGGGAGACCCTATAGCTTTAGTTGGTACTCCCGACCAACTTTTGGAAAACATTCACAAAGCTGCTTGCCTGCAAATGATACATGAGAGAAAACTGACTACCACCTATGAATCACCTATGCAATTGCCTGTAATGCCTGAAATCATGACCCCTTTAATTCGTGGTCTCCCAGAAACACTCAAATCTACCGCAATTCTCCTTCAAAAAACTATCGCATCCATGACACCTGTAGAAAGATTAGATCGATTTCTTGGAAACTCACGTGAGCGATCTGGTTCCGTGGACTCTTTCCCTCCCTATGAATCCCCCTCTAGACGGACTCCAGAGTCTCCTGACAATAACCGTAAAGTTTGGACATGGAGCGAAGTTGCAGAGGAATTGTTGAATTACAGCAGGAAATATGGACCCGTAAAAGTCCCATAGGATAAAGTGGAGAAAACTAAAGGTGTTAGACACATTGTTTCTCCTAGTGATAAGCCAGAAAGGGGGAAATTGATTACTTCTCGTCAGTACTGGTGGTCGTTGGGGTTAAAGAAACAAATTCCTAAAGATGTTATGGATGGCTTACCACTTGACAAGTTGATAAAAATTGTTGTGAATTGGCATTGCCCTAAGATCCTTACATCAAACTCTCCTACTGTCCAGCCTAGTGCACCTCCTCCTCCACCGGTTGTGGTCAGTGAGTCAAACTTAACCCCTCCACAGATTCTGGGCAGTGAGCCAAATCAATCTCCTTCACAGGTTCTGAGAGCTGAGTCAGAGTTTCCTCCTTCTCAGTTTTTGGGAAAGGAACTGAAACGGCTTCAGAAGCAGGGAAACTAGAAACCCCGTCTCTCGTGGGTGGGCAGAGGCATGGCGGGGAGGGGGGGGGAACTGGTTATATATTAGAACGCTCACCAGAAATCCCAATACTGGGGACCTCCTGATAACAGCAATGGTTGGCCCTAAAAGGTCACCTGTTACCTTTGTGGTTGACACTGGAGCCCAAATTTCTGCACTAACAAGAAAAGCTGTTCAGAAATGTGGAGTTGTTCCAACAAGGAGACAATGCTTTTTTCTCAATGCCTTGGGGACCACAGAAGCTATGGATATAGCTCTGATAAAAATCTTACTACCTGGAGAGGAGAATTTGTTACTTATCAAAATTGTAATTGGAGATATTCCAAATGATTTATTGGGAATGTATGTCCTTGCGGGAAGACAGTGGGAAGACGAGGAGGGTTGTCTCTGGTCCTTTGGCACACCACGTTTTAATATTAATCTGCTTCAATCCGCACCTTCCTTACCTTTCAGTAAAATTACTAATGTGAAACAATACCCACTTCCCACTGGTGCCAAAGAAGGAATCAAGCCAGTTATTCCGGACCTGAGAGATCAGGGAGTGATAGTTGACATTCATTCTCCCTTTAACTCTCCAGTTTGGCCAGTCCGTAAACCTAACGGAAAGTGGAGGCTGACAGTAGATTTTCACAGACTAAATGCAAACACAGATCCTCTCACAGCAGCTGTCCCAAATTTAGCTGAACTTATAACTTCAATTCAGGAGAAGGCTCATACAATCATGGCAACTATAGATGTCAAAGACATGTTCTTTATGATACCTATACAGCCAGAGGACATGGACTGTTTTGCCTTCACATGGGAAGGACAGCAATACACCTTCACTAGGCTTCCTCAACGGTACAAACACTCCCCTACTCTAGCCCACCATGCTTTAGCACAGGAATTAGAAAAGATACCCAAACCTGACAATGTAGCTGTCTATCAATACATTGATGATATTCTGGTGGGGGGAGATGAAATAGAAGTAGTGGGGGATAGCCAACGGAAAATAATCTCTCATCTGGAAAGCCTTGACTTACAAATTCCCCCAGAGAAAATTCAGAAACCTTCTCAGGAGGTGAAGTTTTTGGGGATTTGGTGGAAAGGAGGTATGACATGCATTCCACCTGATACCCTAACCTCCCTAGATCAAATTAAAATGCCTGGATCCAGGAAAGAGCTTCAACAAGCTCTGGGATTATTAGTGTTTTGGAGAAAACACATCCCTGATTTTTCAATTGTTGCTAGACCTCTTTATGACTTGCTGAGGAAAAGGGTAAAATGGGATTGGACTCCTTCTCAGGAGGAAGCATTACAACTGCTGATTTTTGAAGCAACTGCACATCAAGCTCTAGGCCCTATTCATCCCACAGATCCTTTCCAGGTAGAATGGGGATTTGCCACCTCGGGGTTGTCAGTGCACATATGGCAACGAGGCCCAGAAGGCCCTACAAGGCCTGTTGGTTTTTATTCTCGTGGTTTTAAAGATGCTGAAAAAAGATACACTACCTGGGAAAAGGGGCTTTTTGTTGTCAGCATAGCTCTCATAGAAGTGGAGAAAATTACACGTCAGCAACCAATTGTATTAAGAGGCCCTTTTAAAGTTATTAAAACAGTCACCAGCGGGACCCCTCCCCCTGACGGGGTGGCCCAGAGATCCTCAGTTAGGAAATGGTATGCCCAGATAGAACATTACTGTAACATCTTCTCTGTAACAGAAGGAGCTGTAAAAAATCTGGCTATACAAGAAACTGAGAACTTAGCTAGCAGCCACGATAAACCTGCCTCAGTAATTAAAGTGGCCCCTCCTTTCTCCCCTAAATAATCAGTGAATTCTTGGTTTACTGATGCTTCTGCTAGACGAGAAGGAAAGGTGTGGAAATACAGGGCAGTAGCTCTCCATACTTCATCTGGTGAACGAATTATTACTGAGGGAGAAGGCAGTGCTCAGGTTGGTGAGCTGATTGCTGTATGGAGTGTTTTCAAGCATGAGGTACATAATACCTCGTTTGTATTTACACTGACTCCTATGCTGTGTTTAAAGGATGTACAGAGTGGCTTCCTTTCTGGCAGCAAAATGATTGGGAACTTAACAGGATCCCAGTATGGCATAAGGAAAAATGGCAAGAAATTCTAGATATAGCCAATCAAGGAAACTTTGCTGTGGGATGGGTAGCTTCTCATCAGACAGATGGAAATTTAGCTGGTGAGTGGAATAATGCTGCTGATGAGTTAGCAAGACTAAGTCCCCTGAAAAAGGAACAAATTACAGAGGATTGGGAGCACCTGCTAGAATGGCTGCATATAAAAAGACAACATACAGGTGCGAAAGATTTGTACAAAGAAGCCCTTGCTCGTGGCTGGCCTGTCACCAGGGAAATGTGTAAAACATGCATATCAGCTTGTGATCAATGCCGCAGACGACTAGAAAGGCATCCTTTGGAAGATGACCCTTTGCACTTAAGGAAAGGTAAAGGCTTATGGGACGCGTGGCAGGTAGATTATATCGGTCCCTTTAAGAAGTCTGGTGGTAAACATTTCGTGCTGGTAGGAGTGGAAATAATATCAGGGTTAGCTCAAGCTGAAGCCTTTAACAGAGCTACGGGAGAAAACACTGTTAAGGCATTACAAGAATGATTTGGAACTTTTCCAAAGCCACAGGAGATTCAATCTGATAATGAGTCTCACTTTACTGCTAAAGTAGTACAGGAATGGGCAAGGGAGGAAGGAATAAAGTGGACTTTTCACACCCCCTATTACCCTCAAGCCAACGGGATTGTAGAAAGGACAAATGGTCTTCTGAAGCGACTCCTAAAACCACATGAGGGAAGTTGGGATCTTCGATTATGGCAAGCTGTAAAAGGTATAAATGATAGATGGGGGGTAAACGGGTGTCCCAAAATAACTGCTTTTTGTCCAAAAGCCCCAAGCATCATTCCTGCACTACAGGGACCTAATGATCCTAAAAATCCAGCCCATTACCCTGGGCAACCTGTTTTAGTAAACCTCCCTACTGTAGGAGAAGTACCACTGGTACTAAAAACTCCTCTGAATAAATATGCATGGGTAGCCACCAATGCTCTGGGAAAGGAGCATTGGATAAGTACCCGTTGGATTGTTCCATCATTTTGACCTCCTGCCTCTTGGTGGCAGACTTCTGTTGTGTTTACTTTTCACAGAAGAACGCCCAGGGACATGGGAACCGGACAAACCATGATCACCTTTTTGATACTTCTCTGTATCCTACCACAACACCATGGCCAAAACTCGGCCGAGTGGCCGTGGTCTGAAGCTTCCATCAGATATACCAGTGCTTTAGGACCCTACCCCAGAGATCGTCACCCAAGCCTTGCGACCACAGTACTGCACGATTTTGAGGTATACCCTTCAAGTGACTGGGGTTGGGACAAAAAGGACTGGGCTAGGGTACTAATAGGAACAATTGGTGAAGAAATCAAGGTAGGATGCAGAAAAGTGGAGAAATCCCTTCATGAGAAAGCCACTACCATTGCAATCGCCGGGAATTACTTAAAATCAGATATAACTAGTAGCTTGCACCCTAACATCACGGCGAGTCTCTGCCCCACGACAGTATGGACATGTAAAAAACAAGTCCCCCTAATACTGTGCTGTGGCCAAAGGAAGGTTGGTAACTATACCTTGGACCCTGACGCCAACAACGTCGAAGTTACAAAGCTTTGTGCGGATGAACTTACTGACTGTTGGCATAACTTTAACCAGACCAACCTATGTAACATGCTCCTGGCAGAATAACACAACAGATGAGTCCAGCTTGAAAGGTCTGACCTATAGGTTCAAAATAAATGCCATAGAAAAACCCACACTGACCGCAGTAGTTGCATACCATGGTGTAAGCACCCCCTTAGTGTTGGATGACAAAAACAAGGTTTTCCCTCCTTTCGTGGTGACGCAAGGTGATGACGTCGCAGTAACTTGTAAATTAGTGGCTGGATCCCTCACCGAACCTGCATACAGTTATGGCATAGGACCCCATGGCCAGACTTTATATTGTAGAACCCAAAATCAAGACTGTTGGCTAAATTTAACAGCTATACAATTTTCCTATAAAGTCATGTGTGGAAAAAACAATACAAAATACTAGGGAGAACTTGATGTTAATGTTGTAACACCTACCACCCAACCACCGATTGTGTTGAGCCCTACGATTTTTCAATTTAGGCCATACGTAATTAGAAAAACTGGTCAACAACAAATATTGTTTAATCCGGCATGGTCTCTCAAACAAATCAAATTGCTGATGCAAAATTATGTCTCAGAAGTTCAGCCAGCTTGTTCACCCTTTCTACAGACTTCTTTTGAGGGATGGACAACCTGGTTGCGGAAACGGAATCCTTCCAAAATACGAATGGCAAGAGACATAACCGGTGTTGTGGGAACAGGATTGGGAATTTTGAATAGCATCGATTCAGAAGTACTAATGAATAAATTGGCTACCACAGCTGGAGATGTAACCAAATTACAACGGCCCCTGCAAACAACCTTAACAGCTTTGGGGACTCAACAGTGGTTGTTATCAAACATATTACCAAGTTGGGAAAAGGTAAATGTAAATGACCACAAATTGATAATCGATGCACTTGGTGCTACACAAAATAACATCTCTTTGGCTCTCAGTTGTATCCAGGCCCAGTTATGGATGCAGTCGGTTGCTGCTTTAATTATAAGAGAAGGTGAGGAAGGCACTTTTCCCACTGAAATTCGAAAGATAGTCTGGGACAGTGCCACTGATTTTGAAAAAGAATTCCAGTCCTGGTGGAACTTAGTAAATTTTACCTATGATCCCAGCACAAACACAGCCACAGCCTTTGTACTGACTATACGTAATGCTTCAGTGCATTCAATATTCCCCATCATTGCATTAGGGTTGAACCATGACGGAGCTATTCTCTATCCTTTCGAGCATAGGGAATGGGCCCGTCAAATTGGTGGGAGGTGGCAAACTGTCAATTTGGAAACTTGCATTGTCCGGGAACAACAAGGGTTTATCTGTGAAAGTAATGCAATTAGAGCTCAAGATATCTGCTTGGACACAGAACAGAACGTTTGCAATTTTGAAATTCACCTAAACGAGATTCCTGAAACAGTACTGGTATGTGTAGGCAATGGATGTGCATGCTTTAGAACTGCTTGTGATAGTGTTTTCATAGAAAATTTGGTAGTGAATACTAAGAATCATTCAAACTTTTGTGTCTGTAACTTTACTAGGATTTCAGGATGTGATTTTTCCTATGTAGCCCCAGTTACTTCTCACCATCTTTTGCAGTCAAATTACACACTGATCCACCATCTATTGCCCACTCCAATTGGAATGAACCTGTCTCTGGTGAAGCAATTGTTGCTCCACCAAGATTTGATCGAAATTTTGGAGAAGATCAAGAAAAACGGACAGAAAACTCTAATAGCTGTTCATCACAATGTGGAAAAAATACATCGTGTTTTGGAAAGGGTAAAGACAGATGCTGAACACAGGTGGTGGGATACTCTATTTGGGTGGTCACCTACTGCTACAGGTGTCCTGAACAAATTGTGACATCCCACCATTGTTCTCTTGATTTTGGTTTTAATTGGTTTTGTTTTATCAGCAATCCTATACATTATGAGTTGGAGAATAATGAAACGGTTAGCACAATTAGCATCTGTGACTAATGTATCCAGATTGGTTACTGTTGGCATCCCTAGGGTTATTGACACAAGGTTTTAAATAGGATAAAATATGATTTTTAACTAGAATTGATTATCTTCAAATTGCAATTAAAATTGTTTAGTGAAAATTTTGCTTTAAAAATTTGATTTATTTCTAATCAAAAAATTGAAAAATTAAAGAATTGAACAAATTGTTTAAGATTGTTAGTAATCAAAAATTGAATATAATTGATCTGTTTTGTTTTCCTTTTTTCTCCTTTTCCTTATCCTGTCCCTTATCTTTTTCCTACTTTCCTGTCTCTGTTTTCCAGGATATGCTACCAACTTGGACGAGTCCTGAAGACACCACAACTGAAGACTCCACCACGACTGTACAAAGGGGTGCTCTTGACGACGATCGTGAGTCACGGGGTTGTGTAAGGGTCGGTCCGAAGTTCCCCTCGATTTTGCCTCCCGACCGTCGCAAGGAGACCTCGATGACCCCCACCCAGGCTGACTCTGAACAATGGTTTCCTGGCCCGGCCAAGGTGGATGCCCGTGACTGTGTGCTGTTGTATTGTGTTCACTGGACTGTGCTGTCATGGCACCAACCAGAGTTTCTGTTGTACCACCAACTGAGGAGTGCTTGACCGCACCTGTCTCCTGCAGCACCACACAATGGTCCATAAATCTTCACACCTCTTGGCCAGAGGCCACTCGCTTTGGAGAAGGACTATAAAAGAGCGACTCTCTGAGAAAGACCCTTTGCGATCTCCCCACGGATGAAGACTCGTCTATCGGATGACCCGTGAGGACGCCCGTCTCGTCTGTTGGAAGCTATTTTCCCATCCCTTTCTTACCTTCCCCTCTCCCTATACTTTGTTTCCTATACCTCTCCCCCTTACCGTAACTGAGTTGTTGGCATTTGATGAAATGCATTGCTGTTGTTGAATATACTGATTTTCTGCTGTTGAATAAACTGATTTTGTCCCCTGCACTTTACCTGTTTGCACCTTTAAGATCAAAAGAACCATCATGACCCCTGCTCTGTATTAAGAGTGGATCGTGAAAGCGGCGCCAGGCGTAGGGGAGGGAGGTGAACGAAGCCGCACAAGTACCGTGCTTGTGTGCACCACGTTACAGGCTACTAGGAGAGGAAGGTGGCTGCCACTCACTTGCCTTCCCAAGTGCCCTTAGCAGTCCGAAGGAGAAAGATGAAGCACTGCTGCTTGTGCTGCTCCTTGGTTCCCTTGCAGCCCGCTGTGGAAACATTGGCGGTCACTTTGAGGCGCCGAGTTGCAGAGAGCACAACGGGAAATGCCGCGGAGAAGGGAAAGACAGAGTGTAGTGAGGAGCTGGACGTGGCTTACGCGCAATAAGTAGAAGGTGAACCTAGGCACTGCCTCTTCAGTCTGGCCCCCTCTGCTCTGGAAGCAACTTTTGCAAGGTTGCAAAGGGAGCTGCGAGTATGTAGAATGGAGGGAAGCGAGACGCCATGCGTTATGCGCCCTTTCAGGGCTGCTTGACAGAGCGCTACTTTAAGAACGCCTTCTTCTTCCTCGCATCCTTCTCACTTCTCTCTAGCTGCACGGAGTACACCACAGCAAAGGTGTGAGGAAGGGCACTTTCCCAGCTTTTGCCATGGCGTGCAAAGGCTGTGTGCTACTTTTCCAAGCAGCAAGAGCACTGGGAAATGAAAGCGGCTGTGAAGGAGCTCTTTGAGTGTTCGTGTCCTCTTCGCTGCACGGCGCTCACAAGCCCGGTGCTCTGTGGCTTCGTTCTTCGCCTCTGCCTTCCAGAAAGGTCTGAACTACAGCGGTCAGTTTCAGTTCTGCCCAAGAGCTTGTCCTCAGTTCTGCTGGAAAGCACGCCCTGTTGACTTGGCTCCGAGTGCAAAGTCCCTAGCCAGCTGTCACTCAGCGCAATGCACCCAGAAAGATGCTCTTGCTCGTCTTTCAAGGAGCGATTTCTAAGAGCAGAAGCAGCAGAAGCACAAACTGGATGACGATTAGGGATGATGTAGTACACGTCACTCTCCTAGCACATTTTCCTGTGCGATATGTCCCTGAGTTGTTCCTGGCACGATGGGCCCATGATGCCTCAGGTCATCAGGGCAGAGATGCCACATATAAGTGGGCACGAGACCGAGGGGTGGATCTAACCATGGACAGTATTTCTCAAGTTATCCATGACTGTGAGACGTGCGCTGCCATCAAGCAAGCCAAGCGGGTGAAGCCCCTCTGGTATGGGGGGCGGTGGTCGAAGTACAAGTATGGAGAGGCCTGGCAGATTGACTACATCACACTGCCTCAAACCCGCCAGGGCAAGCGCTATGTACTGACCATGGTGGAAGCCACCACTGGATGGTTGGAGACCTACCCTGTGTCTCACGCTACAGCCCGTAACACCATCCTGGGCCTGGAAAAGCAGGTCCTTTGGAGGCATGGCACCCCTGAGAGGATTGAGTCAGACAATGGGACTCATTTCAAGAATAGCCTTATCAACACTTGGGCTAGGGAACATGGCATTGAGTGGGTGTACCATATCCCCTACCATGCACCAGCTGCAGGGAAGGTGGAAAGGTACAATGGACTGTTAAAAACCACCTTGAGAGCATTGGGTGGGGGATCATTCAAAAACTGGGAGCAGCATTTAGCAAAGGCCACTTGGTTAGTTAACACCCGGGGTTCCACCACCCGAGCGGGCCCTGCCCAGTCTGAGTCCCTGAATATAGTAGATGGAGACAAAGTCCCAGTGGCACATATCAGAGGTTTGTTAGGGAAGGCAGTTTGGATCAATTCTGCCCCGAGTACAGACAAACCCATTCGTGGGATTGTCTTTGCTCAAGGACCAGGTTGTACATGGTGGGTAATGCAGAGAGATGGAACAACACGATGTGTGCCTCAGGGAGATCTGATTGTGGGGTGAGGCAGCATGAGACAGAAGGAAATATGTAAGTGTCAAAGGTCTGAGCAAGTGAGATAGAAGGAAATGTGTAAGTGTCGAAGGTTTGAGCAAGTGAGATGGAAGAAAATGTGTCCGAATAAGTGAAAGATGGAAATTTCTACTTGCTGAAGTTTTTACATGCTGTTTAGTATGTTCACGATATGGAGATAAGGGGTGGAATGTCCTAGGGTGATGTTATGGTGTTTCTATCTCCAATCGTGTGTCCTGATTATGTTTGGTATTATGTCCTGTGCTTCCAGGACTGAGTCTGAGAGTGAAGCTTTGTTTTGTCTTGTTATCAGCCGGCTCACCTCCCCCATGGTCTATGTTTAGGAGAGGTTTTAGCTCGGCTTGCTTGCTTGCTTGCTTGCTTGCTTGCTTGCTTGCCTGCTTGCTTGCCTGCTTGCTTGCCTGCTTGCTCGCTTCTGCCTTTTTCTTTCCTTCGCTTTGCCCTTGCTTTCTGCTTATTAGTTAGTTCAGCTAGGCAGTCCAACTTTTTCCCTGGACTGTTTTCTCTTCCACCCCGTCCCCTCCCTCTCCTGGATACCATCTGAACGGACGGGGACCTGGGAACCCCAAGAAACACCGGGAGGCTACACTTTGTCACCTGCAGCAGTCATCCCCAGCGCCAGAGACTGATAACTGAGCGACCACTCGCCAGAGAGACTGAGTTTGTCATCCCTTCAGAACGGTGAAAGAGTTTTTTTTGTCAGCTGGTGTTGTCTTTTTTTCCCTGTGCTGGGGAGTGTCTTGCTTGTTAAATAAACAGGTTTTTTCTCCCACTCTTCTCCGAGGAAATTCTTCCCGAACCCGGTGGGGTGGGGGGGGAGGAGTCGTGGGGTTTGCTGTCTGGGGGCTCCTTCTGGAGGTTTTCCCCCAAATTTGCCCAAAACCAGGACAAAGGCGCAGGTAAAACAAGCAAAGGATTGAATAAAAGCCAAAGCTTGGTTGTGTTAGTCAGTTTGCTGGCTGTTTTAATGGCCCCAGGTCATTTTCAACATTTCTAATTTGGATTTGTTTGAGTAGAAATTGAATGTGTTACCTCCAGCATAGGCTCTCCAATGCATCTCCATGTGATCCCATCTCTTTGTTGTATATCAGGTTCTATTAAGAGAAGACAGAATCATAACACAGCAGTAAAACATTTAGAGGTGTAGTTAGCCAGCTTCAAGAGTTTTCAACTCTGCTGTTGACTTTTCTGGTAACTGTAAGGAAGGCAACACAATCCAGTTACTCCACTTTTCCTCTCGGAGGAAAAGATGTTTTTTTTTGTTGTTTTCTCATTTTGAAAATAGCCTCGAATGAAGAGAGTTATGCATGTGGCATGTAGGATTCATTATTTTACCTTTCTCTTCTGCTGTCTTTCGCGTACTAGGTTTTTGTACATTTTTTTGTGGCTGTTCTCCATTCAGTAGGTTTGAAAGAATTCTACTTGTTGAGATGAGGGTTCTTTGAAGGCTCACTTAGCCCACCTTTTGGGTGAAGGAAAGAAGACAAGGTCCTCTAAGAAGAGTAAAAAGCATACTTTAAAGAGACATGCAGAGATGTCTGCTGATGCCATGCAATTACCATGTAATCAGCAGAAATGTGTTGGAAAAATACCCATCAGTGACTTCACAAGAAAGCCACATTCAAGGCAGGTAAAGAACAGAAGCATAAAACCCCAAAGGTATGAAATGGACAGATTTTCATTGGGAATGGGCAACTCCTGAATTCTTGGTTCTAGAACTAGGGGCTTGTAATAAATAGACTGTCTCCTTGCCAAACGTAAATTTGGTGTAATGAACTGCTCACTGCCCGTTGAAGTGCAGGGCTAGTAGACTAATATTTGCCATGGCAGGCATATTGTATGGCTTTCCGGTTAAAAAGAAATTGGTTTTGCTCATAGCAATCTAGATATGTACCCAGTCTGACACCTATTTTTTAGGCTATATTTCCAAGTAAATGGCTTCCGTGATGATGCAGTAAGTTTATGTCATGAACAGGAATGAAGTGATTGCATGCATCCTTTTTTACCCTAAGCCAGCTGCTGAATAATGAGACAGAGATGCTCAGTGACGCCAAGGAGTGCCCAAGCTTTTGGGAAAAGCCCTGGGCAGATAAAGCCTATTTCCACATTTCTTGCTAGCATCTCCTTCAAAGTTCATGGGTTTGTTCATCTTTTAGAGCTGTTCTAGATGTCTCTGTAGTTTACATGTACTAAATGTAGCAGGTATTGCTTTCATGCCGTCCTAATAGATTTGAAGTTGCGATCTACTCAGGCTTCAATGTCTCAGAAGAAGCAACGTTGATTCTTTTAATTCTATTCTTGAATGTGAGAATGATACTTATGTAGTTAATGAATTAATTAAATCGAATTCACTTGAATGGAAAAATTGTCTTGTTCATGTAGATTTTAACTTGGGAAATTGATATTTGAGTTCTACTTTTCATTGTTGTTGCTTTTCTGTATTCTTTGATTGCACAGATAGCAGATGTACTGACCAAGTATTCTGTGAAACTGGAGGAAATGTCCTTCCTCTTGGCAGCTGATGTTCACAAGCTCATTAACGCTAAGGCCATGGTAAATGTTTTACCTGGGGCAAGATAGCAGTCTGAATATTCCTAGAATGTCTTTCTTTCCCCAAATGAAATTCATTTTTTCTGCCTATCAATCATTGAAATATAGAAGAAATTTCTACTTGGCAGGGTATTGGTTATCATTTGTGTTCTTTTCTCTCCTCATTTTCTGTAGAAGAGACAATTTTTTGTTTGTTTTTGCATGTCGTATGCTGCTTCTACTTCTGGTTTTCTTTTTTAATACACAGAATGTAAAGAGAGCATTGCTGGATAATGAGAGGGCAACTGCCAAGCTACTCTTGAAACGAATGAAATCAGAGCTTGAGAAAGAAAAATGTCATCAACTGAAATGGCAAGGGGGAGTCAAGGACTGGAAGCTCATGCAAAAGAAGCGAGTAGTTCAGAGTTTCAGGTCAAAAATTTGGCAGTCTTCTTTTGCACAATGAGCAACATAAAGTGGCTAGTGTTCACTTTTGGTTTCTATCAAAGTAATACTTGATCATTTTTTCTTTCTACGTGATATCACGTATGATATCACATATATCATGTGATTCCATTCTACATATCTACTTTCCATCCTGCAGAGAATTTATGGCAAGTGAAGAAATACAGAATCCCCCAACTGTGAATATGGAAATGGAAAAGCTGATAAAGGAGCAGATGGTACTCAGTGAACAGAGACTGAAGGTTTTGCAATATGTCGGGTATGGCAAAAGAGGGTATAGCATAAAGGAAAACAATTGTTGCTGGAGTTAATGAAGGAGTTGGCTGCAAAATGCACTCTGCTTCCTGTCATTGTGTGACTGCTAAATGCAGCAATAAGGCAGGGACTACATCTATTTCTCTACGGCTCTTTTGAATGGAGAAAATGCATTCTTGATTTTCAGGTTTATTTTCATTCCCCAGATGGCTGTAAATAAAAGAAAGCCCAGTAGTATGGATATTTGGATTCATAATTTTATATTTGAAGTACTGAGTGGTTTGTATTTTAGGATACCTGACTCTTGTTTCCTACTTTCATAGCAGCTTGTTGCCTCCAACACGTGCCAAATCTGATGGAAACGAATTGTGCAGAACTCTGGAAAATTGAAACAAAAGTCGAGGTAGGTCGGGAAATCCTGAGAACAGTCTGGAATTCAAGCAATATTTTCTTTTCTCCCGAGCAATGATGAGGCAGACAGTTGCTTTGAGAGTGCATGTTTGCTCTATTCTTTGTTCCGTGTGTTCCCACATACCTTCTCAGTTGCTTGGAGGTGGCAGAAAGAGCCAAAGAAGCTGCCTGTGGCATGGCTTTCCTTTGGCCTGTACAAACACCTGTGCATGGTGAGATCTAGCAGGAACTGGCTTGGTTAGAATGAATCTGGGGGAAATCAAAAGTTAATTTTGACATGGATCCCTTCTCAATCATACAAAAATACTCCTTTTTAACTCTTGCAGAAGAAGAGGGGAAGTATGAGAAGAAGAGGGGAAGTATTGGAGATACTTCCTTTCTCTGTGTCCTTGCAGCATGCCTTCCCTCTCTGTGTCTGCCTTCTCTTGCTCCAGAGCACATCCTGTTGGGATGTTTGTAGCCTGTATGGTAGCAACGAAGTTGGTAGCGATTTTAAGTACCTTGCTACTTTGAAGCATAATGATAAAGAGCTGTGTATGAAAATGTCTTGATTTCTTTGGCTGGTAGTGTCTGGTGTCTGTAGGCAAAGGTCTGTAGGCACTTCTGGGATCTGTTCCGTGTGCTGAGATTCAGCACGTCGCCTCTGTCATGTTTCCATGTCACACTGCACTATGAAAGATGGGAATTTTGACTGTGGTCAGTTCCATAGCATTCAGACAGCCCTAATGTGGAGTGCGTGGAGAAAATGAGCGTCCAGTATGAGCTGCTCGAGGGCAAAAGTCAGGAGGAAGGGCAGATGTGCAAGTTGAGTGCCACAGCTTTTGGCTGTGATAGCCGTGGTCCAATGTGTCATTCAAGTAAAATGCGTCTGAGGATGCAAGTGGAATTCCTTTTTAAACTCCACCTTACTCTGTTCAAAAAGTAAGCCATCCGTTTGTTTTCAAAGTAGTAGTTCGTATTTGTACTTGAAATGTGGAAAAGCCTTAACAAATGCCGGTAATGGAGTGCTGTCCTACGTGAATGTGGAAGATGCAAGGAGCCTCAGCCCTTGTGCTAAATCTGTCTTATCTTGGGAAAGAAATTCCACCTCTGCCTCACTTTCTCCTTTTGTGTCCAACCAGATGGTATTGTTTACTAATCTAATATGGCATGTAGGAGGCTGAATTTATATCTGTCCATCACAAGAAAAGAAACACTACGTTTAGCCAGGCTCTCTGAAAGCCACACAGTATTTCTTCTGTGCATGTCAATAATTTATTCTTCTTTTCCTTCAGATGACCCTGTTGGATATGAACATTTGCACAGCAGAAGATGCTGAAGTTGTGCACTCCAACATGCTTCAGATGACTGAGAAACTAAAAAGTAGGTTTGAAGAAGAAATGGAGCACATGGATGTACATTTTTTTTATTTGATGACATATGTTTCCATCACTCCTTGGGAGTAGTCGGTTCTTCCTGTGCTCCCACCTGCAATGCCTTCTGCGTGGTAGGCTATTGATGTCACCTTAGAACGAGGTCCATAGTGTCACAAAACACTCCAAAGAAACAGTTTGGTGTGGAGGAGTTTCATGTGGAAGTGTTCATAATTCTTGTGTTTATTATTTGTAATATAAATAGATTGTATTTTTATGAACATTTCTATCTGAAATACATATGATAGCGATGAATGACGTATGGCCCAGCCTGCTTAAGATCAGACTTTAGGAATAGCTGGAAATGATCTCCCAAATGTCTTCCAATCTTTTCTATACATAAAAAAAGTCGGGCAGTTGTTTCTAAAGGGATAAATTATAGAATGTGATTTGGTGCTTTATGGTGCCAGAATAAACAGAAGTTTTGGTAATCCACATTCTTAGCCGTTTACTTGGAGACTGATTATTATTACTCTCCAGATCGAAGACGCCATGTTGGATACCAGTCATAAAATTCCAGGCAGCCTTTTACCATGTTACATATTCTCTTACTCATTCATTTCACCTTCCAGCAGTTTAGAAAGAACTTGTTCACTTGAATGTTTTTCTTTGGAGTGATTTTAAGGAGACAGCTAAATGGCCATAATGCAGGTAGAAACATAAAAACAAGGGTGTGCTATAAAGACAGGACTTCTTAATGCAAAGAGCCCTCTGAAATTCAAAATACCTGCTATAAAATTAAAAATGTAATCTTTGACTTTTAGATGGGAATTTCTACTCTTCAGTTTCATTCTGTCAGGTGCATTTTTGCTAACTGCTTGATTCACGCTGAATGGACAGTCCTGTCTTATTCTTGGTATGGCAACAGTGATAGAGATCACTGCTGCTTTCTGTAGAAAGTGGCTGCAAGTTGCTATTAGGAGATCTTGTGCAGGTCTACAGTCTGATTGGATGTGAGGTTCTCATTGTTTCAACAAGCAACTTGGGGTGGCAGTGTCAGAGGTGTTCATTATCTAGGAAGATTTTCATAGGCAATGAGTTTTGCTGAGGTAGCTTTCTCTTTGGGGTGTAGAATATATGTGCATAATTAACTTCCTTGAATCCTAAATAGTGGGGGAGATTTTAGTAGCTATGAAACCATTTTTACTAGCTTTTTAATGTGGCCTTAGATGATGAAAGTGATCTGGATACAATTTTAGAAAAAAGGAAAACGGTGAGCTGTGAGGAAGAGCTGAAGGAGTATTTGGAGAACACCCTTTCTTCTTGAGATCAAATTAGAACAAGGTATGAATTTTGTATCGTCAACTTAAAAGGTAGAGCATCTTTGAACATTGGTTGTACTACTTAGGCCTTGTTTTAATGCTGTTGTGTGAAGGTATGGAAAAAGAGTGCTTTTTACTTCATGTAAGAATATAGAATAATGTCCCTACTGAACAAGGTTAAGGCAAATAATGCCCACGGTTTAGGAATGGGACAAAGGAAGACTGCTATCATTCAAAAACCATAGCACATCAGTATTACTATGCATACCATCACATCCATGCCTTATTCAGAAGGTAAAAGTAGTAGTGCAGATTCTTGGATGACCGGAATCAGAAGTTGGTCTGCACCATCATCTCTTCACTCATAGATTTGATCTCATTCAAAGTTCTAGGAACTCAGATGTTTAAGATAGCCAAGCACTTGCAACTTTAAAAGTCATCTAAAAATTGGTACAATACCGCTCTCCTTCCTGTAGATCTTAGCAGCAGCTCTGAAGCCATAGAGGAAGCAGCACTGTTCGCACACCCAGGAGGTCTTTCATGCCTGCTCGATCTGAGGCACATTAGAAGAGCAGTATTGACCTGAGGGGCAGATGCACATACCTTCACACCCATCACAGTGGGACTGTGGTTAGAGCTGGAGGTTTGATACTCTTCCTAATAATTTGAGCCGTTAAAACAAAGCCAGAGGTAACAGACCAAGTGAAAATACAATGCCAGGTTGCAGAAAGAGAATGTTACCTATCTGAACACCTACATAAATTCCCCATCATTCTCTTTGTTTCGGAGACCAAGCCAATGTCGGTGTAAATGAAAACAAGTGTGAATATTGATTTTTCTTGAATCAAGACTCAGCTTTATGTCCAAATCAAAGGCCAATAAACCAGAAAGGCTCCGCTGAGCACAGTGCACAACTAACATGGAAGACAGTAATTTGACCTCTTATGTTAGCAGTGTTTGCTGGGGTCTTCATGCTGGAGAACAGGAATCAATAACACGCACTCAATATGAATGCAAAGATCAGAGTCTTTATTTTTAACAAAGAGATGATTTTTATACGTTTTCAGTGGTTACTTAGAGTTTGTTACAAAGAGTACGATTGGTTACACAAAAGACGTATATATGTTAATAGTAATTCTATTGGTTCATCTAAGATCTATCTTTCTACAGTCTAGTTATTGCGTAAGATACTCTTTGAAGTGGACATGGTATGTCAACTAAACAGGATCTTGCTTCCCCAGATGTCTTTTCCTTTGTTCTTGCTTATCTCAACGAGAAAATTTATGATTTTGTTTTTCTCCTATAGTCACGCCAAAGACACGGTAACCTTGAACAGACCTTTAACATAACTAAGGTAGTTTTCTATAGACAGGCTGCAGAGCCAGAGCTCCTACTAGGCCGCCAACAGTGTTGGAATGTTTCCCCATCCAAAAGGAAGGATGTCAAATGCTTCTTTGGAAATATTTTAACTTCTGTGCGTTTCTTTCTTTGTAATGAAATAACCTGTAACAAGCCAGGACTTGATTGTGTTCAGTAGAAAGAGATCAATGGCAACATTTAGCCTAAAGGTTTTATGAGATTGATCAGGAAGTTTGATTTAGATTTAAAGGCACTGTAGTCATATTTAATTTTATTTCTCTCCGTACTTGACTGTCTTAAACAGGGACCTTCAATTGGACAGGAACGGGACACTGAAGCAAATTGTAATGGATGACGTAATGGCTTACCCGGGAGCATTTTGTGGGAATTGATTTCTGCTAGGTATCCATCAGCCAGGATTTTAGTGTGAAGGAAATCTTCAAAAAGGTAAAACAAAAATTCTCGTTGGTTTAAAACCTGACTGCTATATTAATATTCCACTTTTGAGAAAATTTTCATGACCTTTAAAATTCAGACTATATCAAGTATTGTTTCAGCCATTGAAGAAAGTGCTTTTGATAGAGATAGGAGAGGGAAACCAAAACATTTCTCAGAGCCACACTTTGAACTCTCCTTGTTACAAACGGCACTTGAGCAAATTCATTTGCCTTTGGAACAGAAAACGACAAGGTAACAGGCTTATCATTACGGATTTGAGTGTTCCAGGTTCTTTAGATAGTAAGTGATCTATTCAAGATGATCTCTTACTGAAATAGATCCATTTTGAGAAGGGCTATGGATTTCTTAGAAGAAAGCAAATCCCTATGTTAAAACGGTGTGGTGGTTGTTTTTGGTTGTTGTTTTGCTTTTAGAACTTGCAAGGCACAATCGACTTCATAGTTCGAGATCCAAATAAGACCACGACATTCCAAACAGGTGTTTCTTTTTGGTTGTTTTTCAATCTGTATATCTTTGGATTGTAACCAGTAGAACTGTGCTTGAACTGGAAAGAAGTAGCGGAGGTTTCAGAAGTGGAACATACGGTGGAACGGTAAGCTGAGAGCATTGTGCAAGGAGAGGAAAGAGGGGAAAATGGTAAGAGTTTCCTGAGTCGGAAGGGACCCCTAGGGATCGTCAAAGTCCAACTCCTGGCCCTGCACAGACACTCCAACAGTCCCACCCTCTGCAACCCTGAGAGCATTGGCCAAACGCTCCTGGATCTCTGGCAGCCTTGGGGCTGTGCCCATTGCCTGGAGAACCTATTCAGTGCCTGACCAGCCTCTGAGGAAAAAAACCTTTCCCTGATAGCCAGCCTAATCGTCCCCTAACACAGCTCCTGGCATTCCCTTGGCTCCTGTCCCTGGTCACAGAGAGCAGAGAGTAAAGCTGTCCCTGTGCTCCCCTTGAGAGGAGCTGAGAGGTCCCAAGTGAGGTGTGAGCTCAGTGTCCTCTCTGCAGCTGAACCAAATGCCCTCAGCCACTCTTTGTATGGCTTCCCCTCCAGCCCCTCCATGGTCTCTATGTCCTTCCTTTGGACATTTCTCCAATAGCCTGAGGTCTTTCTGAAGTTGTGGCATCTAAAATTGCCCCCAGGGCTTGAAGAGAGCGCAGTCCCAGCCCAGAGCAGAGCAGGACAATCACCTCTCTCGAGCCAGCGGTGCCACAAGATAGGGACAGTTATCAAAAATCAGCTGGAGAAAGAAATCTAACAGTGAAACAGGTGATCTAGGCACAGGAAATGGAAGAAGCAGGGGAAGAAGAAGATGAGGAGAGGATTCCTTGTAAAAGTGAAGAAAATGAGCATGCAGAACAGGGACTAAGCATTATGCAGGTAAGTGAGCAAGAGAATAAGTTTGAAAGTGAGGGCAGTTTTTTCAAAAAGAAGGAGGAATGGGAATTCTTTTTGCTGAGAATGAATAGAAAGGTTTTTTCTGTTTAGTTTGTATATGAAGCACCCAGGGCTCTAGATCCTTTTGTAGGAAAATGGAGTGTGTAAAGTTGCCGGTCATTATGGAGCGAATTTAAAGGTTTTTAGGGTCCCAGGTGAATTTTGGGTAGAATTCTGGGGATTTGGGGGTTCCCAGGTGAATTGGGGGGGGGGGGGGTTGGGGGAGATCCAGGTGAGTTTTGAAAGGTCCCAAGTTGATTTTGGGGAATAATTTTTGGAATTTTGGGGGATCCCGGGTAGCGAGGTTTGGGGTAGTGTTGGTTTGAAAGTAAAACCAGTGCAAGACTCCAAGTCAGTAATAGAGTTTAATAGGAGAAAAGAGAAAAAATAAAATACATGCAATAATATAAAAGAAAAACCACCAACAAAGTCAGAAATACAACCTGACACCCTGTCAGTCAGGGTGTTGGTAGCAGTCTGTATAAATGGTGGCAGCAGTCCTCCTGTGTAAGGCTTTTTCTCGGCCCAAAACAGGGTCTTTCACCCTTCCTCTGGTCTAGCTCAAGTGTTAGGGTGAAATTCCCTTGGGCCCTAGCCACAGAGACGTAGTTAAGCTATCAAAAGAGGCTCTTTCCCCTGATAAAGTTACAGGTTTATTTCTCGTGGGTAGTGAGTGAAAAGGGAAGGGAAAAGAGCGGGGGAAGAGAGAGAAAAGAGGGGGAAAAAGAGCGCGGGGGAAAAAGAGTGGGGGGAAAAAGAGAGAACGGGGAAGAGAGCGAGGTCAGCGGGTCCTGACCTTTTCTAGGGTCTGGAAAGGGGGGGGGCGGGGAGAAATTGGATCCCAGCCAGCTCTGTGTGGCCAGGAGGGGACAGGGACCAAGATACAGGGCACAGCAGGGGTCACGGGATGTACCATTTACAATGTATCTAGGAAACGCAACATCTCCCCGTTTTTTGTTTAACAAAGTTGAAAGAAGGATATTGGTATCATTCAAATTACGATTTTGCCCACCACTTGTAGCTGGCGGGAGGGTTAGATTCTTTCAAGTCTTTCATTTCTATGTGATTGACTACTGAGGTAGAGGGAATGAGACTATGAATAGCCTTGAAAACCAAGTGACGTAGGATCCCGAACGCCATTATTACAAGGAAAAGAACAACAAAAATTAACATAATTGTTTTGACTATAGACGTCCACCACCCTGTGAGTCCCCAGCCTTTGAACAGTCCATTGAACCAATCTTCAGATTCTTGCTTCACTTGTCCGATTAAGTTGTTCATGTTTCGGAGGGCAGCATGGATGTTAGGAGCTCTCCAGGTCAGGTCCATACAGCAAAGTCCTTCAAATTCTTGGCACTCATGTCCGTGTAGTAGCAAGAGAAAATCTATTTTCTTGTTGGAGCGTCTGTGCCAGGGTCACCCAGATGTTCTGATGTGGCTGAGGGACGATCCATGCAGCTGCTAGACTGTTCAGTGTTAGCAGGAAGACAGCTTGGATGGGGTTCATTACGGGACTGAGAGAAGAGAAGCTTTTCTCTAGAAGGAAAAACAAACATTATAAAACCTATTAAAAGTCTCTATCTGCCGGAATGCCACCTTCTATGAGGATTTCTTTTCCTTTTTTCCGGCGGCGTCTTCTTTTTGAAGCCACAGCTACCTGCTCCTCGTTCTCCTCAGTTGGAGCAGGATGTTTGGGAACAAACGGTTTCACCCACTTTTGGGGAATCCACCGAGGGCCTGAGGGAGTGGATACACACGCATAGCCACGCCCCCAGGTAACGAGCTCATAGGGACCTTTGATTTCCCAGGTTTCTGGGTCCCTAATCAAAACTGGATGATGTTGGGATAACTTGAATTGTTTACTACTGTTAAAGTGACATACCACAGGTGGACTCATGTTTTCAAATGAACAATTCAGGAAATTGATAGTAAACATGGCTTTGCAGAGCTTCTGCTGTGGAGACATCCACACAGTTGAACTGCTCTGTTTAGCCAAAACCTGCTTGAGCGTCTGATTGGCTCGCTCCACTACACCTTGGCCTGTGGGGGAGTGGGAGGTGCCAGTTTTATGTTCCACTCCCCACTGCTGGACGAATTCCAGGAACTCCTTGGACTTATACGCTGCGCCCTGATCAGTTTTGATTTCCTTAGGGATCCCCAACACTGAAAAGGCTTGCACTAGGTGTTGTTTAGCATGCATAGCCCTTTCTCCTGCATGGGCAGAGGCATAGACTGCACCTGAATATGTGTCAGTGCTTACATGAACATATTTGAGGCGACCAAAGCTAGGAATGTGTGTGATGTCTGTTTGCCATACCTCACAACTGCCAAGACCTCGGGGGTTTGCCCCCATGCCTATTGAGGGCATGGTGTGCAGCTGGCAGTTGGGACAGGTGGCCACAATGGCTCGAGCCTCACTCCGTGTTAGCTGGAACTGACGCATTAGACCTGGTGTATTTTGGCGATACTGCTGGTGGCTCAGCTTTGCCTGTTGGAAGATGTCAGGAAGGCGTGCTTGTTCTGCTGGGGTTGCTTGTTCTGCTGGGGTTGCAAGGGAGTCTGCCTGACGGTTCCCTTCTGCAATTTCGCCTGGCAAATCTGTGTGTAATCTCACATGCATCACATAGAACGGATGTTCTCTATGAGAAATCAAATAAATTATTTTGGAAAGCAACCTGAAAAGCTGCTCATTTTCCATGTTTCTGAGCACTGCCTGCTCTGCCCTGGACACTATCCCCGCTACATAGGCTGAGTCTGTCACCAAGTTTATTGGCTCTGAGAACTTTTCAAAGTCTCTCACGACTGCTGCCAGTTCAGCTACCTGGGGTGACCCTTCCACAAACTCAACATCAGCTTCCCAATGCTGAGTCTGGGGATTTCTCCAAGTCATCACCGACTTGTGGGATGCCCCAAATGCATCCGTGAACACTGTGAGAGCTTTGAGTGGTCTCCGACTCCTCACGAGGAATGAGGTGGAATTCCTCATTGAACAGCTTGTGAGACGGGGCATGGAATGATATTTGTCCTCTGTAGCTGTCCAGGGATAATTGGAGACTGGCATTGCTCTGGAGCAAATGCTCAAACATCTCTTTAGTCAATTTGTCAGGAGAGTTCTTTCCCTCCTCAGACAGTTTAACAGGGAGGTGAATACATGTGTCGTCACACCCAGCTAGTTCATACAGTCTGATCCTTGCTTTCCGAATCAGTTGTGCTATTAACTCTTGTGGCTTAGTGATAGTTTTGGATCTTTGGTGGGAGAGGAAGACCCACTCTATGATTAAGAGTGACTCTCTCTGCTCCTTGATCCATTGGAATATTAACCCGTGTAAGTGTGGCAGTTTTCCTAGGATAATGAATTTGAAGGGCAGCTCGGGCTGGTAACGGTGAGCTTGCCTCTCTCCTAAGGTCTTTTGTACCTTTTCGATTGCAGTCTTTGCCTCTGGGGTCAGTTCCCTGGGAGAAAGTAGCTCTCTCTCCCCTTTCAATAAATTGAAGAGAGGTTCTAGGTCCTCATTAGTGAGGCCTAGCCAGGGCCTAACCCAATTCAATGACCCACACAGGGAATGGAGATCTGTTAAGGTTTTTGGATTACAATTAATTTCCAATTTCTGCGGAACAATGGTCCGTGCAGTAATTTCCAGGCCCAGGTACTTCCAAGGTGGAATCCTTTGGACTTTGTCCTCCTCTAATTCAAATCCAGCACAGGTTAAAACTTTAACCACTAGGTCAAGTGTGTCTTGGAGTAGAGAGTTATCGGGTGCACACACTAGCACATCATCCATGTAATGAAGGATGATGGCTTCCCCTCTCTGGGCACGCACCTGGGACAGCAATGAGTCCACATACCACTGGCAGATGGAGGGACTACATTTTAATCCCTGGGGCAGTACTCTCCAGTGGTAGCGCTTCATTGGGGCCTCCCGATTGATGGTAGGAACTGAGAAGGCGAACCTTGGGGCATCCTCTGGGTGTAGGGAAAAAATGAAGAAACAATCCTTGATGTCTAGAACAGCCAATTGCCAATCTCTGGGAAGCATTGTTGGAGAAGGCATTCCAGGTTGGAGAGACCCCATGTCTTCAATTACTTTGTTTATTTCCCGGAGGTCGTGGAGCAGCCTCCACTTGTCTTTCCCTGGTTTCTTTATCACAACAATCGGGAAATTCCACACACTTGTGGTCTCTTCTATGTGGCCTTTAGCCAATTGTTCCTCCACAAGCTCCTCAAGCGCCCTGAGCTTCTCCTTACTCATCGGCCACTGTGCTACCCAGTTTGGGGTATCATCTAGCCATTTCAACTTTTGGGTAGGGCGCCCCACAGTGGCCGCTTCTAAAAATCCCGACGAGTTTTAGGAATAATCAATTTCACCCCCCACTGGGACATGGTGTGTCTCCCCCATAGAGGGCATTTATAATCTGTAACAAATGGACGGATGCTAGCCAATTTTCCATCCGGCCCCTCAATTTGTACGATGCTTTTTGATATTTTTGCCAATTTGACTCCTCCTACACCCTGGATTCTGCCTGCCACAGGCTGAAGTTCCCAATGTGACGGCCACATCCTTTCGGGTATGATAGTCACATCAGCACCCGTGTCCAGTACCCCCTCCACATGGAGGTGACCTGATCCACGGGTTAGGATGCACGCCAGAGAGGGCTTGTCCTCACCCACCACTTCTGCCCAGTAGACTTCAGGTGATTTTCCATCTACTGGGACCTCCTGTGGAACAGGAATGTCCTGGGCAAGGATTTGTCCCTCAGCCCGGTAATATGGTGGTAGAGGACATCGTGCCAGGAGAATGAGGCCAGTTATGCTTCCCTTGATGGTCATGGGAACCACCTCAATCTCTAGGGGTGTGTGTGCTGTGTCACCGACAGCAAAGTACTCACTGTCCAGTTTCATGTGGTTTAACGTCACGTCCTGTGTACTGTTAGGCAAGTCCACTGTAATGACTGTCCAATCAGGTGACCTGAAATGAAAACCTTTGGTAGTCACAAGCCTAAACCGGCCTAGTGGCTTCCAAACCTTGTTAATTGAACATTTGATATTTTCATTGCCATACATCCCCACACCCTCTATCCCATCCTCCCCCTTTTTGTTTATTAAGAGAGAGTCTTTTGCGAGTGTGGAGCCCGCAGTATTTATAGCCAAGCGCGCTATGGTGTTAATGGCGGGTACGCGCTGTAAAGTTAGTTTTTTTGTTTGTTGGTCTTCTTCTGTTTCTGGTTGTGTGGACAGTCCCTGGCGAAGTGTCCTGGCTGCTTGCACTGGAAGCAGATGATGTGCTGCAGTTGCTCTGCTGACATTGGTTGCTTCTTGGCTTCTGGTGTTACAGCTGCCATGGTTCTTGGGTGTGCCACTCTTGGATTTCTTTCGTGTCCACTGAACAGTTCTGCTTTTCTGGCACAGGCTTCTATCATCTGTGCTAAGCTAGGTGCTGGCTCCAGGGGAAGGCCAAGGATAACCCTACGGCAGGTTTCATTAGCATTCCTCTGAGCCATTTCTTTAATTAATTCCGCTTGTAATACTGGATCAGACACTTGTCTTTCTACTTGCATACAAAGGCAATCCACAAACTGTAAGAAATTCTCAGAAGTAAACTGTTTAATGTTAATATAACTGCCTTTAGTATCTACTGTTGGTAATTGATTAAAGGCTTTTTCTGCAGCATTGCATATTTTATCTCGGACAGACTTAGATAGTACTCTGGTTTGGTTTTCAGGGCAATGCCAATCCTTTTCCCCACATAAGTGTTCAGAACTTTTAAAGATCTTTTTCATAGGCTTTCCCATAGATCATATTCGGAAGGAGTTAACAGACATCGGAAAAGCTCTTTGATATCATATGGAACCAGTTCGTTTGAGTTAAAGGTGGCTCTCATCATGCCTTTAAAGATTTCACTATTCCTACCAAATTCTCTTTGTACTTTACAAATTTCTTTTTTATCTTGGTAGGACAAAGGTTGATAACTTCTTTTTCCGTTTCTCTTACCAAGATAAACTACAGGAGCAACTGATGGTACATACTCTTTCTCCTGGTGCTGACTTTCAGGGTTGGGCATCCCCCCCCACCCGGCCCGGGAGGCTGGCCACCCCCCCCCCACCACGGGAGCACCATCCATCCCCCAGGGGCTGTGAGCTGATCCCCCCCCACCCCCACCGGCACTGAAACTAGCAGGGGCTACATTGCCCTCCCCCACACCGCAGCAGCTTGGAGGGAAGGAATGTGAAACCGGAGAGGGGGAGGGGTGGTGGAATCCAGGGTTGCAACACCTGTGGGCGGGGTCGCCAGGTACCGTGCAGGGCAGGGTCTTGGAGGGGGCGGTGGAGCCGAGGGCAGGGATGAGTTATGGGAGGGGACAGGCTTAGGGGCTGGGACCGGAGGGTAAAGGGGGTTGCGGGATGAAGGAGGAGACACGTGGCTGTCACCATACCGCCCCCCCCCCCCCCCCCCGTCCCTGTACCGCATGTCCAGAGCTATCTGGGACCCCGATCCTGACCTGTCCAGATACGGCCACGTGTCCGTGGCCCGGAGGGGAAGGGAACAAGGAAGGAGAGCTGATAATTCTAGAAAAATCGTCAGAACTGGGATACTGGGGAGGATTTGGGGGTTTAGAACAGTTACAGCCGTGCTGGGCATGCTGCATTTCCAAGGGAGACCCAAGGGTGCTTTCCAGGTTATGGTTATAGGGATTTTTGGAAAGGGAAGGTGAGTTTGAATCATTTTGCTGCTGCTGTCTGTTGTTTTCTGTCTGAATTAAAACTTTCCGAATTTGTAAGAATATCGGAAGGAATACAGAGGCAGTTTTATCTCCATTTTCTACTTTTAAAGTTAATAAATCTCCTATTTCATCCCAAAATGAAATCAAATTTATATTTTGCAATTCAAGGTCAGATATTTCAACAGACAGCCAGCTGGCAAAACGGGCTAATTTTTTCTTAGATATTAAAACATTTCCTGAACTTAGTATTTCCTTGAGTTGTTTTGTTATACTCTTTTGTAAGGCAGATTGCTGTAGCCCCATTGTATTAGCAATTTGCACTATATCCACCCCACTACCGTTAAAACACAGGAAAGGAGTTAGTTGTTAAGACGTTCAAGGTACACTACGGTTTTCAGGCTTTACTGGATGCGGAGCCGATGTTAATTTCGCCGTTTTTCGTCAGCAAAACCTATGTGGCGCCCGGGCCGCTGTAGGGACCGACCCCGCCGCAAAAACCCATAAAAACCGCAAAAACTGCAAAAAAACTCCCTGTGCCGCAGCTTTGAAACCGATCAAAGCTGCCTGCCTGCCGCGCCGCGCCTGGGGTGGCCGCGTCCAGCCCCCCCCCAGCCCCCGTGCCGCACCACGTGGCCACGAGCTGCTGAGCCGCGCGCACGCTGCAAACACGCCCGCTTCGCCTCTCCTCCCGAGAACGGCGCCGGGCCTGCAAAATGCCACCGGTGAGACCCCCCCGCGGAGCTCCGGGAACCCCTGCCGCAAAGGGACGCTTAACTCACCGTTTCTCTTGCAGGCAGAGACGTCTGTGTAATCGTAGTGGATCCACGTCCCGAACCGACCTGTCTGGGACTGACAGGCTGCCGGTTCGTGCTGAAAAGTCTTCGAACTGCACAAAATGCAGCTTAAAGAAATTTGAGCTAGTTGATCAGCTCCTATGCTGGTCGAATCCCGAAAATAGGAGTCACAGCGAAACGTGGGTGCTTTGTAGAAACCACGCACGTGGAGCGCCAACTGTAAGGCTTTTTCTCGGCCCAAAACAGGGTCTTTCACCCTTCCTCCGGTCTAGCTCAAGTGTTAGGGTGAAATTCCCCTGGGCCCTAGCCACAGAGACGTAGTTACGATATCAAAAGAGGCTATTTCCCCTGATAAAGTTACAGGTTTATTTCTCGTGGGTAGTGAGTGAAAAGGGAAGGGAAAAGAGCGGGGGAAGAGAGAGAAAAGAGGGGGAAAAAGAGCACGGGGGAAGAGAGTGGGGGGAAAAAGAGAGAACGGGGGAAGAAAGGAGCAGGGGCAAGCGGACGGGAGAAAAGCGCGGGGGAAAAAGAGTGGGGGGAAAAAGAGAGAACGGGGAAGAGAGCGAGGTCAGCGGGTCCTGACCTTTTCTAGGGTCTGGAAAGGGGGGGCGGGGAGAAATTGGATCCCAGCCAGCTCTGTGTGGCCAGGAGGGGACAGGGACCAAGATACAGGGCACAGCAGGGGTCACGGGATGTACCATTTACAATGTATCTAGGAAACGCAACACTCCTGGAAGACAGATGTGGTTCAGTTGATGCAGTGCTCCTGTAGAAGGTGCAGTTTTCCTCTGAAGATCCAGCGATGATGTGGAAAAAGGTCCGACATTCCTCGGGGATCGAGTAGAAAGGACTGCCTTGGTGTTACAAATCTCAGTGTTTATCTAGGTAGGAAATGTTTGGCTCCTCCCCCTGGCTGGAGCATCTCCCAATGGGATGATGTAATCTTATCAGTCACACAATAGGACTTAATGGCCCATTAACAGAATATATCTTCTGGAGGAAGGATGGGTTGTGAAAAGATAACGATGACCATCCCCCTGGTCTTATCAGATGGCAGATCAGCAGGGGATATCTCCCACAGAGATAAGGATCACCACCCCTCCCACATTTTAACAGATGGTGATAGAATACACATTTTTGCATTGTACCCCAGGACATAATCCACCCCTTATTCTATTACCATCTACATCATACTCAAACCAATACCCTGTTACAGATATATGATACAAATTGAAACCTTACATACAGTTCTCACTAAAAATTAGGTCTCCTTGCTGTACACAAAGGGTTTCCCCATCTTTCTGCATTACCCACCAAGTGCAACCAGGTCCTTGAGCAAAAACAATCCCACAGATCGGTTTGCCTTTGCCTCTGGTGGGATTAATCCAAACAGTCTTTCCTAAAATACCTTTCATGTGTGCCACAGGGACCTTGTCCCCATCCACTGTGTGCAGGGGTTCAGAGTGGGCAGGACCGGCTCGACTGATGGACCCTCGGGTGTTAACCATCCAGGTGGCTTTGGCCAAGTTCATTTCCCAATTTCTGAAGGTTCCACCACCTGGTGCTTTCAAAGTAGTCTGAAGGAGTCCATTAGACCGTTCAACTTTCCCGGCCGCTGGCGCGTGGTAAGGGATATGATATATCCATTCAATACCATGTTCTTTGGCCCAGGTGTTGATAAGGCCGTTCTTGAAATGGGTTCCGTTGTATGATTCAATTCTCTCAGGGGTACCATACCTCCAAAGGACTTGTTTTTCTAGGCCCAAGATGGTGTTCCAGGCAGTGGAATGAGGCACAGGGTAGGTTTCCAACCATCCTGTAGTTGCTTCCACCATGCTCAGTACGTAGCGCTTGCCCTGGTGGGTTTGGGGAAGGGTGATGTAGTCAATTTGCCAGGCTTCCCCATACCTGTACTTTGACCATCATCCACCGTACCACAGAGGCTTCACCCGCTTGGCCTGTTTGATTGCGGCACAGGTCTCGCAGTCGTGGATGACCTGTGAGATGCTGTCCATGGTAAGGTCCACCCCTCGGTCACGGGCCCATCCGTATGTTGCATCTCTCCCCTGATGACCAGAGGCATCATGGGCCCAACGAGCTAGGAATGCTTCTCCCTTGTGCTGCCAGTCTAGATCCACCTGTGATACTTTCACTTTGGCAGCTCGGTCCACCTGCTCGTTGTTGTGATGTTCTTCATTAGCCCGGCTTTTGGGTGCATGTGCATCCACGTGTCAAACCTTTATGGTCAATTTCTCTACTCAGGCAGCAACGTCCTGCCAAATCTCAGCTGCCCAGATGGGTTTCCCTCTGCGCTGCCAGTTGGCCTTTTTCCAGCTTTCCAGCCATCCCCACAGAGCATTATCTACCATCCATGAGTCAGTGTAGAGATAAAGCCTCGGCCACTTCTCTCGTTCAGCAATATCCAAAGCCAACTGGACGGCTTTTAGCTCTGCGACCTGACTCGATCCACCTTGTCCCTCGGTAGCTTGTGCAACCTGTCGTGTGGGGCTCCATACTGCAGCTTTCCATTTCGGGTTAGTGCCTACAATTCGGCAGGAACCATCAGTGAAGAGGGCATATCGTCTTTCAGTCTCCGGTAGCTCATTATATGGTGGGGCTTCCTCAGCACGTGCCACTTGCTCCTCTTCTTCTTCAGAAGACAATCCAAAACTCTCACCTTCAGGCCAGTTTGTAATTATTTCCAGAATCCCAGGGCGATATGGATTCCCAATACATCAGCATAGGATATCTCCCACAGAGATATGGATCACCACCCCTCCCACATTTTAAGAGATGATGATAGAATACACATTTTTGCATTGTACCCCAGGACTGGGGTGAATTTGTAGAATGTGGGGAGTCCCAGTTGAATTGTAGGGGGAATTTGTGGAATTTTAGTGATCTCAGGGGAATTTTGGGGGGAATTTGGTGAATTTTAGGGTATACATGAGAATTTTAGGGTTCTCAGGTGAGTTTTGGGGATGCCAGGTGGATTTTGGGGTGAATTCTGTCGATTTTGGGGTATCCAGGTGAGCATTTGGGAGTCATGGGAGAATTTTGGGATGAATTTGGGGGGATGCAGGTGGATTTTCCAGGGAATTTTGGTGATTTTTGGGAGTCCCAGCTGGGTCTTGGAGTGAATTTGGTGTATTTGGGGGTATCTGGGTGGGTTTTGAGGGGGATTGTAGAGATTTTGGGGTGAATTTGGGAGGTGTTGGGGGGACTGGGTCTTGGGGGTCATTTGAAGGTTTTTGGGGGTTGCAGGTGGGATTTTGGGTTGAAACCCTGGGATTTGGTGGTCCCCCGTGAATTTTGGGGTGATTTTGTGGAATTTTGGGAGTTGCCAGGTGAGTGCTCAGCATCCCAGGGGGGACTTCGGGGTGAATTTTGGGGACTTTGGGTTTCCCAGGTGAATTTCTGAGGTGAAAAGGTTCAAAAAGTGTTTTTTGAAAACAAGTTAAAGCCAGAAGGTTATTGAAAATTAATAGATGTGATGCAAGAAGGTAATATGCAGACAATACACAGTGAGACAAATCATGGGAAAAATACAGTGGTAAGACATGAGTGTGTGAGGATGGCATCAATAGAGCTAAGGCTCAGTTGAAGTTGAATTTGGAAAAGCATGCCAAAAATAAGAATAATAAAGGCACCTACGGGTATTTCAGTGGGAAAAGGGAGATGAAAAGAAACCTATCACACCTCCCCTATTCCCCCCCACCCCCATAAGCCAGACAGGACGAGTGACAACAGACAAGGAGAAGGCTGAGGTACTCAACAAGTGTTGGTCTCAATTTTTACTGCCAGTCACTATTTCCACATCTGTCAGGTTACTGGACTGGTGGACTTGATTCTAAGCCATAGTAACAGGTCAGCTTTCAGACCACTTGAGGAACCTGAGCATGCAAGACCATGGGACCCACCCAGAGGCATGTCAGGGCCCTGAGAGAACTGGCAGCTGTAGTTGCTAAGGTGCTTCCTCCATCATATTTGAGAAATCAAGGCAACCAGCTGAAGCCTCCAGACACTGTGTTGTATTGACTCCAATACTCTTGGTCTTTTTTATAAATCTTAGAGCTCTGAGTCAATTTCTGCCGAGGATTCCCAATGCAGTTTCAAAAATGGAATCTTTGTTATTGGTCCTCATGTTGATCTTGGATATTTCCATTTTCTTCACTCCTATATTTTTGAAACATTTGTAATGACTGAAAAGAAAGCTGAGACAAGGCATTATGCTCTTTCCAGTGATATAAATGGACCAGTGTTCTTTTCAGACAAATATGTTTTTGCTGTGTCTAAGCACATGTGCATACCTGTGTTTGATTTATGTGTCCAGGTTTTGGCAATGGGGCAGCCACAGGGCAGTCCTGTGACAATGGCCGAGGTGCTGCCCTGTCCCGCTTTCTTCCATCTGGCTCCACTTCAGGATGTCCTCCCTGCTGAGAGAAGAGGTTTGGATAGCACCTTTAGAAATGTGACTTTCTGGGATTTTTTGTTTTGTTTTGTTTTGTTATTTTTAAAATTACTAAAAACCTTCACCCTGATTTTTTGATGTGTTGGGTTTTGAGGTTTTTTTTCAGTTTTGGGTGGGGTTTTTTTGGGCTTTTTTTCGGCTTTTTTTGTCCCTTTGGGGATAATTGTTTGGGGTTTTTTGTGTGTTTGTTTCGTCTGCTTTTTTTGTTTGTTTGTTTTTTATTACGGTTTTGTAGAGTTTTTTAAGGAAAGTGATTGGAAAACTGAATAGTCCTCCACTATAGTCTCCTGGATTCACCAGAGACTCTTCCTAGGCATCTCCCTGATCCTTTTTGCAATGAGTGTCTGTCTTGGTTTGAAAGACAGGTGTGGTCTAAGGAAAGGCAAGAGCCCCCTTCCGGAGATGCAGAATGCAACCCCCTCCCTTTTAATAATTTTAGGTCCAAATCAGAGGCCTTCAGGCAGGAGATGTGGGGATAAGGGTAACAGTTCTTCACTGATGTCTAACAAGGCAGGAAAACAACAACAGCTATAAAAATTGACAACAGAACAGAACAGTATAGCTCATCTCCAGTCCCTTTTGGCCTCAGGCCGTCTCCCTGCGCTCAGTTACCGGTTCTGTAGGCAGGACAGGTCCCGCGCAGTCTGAGAGGGCTGGAGTGATGGTGGCGGCCCAGGAGTGAGCGGGATGGGAAAGTGACTCCCGGTCACGGTGTCGGTCGTGGTGCTCAGCAGAGTGTCCGGTGGTAGTAGGGTGAGGTGGGAGAGCACCAGAGCGATGTCCAACGGCAGGGAGTGTGGATCTCAGTGCTGGGATGGCAGGGGAGATGCCAGACCGGAGCCCGGGCTGTCCTCCCACTCCAGTAGCCAAGCGAGAGAGAGTCCCCCACTCCAGACCCCCTGTCCCACCTTTCCTTTTCCCGTTTCCCCCCCTCCTCCCTCCACCCACCATTACCTTAAGGTGTAGCCACTTAGCATAACAATGGGAGAAATTCCACAGAAAGAAAAAGGAAGCATTCAACCCCCAACATTATCCACCCCTTTGTTTCTCCCATACCAATATGCTATATCAAATTAAACCGTTACATTATAAATACATACATGCAGCTAGAGTCATAGGCTCAGTACTATATAGGTATTTCACCCTAAAACAAGGTCTCCTTGGGGTATGCATTGGTTCTCTCCACTCTTTTGCATCACCCTCCAGGTGCAACCTGGTCCCTGAGCGAATACAACTCCACGGATGGGATTGTCTTTGCTGGAGGCAGGATTCACCCAAACAGTTTTTCCTAGCATACCTCTCATGTGTACCACTGGAACCTTATCTCCATCTGATATTCCCAAGGGCTCAGATTGGGCAAGGCCTGCTCGATTAGTGGAACCTCGGGTGCTCACTAACCATGTGGCCTTTTGTAGATTAATCTCCCAGTTCTTTAAATTTCCCCCACCCAGTGCCTTCAAGGTGGTTTTAAGCAGGCCATTGAACCTTTCAACTTTCCCTGCAGCTGGTGCATGGTAGGGGATATGGTACACCCACTCAATGCCATGTTCTCTAGCCCAGGTGTGTATAAGGCTGTTCTTGAAATGAGTCCCATTGTCTGACTCAATTCTCTCAGGGGTACCATGCCACCCAAGAACTTGTTTTTTCCAGGCCCAAGATGGTGTTCCGAGCAGTGGCATGAGGCACAGGGTAGGTCTCTAACCATCCAGTGGTGGCTTCCACCATGGTCAGTACATAGCGCTTGCCCTGGAGAGTTTGAGGCAGTGTGATGTAGTCAATCTGCCAGGCCTCTCCATACTTATATTTGGCCCATCGCCCCCCATACCAGAGGGGCTTCACCGGCTTGGCCTGCTTGATGGCAGCGCACGTCTCACAGTCATGGATAACTTGAGAAATACTGTCCATGGTTAGATCCACCCCTCTGTCTCGTGCCCACTTATAGGTGGCATCTCTGCCCTGATGACCTGAGGCATCATGGGCCCATCGAGCCAGGAACAACTCTCCCTTGTGCTGCCAATCTAAATCTATCTTCGACACCTCTATCTGTGCAGCCTCATCTACCTGCTCATTGTGTCGGTGTTCCTCATTAGCCCGACTCTTGGGGACATGGGCATCTACGTGACGGACTTTCACAGGCAGCTTCTCTACCCGGGTGGCAATGTCTTTCCTTTCATCGGCAGCCCAGATTGGCTTTCCTACGTTGCCAGTTAGCCTTTTTCCACCTTTCCAGCCAACCCCACAGAGCATTGGCTACCATCCATGAATCAGTGTAAAGGTAGAGTTTTGGCCACTTCTTTCTTTCAGCAATGTCCAGGGCCAGCTGAACAGCTTTGAGTTCAGCAAGTTGACTCGATCCACCTTCTCCTTCGGTAGCTTGTGCAACCTGTCGTGTGGGGCTCCATACGGCTGCTTTCCACTTCCGGTTCATCCCCACGATGCGGCAGGAACCATCAGTGAAAAGAGCATAGCATGTTTCATCTGCTGGCAGTTGGTTATATGGTGGGGCTTCTTCAGCCCGGGTCACTTGTTCCTGTTCCTCTTTGTCGCCAAGACCAAAGTCTTCCCCTCCCGGCCAGTTGGCAATTATCTCCAAAATCCCAGGGCAATTCGGGTTTCCAATACGGGTGCGTTGTGTGATGACGGAAATCCATTTGCTCCATGTGGAGTCAGTGGCATGGTGGGTTGAGGGAACCTTTCCTTTAAACATCCACCCCAGCACTGGCAGTTGGGGTGCCAGGAGGAGTTGTGTTTCTGTGCCAACCAACTCTGAGGCAGCTTGAACCCCTTCATAGGCGGCCAAGATCTCCCTCTCCGTTTGAGTATAGTTGGCCTCGGACCCTCTGTAGCTTCGACTCCAGAATCCCAGTGGTCGGCCTCCCGTCTCACCAGGCACCTTCTGCCACAGGCTCTAGGACAGACCATGGTTCCCGGATGCAGAGTAGAGAACGTTCTTCACATCTGGTCCCGTCCTGACTTGGCCAAGGGCTACTGCATGAGTGATGTCCTGCTTGATCTGGGCAAAGGCTTGCTGCTGCTCCGGGCCCCAGTGGAAATCGTTCTTCTTGCGGGTGACCAGGTAAAGAGGGCTCACAATCTGGCTGTACTCAGCAATGTGCATTCTCCAAAAGCCTATGGCACCTACGAAGGCTTGTGTTTCCTTCTTGCTGGTTGGTGGAGACATTGCAGTGATCTTATTGATGACCTCACTGGGAATCTGGCGCCGTCCATCTTGCCACTTTACTCCCAGGAACTGGATCTATTGGGCAGGCTTTTTGACTTGGCTCTTTTGAATGGCGAAGCCGGCTCCCAGCAGAATCTCAATGATCTTTTCTCCTTTCTGAAATACCTCCATTTCCCTGTCCCCCCACAGAATGATGTCATCAATGTTTTGCAGATGTTCTGGAGATCCACCCCTCTCCAGTGTAGCCTGGATCAATCCATGACATATGGTGGGGCTGTGTTTCCATCCCCGGGGCAGTCGGTTCCATGTGTATTGCACACCCCTCCAGGTGAAAGCAAACTGAGGCCTGCACTCTACTGCCAGAGGAATGGAGAAAAATGCACTGGAGATGTCAATGGTGGCGTACCACTTTGCTGCCTTGGACTCAAGCTCATACTGGAGTTCCAGCATGTCCGGCACAGCAGCGCTCAGTGGTGGAGTCATTTCATTCAATGCACGATAGCCCACGGTTAATCTCCATTCTCATTCAGATTTACGCACAAGCCTGATGGGGCTGTTGAAGGGTGAGTGGGTTTTAATGACCACCCCTTGGCTCTCCAGCTCACTGATCATCTTGTGGATGGGGATCATGGCATCTCGATTTGTCCGGTACTGCCAGCGGTGCACTGTTGAGGTAGCAATTGGCACCTGTTGCTCTTTCACCCGGAGGAGTTCCACTGCAGATGGGTTTTCTGATAGCCCAGGCAGGGTGTTGAACTTCTTAATGTCCTCTGCCGCCACAGCAGCTATTCCAAAAGCCCACCTGAGTCCCTTTGGGTCTATGTAATAGCCGCTCCTGAGGAAGTCTATGCCTAGGATACATGGTGCCTCTGGGCCAGTCACAATTGGATGTTTCTGCCACTCTTTCCCAGTCAGGCTCACCTCAGCCTCCAGCAAAGTCAATTCCTGAGATCCCCCCGTAACCCCGGCAATTGAAAGAGGTTCCTCCCCGACATGCCCCGATAATATTAATGTACACTGTGAACCAGTGTCAACCAATGCACTGGGTTCCTGTGGCTCTGATGTGCTCAGTACCATCCAGTTGCACACCTGTGCCCATAAGGTCCCAGACCCACAGTAACCAGGTTGTAAAAGGCTCACGGCCCCGTCGTACAATGTCTTTTCGCAGGTTACGGAGACTCTCGTATGACAGGGACTCAGTGATGATCTCAAATTCTGGCTCCCCTGCTGGTTGTGAGGGGCCCCCTTCCTGACCCTTATTATCTGGTTGCCTTGTTTTCATCTTAGACTTCCTAGTTTCCACAGGGGCAACTGCTGCTGCTGAGTGCCCTTGCAGTTCAGCTGGAACCTGGACAGATGTAACGTCTGTGGGTCCCACTGCTGCACCATCAGAGTCTCCCTCTTTAAGGCAGAGGGAGGGTTTCTCACCAGCTGGGGAGAGGTACTCCTTCAGCATCTGGCCCATCTCATGTATCTCCTTCGCTAGCACTCCCACCCAATATAGGTGGTTCCTTTCCAACGTGGGCTGTGGGGCAGGGTCAAACTCTGGGTTAATATCCCTAGTCTCTGGAACAGGGTCAGTCTCTGGGGTAACCTCCCTATTCTCTTGGACAGGATCAGGCTCTGGGGTAACCTCCCTAATCTCATAAACAGGATCAGGCTCTGGGGTAACATCCCTAGTCTCTTGGGCAGGATCAGGCTCTGGGGTAACATCAGTAATCCCTGGGGTAGGTATCAGGGTTGTTATCCAAGTCAATCTCCCCTTATCTCTGAATGTTAGATAGAACAGGTTTAACAGGGATATAAGCAACACTAGCCACAGTATAATGTCATTAGCATTTAAAGCGGATTGGAACCCCTTGAAGACTGGTGGGGTGAACTTCAAAAACCGTGTGATGGGTTTGGAGAAGATTTCACCTGCTGCCACTTCCTGACAGTAAGTACCATTATTGAAGTAGCCCCAGATACACACACTTAGAGTGTGATAGGTCTGAATCCATGTGGCCATCTTCCAGAGAAAATTAAAAATCCATTAATTCCTCAGCTGATCAACCCACAAAATGAACCGGATAATACCCACAGTAACCTAGGTTATGAGACTCATGTTTAAAAAAGGCCTTGCAAATGGGAGAGATATAGCAGTGACCACATGGAAGCCAATCCAGGGTAAGCTGGACAGCATGGTGTCACCTACCACAAGCTTGGGTAATTCAAGAACTGTTATGCCCTTTTCTACCCCTCTCTCAATGCCCTCAGGCAATGCCTCACGTTCCGGGCGCCAAAATCTGTCTGGGTTTGAAAGACAGGTATGGTCTAAGGAAAGGGAAGAGCCCCTTTCCTGCGATGCAGAGTGCAACCCCCCTCCCTTTTAATTATTTTAGGTCCAAATCAGACGCCTTCAGGCAGGAGATGTGGGGATAAGAATAACAGTTCTTTACAGATATCTAACAAGGCAGAAAACATCAACAGCTATAAAAATTGACTACAGAACCGAACAGTATGACTCAGTTCCAGTCCCTTTTGGCCGCAGGCCGTCTCCTTGTGCTCAGTTACCTGTGCTGTGGGGGCAGGGCAGGTCCGGCGCAGTTGAAGAGGGCTGGAGTGACAGCGACAGCGGCCCAGGGGTGAGAGGGATGAGGAAAGTGACTCCCCCCTCACGGTGTCGGTCATGGTGCTCGGCAGAGTGTCCGGAGGTAGTAGGGTGAGGTGGGAGAGCAGCAGAGCGATGTCCAAAGGCAGGGAGAGTGGATCTCAGCGCTGGGGTGGCAGGGGAGATGCCAGATAGGAGCACGGGGCGTCGTCTCCCCCCACGGGCCAAACAAGAGAGTTTTCCAGCCCGCGTTTCCTTTTTCCCGTTTCATCCCCCCTCCCTCCACACACCTCCCTGCGAGAGAACTTTACCTAAAGATGTCGCCAATTAGCATAAAAATGGGATAAATTCCACAGAAAGAAAAGGGAAGCATTCAACCCCCAACAATGGAGTACACCACAGCGAAGGTGTGGGGAACTGCACTGCCCCAGCTTTTGCCCTGGTGTGCAATGGCTGTGAGCTACTTTTCCAAGCAGCAAGGGCACTGAGAACTGAAAGCGATTGTGAAGGAGCTCTTTGACTGCTCGTGTGCTCTTCGCTGCACTGCGCTCGCAAGCGGCTTCGTTCTTCACCATCTGTCGTCTGGAGAGAGCTCAACGCCTGGGGTCAGTTTCAGCTCTGTCCAACAGCCTGTCCTCAGTTCTGGGGGCAAGCAAGCCCTGTTGCCTTGGCTCCTAGTGCAAAGCCCCTAGCGAGCTCTCACTCAGTGCAATGCACCCAGAAAGATGCTCTCGCTCGTCTTTCAAGGAGCCATACTTAACAGCAGAAGCAGCAGAAGCACAAACTGGATGACGAGAAGGGACAATGTAGAACACGTCTCTGTCCTGGCACATTTTCGTGTGAGATATGTCCCTCCAGGTCCTAGGTCCATGCGAAGCTCTATGTACTGTGAGCGCTGCTACTTGCAGCTGAGAAGGACCGTGGTGGTAGCAGCAAATTCGGAGAGTGCTGAGCAGGTAGTCAAAGAGCAAGAAGTGCCCCTGCAATGCGGTGCTAATAGCAGCTTCCTCGCGGTGGGGGTGAGCTCCGTCCACAGGACCTTCTCGTCCTGGTAACAAATCTCTATGAAAGGCGTAGGCGAAAAGCTTTCGTTTTCCATTCGAACTGCGAGAGAGGCAGACTGTTGCACGGAGCTCTGAGAACAAAGGTGCACACCCTAGGCGGGCTTGGGCAGAAGCAGCGTTCTCGAGCACTTGGCTGCTGGCACACTGCTGGCTGTGTGGCACTGCTTCAGCGGCTTCTGGCCGCCGGGGACTGAAAGCGGCGCCAGGCGTGGGGAAGGGCGGTGAATGAAGCCGCACAAGTACCGTGCTTGTGTGCACCACGTTATAGGCTACTAGGAGAGGAAGGTGGCTGCCTCTCGCTTGCCTTCCCAAGTGCCCTTAGCAGTCGAAAGGAGAAAGATGAAGCACTGCTGCTTGTGCTGCTCCTTGGTTCCCTTGCAGCCCGCTGTGGAAACATTGGCGGTCACTTCGAGGCGCCGAGTTGCAGAGAGCACCACGGTAAATGGCGCAGAGAAGGGAAATACAGAGTGCAGCGAGGAGCTGGACGAGGCTTACGTGCAATAAGTAGAAGGTGAACCTAGGCACTGCCTCTTCAATCTGGCCCCCACTGCTCTGGTAGCAACTTTTGCAAGACAGCAAAAGGGGCTGCGAGTGTGTAGAATGCAGGGCAGCAAGACGCCGTGTGGTATGTGCCATTTCAGGGCTGCTTGACAGAGGGCTACTTTAAGAATGCCTTCTTCTTCCTCGCGTCCTTCTCGCTTCGCTCTAGCTGCGTGGAGTACACCACAGCGAAGGTGTGAGGAAGGGCACTGCCCCAGCTTTTGCCTAGGCCTGCCTGTGCTGCGCCTTTAGCTGCACACCAAAACAATGGCATTTCTAACCCTCACGGTAAAAAAGGCGTTACTGTAGCCTCAGGAATGGCAAGTGCCTAGGCATAACATAGAGAGACCACGCATGAGGGAGTCTTTAGAGGATTCCTCCCCATGGTGTTGGTGTATTCTCATTCTCGTGCTGAACTGAAAAGGCTGGGCATGGCAAGTCCGGCCTGCCTTGTGCAAAGACGAACACAAACGTGGGGCTATGATCCTCTGTTCCAGAGCTCTGCTTCCGGGTGTGTGGGCCGCCATGAGCCTGCACCAGCCGCCGAGGACACTGTGGATTGTCGATGTGGCTGGTCCGGCTGCCAGACCTGCCCCCGTTGGTCTGACAACTGCAGGGGTGGCGGCCGAATGGCATCGCCTGAGAGCCCCATGGGGGGCAGGGAGAGAGCCGGGAGTGACCCTGAGCGACAGCGGAAGCGATATCCGTAGGGCCCAAAAGGCCAGCGGTGGCGTCGAGTTTCACGGGTAGGAGGCTGCTAAGCTGCTTTGAAAGCTGGAGCTCCTCTGCTCTAGGACAGACTGGGAGAGATGTGGGCGTCCAATCTGGCGAACAGAAGGCTCCAGGGAGGCCTTCAAGCCCCTTGCAGTGCCTGCTGGGACTCCAAGATAGCGGGGGAGAGACCTTGGAAATGGGTCTGGACTCTCAGGACAAGGGGGCATAGCTTCAAACTGCCAGAGGGCGGGGGTAAATGGGATATAGGATAGGAATTCTTCCTTGTGTGGGTGCTGAGGCCTGGCACATGTTGCTCAAAGAGGCTGTGTGGGAGCCCCATGGCAGGAAGTGTCCAGGGCCAGGCTGGAGCGGACATGGAGCAACCTGGACTAGTGGAAAAGTGTCCCTGCCCATGTCAGGATGTGGGAAGAAGATAATCTATCATCTCTAAGGTCGCTTCCAGTCCAAACCATTCTGGGATTCTAGGATTCATGGAAGGCCCTTTTCCAAGTGAAGTGTTGTATCTCTTGGCTCCCAGCTTGTAGTTGCCAGTTCTTCTGGAAGCAGGCCTGGCCAAGCAGCTGTGATGAGCCATGGCTTCTCAATAGGACGACTGTGATATATTTGCAGAGAGGAAGGCTGCAGACAGATCTTCAAGGACCAGGTAAAACAAGCAAAAGATTGAAAAAAAGCCAAAGCTTGGTTGTGTTAGTCAGTTTGCTGGCTGTTGAAATGGCCCCAGGTCATTTACAACATTTCTAATTTGGATCTGTTTGAGTAAAAAATGAATGTGTTACCTCCAGCGTGGACTCTCCAATGCATCTCCATGTGCTCCCATCTCTTTGTTGTATATCAGGTTCTATTAAGAGAAGACAGAATCATAACACAGCAGTAAAACATTTAGAGGTGTAGTTAGCCAGCTTCAGCAGTTTTCAACTCTGCTGTTGACTTTTCTGGTAACTGTAAGCAAGGCAACACAATCCAGTTACTCCACTTTTCCTCTCTAAGGAAAAGATGATTTTTTTTTGTTTTCTCATTTTGAAAATAGCCTCGAATGAAGAGAGTTATGCATGTGGCATGTAGGATTCATTATTTCACCTTTCTCTTCTGCTGTCTTTCGCGTACTAGGTTTTATTTTAAATTTTTTTTTTGTGGCTGTTCTCCATTCAGTAGGTTTGAAAGAATTCTAATTGTTGAGATGATGGTTCTTTGAAGGCTCACTTAGCCCACCTTTTGGGTGAAGGAAAGAAGACAAGGTCCTCTAAGAAGAGTAAAAAGCATACTTTAAAGAGACATGCAGAGATGTCTGCTGATGCCATGCAATTACCATGTAATCAGCAGAAATGTGTTGGAAAAATACCCATCAGTGACTTCACAAGAAAGCCACACTCAAGGCAGGTAAAGAACAGAAGCATAAAACCCCAAAGGTATGAAATGGACAGATTATCATTGGGAATGTGCAACTCCTGAATTCTTAGTTCTAGATCTAGGGGCTTGTAATAAATAGACTGTCTCCTTGCCAAACGTAAATTTGGTGTAATGAACTGCTCACTGCCTGTTGAATTGCAGGGCTAGTAGACGAATATTTGCCATGGCAGGCATATTGTATGGCTTTCCGGTTAAAAAGAAATTGGTTTTGCTCATAGAAATCTAGATATGTACCCAGTCTGACACCTATTTTTTAGGCTATATTTCCAAGTAAATGGCTTCCGTGATGATGCAGTAAGTTTATGTCATGAACAGGAATGAAGTGATTGCATGCATCCTTTTTTACCCTAAGCCAGCTGCTGAATAATGACACAGAGACTCTCACTGACGCTAAGGAGTGCCCAAGGTTTTGGGAAAAGCCCTGGGCAGATAAAGCCTATTTCCACATTTCTTGCTAGCGTCTCCTTCAAAGTTCATGGGTTTGTTCATCTTTTAGAGCTGTTCTAGATGTCTTTGTAGTTTACATGTACTAAATGTAGCAGGTATTGATTTCATGCCGTCCTAATAGATTTGAAGTTGCGATCTACTGAGGCTTCAATGTCTCAGAAGAAGCAACGTTGATTTTTTGAATTCTATTCTTGAACATGAGAATGATACCGATGTAGATAATGAATTAATTAAATTGAATTCACTTGAATGGAAAAATTGTCTTGTTCATGTTGCGTTTCCTAGATACATTGTAAATGGTACATCCTGTGACCCCTGCTGTGCCCTGTATCTCGGTCCCTTTCCCCTCCTGGCCACACAGAGCAGGCTGGGATCCAATTTCTCCCCGGCCCCCCTTTCCAGACCCTAGAAAAGCTCAGTACCCCCTGGCCTCGCTCACTTCCCCCGCGCTCTTCTCCCGTTCTCTTCCCCCGTTCTCTTCCCCCTCTTTTCTCTCTCTTACCCCGCTCTTTTTCCCCCCACGCTCTTACCCGCGCTCTTCCCCCTCTCTTTTACCCCGCACTTTTCCCTCTTCCCCCGCTCTTTTCTCCCTTTTTCCTTTCCCTTTTTTCACTCACTACCCACGAGAAATAAACCTGTAACTTTATTAGGGGAAAGAGCCTCTTTTGATATCTTAACTACGTCCCTGAGGCTAGGGCCCAGGGGAATTTCACCCTAACACCCGAGCTAGACCGGAGGAAGGGTGAAAAACCCTATTTTGGGGCAGAGAAAAAGCCGTCAGTTCATGTAGATTTTAACTTGGGAAATTGATATTTGAGTTCTACTTTTCATTGTTGTTGCTTTTCTGTATTCTTTGATTGCACAGATAGCAGATGTACTGACCAAGTATTCTGTGAAACTGGAGGAAATGTCCTTCCTCTTGGCAGCTGATGTTCACAAGCTCATTAACGCTGAGACCATGGTAAATGTTTTACCTGGGGCAAGATAGCAGTCTGAATATTCCTAGAATGTCTTTCTTTCCCCAAATGAAATTCATTTTTTCTGCCTATCAATCATTGAAATATAGAAGAAATTTCTACTTGGCAGGGTATTGGTTATCATTTGTGTTCTTTTCTCCCCTCATTTTCTGTAGAAGAGACAATTTTTGTTTGTTTTTGCATGTCGTATGCTGCTTCTACTTCTGGTTTTCTTTTTTAATACACAGAATGTAAAGACAGCACTGCTGGATAATGAGAGGGCAACTGCCAAGCTACTCTTGAATCGAATGAAATCAGAGCTTGAGAAAGAAAAATGGCATCAACTGAAATGGCAAGGGAGAGTCAAGGACTGGAAGCTCATGCAAAAGAAGTGTGTAGTTCAGAGTTTCAGGTCAGAAATGTGGCAGTCTTCTTTTGAACAATGAGCAACACAAAGCGGCTAGTGTTCACTTTTGGTTTCTATCAAAGTAATACTTGATCATTTTTTCTTTCTATGTAATATCACATATGATATGACATATATCATGTGATTCCATTCTACATATCTACTTTCCATCCTGCAGAGAATTTATGGCAAGTGAAGAAATACAGAATCCCCCAACTGTGAATATGGAAATGGAAAAGTTGGTAAAGGAGCAGATGGTACTTGCATTTATTCATCACTGCTATGCTGCTATACTGTCAGATAGTCTGTTTATGATTCAACAATTCAATGCGACATCAAGAAAATAGCAAAGCAAATCTAACTACCGAATGCACTATACGGGCCAGAGATTAGCTTGGATCAAAACAGGTATTCTCCTAGCATTGTTTACAAACAAGTCAGCATGTGAAACAGAAGGCAAAATGTAGTTTGTGCCTTGTTTTGAGCATGCCTGGAAGAAGGAAATTCTGATTTCACATATGGGAAAAGAAATGTTGACATTTGAATGAGATTGTTCATACCCCAGAAAAGGTTGCTTTGAAAGGTTGTGGAAGTCCTGTTAGGAAACATGGCTTTACAAGTCCTTTCCACCAGGAGACAACAGCTGCAGAACATCTGGGTGTGCCAGTGTTGAGAGCACCAGCAAAGATCAAAGTGGAGAAGTTGGTGAACAATGGCAGTGGCCTGGGGGAGAGCAAGTGGGGTGCTGGCTGTGGGACCAGGGGAGTCCTGACTGATTTAGGAGGCGTGTGATGGTCTGTGCCAGCAAGGGGAGTAGTGCTGTGGCCTTGGGACACTGCAAATACTGGAATTCAGTGGGGTCACTGGGCAGGCTGAGTGTCTGAGCTGCTGGAGGGACCCAGTTTGCTCACATGTAAACATCCAGTCTCACTCTTGGCAGCCACAGAAAGGAGCAGGATGTGGCTGCTGGCCATGCCTGTCATGTATATGTAGTGTATATGTGTGCTATCCCAGCCTGCTGGGAACACTTCTTCTTTGTGACTGCTTGGGCTTAGGAAGAGAAAGCAGTGGTAGTTTCTGAGGTTTCGAGTTTGCTCGAGTTTCTCAGGCTGTTTCTGGAGCCACCCAGAGTTCTCTTCCTTGAAGCATTTCAATTCCTGGTATTTTTCAAAATTCAAACAGACACAGCCCTAAGCTAGTTGATCTGACTTCAGAGCTATTCTTACGCTTAGCTGTTGGATGATCTGATCTCCTGAGATGTCTTCCATCTCAGTTTATGAACTGGTTCTTGTGAAAAGTAGGATCTTTTAGCCTGGAGAAGAGAGGTTTCTGGAGAGTGTCTTGGTTTAATTTTGACTTTCCCGGCCAACGCACCAAATTAATGTCTTGAGTTTGAGTTGCCAATTTGAATAAACTTATTTTTCTTGTTGTGAGACAGAACCAGGAGCAAAAGAGCAAGGCAGGCCTAAAACTTGAGAGAGTATAAAAGAAAATTCATTAACTACACAAACAAAAAGAGAGGAAAAAAAATTTCAGAATAAGATTTTTTAGATCACTCCTTCCCTCCCTCTCCCAAACTTCATAACAACAATCAAACTTATAACAAATACTTCGGTCAGTGCCCAATTTAGTCTTTCTCAGTTCACTTCTGGAGAGAGAAGCTTCTTCTTCTTGAAGTTGTAGGGATTTTTCCCACAAGAAGGAAAAAAACAGTTCTCTTGTGGTTTTATCTTTCACGATTTGCATCCGCCCGGGAACCTGCAACCGTGACGCTCCTCCCAACTCTACAACCGTCCCAAAGTTGTATATGTGGGCCATGTCTGTCTCATGGGGTATTACTTTTAAGAATGAAATGTTCAACCGCAAAGATTCTCTCTGTCTCCTTTTTCTCTGCTCAGGCTTCATCTTCAGAAAACCAAAATCTCCTTCTTTTCTCAGGACAGAAATTCTCAACACAGGTGCTCTTTAGTTAAATCATCGATTAAATGGAACATTTCCATCCCCCCATGTCTCTTTCCATGGTTTATAGGAATATTGAGTACATCAGTTCATTCCTACAATTTCACAAAAAGATTTTCAGCCATTTCAGCATCTTCTCATTCTCTTTCCATCTTAAAAACTGAGCTCTTACATCACTGACTTCAGAAATCTTCTTATTCCCTTTCATATTCAAAGGAAAGGCTGGAGGCTTTGCAAATCTTATCTGAGCACTAAAGAGTTAAAGTTTAACACAACTACAAGAGTTGGGCCAGGCTCAGGCTGTGCTGGGGGGGCAGCTGAGGTGTTAATCAGCCTTTCTGGGGCTGGGCTGCAGCCCCACACTGCTCATGGCCACCCGGGCAGGCCTGGCCCGGCCAGCAGCAGCAAGAGTCGGCCTCCCCCCACGCCAGAGCCACAGGCCCGTGGAGGAGGAAGCCGTGAAGGTCTTATCACACAACTTTTTCTCCCCCCGGCCATCGGGTCCCCCTAGTTGGCAAACAGGGCCCAAGCGGCCTCCCGAACCTCCCCCCCCCCCGCATGGGGGAGAGGGAAGCTCGGCTTGGTGTTACCTGCTCAGCCGCCGGAAGACAAAGAGGGTCAGTTCCGGATTACCTTCCTCAAAATGTGTGTTCACGGAGCGAACTAACTTTCTCTAATTGGCTGTTGCAGGTATCCCAACCCCCACAGAGGAAATTCCCTTAGGAAGAATCTCTTCTGAGTTTCTTCTTCCTAAGTCAACCTATCACAAGAGACAGAATGGTGGCCTTTGAATATGTAAAGAGGGAATAAGACAAATGGAGAAAGACTTTTTCGGAAGGTTTGCAGAGGCAGGACAAGGGCCCATGCTTTCAAACTGAGAATAGGTTTAGATTGGCTAAAAGGAAAAGCTTTTCTACAATGAAGCTGGTGAGACACTCAAACGGGTCTTCCAGAGAAGTTGTGGATGCCCCATCATTGAGAGTGCTCCTTATCAGTTTGGCTAATCTTGAGCAATTTGATCGACTGTAAGATCTACCTGGCAAGGAAGTTGGACTAGATGATCTTTAATCACAGACTGTTGTATGATTCCATGAAAGACAGAATGCAATAAAGTTCATATTTCAGATTTTGGCGCAGACATATTTATTATTTCTCACTTTATGCATCAGTGCAAGGACAACTTGTTAGCTTCTGAAATGATGAGCTGAGATTGATTTCCTTCCTTAGTTTCATTTTCCCTGTTATTCCTTTACTCTTGGACTTTTTTTTCCACTTGATTTCCTCTTTTAGTAAACTGCCCTATAGCATCACTTTGCTCCCCACCTGGCTTTTTTTTTCAATGCCACCTTTTCAGTGGTTCGTTTTGGGCCTTTGCTGCTTGAAGTCCAGCAGCCTCCTTGTCTGAGCATTATGGAGCTTTCTTTACAGCTTCATCACTATGCAAAAAGCCATAAATTGCTGTGTTCCATCTCACATACCATCAAGTATCACACTAATATTGCCTCTGCTGAATAGCTGGTTGGATTACATAGACCAGCCAAATACCAGGAAATCCAGATGGCAGCAAGAATCTTGAAGACTACTCCCGCTGTTTGTTGAAATTCTGGAGAAGTCACGTGAGGTATCACATTCTCTTGAAAGAAGTGTATATCATCTCAGACATTCTAGAATGGGCTATTAATATTGTCATGAGTTTCTGGCTAGACTTTTTAGTATGCAAATTCAAATTCAAATGATCTGAAATGATAGAACTTCAAGAAATATTTTTTCCCAGAATCGAAGTATGATGGAGTTACATAGGGAGAATCTTAATCTTAGTTATTCTATTCCATCTCACATCATGGCTGGGGGCAGGGAGAAGGGAGTATCTTTGGGGGACAGTGGGTTCCGGTGTAGTTAGTAAGCTGGGCAGAGGAGCCATCAGGTATCGTTTCTTTTTTTTGGGGGGGGAGGATTCATGTGAACTCTTCCTTTCTTCTTCCCTGCCACTAGTATTGTTGCTAAAATTGTTTGTTTTCTCATCCAAGTGACAAAATCAGCACACTTAATGAGGGATGAAGAGGGAGCAGCGACCTCAGAACAGGAGGAAGAAGAAGCAGAGCGTGCTGTCCTCCAGAAGAAAAAAACACTACCAGCCAACTTTGCATCATCTGTGAACTTCCTGGGCGTGTACTCTATCCCCTTGTCCAGATCACTGATAAAGATATTAAACAGGACTGGGCCCAAGACTGAGCCTTGGGGACCAGCTGGATGAACTCTATTTCCCACCACTCTGTGGGCCTGGCCATCACCCAGTTTGTCACCCAGCAAACAGCCCACCCATCCAAACCATAAGCAGACAGTTTCCTCGGGAGAATGATGTGAGACTCATTGCAAAAAGGATCAGGGAGATGCCTAGGAACAGTCTCAGGTGAACCCAGGAGACTATAGTGGAGGACTATTCAGTTTTCCAATCAATTTGCTTAAAAAAATCTACAAAACCGTAATAAAAAAACAAACAAACAAACAAACAAAGCAGACCAAACAAACACACAAAAAAACCCAAACAATAATCACCAAAGAGACAAAAAAAAAACCTGAAAAATGCACCCAAAAAAACCCACCCAAAACTGAAAAAAACCCCCAAACCCAACAAATCAAAAATCAGGGTGAAGGTTTCTAGTAACTTTAGAAATAACAAAACAAAAAAAACCAAAAAAAACCAGAAAGTCACATTTCTAAAGGTGCTATCCCAACCTCTTCTCTCAGCAGGGAGGACATCCTGAAGTGGAGCCAGATGGAAGAAAGCGGGACAGGACAGCACCTCAGCCTTTGTCACAGGACTGCCCTGTGGCTGCCCCATTGCCAAAACCTGGACACATAAATCAAACACAGGTATGCACATGTGCTTAGACACAGCAAAAACATATTTGTCTGAAAAGAACACTGGTCCATTTATATCACTGGAAAGAGCATAATGCCTCATCTCAGCTTTCTTTTCAGTCATTACAAATGTTTCAAAAATATAGGTGTGCAGAAAATGGAAATATCCAAGATCAACATGAGGACCAATAACAAAGATTCCATTTTTGAAACTGCATTGGGAATCCTCGGCAGAAATTGACTCAGAGCTCTAAGATTTATAAAAAAGACCAAGAGTCTTGGAGTCAATACAACACAGTGTCTGGAGGCTTCAGCTGGTTGCCTTGATTTCTCAAATATGATGGAGGAAGCACCTTAGCAACTACAGCTGCCAGTTCTCTCAGGGCCCTGACATGCCTCTGGGTGGGTCCCATGGTCTTGCATCCTCAGGTTCCTCAAGTGGTCTGAAAGCTGACCTGCTACAATGGCTTAGAATTAAGTCCACCAGTCCTGTAACCTGACAGATGTGGAAATAGTGACTGGCAGTAAAAATTGAGACCAACACTTGTTGAGTACCTCAGCCTTCTCCTTGTCTGTTGTCACTAGTCCTGTCTGGCTTATGGCGGTGGGGGGGAATAAGGGAGGTGTGATAGGTTCCTTTCATCTTCCTTTTCCCACTGAAATACCCGTAGGTGCCTTTATTATTCTTATTTTTGGCATGCTTTTCCAAATTCAACTTCAACTGAGCCTTAGCTATACTGATCCCATCCTCACACACTCATGTGTCACCACTGTATTTTTCCCATGATTTGTCTCGCTGTGTATTGTCTGCATATTACCTTCTTGCATCACATCTATTAATTTTCAATAACCTTCTGGCTTTAACTTGTTTTCAAAAAACACTTTTTGAACCTTTTCACCTCAGAAATTCACCTGGGAAACCCAAAGTCCCCAAAATTCACCCCGAAGTCCCCACTGGGATGCTGAGCACTCACCTGGCAAGTCCCAAAATTCCACAAATTCACCCCAAAATTCACGGGGGACCACCAAATCCCAGGGCTTCATCCCAAAATCCCACCTGCAACGCCCAAAATCCCTCAAATCACCCCCAAGACTCAGTCCCAACACCTCCCAAATTCACCCCAAAATCTCTACAATCCTCCTCCAAACCCATCCAGATACCCCAAATACACCAAATTCACTCCAAGACCCAGCTGGGACTCCCAAAAATCACCAAAATTCCCTCGAAAATCCACCTGCATCCCCCCAAATTCATCCCGAAATTCTCCCATGACTCCCAAATGCTCACCTGGATACCCCAAAATTGACAGAATTCACCCCAAAATGCACCTGGCATCCCCAAAACTCATCTGAGAACCCTAAAATTCTCATCTATACCCTAAAATTCACCAAATTCCCCCCAAAATTCCCCTGAGATCCCTCGAATTCCACAAATTCCCCCTAAAATTCAACTGGGACTCCCCACATTCTACAAATTCACCACAGTCCTCGGGTACAATGCAAAAATGTGTATTCAATCACCATCTGTTAAAATGTGGGAGGGGTGGTGATCCTTATCTCTGTGGGAGATATCCCCTGCTGATCTGCCATCTGATAAGACCAGGGGGATGGTCATCGTTATCTTTTCACAACCCATCCTTCCTCCAGAAGATATATTCTGTTAATGGGCCATTAAGTCCTATTGTGTGACTGATAAGATTACATCATCCCATTGGGAGATGCTCCAGCCAGGGGGAGGAGCCAAACATTTCCTACCTAGATAAAAACTGAGATTTGGAACACCAAGGCAGTCCTTTCCACTGGATCCCAGAGGAAAGTCGGACCTTTTTCCACATCATCGCTGGATCTTCGGAGGAAAACTGCACCTTCTACAGGAGCACAGCTTCAACTGAACCACATCTGTCATCCAGGAGGACTGCAGCCACCATTTATATGGACTGCTACCAAGACCCTGACTGACAGGGTGTCAGGTTGTATTTCTGACTTTGCTGCTGGTTTTTCTTCTATATTATTGAACGTATTTTATTTTTTCTCTTTTCTCCTATTAAATTGTATTACTGACTTGGAGTGTTGCACTGGTTTTACTTTCAAACCAACACAACCCCAAACCTCCCTCCCTGGGATCCCCCAAAATTCCACAAATTCTCCCCCAAAATCAACCTGGTACCCCTCAAAACTCACCTGGATCTCCCCAAATCCCCCCCCCCCGCCCCCCAATTCACCTGGGAACCCCCAAATCCCCAGAATTCTACCCAAAATTCACCTGGGACCCCAAAAACCTTTAAATTCGCTCCATAATGACCGGCAACTTTACACACTCCATTTTCCTACAAAAGGATCTAGAGCCCTGGGTGCTTCATATACAAACTAAACAGTAAAAACCTTTCAATTCATTCTCAGCAAAAAGACTTCCTATTCCTCCTTCTTTTTGACAAAACTGGCTCACTTTCAAACTTATTCTCTTGCTCAGTTACCTGCATAATGCCTAGTCCCTGTTCTGCATGCTCATTTTCTTCACTTTTACAAGGAATCCTCTCCTCATCTTCTTCTTCCTCTGCTTCTTCCATTTCCTGTGCCTAGATCACCTGTTTCACAGTTAGATTTGTTTCTCCAGCTGATTTTTGACAACTGTCCCTATCTTGTGGAACCGCTCGCTCGCTCGAGGTGATTGTCCTGCTCTGCTGTGGGCTGGGACTGCGCTCTCTTCAAGCCCTGGGGGCAATTTTAGATGCCACAACTTCAGAAAGACCTCAGGCTATTGGAGAAATGTCCAAAGGAAGGACATAGAGACCATGGAGGGGCTGGAGGGGAAGCCATACAAAGAGTGGCTGAGGGCATTTGGTTCAGCTGCAGAGAGGACACTGAGCTCACACCTCACTTGGGACCTCTCAGCTCCTCTCAAGGGCAGCACAGGGACAGCTTTGCTCTCTGCTCTCTGCGACCAGGGACAGGAGCCAAGGGAATGCCAGGAGCTGTGTCAGGGGACGATTAGGCTGGCTATCAGGGAAAGGTTTTTTCCCTCAGAGGCTGGTCAGGCACTGAATAGGTTCTCCAGGCAATGGGCACAGCCCCAAGGCTTCCAGAGATCCAGGAGCGTTTGGCCAATGCTCTCAGGGTTGCAGAGGGTGGGACTGTTGGAGTGTCTGTGCAGGGCCAGGAGTTGGACTTTGACGATCCCTAGGGGTCCCTTCCGACTCAGGAAACTCTTACCATTTTCCCCTCTTTCCTCTCCTTGCACAATGCTCTCAGCTTACCGTTCCACTGTATGTTCCACTTCTGAAACCTCCGCTACTTCTTTCCAGTTCAAGCACAGTTCTACTGGTTACAATCCAAAGATATACAGATTGAAAAACAACCAAAAAGAAACACCTGTTTGGAATGTCGTGGTCTTATTTGGATCTCGAACTATGAAGTCGATTGTGCCTTGCAAGTTCTAAAAGCAAAAGAACAACAAAAACCACCCCCCACACCGTTTTAACATAGGGATTTGCTTTCTTCTAAGAAATCCATATCCCTTCTCAAAATGGATCTATTTCAGTAAGAGATCATCTTGAATAGATCACTTACTATCTAAAGAACCTGGAACACTCAAATCCGTAATGATAAGCCTGTTACCTTGTCGTTTTCTGTCCCAAAGGCAAATGAATTTGCTCAAGTGCCGTTTGTAACAAGGAGAGTTCAAAGTGTGGCTCTGAGAAATGTTTTGGTTTCCCTCTCCTATCTCTATCAAAAGCACTTTCTTCAATGGCTGAAACAATACTTGATATAGTCTGAATTTTAAAGGTCATGAAAATTTTCTCAAAAGTGGAATATTAATATAGCAGTCAGGTTTTAAACCAACGAGAATTTTTGTTTTACCTTTTTGAAGATTTCCTTCACACTAAAATCCTGGCTGATGGATACCTAGCAGAAATCAATTCCCACAAAATGCTCCCGGGTAAGCCATTACGTCATCCATTACAATTTGCTTCAGTGTCCCGTTCCTGTCCAATTGAAGGTCCCTGTTTAAGACAGTCAAGTACGGAGAGAAATAAAATTAAATATGACTACAGTGCCTTTAAATCTAAATCAAACTTCCTGATCAATCTCATAAAACCTTTAGGCTAAATGTTGCCATTGATCTCTTTCTACTGAACACAATCAAGTCCTGGCTTGTTACAGGTTATTTCATTACAAAGAAAGAAACGCACAGAAGTTAAAATATTTCCAAAGAAGCATTTGACATCCTTCCTTTTGGATGGGGAAACATTCCAACACTGTTGGCGGCCTAGTAGGAGCTCTGGCTCTGCAGCCTGTCTATAGAAAACTACCTTAGTTATGTTAAAGGTCTGTTCAAGGTTACCGTGTCTTTGGCGTGACTATAGGAGAAAAACAAAATCATAAATTTTCTCGTTGAGATAAGCAAGAACAAAGGAAAAGACATCTGGGGAAGCAAGATCCTGTTTAGTTGACATACCATGTCCACTTCAAAGAGTATCTTACGCAATAACTAGACTGTAGAAAGATAGATCTTAGATGAACCAATAGAATTACTATTAACATATATACGTCTTTTGTGTAACCAATCGTACTCTTTGTAACAAACTCTAAGTAACCACTGAAAATGTATAAAAATCATCTCTTTGTAAAAAATAAAGACTCTGCTCTTTGCATTCATATTGAGTGCGTGTTATTGATTCCTGTTCTCCAGCATGAAGGCCCCAGCAAACACTGCTTACATAAGAGGTCAAATTGCTGTCTTCCATGTTAGTTGTGCACTGTGCTCAGCGGAGCCTTTCTGGTTTATTGGCCTTTGACTTGGACATAAAGCTGAGTCTTGATTCAAGAAAAATCAATATTCACACTTGTTTTCATTTACACGGACATTGGCTTGGTCTCCGAAACAAAGAGAATGATGGGGAATTTATGTAGGTGGTCAGAGAGGTAACATTCTCTTTCCGCAACCTGGCATTGTATTTTCACTTGGCCTGTTACCTCTGGCTTTGTTTTAACGGCTCAAATTATTAGGAAGAGTATCAAACCTCCAGCTCTAACCACAGTCCCACTGCGAGGTGTATGAAGGTATGTGCATCTGCCCCTCAGGTCCATACTGCTCTTGTAATGTGCCTCAGATCGAGCAGGCATGAAAGACCTCCTGGGTGTGTGAACAGTGCTGCTTCCTCTATGGCTTCAGAGCTGCTGCTAAGATCTTCAGGAAGGAGAGCGGTATTGTACCAATTTTTAGATGATTTTTAAAGTTGGAAGTGCTCGGCTATCTTAAACGTCTGAGTTCCTACAACTTTGAATGAGATCAAATCTATGAGTGAAGAGATGATGGTGCAGACCATCTTCGGATTCCGGTGATCCAAGAATCTGCACTACTCCTTTTACCTTCTGAATAAGGCATGGATGTGATGGTATGCACAGTAATACTGATGTGCTATGGTTTTTGAATGATAGCAGTCTTCCTTTGTCCCATTCCTAAACCGTGGGCATTATTTGCCTTAACCTTGTTCAGTAGGGACATTATTCTATATTCTTACATGAAGTAAAAAGCACTCTTTTTCCATACCTTCACACAACAGCATTAAAACAAGGCCTAAGTAGTACAACCAATGTTCAAAGATGCTCTACCTTTTAAGTTGACGATACAAAATTCATACCTTGTTCTAATTTGATCTCAAGAAGAAAGGGTGTTCTCCAAATACTCCTTCAGCTCTTCCTCACAGCTCACCGTTTTCCTTTTTTCTAAAATTGTATCCAGATCACTTTCATCATCTAAGGCCACATAAAAAAGCTAGTAAAAATGGTTTCGTAGATACTAAAATCTCCCCCACTATTTAGGATTCAAGGAAGTTAATTATGCACATATATTCTACACCCAGAAGAGAAAGCTACCTCAGCAAAACTCATTGCCTATGAAAATCTTCCTAGATAATGAACACCTCTGACACTGCCACCCCAAGTTGCTTGTTGAAACAATGAGAACCTCACATCCAATCAGACTCTAGACCTGCACAAGATCTCCTAATAGCAACTTGCAGCCACTTTCTACAGAAAGCAGCAGTGATCTCTATCACTGTTGCCATACCAAGAATAAGACAGGACTGTCCATTCAGCGTGAATCAAGCAGTTAGCAAAAATGCACCTGACAGAATGAAACTGAAGAGTAGAAATTCCCATCTAAAAGTCAAAGATTACGTTTTTAATTTTATAGCAGGTATTTTGAATTTCAGAGGGCTGTTTGCATTAAGAAGTCCTGTCTTTATAGCACACCCTTGATTTTATGTTTCTACCTGTATTATGGCCATTTAGCCGTCTCCTTAAAATCACTCCAAAGGAAAATATTCAAGTGAACAAGTTCTTTCTAAACTGCTGGAAGGTTAAATGAATGAGTAAGAGGATATGTAACATGATAAAAGGCTGCCTGGAATTTTACGACGGGAATCCAACATGGCCTCTTCGATCTGGAGAGTAAAAAAAGTCAGTCTCCAAGTAAACTGCTAAGAATGCGGATTATCAAAACTTCTGTTTATTCTGGCACCATAAAGCACCAAATCACATTCTATAATTGATCCCTTTAGAAACAACTGCCTGACTTTTTGTATGTATAGAAAAGATTGGAAGACATTTGGGAGATCATTTCCAGCTATTCCTAAAGTCTGATATTAAGCAGGCTGGGCCATACGTCATTCATCGCTATCATATGTATTTCAGATAGAAATGATCATAAAAATACAATCTATTTATATTACAAATAATAAACAGAAGAATTAGGAACACTTCCACATGAAACTCTTCCACACCAAACTGTTTCTTTGGAGTGTTCTGCCACACTATGGACCTCTTTCTAAGGTGACATCAATAGCCTACCACGCAGAAGGCATTGCAGGTGGGAGCCCAGGAAGAACAGACTAATCCCAAGGAGTGATGAAAATATACGCCATCAAATAAAAGAAACGTACATCCACGTGCTCCACTTCTTCTTCAAACCTACATTATAGTTTCTCAGTCATCTGAAGCATGTTGGAGTGCACAGCTTCAGCATCTTCTGCTGTGCAAATGTTCATATCCAACAGGGTCATCTGAAGAAAAAGAAGAACAAATTATTGACATGCACAGAAGAAATACTGTGTGGCTTTCAGAGAGCCTGGCTAAACGTAGTGTTTCTTTTCTTGTGACGGACAGAGATAGATTCAACCTCCTACATGCCATATTAGATTAGTAAACAATACCATCTGGTTGGACACAAAGCCAGAAATTGAGGCAGAGAAGGAATTTCTTTCCCAAGATAAGACCGATTTAGCACAAGGGCTGAGGCTCCTTGCATCTTCCACATTCACGTAGAACAGCACTCCCTTCATTACCGGCATTTGTTACGGCTTTTCCACATTTCGAGTACAAATACTAACTACTACTGTGAAACCAAAGGGATGGCTTACTTTTTGAACAGAGTAAGGCAGAGGTTAAAAAGGAATTCCACTTGTTATCTCAATGTTTGGTGCATCCTCAGACGCATTTCACTCTAATGACACATTGGACCACGGCTATCACAGCCAAAAGCTGTGGCACTCAACTTGCACATCTGCCCTTTCTCCTGACATTTGCCCTCGACCAGCTCATACTGGATGCTCATTTTCTCCACGCACTCCACATTGGGGCTGTCTGAATGCTATGGAACAGACCACAGTCAACATTCCCATCTTTCATAGTGCAGGGTGACATGGCAACATGACAGAGGCCACGTGCTGAATCTCAGCACAAGGAACAGATCCCAGCAGTGCCTACAGACCTTTGCCTACAGACACCAGACACTACCAGCCAAAGAAATCAAGACATTTTCATACACAGCTCTTTATCATTATGCTTCAAAGTAGCAAGGTACTTAAAATCGCTACCAACTTCTTTGCTACCATACAGGCTACCTACATCCCAAGGGATGTGCTCTGGAGCAAGAGAAGGCAGACACAGAGAGGGAAGGCATGCTGCAAGGACACAGAGAAAGGAAGTATCTCCAATACTTCCCCTCTTCTTCTCATACTTCCCCTCTTCTTCTCCAAGAGTTAAAAAGGAGTATTTTTGTATGATTGAGCAGGGATCCATGTCAAAATTAACTTTTGATTTCCCTCAGATTCATTCTAACCAAGCCAGTTCCTGCTAGATCTCACCATGCACAGGTGTTTGTACTGGCCAAAGGAAAGCCATGCCACAGGCAGCTCTTTGGCTCTTACTGCCACCTCCAAGCAACTGAGAAGGTATGCGGGAACACACGGAACAAAGAATAGAGCAAACATGCACTCTCAAAGCAACTGTCTGCCTCATCATTGCCCGGGAGAAAAGAAAATATTGCTTGAATTCCAGACTGTTCTTAGGATTTCCCGACCTACCTAGACTTTTGTTTCAATTCTCCAGAGTTCTGCACCATTCGTTTCCATCAGATTTGGCACGTGTTGGAGGCAACAAGGTGCTATCAAAGTAGGAAACAAGAGTCAGGTATCCTAAAATACAAACCACTCAGTACTTCAAATATAAAATTATGAATCTGAATATCCATACTACTGAGCTTTCTTTTATTTACAGCCATCATGGGAATGAAAATAAACCTGAGATTGTTGTTGTTCAAGGCCAACTGTTTACTGCCCGATAAGGAAGTAACTGTCATCTACCTTGTTCCTACATCCACCGTAAAAAACCTCCCTGTAAAGATCGGAATGCATTGCACCCACACCAATGCGTCTTGTGTTCAGGATGGATATTCAAACGTAGCAACGTTAGATTTCTATCCAGACTCCTCTCTTAATTTATTACGCAAATAAAATCCCACGCCATGGACAACAAATGCCTTGACACAAGCACCAACTTCTAGCTCTCCACCCATCTTTGCCCACTTCTACTATGTTTCAATACTTACTTCTGCATTCCTCCATTTTTAGAGCCTGATCGCCACCTATTAAGTGTAGCTGGGGCACTGAAAATCAAGAATGCATTTTTTCCATTCACAAGAGCTGTACAGAAATAGATGTAGACCCTGCCTTACTGCTGCATTTAGCAATTGCACATTGACAGGAAGCAAAGTGCATTTTGTAGCCAAGTCCTTCATTAAGTCCAGCAACAATTGTTTTCCTTTATGCTTGTCTTGGTTTGAAAGACAGGTATGGTCTAAGGAAAGGCAGGAGCCCCTTTTCTGCGATGCAGAGTGCAACCCCCCTCCCTTTTAATTATTTTAGGTCCAATTCAGACACCTTCAGGCAGGAGATATGGGGATGAGAATAACAGTTCTTTACTGGTATTTAACAAAGCAGAAAAAAACAACAACAGCTATAAAAATTGGCAACAGAAACAGTCTAGCTCCGCTCCAGTCCCTTCTGGCCGCAGGCCGTCTCTCTGTGCTGTTACCGGTGCTGTGGGGGCAGGGCAGGTCCCGCGCAGTTGAAGAGGGCTGGGTGATGGCGGCCGCGGCCCAGGGGTGAGCGGGGATGGGGAAAGTGACTCCCCCCTCACGGTGTCGGTCGTGGTGCTCAGCAGAGTGTCCGGAGGTAGTAGGGTGAGCTGGGAGAGCAGCAGAGCGATGTCCAAAGGCAGGGAGCGTGGATCTCAGTACTGGGATGGCAGGGGAAGATGCCAGAGCAGAGCCCAGGTTGTCTTCCCACTCCAGGAGCCAAGCGAGAGAGCGTCCCCCGCTCCAGACCCCCCTATCCCACCTTTCCTTTTCCGGTTCCCCCCCCCTCCCCCTCCAGCCACCCCCCTACGAGAGAACATTATCTGTCGTTTTAGGGTGTAGCCACAATTACTTAGCATAACAATGGGAGAAATTCCACAGAAAGAAAAGCGAAGCATTCAACCCCCAACAATGCTATACCTTCTTTTGCCATACCCGATATATTGCAAAACCTTCAGTCTCTGTTCACTGAGTACCATCTGTTCCTTTATCAACTTTTCTATTTCCATATTCACAGTTGGGGGATTCTGTATTTCTTCACTTGCCATAAATTCTCTGCAGGATGGAAAGTAGATATGCAGAATGGATTCACATGATATATGTGATATCATACATGATATCACGTAGAAAGAAAACATGATCAACTATTACTTTGATAGAAACCAAAAGTGAACACTAGCCACTTTGTGTTGCTCATTGTCCAAAAGAAGACTGCCACATTTCTGACCTGAAACTCTGAACTACACACTTCTTTTGCATGAGCTTCCAGTCCTTGACTCCCCCTTGCCATTTCAGTTGATGACATTTTTCTTTCTCAAGCTCTGATTTCATTCAAGAGTAGCTTGGCAGTTGCCCTCACATTATCCAGCAGTGCTGTCTTTACATTCTGTGTATTAAAAAAGAAAACCAGAAGTAGAAGCAGCATACGACATGCAAAAACAAACAAAACATTGTCTCTTCTACAGAAAATGAGGAGAGAAAAGAACACAAATGATAACCAATACCCTGCCAAGTAGAAATTTCTTCTATATTTCAATGATTGATAGGCAGAAAAAATGAATTTCATTTGGGGAAAGAAAGACATTCTAGGAATATTCAGACTGCTATCTTGCCCCAGGTAAAACATTTACCATGGCCTTAGCGTTAATGAGCTTGTGAACATCAGCTGCCAAGAGGAAGGACATTTCCTCCAGTTTCACAGAATACTTGGTCAGTACATCTGCTATCTGTGCAATCAAAGAATACAGAAAAGCAACAACAATGAAAAGTAGAACTCAAATATCAATTTCCCAAGTTAAAATCTACATGAACAAGACAATTTTTCCATTCAAGTGAATTCGATTTAATTAATTCATTAACTACATCGGTATCATTCTCACATTCAAGAGCAGAATTAAAAGAATCAACGTTGCTTCTTCTGAGACATTGAAGCCTGAGTAGATGCCAACTTCAAATCTATTAGGACGGCATGAAAGCAATACCTGCTACATTTAGTACATGTAAACTACAAAGACGTCTAGAACAGCTCTAAAAGATGAACAAACCCATGAACTTTGAAGGAGACGCTAGCAAGAAATGTGGAAATAGGCTTTATCTGCCCAGGGCTTTTCCCAAAACCTTGGGCACTCCTTAGCGTCAGTGAGAGTCTCTGTGTCATTATTCAGCAGCTGGCTTGGGGTAAAAAAGGATGCATGCAATCACTTCATTCCTGTTCATGACATAAACTTACTGCATCATCACGGAAGCCATTTACTTGGAAATATAGCCTAAAAAATAGGTGTCAGACTGGGTACATATCTAGATTTCTATGAGCAAAACCAATTTCTTTTTAACCGGAAAGCCATACAATATGCCTGCCATGGCAAATATTAGTGTACTAGCCCTGCACTTCAACAGGCCGTGAGCAGTTCATTACACCAAATTTTCGTTTGGCAAGGAGTCAGTCTATTTATTAGAGGCCCCTGTTTCTAGAACCAAGAATTCAGGAGTTGCTCATTCCCAATGAAAATCTGTCCATTTCATACCTTTGGGGTTTTATGCTTCTGTTCTTTACCTGCCTTGAGTGTGGCTTTCTTGTGAAGTCACTGACAGGTGTTTTTCCAACACATTTCTGCTGATTACACGGTAATTGCATGGCATCAGCAGACATCTCTGAATGTCTCTTTAAAGTATGCTTTTTACTCTTCTTAGAGGACCTTGTCTTCTTCTTTCCTTCACCCAAAAGGTGGGCTAAGTGAGCCTTCAAATAACCATCATCTCAACGATTAGAATTCTTTCAAACCTACTGAATGGAGAACAGCCACAAAAAAAACATTAAAAAAAACCCTAGTACGCGAAAGACAGCAGAAGAGAAAGGTGAAATAATGAATCCTACATGCCACATGCATAACTCTCTTCATTCGAGGCTATTTACAAAATGAGAAAAAAAAAAAAAAGATCATCTTTTCCTCAGAGAGGAAAAGTGGAGTAACTGGATTGTGTTGCCTTGCTTACAGTTACCAGAAAAGTCAACAACAGAGTTGAAAACTCCTGAAGCTGGCTAACTACACCTCTAAATGTTTTACTACTGTGTTATGATTCTGTCTTCAGTTAATAGAACCTGATATACAACAAAGAGATGGGAGCACATGGAGATGCATTGGAGAGCCTATGCTGGAGGTAACACATTCAGTTTGTACTCAAACAAATCCAAATTAGAAATGTTGAAAATGACCTGGGGCCATTTCAACAGCCAGCAAACTGACTAACACAACCAAGCTTTGGCTTTTTTTCAATCTTTTGCTTGTTTTACCTGGTCCTTGAAGATCTGTCTGCAGCCTTCCTCTCTGCAAATATATCACAGTCGTCCTATTGAGAAGCCATGGCTCATCACAGCTGCTTGGCCAGGCCTGCTTCCAGAAGAACTGGCAACTACAAGCTGGGAGCCAAGAGATACAACACTTCACTTGGAAAAGGGCCTTCCATGAATCCTAGATTCCCAGCATGGCTTGGATTGGAAGCGACCTTAGAGATAGATTATCTTATTCCCACATCTTGACATGGGCAGGGACACTTTTCCACTAGTCCAGGTTGCTCCATGTCCGCTCCAGCCTGGCCCTGGACACTTCCTGCCATGGGGCTCCCACACAGCCTCTTTGAGCAACATGTGCCAGGCCTCAGCACCCACACAAGGAAGAATTCCTTTCCAATATCGCATCTACCCCAGCCCTCTGGCAGTGTGAAGCTATACCCCCTTGTCCTGCGAGACCAGACCCTTTTCCAAGGTCCCTCCACAGCTATCTTGGAGCCCCAGCAGGCACTGCAAGGGGCGCGAAGATCTCCCTGGAGCCTTCTGTTCTCCACATTGGACACCCTCAGCTCTCCCAGTCTGTCCTAGGGCAGAGGAGCTCCAGCTTTCAAAGCAGCTTAGCAGCCTCCTACCCGTGAAACTCGAAGCCACCGCTGGCCTTCCAGGCCCGATGGATATCGCTCCTGTTGTCACTCAGGGTCACTCCCAGCTCTCTCCTCTTTCCCCATGGTCCCCTTAGACGATGCCGCTCGGATGCCACTCCTGCAGCTGTCAGACCAACGGGGGCAGGTCGGCCGGCCCAGCCACATCCACAATCCACAGTGTCCTCGGCGGCTGCTGCAGGCTCATGGCAGCCAACACACCCGGAAGCAGAGCTCCGGAACAGAGGACCATCACCCCACATTTGTGTTCATCTCTGCACAAGGCAGGCCAGAATTGCCATGCCCGGAATTTTCAGGTCAGCACAAGAATGAGAATGCACCTGCGCCATGGGGGAGGAAACATCTAAAGACTCCCTCATACGTGGTCTCTCAAGTTAATGCCTAGGCAGTTGCCAGTCCTGAGGCTACACTAACACCTTTTTTACCTTGCGGTTAAGAAATGCCATTGTTCTTGTGTGCAGCTAAAGGCGCAGCACAGGCAGGCCAGGTCAAAAGCTGGGGCAGTGCCCTTCCTCACACCTTCGCTGTGGTGTACTCCATGCAGCTTGAGCGAAGCAAGAAGGACGCAACGTAGAATAAGGCGTTCATAAAGTAGCGCTCTGTCAGCAGCCCTGAAAGGGAGCATAACACACGGCGTCTCGCTGCACTCCATTCTATTTACTCTCAGCTGCCTCTGCCGACTTGCAAAAGTTGCTAAAAGAGCAGAGGCGGCCAGATTGAAGAGGCAGTGCCTAGGTTCACCTTCTACTTATTACACCTAAGCCACGTCCAACTCCTCACTGCACTCTGTATTTCCCTTCTCCGCGGCATTTTCCGTGGTGCTCTCTGCAACTTGGCGCCTGGAAGTGACCGCCAATGTTTCCACAGCGGGCTGCAAGGGAACCAAGGAGCAGCACAAGCAGCAGTGCTTCAGCTTGCTCCTTCCAACTGCTAAGGGCACTTGGGAAGGCAAGCGAGAGGCAGCCACCTTCCTCTCCTAGTAGCCTGTAATGTGGTGCACACAAGCACGGTACTTGTGCGGCTTCGTTCACCGCCCTTTCCCATGCCTGGCGCCGCTTTCACTCCCCGGCTGCCAGAAGCCGCTGAAGCGGCGCCACACGGCCAGCCGTGTGCCGGTAGCCAATCGCTCGAGAACGCTGCTTCTGCCCAAGCCCGCCTAGGGTGTGCACCTTTGTTCTCCGAGCTCCCTGCAACAGTCTGCCTCTCTCGCAGTTCAAATGGAAAACGAAAGCTTTTCGCCTACGCCCTTCACAGAGATCTGTTGCCAGGACGAGAAGGTCTTGTGGCAGGAACTCGCCCATGCCGCGGGGAAGCTGCTATTAGCACCGCATTGCAGGGGCACTTCTCGCTCCTTGACTACATGCTCAGCCCTCTCCGAATTCGCTGCTAGCTCCACAGTCCTTATCAGCTGCAAGTAGTAGGGCTCACAGTACATAGAGCTTCGCATGGACCGAGGACCTGGAGGGACATATCGCACACAAAAATGTGCCAGGACAGAGAGGTGTTCTACATTGTCCCTTCTCGTCATCCAGTTTGTGCTTCTGCTGCTTCTGCTGTAAGGATTCGCTCCTTGAAATATGAGCAAGAGCGTCTTTATGCATGCATTGCACTGAGTGACAGCACGCTAGAGACTTTGCACTCGGAGCCAAGGCAACAGGGCGTGCTTGCCTGCAGAACCGAGGTCAAGCTGTTGGGCAGAGCTGAAACTGACTGCTGGAGTTGAGCTCTGTCCAGAAGGCAGAAGGCGAAGAACGAAGCCGCTTGCGAGCGCAGTGCAGCAAAGAGCACACGAGCAGTCAAAGAGCTCCTTCACAATCGCTTTCACTTCTCAGTGCTCTTGCTGCTTGGAAAATTAGCACACAGCCGTTGTACGCCAGGGCAAAAGCTGGGGCAGTGCTCTTCCTCACACCTTTGCTGTGGTGTACTCCATTGTAGGGTGTTGAATGCTTCCCTTTTCTTTCTGTCTAATTTCTCGCATTGTTATGCTAAGTGGCTACACCTTAAGGTAATGTTCTCTCCCAGGAAGGTGGGTAGAGGGAGGGGGGCGGGAAACCGAAAAAAGGAAAGGTGGGACGGGGGTCGGGATCGGGTTGGAAAACTCTCTCCTTTGGCTTGTGGAGGTAGAGGACGCCCCGTGCTCGGATCTGGCATCTCCCCTGCCACCCCAGCTCTGAGATCCACGTTCCCTGCCTTTGGACATCGCTCTGCTGCTCTCCCACCACACCCTACTACCTCTGGACACTCTGCTGAGCACCACGACCGACACCGTGAGGGGGAGTCTCTTTCCCCATCCCTCTCACCACTGAGCCTCTGCCTCTGTCACTTTAGCCCTCTTCAACTCTGCGGGACCTGCCCTGCCCCCACAGCACCGGTAACTGAGCACAGGGAGACAGCCTGCGGCCAAAAGGGACTGGAACTGAGTTACACTGTTCTGTTCTGTTGTCAATTTTTATAGCTGTTGTTGTTTTCTGCCTTGTTAGATATCGGTAAAGAACTGTTATTCTTATCCACACATCTCCTGCCTGAAGGCGTCTGATTTGGACCTAAAATAATTAAAAGGGAGGGGGGTTGCACTCTGCATCGCAGGAAAGGGGCTCCTGCCTTTCCTTAGACCATACCTGTCTTTCAAACCCAGACAGATTTTGGCGCCTGGAACGTGAGGCATTGCCTGAGGGCATTGAGAGAGGGTAGAAAAGGGGATAACAGTTCTTGAATTATCCAAGCTTGTGGTAGGTGACACCATGCTGTCCAGCTTACCCTGGATTGGCCTCCATGTGGTCACTGCTATATCTCTCCCATTTGCAAGGCCTTTTTTAACCATGAGTCTCATAACCAAGGTTACTGTGGCTATTATCCGGTTCATTTTGTGGGTTGATCAGTTGAGGAATTAATGGATTTTTAATTTTCTCTGGAAGATGGCCACATGGATTCAGAGCTATCGCACTCTAAGTGTGTGTTTCTGGGGCCACTTCAATAATGGTACTTATTGCGAGGAAGAGGCAGCAGGTGAAATCTCCCAACCCATCACGTGATTTTGCAGTTCACCTCACCAGTCTACAAGGTGTTCAAAGCCGCTTTAAATGCTAATGAAGGTGAAGAACAAAGCTGCAGGGCACCGGGCTTGCGAGTGCTGTGCAGGGAAGAGCACTCGATCTGCCAAAGAGCTCCTTCACAATTGCTTTCACTTCTCAGTGCTCTTGCTGCTTGAAAAAGTAGCACACAGCCTTTGCACGCTAAGGCAAAAGCTGGTGCAGTGGCCTTCCTCACACCTTTGCTGTGGTGTACTCCATGAAGATAGAGCGAAGCGAGAAGGACGCGAGGAAGAAGAAGGCGTTCTTTAAGTAGCCCTCTGTCAAGCAGCCCTGAAAGGGCGCATAACACACGGCGTCTCGCTGCCCTCCATTGTACATACTTGCTGCTCCCTCTGCCGACTTGAAAAACTTGCTACCAGAGCAGAGGGGGCCAGATTGAAGAGACAGTGCCTAGTTTCACCTTCTACTTATTGCACGTAAGCCACGTCCAGCTCCTCGCTGCACACTGTATTTCCCTTCTCTGCGCCATTTACCGTGGTGCTGTGTGCAACTCGGCGCCTAGAAGTGACCGCCAATTTTTCCACAGCGGACTGCAAGGAAACCAAGGAGCAGCACAAGCAATAGTGCTGAGGCTTTTTCTCGGCCCTAAAAATCGGGTCTTCACCTTTTCCTCCGGTCTAGCTCAGGTGTTAGGATGAAGCCTCCGGGGCCCTTGCCTCATGGACCTAAATAAGATTACAAAAGAGGCTCTTTTCCCTGATGAAGTTGCAGGGTTTATTTCTCGTGGGTGGCGAGGAAAAGAGGGAGAAAGAGAGGGAGAAAGAGACAGATGTCAGGGGGTAAATTTCTTTCCTAGTGTCTGGAAAGGGGGGAGGGGAGAAATTGCATCCCAGCCAGACCTGTATGGCCAGGAGGGGAGAGGGACCAAGCTAGAGGGCATAGCAGGGGTCACAGAAGGTTCCATTTACAATGCACCTAGGAAATGCAACACAGTGCTTCAGCTTGCTCGGTTCGACTGCGAGGGTCATGTCAGAAGACAAGTGAGAGGCAGCCACCATCCTCTCCTAGTAGCCTGTAACATGGTGCACACAAGCACGGTACTTGTGCGGTTTCCTTCACCGCCCTTTCCCACGCCTGGCCCCTCTTTCACTCCCCAGTGGCCAGAAGTCGCTGAAGCGGGGCCACACAGCCAGCAGTGTGCCAGCAGCCAAGCGCTCGAGAACGCTGCTTCTGCCCAAGCCCGCCTAGGGCGTGCACCTTTGTTCTCTGAGCTCCGTGCAACAGTCTGCCTCTCTCGCAGTTCGAATGGAAAACGAAAGCTTTTTGCCTAGGCCCTTCACAGAGATCTGTTGCCAGGACGAGAAGATCTTGTGACCAGAGCTCGCCCCCACCGCGGGGAAGCTACTATTAGCACCGCATTTCAGGAGCACTTCTCACTCCTTGACTATGTGCTCAGCGCTCTCCGAATTCCCTGCTAGCTCCATGGTCCTTCTCAGCTGCAAGTAGCAGCGCTCACAGTATATAGAGCTTCGCAAGGATCAAAGTCCTGGAGGGACATATCGCACACAAAAATGAGCCAGGGCAGAGATGTTCTACACTGAGTAGAGAGAGAGACAGACAGAGTGTTCTACACTGCCCCTTCTCGTCGGCCATTTTGTGCTCCTGCTGCCTCTACTGTGGCAAATCGTTCCTTGAATGACGAGCGAGAGCGCCTCTCCAGGCACATTGCACTGAGTGAGGGCTCCCTAGGGAGTTTTGGATGGAAAAATTTTTCACCCCCCAAAAATACATGGGTAAGTCCTAAAAGTTTTGGTTTTATTAAGGTTAGTTACGTCCAAGTATTGCTCTTCTAAACACCCTTGGTTTCAGTCTGAAATTAACTGCTTGTTTCTGTCTTTTTGCCTAGTGGCAATCTAATTCTAAGGTAACTAGATGTGTTGGAAATCCATAAATTACATCTCAGGGTAGGTGGGATAATTGGCTCGGAAGACAATGGAATTGAGAATTTGGAAAGAATCCAAAGTGAGCTGATATCACCATCCGAGATTCCTTTGGGTTCCAAATCCTTTCATTTGTGTTTTTGTGGGCTTTTTTGAAGGCGGTGTGCAATTGAAGCCATGATTTAGCTGCGGTGAGACCTGCTCCGCTGTAAAAGCATTATTTTCTCAGTGAGCATGGACAACAGTTACAGTGTCGTCTTTTAAGATTCCCTGCACTCCACTTATGGGGGCAAAAGCAGTGCCTTGACTGTAATCATAAAAGTGATTACAGTTTGATTGCTTTGACATCATGTAGGATGCTTCCTCCATCTGCTGTGGTCAGCATTAAGTAAGAGATTTCTCAGTTTCTAGGAAGAGTCTAGCAAACAATCACCTTGCTCCTTCTCTTGCATTTATTCATCACTGCTATGCTGCTATACAGACAGTCTGTTTATGATTGAACAATTCAATGGGACATCAAGTAAATAGGAAAGCAAAACTAACTAGCCAAAGCACTATAAGGGCCCGAGATTAGCTTGGATCAAAATAGGTATTCTCCTAGCATTGTTTACAAACAAGTCAGCATGTGAAACAGAAGGCACAATGTAGTTTGTGCCTTGTTTTGGGCATGCCCGGAAGAAGGAAATTCTGATTTCACATATAAGAATAGAAATGTTGACATTTGAATGAGATTGTTCATACCCCAGAAAAGGTTGCTTTGAAAGGTTGTGGAAGTCCTGTTAGGAAACATGGCTTTACAAGTCCTTTCCACCAGGAGACAACAGCTGCAGAACATCTGGGTGTGCCAGTGTTGAGAGCACCAGCAAAGATCCAAGTGGAGAAGTTGGTGAACAATGGCAGTGGCCTGGGGGAGAGCAAGTGGGGTGCTGGCTGTGGAACCAGGGGAGTCCTGACTGATTTAGGAGGCGTGTGATGGTCTGTGCCAGCAAGCGGAGTAGTGCTGTGGCCTTGGGACAGTGCAAATACTGGAATTCAGTGGGGTCACTGGGCAGGCTGAGTGTCTGAGCTGCTGGAGGGACCCAGTTTGCCCACATGTAAACATCCAGTCTCACTCTTGCCAGCGACAGAAAGGAGCAGGATGTGGCTGCTGGCGATGCCTGTCATGTATATGTAGTGTATATGTGTGCTATCCCAGCCTGCTGGGAACACTTCTTCTTTGTGACTGCTTGGGCTGAGGGAGAGAAAGCAGTGGTAGTTTCTCAGGTTTCGAGTTTGCTCGAGTTTCTCAGGCTGTTTCTGGAGCCACCCAGAGTTCTCTTCCTTGAAGCATTTCAATTCCGGGTAATTTTCAAAATTCAAACAGACACAGCCCTAAGCTAGTTGATCTGACTTCAGAGCTATTCTTACGCTGAGCTGTTGGATGATCTGATCTCCTGAGATGCCTTCCATCTCAGTTTATGACATCGTTCTTGTGAAAAGTAGGATCTTTTATCCTGAAGAAGAGAGGTTTCTGGAGAGACAGTATGGTGGCCTTTGAATATGTAAAGAGGGTATAAGACAAATGGAGAAAGACTTTTTCGGAAGGTTTGCAGAGACAGGACAAGGGGCCATGCTTTCAAACTGAGACTAGGTTTAGATTGGCTAAAAGGAAAAACTTTTCTACAATGAAGCTGGTGAGACACTCAAACGGGTGTTCCAGAGAAGCTGTGGATGCCCCATCATTGAGAGTGCTGCTTATCAGTTTGGCCAGTCTTGAGCAATTTGATCGACTGTAAGATCTACCTGGCAAGGAAGTTGGACTAGATGATCTTTAATCACAGACTGTTTTATGATTCCGTGAAAGAGAGAATGCAATAAAGTTCATATTTCAGATTTTGGCGCAGACATATTTATTATTTCTCACTTTATGCATCAGTGCAAGGACAACTTGTTAGCTTCTGAAATGATGAGCTGAGATTGATTTCCTTCCTTAGTTTCATTTTCCCTGTTATTCCTTCACTCTTGGACATTTCTTTTCACTAGATTTCCTGTTTCAGTGAACTGCCCTTAAGTATCACTTTGCTCCCCACCTGGCTTTTTTTTTTTTTTTCAGTGACACCTTTTAACTGGTTCGTTTTGGGCCTTTGCTGCTTGAAGTCCAGCAGCCTCCTTGTCTGAGCATTATGGAGCTTTCTTTACAGCTTCATCACTATGCAAAAAGCCATAAATTACTGTGTTCCATCTCACATACCATCAAGTATCACACTAATATTCCCTCTGCTGAATAGCTGGTTGGCTTACATAGACCAGCCAAATACCAGGAAATCCAGATGGCAGCAAGAATCTTGTAGACTACTCTCGCTGTTCATTTAAATTCTCGAGAAGTCACATGAGGTATCACATTCTCTTGAAAGAAGTGTATATCATCTCGGACATTCTAGAATGAGCTATTAATATTGTCATGAGTTTCTGGCTAGACTTTTTAGTATGCAAATTCAAATTCAAATGATCTGAAATGATAGAACTTCAAGAAATTTTTTTTCCCAGAATCGAAATGATGGAGTTACATAGGGAGAATCTTAATCTTAGTTATTCTATTCCATCTCACATCATGGCTGGGGGCAGGGAGAAGGGAGTATCTTTGGGGGACAGTGGGTTCCGGTGTAGTCAGTAAGCTGGGCAGAGGAGCCATCAGGTATTTCCTGTTGTTGTTGGGGGGGGGGATTCATGTGAACTCTTCCTTTCCTGTACCCTGCCACTAGTATTGTTGCTAAAATTGTTTGTTTTCTCATCCAAGTGACAAAATCAGCACACTTAATGGGGGATGAAGAGGGAGCAGCGACCTCAGAACAGGAGGAAGAAGAAGCAGAGCCTGCTGTCCTCCAGAAGAAAAAAACACTACCAGCCAACTTTGCATCATCTGTGAACTTCCTGGGCTTGTGCTCTATCCCCTTGTCCAGATCACTGATAAAGATATTAAACAGGACTGGGCCCAAGACTGAGCCTTGGGGACCAGCTGGATGAACTCTATTTCCCACCACTCTGGGGGCCTGGCCATCACCCAGTTTGCCACCCAGCAAACAGCCCACCCATCCAAACCATAAGCAGACAGTTTCCTCAGGAGAATGATGTGAGACTCATTGCAAAAAGGATCAGGGAGATGCCTAGGAAGAGTCTCAGGTGAATCCAGGAGACTATAGTGGAGGACTATTCAGTTTTCCAATCAATTTGCTTAAAAAACTCTACAAAACCGTAACAAACAAACAAAAAAAGCAGACCAAACAAACACAGAAAAAACCCCAACCAATAATCCCCAAAGAGACAAAAAAAAGCCTCAAAAAAAGCCCACAAAAAACCCCACCCAAAACTGAAAAAAAAAACCTCCAAACCCAACACATCAAAAAATCAGGGTGAATGTTTTTAGTAACTTTAAAAAAAACAAAACAAAAAAAAAAAACAAAAACAGAAGGTCACATTTCTAAAGGTGCTGTCCCAGCCTCTTCTCTCAGCAGGGAGGACATCCTGAAGTGGAGCCAGATGGAAGAAAGCGGGACAGGGCAGCACCTCGGCCATTGTCACAGGACTGCCCTGTGGCTGCCCCATTGCCAAAACCTGGACACATAAATCAAACACAGGTATGCACATGTGCTTAGACACAGCAAAAATATATTTGTCTGAAAAGAATTCTGGTCCATTTCTATCACTGGAAAGAGCATAATGCCTCGTCTCAGCTTTCTTTTCAGTCATTACAAATGTTTTGAAAATATAGGAGTGCAGAAAATGGAAATATCCAAGATCAACATAAGGACCAATAACAAAGATTCCATTTTTGAAACTTCATTGGGAATCCTCTGCAGAAATTGACTGAGAGCTCTAAGATTTACAAAAAAGACCAAGAGTATTGGAGTCAATACAACACAGTGTCTGGAGACTTCAGCTGGTTGCCTTGATTTTTCAAATATGATGGAGGAAGCACCTTAGCAACTACAGGTGCCAGTTCTCTCAGGGCCCTGACATGCCTCTGGGTGGGTCCCATCGTCTTGCATACTCAGGTTCCTCATGTGTTCTGAAAGCTGAACTGCTACTATGGCTTAGAATCAAGTCCACCAGTCCAATAACCTGACAGATGTGGAAATAGTGACTGGCAGTAAAAATTGAGACCAACACTTGTTGAGTACCTCAGCCTTCTCCGTGTCTGTTGTCACTGGTCTTGTCTGGCTTATGGGGGTAAGGGGGGGGGGGGGGAATAGGGGAGGTGTGATAGGCTTCTTTTCATCTTCCTTTTCCCACTGAAATACCCGTAGGTGCCTTTATTATTCTTATTTTTGGCATGCTTTTCCAAATTCAGCTTCAACTGAGCCTTAGCTATACTGATCCCATCCTCACAGACTCATATGTTACCACTGTATTTTTCCCATGATTTGTCTCGCTGTGTATTGTCTGCATATTACCTACTTGCATCACATCTATTAATTTTCAATAACCTTCTGGCTTTAACTTGTTGTCAAAAAAAACCTTTTTGAAACTTTTCACCTCAGAAATTCACCTGGGAAACGCAAAATCCCCAAAATTCACCCCGCTGTCCCCCCTGGGATGCCCAGCACTCACCTGGCAACTCCCAAAATTCCACAAATTCACCCCAAAATTCTCGGGGGAACCCCAAATCCCCGGGCTTCAGCCCAAAATCCCACCTGCAACCCCCAAAATCCCTCAAATCACCCCCAAGACCCAGTCCCCCCAACACCTCCCAAATTCACCCCTAAATGTCTCCAATCCCCCTCAAAAACCACCCAGATACCCCCAAATCCACCAAATTCACTCCTAGACCCAGCTGGGACTCCCAAAAATCACCAAAATTCCCTGGAAAATCCACATGCGTGCCCCCGAGTTCATCCCAAAAATCTCCCACGACTCCCAAATGCTCGCCTGGATCCCCCCAAATCGAGAGAATTCACCCCAAAATATGCTTGGCATCCCCAAAACTCACGTGAGAACACTAAAATTCACATGTATACCCTAAAATTCACCAAATTCCCCTGAGATCCCTAGAATTCCACAAATTCCCCCTAAAATTCAACTGGGACTCCCTACATACCACAAATTCACCCAAACCTCCCTACCCGGGATCCCCCAAAATTCCACCACTTCTCCCCCAAAATCAACCTTGGACCCCTCAAAACTCACCTGGATCTCCCTAAATCCCCCCCCACCCCCAATTCACCTGGGAACCCCCAAATCCCCAGCATTCAACCCAAAATTCACCTGGGACCCCAAAAACCCTCAAATTTGCTCAAAAATGATTGGCAAATTTACACACTTCATTTTCCCACAAAAGGATCTAGAGCCCTGTGCGCTTCGTATGAAAACTAAACGGAAAAACCCTTTCTATTCATTCTCAGCAAAAAGACTTCCTATTCCTCCTTCTTTTGGACAAAACTGCCTTCACTTTCAAGCTTATTCTCTTGCTCACTCACTCACCTGCATAATGCTTAGTCCCTGTTCTGCATGCTCATTTTCTTCACTTTTACAAGGAATCGTCTCCTCATCTACTTCTTCCCCTGGTTCTTCCATTTCCTTTGCCAAGATCACCTGTTTCTCTGTTAGATTTGTTTCTCCAGCTGATTTTTGACAACTGTCCCTATCTTGTGGCACCGCTCGCTCGCTCGAGGTGATTGTCCTGCTCTGCTCTGGGCTGGGACTGAGCTCTCTTCAAGCCCTGGGGGCAATTTTGGATGCCACAACGTCAGAAAGACCTCAGGCTATTGGAGAAATGTCCAAAGGAGGGACACAGAGATAGTGAAGAGGCTGGAGGGGAAGCCATACAAAGAGTGGCTGAGGGCATTTGGTTCAGCTGCAGAGAGGACACTGAGCTCACACCTCACTTGGGACCTCTCAGCTCCTCTCAAGGGCAGCACAGGGACAGCTTTGCTCTCTGCTCTCTGCGACCAGGGACAGGAGCCAAGGGAATGCCAGGAGCTGTGTCAGGGGACGATTAGGCTGGCTATCAGGGAAAGGTTTTTTTCCTCAGAGTCTGGTCAGGCACTGAATAGGTTCTCCAGGCAATGGGCACAGCCCCAAGGCTGACAGAGATCCAGGAGCGTTTGGCCAATGCTCTCAGGGATGCAGAGGGTGGGACTGTTGGAGTGTCTGTGCAGGGCCAGGAGTTGGACGTTGACGATCCCTAGGGGTCCCTTCCGACTCAGGAAACTCTTACCATTTTCCCCTCTTTCCTCTCCTTGCACAATGCTCTCAGCTTACCGTTCCACCGTATGTTCCACTTCTGAAACCTCCGCTACTTCTTTCCAGTTCAAGCACAGTTCTACTGGTTACAATCCAAAGATATACAGATTGAAAAACAACCAAAAAGAAACACCTGTTTGGAATGTCGTGGTCTTATTTGGATCTCGAACTATGAAGTCCATTGTGCCTTGCAAGTTCTAAAAGCAAAACAACAATAAACACCCACCACACCATTTTAACATAGGGATTTGCTTTCTTCTAAGAAATCCATAGCCCTTCTCAAAATGGATCTATTTCAGTAAGAGATCATCTTGAATAGATCACTTACTATCTAAAGAACCTGGAACACTCAAATCCGTAATGATAAGCCTGTTGCCTTGTCGTTTTCTGTTCCAAAGGCAAATGAATTTGCTCAAGTGCCGTTTGTAACAAGGGCAGAGTTCAAAGTGTGTCTCTGAGAAATGTTTTGGTTTCCCTCTCCTATCTGTATCAAAAGCACTTTCTTCAATGGCTGAAGGAAATATTAAGTTCAGGAAATGTTTTAATATCTAATAAAAAATTAGCCCATTTTGCCAGCTGGCTGTCTGTTGAAATATCTGACCTTGAATTGCAAAAGATAAATTCGATTTCATTTTGGGATGAAATAGGCGATTTATTAACTTTAAAAGTAGAAAATGGAGATAAAACTGCCTCTGTATTCCTCCCGATATTCTTACAAATTCGGAAACTTTTAATTCAAACAGAAAACAACAGAGAGCAGCAGCAAAATGATTCAAACTCACCTTCCCTTCCCCAAAAACCCTATAACCAGAACCTGGAAAGGACCCTCGGGTCTCCCTTGGAAATGCAGGGTGCCCAGCAGGGCTGTAACTGTTCTGAATCCCCGAATCCTCCCCAGTATCCCGGTTCTGATAATTTTTCGAAAATAATCAGCTCTCCTTCCTTGTTCCCTTCCCCTCCGGGCCATGGACACGTGGCCGTATCTGGACAGGTCAGGATCGGGGTCCCAGATAGCTCTGGACATGCGGTACAGGGAGAGGGGGGGACCCCATATGGTGACAGCCACGTGTCTCCTCCTTCATCCCACAAACCCCTTCACCCTCTGGTCCCTGCCCATAAGCCTGTCGCCTCCCATAACCCATCCCTGCCCTCGGCTCCACCGCCCCCTCCCCCCTCCAAGACCCTGCCCTGCACGGCACCCGGCGACCCCGCCCACAGGTGTTGCAACCCTGGATCCCAGCACCCCTCCCCCACTCCGGTTTCACATTCCTTCCCTCCAAGCTGCTGCGGGGTGAGGGAGGGCAATGTAGCCCCTGCTAGTTTCAGTGCCCGTGAGGGTGGGGGTTGGGAGGGATCAGCTCACAGCCCCTGGGGGACGGATGGTGCTCCCTTGGTGGGGGGGGTGCCCAACCCTGAAAGTCAACACCAGGAAAGAGTATATACCATCAGTTGCTCCTGTAGTTTATCTTGGTAAGAGAAACGGTAAAAGAAGTAATCAACCTTTGTCCTATCAAGATAAAAAAGGAAATTTGTAAAGTACAAAGAGAATTTGGTAGAAATAGTGAAATCTTTAAAGGCATGATGAGAGCCACTTTTAACTCAAACGAACTGGTTCCATATGATATCAAAGAGCTTTTCCGATGTCTGTTAACTCCTTCAGAATATGATCTATGGGAAAGCCTGTGGAAAAGATCTTTAAAAGTGCTTTTACAAGAGCTTTTAAAAAGCTCAGATAATGCAAAAGATGCTGATAATAATGATATAACATATGAACACCTATGTGAGGAAAAAGATTGGTATTGCCCTGAAAGCCAAACCAGAGTACTATCCAAGTCTGTCCTAGATAAAATATGCAATGTTGCAGAAAAAGCCTTTAATCAATTACCAACAGTAGATACTAAAGGCAGTTATATTAACATTAAACAGTTTGCTTCTGAGAATTTCTTACAGTTTGTGGACCGCCTTCATGCGCAAGTAGAAAGACAAGTGTCTGATCCAGTATTACAAGCTGAATTTATTAAAGAAATGGCTCAGAGGAATGTTAATGAAACCTGCCGTAGAGTTATCCTTGGCCTTCCCCTGGAGCCAGCACCTAGCTTAGCACAGATGATAGAAGCCTGCTCCAGGAAAGCAGAACTGCTCAGTGGACGCGAAAGAAATCCAGGACTGGCACGCCCAAAAGCCATGGCAGCTGTAACACCAGAAGCCAAGAAGCAACCAATGTCACCAAAGCAACTGCAGCACATCATCTGCTTCCAGTGCAAGCAGCCAGGACACTTTGCCAGAGACTGTCCACACAACCAGAAACAGAAGAAGACCAACAAACAAAAACTAACTTTACAGCGTGTACCCGCCATTAACACCATAGCGCGCTCGGCTATAAATACTGCGGGCTCCACACTCGCAAAAGACTCTCTCTTAATAAACAAAAAGGGGGAGGATGGGAGAGAGGGTGTGGGGATGCATGGCAATGAAAATATCAAATGTTCAATTAACAAGGTTTGGAAGCCACTAGGCAGTTTTAGGCTTGTGACTACCAGAGGTTTTCATTTCAGGTCACCTGATTGGACAGTCATAACAGTGGACTTACCTAACAGTACACAGGACGTGACGTTAAACCACATGAAACTGGACAGTGGGTACTTTGTTGTTGGGGACACAGCACACACACACCCAGAGATTGAGGTAGCTCCCATGACCATCAAGGGAAGCATAACTGGCCTCATTCTCCTGGCACGATGTCGTCTACCACCATATTACCTGGTTGAGGGACAAATGCTTGCCCAGACCATTCCTGTTCCACAGGAGGTCCCAGTAGATGGAAAATCATGTGAAATCCACTGGACAGAATGGTGGGTGAGGACAAACCTTCTCTGGCATGCAACCTAACCCGTGGATCAGATCACCTCCATGTGGAAGGGGTACTGGACACGGGTGCTGATGTGACTATCATACCTGAAAGGATGTGGCCGTCACATTGGGAACTTCAGCCTGTGGCAGGCAGAATCCAGGGTGTGGGAGGAGTCAGATTGGCAAAAATATCAAAAAGCATCGTACAAATTGAGGGGCTGGATGGAAAATTGGCTGGCATCCGTCCATTTGTTACAGACTATAAATGCCCTCTATGTGGAAGAGACACCATGTCCCAGTGGGGGGTGAAATTGATTATTCCTAAAACTCCTCGGGATTTTTAGAAGCGGCCACTGTGGGGCGCCCTACCCAAAAGTGGAAATGGCTAGATGATACCCCAAAGTGGGTAGCACAGTGGCCGATGAGTAAGGAGAAGCTCAGGGCGCTTGAGGAGCTTGTGGAGGAGCAATTGGCTAAAGGCCACATAGAAGAGACCACAAGTGCGTGGAATTTCCCGGTTTTTGTGATAAAGAAACCGGGGAAGGACAAGTGGAGGCTGCTCCACGACCTCCGGGAAATAAACAAAGTAATTGAGGACATGGATGGGGTCTCTCCAACCTGGAATGCCTTCTCCAACAATGCTTCCCAGAGATTGGCAATTGGCTGTTCTAGACATCAAGGACTGTTTCTTCCACATTCCCCTACACCCAGAGGATGCCCCAAGGTTCGCCTTCTCGGTTCCTACCATCAATCGAGAGGCCCCAATGAAGCGCTACCACTGGAAGGTTTTGCCCCAGGGATCAAAATGTAGTCCCCCCATCTGCCAGTGGCATGTAGCCTCATTGCTGTGCCAGGTGCGTGCCCAGAGAGGGGAGGCCATCATCCTTCATTACATGGATGATGTGCTTGTGTGTGCCCCCGATAACTCTCTACTCCAAGACACACTTGACCTAGTGATTAAAGTTTAACCTCTGCAGGATTTGAATTGCAGGAGGACAAAGTCCAAAGGATGCCACCTTGGAAGTACCTGGGCCTGGAAATTACTGCACGGACCATTGTTCCGCAGAAATTGGAAATCAATTATAATCCAAAATCTCAGCAGATCTCCATTCCCTGTGTGGGTCATTCAATTGGGTTAGGCCCTGGCTAGGCCTCACTAATGAGGACCTAGAACCTCTCTTCAATTTATTGAAAGGGGAGAGAGAGCTGCTTTCTCCCAGGGAACTGACCCCAGAGGCAAAGACTGCAATCGAAAAGGTACAAAAGACCTTAGGAGAGAGGCAAGTTCACGGTTACCAGCCCGAGCTGCCCTTCAAATTCATTGTCCTAGGAAAACTGCCACACTTACACGGGTTAATATTCCAATGGATCCAGGGGCAGAGAGAGTCACTCAATCATAGAGTAGGTCTTCCTCTCCCACCAAAGATCTAAAACTATCAGGAAGCCACAAGAGTTAATAGCCCAGCTGATTCGGAAAGCAAGGATCAGACTGTATGAACTAGCTGGTTGTGACTTCACATGTATTCACCTCCCTGTTAAACTGTCTGAGGAGGGAAAGAACTCTCCTGGAAAATTGACTAAAGAGATGTTTGAGCATTTGCTCCAGGGCAATGCCAGTCTCCAATTAGCCCTGGACAGCTACAGAGGACAAATATCAGACCATGCCCCTTCTCACAAGCTGTTTAATCAGGAATTCCACCTCATTCCTCGTGAGGAGTCGTAGACCACTCAAAGCTCTCACAGTGTTCACGGATGCATCTGGGGCGTCCCACAACTCGGTTATGACTTGGAGAGATCCTCAGACTCAGCATTGGGAAGCTGATGTTGAGTTTGTGGAGGGATCACCCCAGATAGCTGAACTGGCAGCAGTCGTGAGAGCCTTTGAAAAGTTCTCAGAGCCAATAAACTTGGTGACAGACTCAGCCTATGTAGCGGGGGTAGTGTCCAGGGCAGAGCAGGCAGTGCTCAGAGACATGGAGAATGAGCAGCTTTTCAGGTAGCTTTCCAAACTAATTTATTTGATTTCTCCTAGAGAACACCCGTTCTATGTGATGCATATGAGATCACACACAGATTTGCCAGGCTAAATTGCAGAAGGGAACCGTCAGGCAGACTCCCTTGCAACCCCAGCAGAACAAGCACGCCTTCCTGACTTCTTCCAACAGGCAAAGCTGAGCCACCAGCAGTATCACCAGAATACACCAGGTCTAATGCGTCAGTTCCAGCTAACACGGAGTCAGGCTCGAGCCATTGTGGCCACCTGTCCCAACTGTCATCTGCACACCATGCCCTCAATAGGCATGGGGGTAAACCCCCGAGGTCTTGGCAGTTGTGAGGTATGGCAAACAGACATCACTCACATTCCTAGTTTTGGTCGCCTCAAATATGTGCATGTTAGCATTGACACATATTCATGCGCAGTCTATGCCTCTGCCCATGCAGGAGAAAGGGCGGTGCACGCCAAACAACACCTAGTGCAAGCCTTTTCAGTGTTGGGGGTCCCTAAGGAAATCAGAACTGATAAGGGCGCAGAGTATAAGTCCAAGGAGTTCCTAGAATTCGTCCAGCAGTGGGGAGTGGAACATAAAACTGGCACCTCCCACTCCCCCACAGGCCAAGGTGTAGTTGAGCGAGCCAATCAGATGCTCAAGCAGGTTTTGGCTAAACAGAGCAGTTCAACTGTGTGGATGTCTCCACAGCAGAAGCTCTGCAAAGCCATGTTTACTATCAATTTCCTGAATTGTTCATTTGAAAACATGAGTCCACCTGTGGTACGTCACTTTAACAGTGGTAAACAGTTCAAGTTATCCCAACATCCTCCAGTTTTGATTAGGGACCCAGAAACCTGGGAAATCAAAGGTCCCTATGAGCTTGTTACCTGGGGGCGTGGCTATGCGTATGTATCCACTCCCTCAGGCCCTCGGTGGATTCCCCAAAAGTGGGTGAAAACGTATGTTCCCAAACATCCTGTTCCAACTGAGGGGAGAAGGAGCAGGTGGCTGTGGCTTCAAAAAGAAGACGCCGCCGGAAAAAAGAAAAAGAAATCCTCATAGAAGGTGGCATTCCGGCAGATAAAGACTTTTAATAGGTTTTATAATGTTTGTCTTTCCTTCTCGAGAAAAGCTTCTCTTCTCTTCTCTCAGTCCTGTGATGAACCCCATCCAAGCTGTCTTCCTTTTAACACTGAACAGTCTAGCAGCTGCATGGATCGTCGCTCAGCCACGTCAGAACCTTTGGGTGACCCTGGCACAGACGCTCCAACAAGAACACATATGTCTGTCCGCAGCAGCAACAGCAAACCCTATGTCCACCTGCCTGGTAGGAATCCCATTGAAGGCTGGAGAATATTCAGCCAGTTTTGAAACACACTTGCCCAATGAAATTCCTGAGTCACACACCATTTCATCACACAAAAATCATAGGCAGCAAGCTGGAGTAAATAAGAACCCCATAGAAGAGTTGCTGCCAAGTTTGCCCAAAACAGCTCAAGAACCCCAGGAATTAGAACTGCTAGGTTCCTACCCAGCACAGTATTGCATTCACTTTAGAATCTTCCCAAAACCTTCTAGCATCAAGGAATTCCACAACATAATGCAACATCGTGGGGAATTCACTGCCAAAAGGTGGTGCAATACTATAAGCCATATTGCAGCTGATACCCCAACTTATTCAAGCCCCAAAAGCCTCCCAAAGGGATTGTTCTTAATTTGTGGAGACGGGCCGTGGGCAGGAATTCCTTCTCGGCTCTTAGGAGGGCCATGCAGCTTCAGTCTGTTGTCCCTGTTGGCACCCAACTAAACCTTGATTAGCGATTGGACTCACTAAAACAAATCGGGTAATAAAATCCAAAAAAGAAGTGCAGACAATTTGGACCCAAACTGTGATTCTGAAATTTTCCATTGGGCCAAGTCCAAAAGAATTGCTGTGTCCTTGTTTCTTCCGTGGGTTGCAGCAGCTAAAGCTCTAGGCGAATTGGGCCACCTAGAGTGTTGGGTAGTCAAACAGGCAAACTTAACATCCACCGCAATCAGCTCCCTCCTAGAAGACGAGGAAATTACCAGACAGGCCACACTACAAAATCGTGCTGCTATAGATTTTCTCTTGGTACTGCACGGACATGAGTGCCAGGAATTTGAAGGTCTGTGCTGTATGGACCTGACCTCGAGAGCTCCTAACATCCATGCTGCTCTCCGAAACATGAACAACTTGATCGGACAAGTGAAGCAAGAATCTGAAGATTGGTTCAATGGACTGTTCAAAGGCTGGGGACTAACAGGGTGGTGGACATCTATAGTCAAAACAATTATGTTAATTTTAGTTATTCTTTATCTTGTAATAACGGCGTTCGGAATCCTACGTCACTTAGTTTTCAAAGCCATTAATGGTCTCATTCCCTCTACCTCAGTAGTCAATCACATAGATATGAAAAACTTGGAACAATCTAACTCTCCCACCAAGTACAAGTGGTGGGCAAAATCATAATTTGAATGATACCAATATCCTTCTTTCAACTTTGTTAAACAAAAAACGGGGAGATGTTGCGTTTCCTAGATACATTGTAAATGGTACATTCTGTGACCCCTGCTGTGCCCTGTATCTTGGTCCCTCTCCCCTCCTGGCCACACAGAGCTGTCCGGGATCCAATTTCTCCTCGCCCCCCCTTTTCACACCCTAGAAAAGGTCAGTACCCCCTGGCCTCGCTCTCTTTTTTCCCTCTTTTTCCTTCCTTTTTCCCCCTCCCTTTTTCCCTCGCTACCCACGAGAAATAAACCTGTAACTTTATTAGGGGAAAGAGCCTCTTTTGATATCTTATTTACGTCCATGAGGCAAGGGCCCAGGGGAACTTCACCCTAACGCCTGAGCTAGACCGGAGGAAGGGTGAAAAACCCCATTTTGGGGCCAAGAAAAAGCCTCAAAGTACGGAGAGAAATAAAATTAAATATGACTACAGTGCCTTTAAATCTAAATCGAACTTCCTGATCAATCTCATAATACCTTTAGGCTAAATGTTGCCATTGATCTGTTTCTACTGAACACAATCACTTCCTGGCTTGTTAGAGATTAGTTCATTACAAAGAAAGAAATGCACAGAAGTTAAAATATTTCCAAAGAAGCATTTGACATCCTTCCTTTTGGATGCAGAACCATTCCAACACTGCTTACATAAGAAGTCAAATTACTGTCTTCCATGTTAGTTCAGCACTGTGCTCAGCGGAGCCTTTCTGGTTTATTTGCCTTTGACTTGGACATAAAGCTGAGTCTTGATTCAAGAAAAATCAATATTCACACTTGTTTTCATTTACACCGACATTGGCTTGGTCTCCTAAACCAAGAGAATGATGGGGAATTTATGTAGGTGTTCAGATAGGTAACATTCTCTTTCTGCAACCTGGCATTGTATTCTCACTTGGTCTGTTACCTCTGGCTTTGTTTTAACGGCTCAAATTATTAGGAAGAGTATCAAACCTCCAGCTCTAACCACAGTCCCACTGCGAGGTGTGTGAAGGTATGTGCATTTGCCCCTCAGGTCCATACTGCCCTTCTAATGTTCCTCTGATGGAGCATGTAGGAAAGACCTCCTGTGTGTGTGAACAGTGCTGCTTCCTCTATGGCTTCAGAGCTGCTGATAACATCTACAGGAAGGAGAGGAGTATTGTAGCAATTTTTTGATGGTTTTTAAAGTTGCAAGTGCTTGCCTATCTTAAACGTCTGAATTCCTAGAACTTTGAATGAGATCAAATCTATGAGTGAAGAGATGATGGTGCAGACCAACTTCTGATTCCGGTGATCCAAGAATCTGCACTACTCCTTTTACCTTCTGAATAAGGCATGGATGTGATGCTATGCGCAGGAATACTGATGTGCTATGGTTTTTGAACTATAGCAGTCTTCCTTTGTCCCATTCCTAAACCGTGGGCATTATTTGCCTTAACCTTGTTCAGTAGGGACATTATTCTATATTCTTACATGAAGTGAAAAGCACTCTTTTTCCATACCTTCACACAACAGCATTAAAACAAGGCCTAAGTAGTACAACCAATGTTCAAAGATGTTCTACCTTTTAAGTTGATGATACAAAATTCATACTTTGTTCTAATTTGATCTCACAAAGAAAGGGTGTTCTCCAAATACTCCTTCAGCTCTTCCTCACAGCTCACTGTTTTCCTTTTATCTAAAATTGTATCCAGATCACTTTCATCATCTAAGGCCACATAAAAAAGCTAGTAAATATGGTTTCGTAGCTACTAAAATCTCCCCAACTATTTAGGATTCAAGGAAGTTAGTTATGCACATATATTCTACACCCAGAAGAGAAAGCTACCTTAGCAAAACTCATCACCTATGAAAATCTTCCTAGATAAGGAACACCTCTGACACTGCCACCCCAAGTTGCTTGTTGAAACAATGAGAACCTCACATCCAATCAGACTCTAGACCTGCACAAGATCTCCTAATAGCAACTTGCAGCCACTTTCTACAGAAAGCAGCAGTGATCTCTATCACTGTTGCCATACCAAGAATAAGACAGGACTGTCCATTCAGCGTGAATCAAGCAGTTAGCAAAAATGCACCTGACAGAATGAAACTGAAGACTAGAAATTCCCATCTAAAAGTCAAAGATCACATTTTTAATTTTATAGCAGGTATTTTGAATTTCAGAGGGCTGTTTGCAATAAGAAGTCCTGTCTTTATAGCACACCCTTGTTTTTATGTTTCTACCTGTATTATGGCCACAGCATCTTCAGCTGTGCAAATGTTCATATCCAGCAGGGTCATCTGAAGGAAAAGAAGAACAAATGATTGACATGCACAGAAGAAATACTGATTTCATGTAGGACAGCACTCCCTTCATTACCGGCATTTGTTACAACTTTTCCACATTTCAAGTACAAATACCAACTACTACTGTGAAACCAAACAGATGGCTTACTTTTTGAACAGAGTAAGGCGGAGGTTAAAAAGGAATTCCACTTGTTATCTCAATGTTTGGTGCATCCTCAGACGCATTTCACTCTAATGACACATTGGACCACGGCTATCACAGCCAAAAGCTGAGGCACTCAACTTGCCCATCTGCCCTTTCTCCTGACATTTGCCCTCGATCAGCTCATACTGGATGCTCATTTTCTCCACGCACTCCACGTTAGGGCTGTCTGTATGCTGTGGAACTGACCACAGTCAAAATTCCCATCTTTCATAGTGCAGTGTGACATGGAAACATGACAGAGGCCATGTGCTGAATCCCAGCACACGGAACAGATCCCAGCAGTGCCTACAGACCTTTGCCTACAGACACCAAACAATACCAGCCAACGAAATCAAGACATTTTCATACACAGCTCTTTATCATTATGCTTCAAAGTAGCAAGGTACTTACAATCGCTACCAACTTCTTTGCTGCTATACAGGCTACAAACATCCCAACAGGATGTGCTCTGGAGCAAGAGAAGGCAGACACAGAGAGGGAAGGCATGCTGCAAGGACACAGAGAAAGGAAGTATCTCCAATACTTCCCCTCTTCTTCTCATACTTCCCCTCTTCTTCTCCAAGAGTTAAAAAGGAGTATTTTTGTATGATTGAGAAGGGATCCATGTCAAAATTAACTTTTGATTTCCCCCAGATTCATTCTAACCAAGCCAGTTCCTGCTAGATCTCACCATGCACAGGTGTTTGTACTGGCCAATGGAAAGCCATGCCACAGACACCTTCTTTGGCTCTTACTGCCACCTCCAAGTAACTGAGAAGGTATGTGGGAAAACACGGAACAAAGAATAGATCAAACATGCACTCTCAAAGCAACTGTCTGCCTCATCGTTGCCCGGGAGAAAAGAAAATAGTGCTTGAATTCCAGACTGTTCCTAGGATTTCCTGACCTACCTAGACTTTTGTTTCAATTCTCCAGAGTTCTGCACCATTCGTTTCCATCAGATTTGGCACGTGTTGGAGGCAACAAGGTGCTATCAAAGTAGGAAACAAGAGTCAGGTATCCTAAAATACAAACCACACAGTACTTCAAATATAAAATTATGAATCCGAATATCCATACTACTGAGCTTTCTTTTATTTACAGCCATCTTGGCAATGAAAATAAACCTGAGATTGCTGTTGTTCAAGGCCAACTGATTACTGCCCGATAAGGAACTAACTGTCATCTACCTTGTTCCTACATCCACCGTAGAAAAACCTCCCTGTAAATATGGTAATGCATTGCACCCACACCAATGCAACTTGTGCTCAGGATGGATATTCAAACGTAGCAAAGTTAGATTTCTATCCAGACTCCTCTCTTAATTTATTACGCAAATAAAATCCCACGCCATGGAGAACAAATGCCTTGACAAAAGCACCATCTTCTAGCTCTCCACCCATCTTTGCCCATTTCTACTATATTTCAAGATTTACTTCTGCATTCCTCCATTTTTAAAGCCTGATCGCCACCTATTAAGTGTAGCTGGGGCACTGAAAATCAAGAATGCATTTTCTCCATTCAAAAGAGCTGTACAGAAATAGATGTAGAACCTGCCTTACTGCTGCATTTAGCAATCACACACTGACAGGAAGCAAAGTGCATTTTGTAGCCAAGTCGTTCATTAACGCCAGCAACAATTGTTTTCCATTATGCTATACCCTCTTTTGCCATACCCAATATATTGCAAAACCTTCAGTCTCTGTTCACTGAGTACCATCTGCTCCTTTACCAACTGTTCCATTTCCATATTCACAGTTGGGGGATTCTGTATTTCTTCACTTGCCATAAATTCTCTGTAGGATGGAAAGAAGATATGCAGAATGGGATCACATGATATATGTGATATCATACATGATATCACGTAGAAAGAAAAAATGATCAAGTATTACTTTGATAGAAACCAAAAGTGAACACTAGCCACTTTGTGTTGCTCATTGTCCAAAAGAAGACTGCCACATTTCTGACCTGAAACTCTGAACTACACACTTCTTTTGCATGAGCTTCCAGTCCTTGACTCTCCCTTGCCATTTCAGTTGATGCCATTTTTCTTTCTCAAGCTCTGATTTCATTCGATTCAAGAGTAGCTTGGCAGTTGCCCTCTCATTATCCAGCAATGCTCTCTTTACATTCTGTGTAGTAAAAAATAAAACCAGAAGTAGAAGTAGCATATGACATGCAAAAACAAACAAAAAATTGTCTCTTCTACAGAAAATGAGGGGAGAAAAGAACACAAATGATAACCAATACCCTGCCAAGTAGAAATTTCTTCTATATTTCAGTGATTGATAGGCAGAAAAAATGAATTTCATTTGGGGAAAGAAAGACATTCTAGGAATATTCAGACTGCTATCTTGCCCCAGGTAAAACATTTACCATGGCCTTAGCGTTAATGAGCTTGTGAACATCAGCTGCCAAGAGGAAGGACATTTCCTCCAGTTTCACAGAATACTTGGTCAGTACATCTGCTATCTGTGCAATCAAAGAATACAGAAAAGCAACAACAATGAAAAGTAGAACTCAAATATCAATTTCCCAAGTTAAAATCTACATGAACAAGACAATTTTTCCATTCAAGTGAATTCGATTTAATTAATTCATTAACTACATCGGTATCATTCTCACATTCAAGAACAGAATTAAAAGAATCAACGTTGCTTCTTCTGAGACATTGAAGCCTGAGTAGATGCCAACTTCAAATCTATTAGGACGGCATGAAAGCAATACCTGCTACATTTAGTACATGTAAACTACAAAGACATCTAGAACAGCTCTAAAAGATGAACAAACCCATGAACTTTGAAGGAGACGCTAGCAAGAAATGTGGAAATAGGCTTTATCTGCCCAGGGCTTTTCCCAAAAGCTTGGGCACTCCTTAGCGTCAGTGAGAGTCTCTGTGTCATTATTCAGCAGCTGGCTTGGGGTAAAAAAGGATGCATGCAATCACTTCATTCCTGTTCATGACATAAACTTACTGCATCATCACTGAAGCCATTTACTTGGATATATAGCCTAAAAAATAGGTGTCAGACTGGGTACATATCTAGGTTGCTATGAGCAAAACCAATTTCTTTTTAACCGGAAAGCCATACAATATGCCTGCCATGGCAAATATTAGTGTACTAGCCCTGCACTTCAACAGGCCGTGAGCAGTTCATTACACCAAATTTTCGTTTGGCAAGGAGTCAGTCTATTTATTAGAGGCCCCTAATTCTAGAACCAAGAATTCAGGATTTGCTCATTCCCAATGAAAATTTGTCCATTTCATACCTTTGGGGTTTTATGCTTCTGTTCTTTACCTGCCTTGAGTGTGGCTTTCTTGTGAAGTCACTGATGGGTGTTTTTCCAACACATTTCTGCTGATTACACGGTAATTGCATGGCATCAGCAGACATCTCTGAATGTCTCTTTAAAGTATGCTTTTTACTCTTCTTAGAGGACCTTGTCTTCTTCTTTCCTTCACCCAAAAGGTGGGCTAAGTGAGCCTTCAAAGAACCATCATCTCAACAATTAGAATTCTTTCAAACCTACTGAATGGAGAACAGCAGCAAAAAATTTTAAAAAAACTAGTAGGCGAAAGACAGCAGAAGAGAAAGGTGAAATAATGAATCCTACATGCCACATGCATAACTCTCTTCATTCGAGGCTATGTTCAAAATGAGAAAAAAAAAAGATCATATTTTCCTCAGAGAGGAAAAGTGGAGTAACTGGATTGTGTTGCCTTGCTTACAGTTACCAGAAAAGTCAACAGCAGAGTTGAAAACTCCTGAAGCTGGCTAACTACACCTCTAAATGTTTTACTACTGTGTTATGATTCTGTCTTCAGTTAATAGAACCTGATATACAACAAAGAGATGGGAGCACATGGAGATGCATTGGAGAGCCCACGCTGGAGGTAACACATTCATTTTTTACTCAAACAAATCCAAATTAGAAATGTTGAAAATGACCTGGGGCCATTTCAACAGCCAGCAAACTGACTAACACAACCAACCTTTGGCTTTTATTCAATCCTTTTCTTGTTTTACCTGGGCCTTGAAGATCTGTCTGCAGCCTTCCTCTCTGCAAATATATCACACTTGTCCTATTGAGAAGCCATGGCTCATCACAGCTGCTTGGCCAGGCCTGCTTCCAGAAGAACTGGCAACTACAAGCTGGGAGCCAAGAGATACAACACTACACTTGGAAAAGGGCCTTCCATGAATCCTTGTTGGAGGTTGAATTGCGCCCTTTCCTTTCTGTGGAATTTTCTCCCATTGTTATGCTAAGTAATTGTGGCTACACCTTAAAACGACAGATAATGTTCTCTCGTAGGGGGGTGGCAGGAGGGGGAGGGGGGGGGAACCGGAAAAGGAAAGGTGGGACGGGGGGGGTCTGGAGCGGGGCTCTCTCTCGCTTGGCTCGTGGAGTGGGAAGACAACCTGGGCTCTGCTCTGGCATCTTCCCCTGCCATCCCAGCGCTGAGATCCACGCTCCCTGCCTTTGGACATCGCTCTGCTGCTCTCCTAGCTCACCCTACTAACTCCGGACACTCTGCTGAGCACCACGACCGACACCGTGAGGGGGGAGTCACTTTCCCCATCCCCGCTCACCCCTGGGCCGCGGCCGCCATCACTCCAGCCCTCTTCAACTGCGCGGGACCTGCCCTGCCCCCACAGCACCGGTAACAGCACAGGGAGATGGCCTGCAGCCAGAAGGGACTGGAGCGGAGCTAGACTGTTTCTGTTGCCAATTTTTATATCTGTTGTTGTTTTTCTGCTTTGTTAGATACCAGTAAAGAACTGTTATTCTTATCCCCATATCTCCTGCCTGAAGGTGTCTGAAATGGACCTAAAATAATTAAAAGGAAGGGGGGTTGCACTCTGCATCGCAGAAAAGGGGCTCCTGCCTTTCCTTAGACCATACCTGTCTTTCAAACCAAGACAATCCTAGAATCCCAGAATGGTTTTGACTGGAAGGGACCTTAGAGATAGATTATCTTCTTCCCACATCCTGACATGGGCAGGGACACTTTTCCACTAGTCCAGGTTGCTCCATGTCCCCTCCAGCCTGGCCCTGGACACTTCCTGCCATGGGGCTCCCACACAGCCTCTTTGAGCAACATGTGCCAGGCCTCAGCACCCACACAAGGAAGAATTCCTTTGCAATATCCCATCTACCCCAGCCCTCTGGCAGTTTGGAGCTATTCCCCCGTGTCCTCCGAGTCCAGACCCTTTCCAAAGTCCCTCCCCAGCTATCTTGGAGCCCCAGCAGGCACTGCAAGGGGTTCGAAGGTGTCCCTGGAGCCTTCTGTTCTCCAGATTGGACACCCACTGCTCTCCCAGTCTGTCCTAGAGCAGAGGAGCTCCAGCTTTTAAAGCAGCTTAGCAGCCTCCTACCCGTGAAACTCGACGACGCCGCTGCCCTTTTGGGCACTACGGATATTACTTCCAGTGTCGCCCAGGGTCACTCCCAGCTCTCTTCCGCCCCCCCCGCCCCCGCATCGGGCCCTCAGGAAATGCCGCTCGGAGGCCACTTCTGCTGCTGTCAGACCAACGAGGCACGGGGGGCCAGCCCAGCCTCCTCCACAATCCACAGTGTCCTCGGCGGCTGCTGCAGGCTCATGGTGGCCCACACACCCGGAAGCAGATGTGACAATTGATAAAAGATTCATGTTAATCACAAAAGCATTGGGGTTTGCATAAACCAGAATACTAAGCTCTGAAGTGAAGCATGGACACTTGATAAAGGAAATTATATGATTGAATAATTCTGTTTAAAATCACCTTGTTATGTTATATTATATTGTATTATGTTACATTACATTATGTTATATGATGTTATGTTTATCAAATAAGTTGTATCGTCTACCAGCTTGCAAAATCGGACCACCCAAAAAGCCCTTCCTGTCTTTGTCTGATCAGTACTGCTTATCTCAAGGACCAGACTTCCAGAGCTTCTCTGGTGGTTATCTACAAGGACCAGATGGCTATCTGTGTCTGATTATCGCCCGGTGGCTTTGTGAATTTGTGTAAGGATGTTTATTCGTCCACCACTGCTTACCTGGCAAAATTATGACAGCAAAAAAACCCCAAAAATTATTGATTACAACGAGGAACCACAGTGTAAGAAGAGGCTGCAAACCAAGGTTCGGTGGAGCGTGGAGTGGGCGGTGACCCCTCGTGTTCCCCAGCGCGCTGCTTGCTCTTTCTAGATCAAATAAAGCAATCCAAAATTTTGCTGAATATCGAGACTTTTGTCTCTCATTTATAACAGTTTGGTGCCGAAACCCAGGACGTCCTTGGAGCCCTGAGAGGCTCTGCGATTTCGGGGAGGTGCCCCACTGCTCTGGCCCTGGTTCGTCAGTGATTCTCGGTACCCATCGAGGTACCGCACCATATAGACTGAGCAAGGAAAATCTCCCCGGAAGACCGTGGCAAAATCACCTGTAATGCTTGTGCACGAAGACCCAGACAGGAGCATCAGACTGTGAGTATCTGTCTGGTTTGGTGGGGATGACTGTGTGTTTGTCTGAATGAGACGTGGCCTTTGCTGCGAAGCGAGAGCAGAGTCCTTCTATCTGCGTTTCCAGCATCCCGCGAGGGACCTGGCCGGTGACCGGACGAAGTGAGTGAGCACAAAGGGAGAGACAGATTTTCTTGTCCTAGGCCAGGTAGAGGCTAGGTCCTTCCCATCCTAGTCCAGGCTAAGGCAGTACCTGGGAAGGGGGGGGGGGCGGGGGGGGGAAGGGGGAGGAAAAGAAAGCAGATTGCAACACACCAGTCACTGAGGGAGAAGGGAAAAGCTGCTTTTCCCATCCCAGCCCAGGTAGAGGCGGGTTCCAGTCCATCCTGACCCAAGGAGAGGCAGGGGTTCGGGCAGAACACATCGGGGAGTACAAACACCTCAAGACAGTCCCTTGAGGTAAAAATGGGAAAAAGAGGGAGTAAGATTATGAGTCCCAGGGACCCACGAAGAGGTTCAAGTTCATTTGGTCCACAAGGAGACTGGGAAAATAAAGACAAGACAAGTAGGTTGCCAGAAATACCACCAGGCAGCCCTTTGGGAGTAATATTAAAATGTTGGGACACAGAGGTGGTATACAGAGGAAAAAGTAAAGAAAAATTGATTCAATATTGCATGGTGGAATGGACCAGAGAAATGATCCCTAAAGATAACCTATACTGGCCCATGTTCGGATCATTTGAGGGTTGGATTTGTGGGGCATTAAACACATATGTGGCTCATAAAGAACCATTTAACAGAGAGGAATGTGAGTATGCTGCCCTGTGGGCAAAACAGTCCAAGCCATCCTTGATATATACTTTAAAAGAAAAAGAGGATGAAGATAAAAAAAAGGTTACCTGGGAACCCCTCGATAATCTCCCACCTCCGTATAATACAGAAAATACAGGAGACCCCCCCCGCCCACGCACCCACTTCTCCTCCTGGTACTCCCATAGCTCTAAGAACTCGCTCCAGTCAAAGGAATACCAGGAGAGATAGTATCACCAGAGAGGAGGGAGATAACAATACAAAGGCTAGCCTTTACCCCCTGTGGGAAGTTCCATTAGCAGGACAACAGGCTGGCTTAATTGGATTTGTAAATGTTCCCTTGAACACAGGGGAAGTGAGAAACTTTAAAAAAGAAATGGGAAAACTATTAAAAGATCCTATAGGGGTATCAGAGAGACTAGATCAATTCCTCGGACCAAGTATGTATACTTGGATGGAATTACAATCTATATTAAGTATCCTATTCACCACGGAAGAACGGGAAATGATCAGACAGGCTGGAATGAGGGTATGGGACCGGGAGCATCAGATTGGACCTAGGGGAGACCAGAAAGGGCCATTAAATAATCCTAACTGGGATAATCAGAATGATGTCCATTGCCAGAATATGATGGACTTAAGATGGATACTCGTTAAAGGTATCTGAGAATCAGTTCCTAAAGGTCAAAATATTAATAAAGCCTTCAGTGAACAACAAAAAAAGGATGAATCCCCGACTGACTGGTTGGAGCGGCTGAGGAAAGATCTCCAAATGTACTCCGGGATAGACCCTGATACACAAGTGGGTCAGGCACTCCTCAAAACCCAATTTGTTGCTCCATCATGGGGAGATATTAGAAAGAAATTAGACAAGTTAGATGATTGGCAAGATCGGGGGTTGCAAGAATTGCTAAGAGAAGCACAAAAAGTTTATGTAAGGAGGGATGAAGAGAAGCAGAAAGCAAAAGCAAAAATCTTTATAGCTGCAGGTTGTGAAACACAGAAAGAAACCCAGCAGAAAGGGGGAGGGAAACCACGAAAACCCCCACCAAAACAAGGAAATGAAGCAGGAAATAATTCACCAAGGCGAACCTGCTTTTACTGTAACAAGAAAGGTCATATAAAGAAAAATTGTAAAGAACGGATACGGGATGAAAAAATGTTCCAGGAAGATGTATAGGGGTGTCAGGGGCTGTATGTATTAGGGACCATACCATCCAAAGAGCCCTTGACAAATTTAAAGATTGGTCCCCAGGGGGAGGAGGTGGAATTTTTAGTAGATACAGGAGCTGAAAAATCCACAATTAAACACCTACCAAAAGGGTGTAAACCTAGTAGAGAAACAGCACTCGTGGTTGGAGCAAAAGGTGAACCATTTCGGGTCCCTATTATTAAAAATGTGCAAATTGAGACCCAAACCAAAAGTGAATTAAAAGATCTGCTGTTACTGCCAGAGGCAGAAAACAATTTATTGGGGAGGGATTTAATAATAGCATTGGATTTGAAAATTGAAGTATCCTAAGGTCAGCTTAAAATTTTTGCTTTAACTCAAAAGGACGAGGAGCAAATATGTCCTGAGGTGTGCTACACCCCTGGAGAAATAGGGAAGTTAAAAATGAAACCTATCAAAGTGAAAATCACTGATCCCAATTTGCCTATCCGAGTTCGTCAATATCCAATATCTCTGGAAGGGAGATGGGGCCTTAAGCCTCTCATAGAAAACCTTTTGCAACAGGGGGCTTTGGAACCATGTATGTCCCCACATAATACTCCTATTCTGCCTGTCAAAAAGACAGACGGGAATTACAGATTGGTACAGGATTTGAGAGCTATAAATCAGCAAACTGTTACCAAATTTCCCGTAGTAGCAAACCCTTACACACTCTTAAGCCAGTTGTCCCCTGACTACACTTGGTATAGTGTAATAGATCTAAAAGATGCCTTCTGGGCATGCCCTTTAGAAGAAAGTAGTAGAGATTACTTTGCCTTTGAATGGGAAGATCCTGATAAGGGCAGGAAACAATAACTGCTTTGGACAGTATTGCCTCAGGGCTTTACAGAATTCCCTAATCTCTTTGGACAAGCCCTAGAAGAATTAATGCAGTCTTTTGAGTCACCAGATGGGGTGAAATTGTTACAATATGTAGATGATCTATTAATAGCAGGAAAGGATGAGAAATCTACTAGAAATGGGACTATAAAACTTTTAAACTTTTTGGGACAACAGGGATTGAAGGTATCCAAAGCCAAATTACAGTTCACAGAACCAGAAGTAAAATATTTGGGACATTGGCTAAGTAAAGGGAAAAAGAAATTGGATCCTAATAAAATCTCTGGAATATTAAGTCTGGGACCTCCAAAAACCAAAAAAGAAGTGAGGAAAATTTTGGGATTGCTGGGATATTGTCGCCAATGGATAGAGGGATTTAGTGAGAAAGTAAAATTTCTATATTAAAAACTTACCACTAATCGCCTAAAATGGACAGAAGAGGATGATAAAAGTTTTGAAAAGGTCAAATATGCTTTAATTCAAGCCCCTGTACTCAGTCTCCCAGACTTGGAGAGGCCATTTCAGTTTTTTGTAAATACCTCTGATCAAACAGCATATGGGGTACTCATCCAGGAATGGGCAGGCAATCGAAAGCCAGTGGGATTTTATTCTAAACTGCTCGACCCTGTCAGTCGGGGTTGGCCCACATGCCTCCCGGCCCTAGTGGTCACAGCACTTTTAATTGAAGAAGCCCGAAAAATTACCTTTGGGGCACCCCTAGTGGTCCACACCCCTCATAACGTAAGGGGAATTCTGAATCAAAAAGCTGAGAAATGCTTAACCGATGCCCCAATATTAAAATATGAAGCTATTCTAATCACTTCCCCAGATTTGGAGCTAAAAACAACAACTGCTCAAAGTCCTGCACAATTCCTATATGGGGAACCAGGAGAAAATTTAGAACATGATTGTGTGGATGTTATAGAATTACAAACAAAAATTAGACCTGACTTGGGAGAAGTTGAATTTAAGGATGGAGTAAAATTGTTTATAGATGGATCTTCTCGAGTGGTGGAAGGAAAACGAAAATCGGGATATGCCATAGTAAGAGGAGAAGAATTGATATTAGTAGAATCCGGACCCCTAAACGCAGCATGGTCCGCTCAGGCTTGTGAACTATTTGCTCTTTATAGGGCATTATCTTATTTAGAAGGTAAAAAAGGGATGATATATACAGATTCTAAGTATGCCTATGGCATAGTCCACACATTTGGTAAAATTTGGGAAGAAAGGGGGTTAATTAACACTCAAGGATGGGGGTTGATATATCAAGAATTAATTGTTAGAATACTAGAGGCTCTTAGGGGCCCCACTGAAATTGCTGTGGTCCATATAAGAGGGCACCAAAAAGGAACAAGCTACCATACAAGGGGGAATAATCTGGCTGACAAAGAAGCAAAAAAAGCAGCATTGGAGCAAAAACTGGTTTCTGTATTAAGTACTACAGTTAAAGATCTCAGCCCCAACCAGGAATTACAGAAGCTATTTACTCCTCAGGAAAAAGAAGCGATAAAAAAATTACAGGCAGAACAGCATGAGAACAAATGGGTTTTACCAGATGGCAGGGAAATTTTACCTAAGACCCAGGCCAGACAAATTATTGAACAATTACACCAACAAACACATTGGGGAACCAGAGCGCTAGCAGACCAATTTTTAAAATTTTTTGGATGCATCGGCATTTTTGATATTGCAAAGCAGAGCGTACAGGGTTGTTTAACTTGTCAGAAAATTAATAAAAAAGGTATGCGACAAGGTCCGTCAGGAGGACGGAAAACTGCTTACAGGCCCTTTGAAAGAATACAAGTAGATTTTACAGAATTACCAAAAATAGGAAGGTGGAAATACTTACTAGTGAGAGTAGACCAATTAACCCACTGGGTAGAGGCATACCCTGCAGCTAGGGCCACATCACAAGTGGTAGCCAAAATATTGTTGGAACACATAATCCCAAGGTATGGCCTGGTTCGAGCAATAGACTCAGACCAGGGGACGCACTTTACATCAAAGGTGCTTAAGTTACTGACCTCGGCGCTGGGCATCAGCTGGGAGTATCATACACCTTGGCACCCTCAGAGTTCTGGGAGGGTTGAAAGGACGAATCAAACATTAAAACAACAGCTGTCAAAATTAATGATTGAGACTAAAATGCCATGGACAAAGCGCCTCCCACTAGCCCTGTCTAATATACCAACAATGCCAAATTCAAAAACAGGGATTTCACCATATGAAATGCTGTATGGTATGCCTTACCCTAAAGGAGTACACCTTGATCCGACCTTAGTTCAGGACCCTTCTCTTCAGAATTACATAATAACAATCAGCAAAAACTTGGAAGAATTAAGAGAGAAGGGGATTTTAGCTCAAACTGTCCCTCTAGGATTTACCATACATAAAATTAAGCCAGGACAACATGTGTTAATGAAAGTATGGAAAGAAGAAAATCTAGCTCCAAAATGGGAAGGACCGTATTTAGTTCTGTTAACGACTGAAACAGCTGTGAGGACAGCTGAAAAGGGATGGACACATGTGAGTAGAGGCAAGGGTCCTGTAACCCCTCCTACTGCAGGTTGGACAGTGACATCTGAGCCTGGAGACCTCAAAGTGCGAATTCGGAAGACTTGATGTCAATACCGGATCAATTCGTCTCAAAGGTCTCCTAATCAGGACTGAAAGTCACCTGCCCCAAACCCGGGTGTAGCCTGTTCATCAAGAAAAGGTGTCCATATTGTACTGAGTTGTTGTGGTGTTATTCCTATGGTGGGTATCCCCCATTCGCATTATGTGTCCAGTGTAGAAGAAATGAATGTAAGGAAACTATTAAAGTATTAATACCCTATCAGCACAAGGAGAAATCGAAATTGATGATCATAACTGGTGGGAGGAATAAGGAAAAAAAAGAGAGCCAGAGCAGAGGTATTGACAAGAAAGTGTCAGAAGGGTTGTGTATACTGTGCTGTTACTGCTGTACCTTGTACTGGAATGTTAAAGCTAAAAGCTGGGACAAAATTAAGAAACACTACCAAAAGAGAAAGACAATGTGGGAGACCCCAGGACATATTCCCTGCTGCCGAGAAGATTAAACAAACCACAGCTACTGGCAGCAACCCCGTAGGCCTTGAGGGAGGCAGAGGGATGAAAATGGTCATGGGAGTCATCCTATTGCTAATGATGATAAAAGGAAATAGTGCTGATGCTTGTTCCAAGTGTTACCAGACAATTAAGTATGGCAGACGCACGGTATCCACCCTTGCCTTCCATACACATATCAATTCGGCCTGCTATAATAAACACAAGTTAGAAACTTGCACTATTATGGGAAGAAGTTACTGGGTAACCACCAATTTGGGAAAAGGAGGGTGGGCTCCATCAGCATACCAAAGTTGTCCAGTAGGAGAGACACACCTCTGCTTCACAAAAGAAGGTATGTGGGGATATTCAGATCAGGGAGGAGTGCAAGATCACTACAAGGAAGAATTGATAAAAAATATAACTAAGGTGTTCAAAGGAACAAAGACAAACCATGGGGGAAATTTTAACTTGTATGAGAAAACAAAACAACAACTCAGCTAACGGGACTTACCCACCTTGGGAAAAAATTTATTTGTAGAATTAATGAAAGAAATCACTACTGAACTGAACTGAACTCACTGTTAGATCTGTGGAGGAATGCAAATGACTGAACAATGGCCATGGAGGGGGGAGGGATTGGGCCCAGAGCAGTTGTTACAGTGGAATCAAACGGAAATATCGAGGGGAGTCAATAGACCTGAAGGGTGGGTTCTAAGTCATGAGGTAATAGGAGAGGTATGTATAACATGTCAGGGAACTAACTTTACCCAATATGTGGGGCACACCCCCTGTAAGACTATCCTGATTACAAATGCAAGCAAACAGTCTTGGTGGCCCAAAGCTCCAGAAGGATATAGGGGAAAGTTAAGTAAAGGTAATTGTATAAAGAACAATTTTACAGGACTATGCTGGTATAATAAAAATAGAGCCAGCCCATATGAAGAAGTAAAAAGTGTAAGGACCTATTGGCAACAACCTGAATCAGTTAAACTAAGCTGGAAAGCCCCAGATGGAATATTTTGGATCTGTGGGAAAAAAGCTTATAATACCCTACCAAAAAGATGGAGAGGGACATGTACTCTAGGGATTATCCAGCCTGCGTTTTTTACATTACCAAAGGAAAAGGGTAATAGAGTGTTAAGAGTTCCCTTGTATGAAACTTTGTATCAAAATAAAAGGAGCACAGACATAGGGGAACACAAATCTGGAAGGATGATGAATGGCCCCCAGAACGAATTATTGAATATTATGGACCAGCTACCTGGGCTCAGGATGGGAGCTGGGGCTATCGCACTCCAATTTATATGCTAAATAGAATTATCAGGCTACAAGCCGTGGTAGAAATTACTTCAAACCGGACAGCCCGAGCAATGGAATTGATAGCTAAACAACTTACCCAAACTAGAGCAGCAGTATATCAAAACCGACTGGCTCTAGACTATCTGTTAGCTGAAGAAGGGGGAGTGTGTGGAAAGTTTAATAATTCTGAATGCTGCTTAGAAATTGATGATAATGGTGAAGTAATTACTAAAACTGCAGAAGAAATAAAACGAATAGCCCATGTACCTGTACAAACCGGGAACTCTATGTTTAATGATAATTGACGGAATAACCTGTTGGGGGAAACTTGGTGGAAGAAATTAGGATTTATGTTAACATGTGCATTATTAGGACTACTGTTCATCCCTTGTCTTGTTCCATGCTTCATTCGACTAATCCAGTCGGTGGTTCAAGGAATGCAAGTTGCTACAATACCAGTAGACCCTGAGAAGGCAACAAAATTAATGTCAGTACAAGAGGTACTGACAAAATTTGAAACCAGAACACGAATCAATGGGATAAAAAAAGAGAAGTGGGGAAATTGTGACAATTGATAAAAGATTCGTGTTAATCACAAAAGCATTGGGGTTTGCATAAACCAGAATACTAAGCTCTGAAGTGAAGCATGGACACTAGATAAAGGAAATTATATGATTAAATAATTCTGTTTAAAATCACCTTGTTATGTTATAATATGTTGTATTATTGTCTTGGTTTGAAAGACAGGTATATGCTAAGGAAAGGCAAGAGCCCCTTTCCTGAGATGCGGAATGCAACCCCCTCCCTTTTAATTATTTTAGGTCCAAATCAGAAGCCTTCAGGCAGGAGATGTGGGCATAAGGGTAACAGTTCTTTACTGATATCTAACAAGGCAGAAAAAACAACAACAGCTATAAAAACTGAAAACAGAACAGAACAGTATAGCTCAGCTCCAGTCCCTTTTGGCGGCAGGCCGTCTCCCTGCACTCAGTTACCGGTGCTGTTGTGGCAGGGCAGGTCCCGTACAGTTGAAGAGGGCTGGAGTGATGGCGTGGCGTCCCAGGGGTGAGAGAGGCTGGGAAAGTGACTCCCCCTCACGGTGTCGTTTGTTATGCTCAGCAGGGTGTCTGGAAATAGTAGGGTGAGATGGGAGAGCAGCAGAGCGATGTCCAATGGCAAGGAGGGTGGATCTCAGTGCAGGGATGGCAGTGGAGATGCCAGACCGGAGCCCCGGGCTGTACTCCCACTCCACGAGCCAAGCGAGAGAGAGCCGCCTGCTCCAGCCCCCTTTCCACCTTTCCTTTTCCGGTTTTCCCCCTCCCTCCCCCTCCACCCACCCCCCTACGAGAGAACATTATCTGTAGTTTTAAGGTGTAGCCGCATTTACTTAGCATAACAATGGGAGAAAATTGCACAGAAAGAAAACGGAAGCATTCAACCCCCAACACCATCCTTCCTCCAGAAGATATATTCTGTTAATGGGCCATTAAGTTATATTGTGTGACTGATAAGATTACATCATCCCATTGGGAGATGCTCCAGACAGGGGGAGGAGCCAAACATTTCCTACCCAGATAAATACTGAGATTTGGAGCACCAAGGCAGTCCTTTCCACTCGATCCCAGAGGAAAGTTGGACCTTTTCCCACATCGTCGCTGGATCTTCGGAGGAAAACTGCACCTTCTACAGGAGCACTGCTTCAACTCAACCACATCTGCCATCCAGGAGGACTGCAGCCACCATTTATAGGGACTGCTACCAACACCGTGACTGACAGGGTGTCAGGTTGTATTTCTGACTTTGTTGGTGGTTTTTTCTTTTATATTATTGCATGTATTTTATTTTTTCTCTTTTCTCCTATTAAATTGTATTACTGACTTGGAATCTCGCACTGGTTTTACTTTCCAACCAACACATTTATTGGCGCCCAACGTGGGGCACGAAGGGTACTGAGAAAGGTCAGTATTACAATTTTGTATTCACCATGATTCTCAACATGCTTACATGGGTTTTATATCTTGTTCTCTATATTTTTCCGCACATGGGGAACTATCTGCCAGCTGTAATGCTCCTGTGTAGACCAGGATATGGTATAAAAATTGCTTTATTGGCCTATTATGTCTACTGCATGATAACCTCTGAGGCAATGAACATAATTCGGAATATATACTCGACTTTGTTTGCTTGTCCCAGTCTAGGTTGCTACATCCGGGGTTTTAACAATCACACCCAGCCCTTCGGGGGAGGGGTAAAGAATGATTTTTCCAATCTTTCCGGCCTGATTCAGTAGTTTTTGGAAATGTTGAGTTCCCGCTGGATGCTAAGGACAGCATAATATTGTTGTTAGTTCTGCTTTGTCTCCTCTGCACAGCCTACAACATGCTTAGAAATAAAACACAACATGGTGTATTGCTGCGTATTCTTGAGGAAGAGGAAAAAGAAACAAATCAACTTTGTCCACGTCTGCACGCAATATCACAAAGAGGAGAAGAACCAAACACAAAGCAACAGTGTCCGTGTCTATGCAGACTGCCACAGAGGAGAAAAAAAGCCAGAAGCACCATCAGCATCTCCACACAAACTATCACTGCACCAGAACAGCCTAGACCAGTAGCAGTTGCCCCCGTTCAGAAGAAGAAATCAAAGAGCAAATCAGTCCACATAGTGACTGACGAGGACGTGTCAGGACCTTCGGACCCAGCGGAAGAGACAGAGACAGAAATCATCACTCGCTCTCTATCCCTGGGTGAGCTGCGTGACCTGCAGAGGGAATTCACCCACCAGACAAATGAGTCCATCTTGATCTGGCTGCCCCGCACCGGGGCGCTGCAGCCAATGACACCATTCTGGATGGAAGTGAGGCCAGGCAACTGGGATCTCTGTCCAGGGATGTGGTCATTGACCAGGGGATTGGGAGAACCCAAGAAACTCTCAGCCTCTGGAGGCGACTGCTGACAAGTGTGAAAGACAGATAGCTTTGTAAAGAAGATCTCCAGGTGCACCAAGGAAAATGGAGCACAATAGAACAAGGTATCCGATGCCTGAGGGAATTGGCCGTGCTGGAGATCATTTTCTCAGAAGATGAGAGATTTCCTAAGAGCCTAGACTGTGTCCGGTGCACGTCACAGATGTGGTTGAGATTTGCATGGCTTAGATCAGAGATGTATTCCCATTACCTGGCAACGCTGCAGTGGAGGGAAGGTGAGGACATGGTAGGGGTCTTGGCCAATAAACTAAGAATTTTTGAGGACACTGTCACAGCCCCATTTCGTACCCATGTCTCATCCGTGGAAACAAGGCTGGTGGAGCAAGTCTGAAGATTGATTGAAGAGGGCCATCAGAAACTAAAAAAAGAACTTAAGGAAAACAACTACCAGATCTCTCCAGAACCAACAAGAGTTTCTGCCATTAGGAGCCGGCAATCCTCAGGCAGGGAGAGAAGACACACTCCACGAGGTAACCTCTGGTTTTTCCTTCAGGAGCATGGAGAAGACATGAGGAAGTGGGATGGAAAACCCACCTCCTCCTTAGCAGCCCGGGTACGTGAGCTGAAAAGAGGGACACCTACCACAAGAAGCTCATCTAGAGTCAATGCTGCTCCAGTCTCTCGTGTACAGAACTCCAGACAGTATCAGAATGATGATATGACTGATCCTCTTGAAGGGACCTCAAGAACCTATTTACAGGAAGAGAGCGACATGTACCAAGATCAGGAATAGAGGAGTCCTGCCTCTAGCCAGGTAGAGGAGAGGGATAATCGGATCTATTGGACTGTGTGGACCCGATGGCCTGGCACATCCGACCCATAAAAACATAAGGCTTTGGTTGTCACCGGCGCCCAATGTACTCTGATGCCATCAAAGTATGTAGGAGAAGAATCCATCTCTATTTCTGGGGTAACAGGAGGATCCCAGCAGCTGACTGTAGTGGAGGCCAAAGTGAGTTTAACTGGGAACAGGTGGCACAATCACCCCATCGTGACTGGCCCAGAGGCCCCATGCATCCTTGGCATAGACTATCTTAGAAATGGATACTTCAAAGACCCAAAAGGATATCGCTGGGCTTTCGGGATAGCTGCGGTAGAGACAGACAACATTAGAAAACGGAACAGCTTGCCTGGTCTTGCAGATGACCCCTCTGCTGTGGGACTACTGAGAGTTGAAGAGCAACAGGTACCAATCGCCAGAACAACAGTACACCATCGGCAATACCATACTGACAGAGACTCAGTGATTCGCATCCATGAAATGATCCGTAAACTGGAGAGTCAAGGGGTGGTCAGCAAAACCCACTCACCCTTCAACAGCCCAATCTGGCCTGTGCGTAAATCTGAAGGAGAATGGAGATTAACCGTAGACTATCGTGCATTGAATGAGGTGACTCCACCACTGAGAGCTGCTGTGCTGGACATGCTGGAACTCCAGTACGAGCTGGAGTCCAAGGCAGAAAAGTGGTACGCCACCATTGACATCGCCAATGCATTTTTCTCCATTCCTCTGGCAGCAGAATGCAGGCCTCAGTTTGCTTTCACCTGGAGGGGCGTGCAGTACACCTGGAATCGTCTGCCCCAGGGGTGGAAGCACAGTCCCACCATCTGTCATGGACTGATCCAGGTTGAACTGGAAAAGGGTGAAGCCCCCGAACATCTACAGTATATCGATGACATCATTGTATGGGGCAGCACAGCAGGGGAAGTCTTTGAGAAAGGAGAGAAGTTTATCCAGATTCTGCTGAAAGCCGGTTTTGCCATTAAGCGAAGTAAAGTTAAAGGACCAGCTCAGGAAATTCAGTTTCTAGGAGTCAAGTGGCAAGATGGATGTCATCAGATCCCAACAGAGGTAATTAATAATATCGCCGCTATGTCTCCACCTACCAACAAGAAGGAAAGACAAGCTTTCCTAGGTGCCATAGGCTTTTGGAGAATGTACATTCCTGAGTACAGTTAGATTGTGAGCCCTCTCTACCTGGCTACCCGGAAGAGGAACGATTTCCACTGGGGCCCTGAGCAGCAGCAAGCCTTCGCCCAGATCAAGCAGGAGATTGCTCATGCAGTAGCCCTTGGCCCAGTCAGGACCGGACCAGATGTGAAGAACATGCTCTATTCTGCAGCCGGGAACCATGGTCTGTCCTGGAGCCTTTGGCAGAAGGTGCCTGGTGAAACTCGGGGTCAACCACTGGGATTCTGGAGCAGAAGCTACAAAGGATCTGAAGCCAACTACACTCCCACAGAGAAGGAGATCTTGGCCGCCTATGAAGGAGTTCAAGCAGCCTCAGAGGTGATTGGCACAGAAACACAACTCCTCCTGGCACCCCGACTACCAGTGCTGGGTTGGATGTTCAAGGGAAAGGTGCCTTCCACACATCACGCCACTGACACCACATGGAGCAAGTGGATTGCACTCATCACTCAGCACCCCCGTATTGGGAATCCAAATCGCCCTGGGATTCTGGAAATAATTACAAACTGGCCTGAAGGTGAGAGTTTTGGATTGTCTTCTGAAGAACAAGAGGAGCAAGTGGCACGTGCTGAGGAAGCCCCACCATATAATGAGCTACCGGAGACCGAAAGACAATATGCCCTCTTCACTGATGGTTCCTGCCGAATTGTAGGCACTAACCGGAAATGGAAAGCTGCAGTATGGAGCCCCACACGACAAGTTGCACAAGCTACCGAGGGACAAGGTGGATCGAGTCAGGTCACAGAGATAAAAGCCGTCCAGTTGGCTTTGGATATTGCTGAACGAGAGAAGTGGCCAAGGCTTTATCTCTACACTGACTCATGGATGGTAGCTAATGCTCTGTGGGGATGGCTGGAAAGCTGGAAAAAGGCCAACTGGCAGCGCAGAGGGAAACCCATCTGGGCAGCTGAGATTTGGCAGGACGTTGCTGCCGGAGTAGAGAAATTGACCATAAAGGTTTGACACATGGATGCACATGTACCCAAAAGCTGGGCTAATGAAGAACATCACAACAAAGAGCAGGTGGACCGAGCTGCCAAAGTGAAAGTATCACAGGTGGATCTAGACTGGCAGCACAAGGGAGAAGCATTCCTAGCTCGTTGGGCCCATGATGCCTCTGGTCATCAGGGGAGAGATGCAACATACGGATGGGCCCGTGACCGAGGGGTGGACCTTACCATGGACAGCATCTCACAGGTCATCCACGACTGCGAGACCTGTGCCGCAATAAAACAGGCCAAGCGGGTGAAGCCTCTGTGGTACGGTGGACGATGGTCAAAGTACAGGTATGGGGAAGCCTGGCAAATTGACTACATCACCCTTTCCCAAACCCACCAGGGCAAGCACTACGTACTGACCATGGTGGAAGCAACTACAGGATGGTTAGAAACACCCGAGGGTCCATAAATGGAGCTGGTCCTGCCCACTCTGAACCCCTGCACACAGTGGACGGGAACAAGGTCCCTGTGGCACACATGAAAGGTATTTTAAGAAAGACTGTTTGGATTAATCCCACCACAAGCAAAGCCATACCAATCCGTGGGATTTTTTTTTTACTCAAGGACCTGGTTGCACTTGGTGGGTAATGCAGAAAGATGGGGAAACCCGTTGTGTACAGCAAGGAGACCTAATTTTTAGTGAGAACTCTATGTAAGGTTTCATTTTGTATTATATATCTGTAACAGGGTATTGGTTTGGGTCTGATGTAGATGGTAATAGAATAAGGGGTGGATTATGTCCTGGGGGACAATGCAAAAATGTGTATTCTATCACCATCTGTTAAAATGTGGGAGGGGTGGTGATCCTTATCTCTGTGGGAGATATCCTCTGCTGATGTGCCATCTGATAAGATCAGGGGGATGATCATCATTATCTTTTCACAACCCATCCTTCCTCCAGAAGATATATTCTGTTAATGGGCCATTAAGTTATATTGTGTGACTGATAAGATTACATCATCCCATTGGGAGATGCTCCAGCCAGGGGGAGGAGCCAAACATTTCCTACCAAAATAAAAACTGAGATTTGGAACACCAAAGCAGTCCTTTCCACTGGATCCCAGAGGAAGTCGGACCTTTTTCCACATCATCGCTGGATCTTCAGAGGAAAACTGCACCTTCTACAGGAGCACTGCTTCAACTCAACCACATCTGTCATCCAGGAGGACTGCAGCCATCATTTATAGGGACTGCTACCAACACCCTGACTGACAGGGTGTCAGGTTGTATTTCTGATTTTGTTGGTGGTTTTTCTTTTATATTACTGCATGTATTTTATTTTTTCTCTTTTCCCCTATGAAATTGTATTACTGACTTGGAGTCTCGCACTGATTTTTCATTCAGACCAACACAACCCCAAACCTCGCTACCCGAGATCTCCCAAAATTCCACAAATTCTCCCCCAAAATCAACCTGGGACCCCTCAAACTCACCAGGATCTCCCCAAATCACCCCTCCCCCCCCCGTCCCCCAATTCACCTGGGAACCACCAAGTCCCCAGAATTCAACCCAAAATTCACCTGAGACCACAAAAACCTCCAAATTCGCTCCAAAATGATTACCAACTTGTCCTGGTTTAGGGCAAATTTGGGAGGTAACCTCTGAATGAGGTCCCTCGGGAAAAAGGAAAACAAAATTGGAGAGAAGTGGAAAAAAAAGAACTGTTTACTCAACAGGCAACACACTTCCCAGCACACCAATGAACAATATCAAACAGCAAAACCTCTCGCTGTTCCGAAGAGACGGCAGATTTAGAAGAGTTCTTTCCGTGGCTGCCCGGCTCACTCAGTCTGCTCTCAGTCCCTCCTGTGCTGGGGATGCCTCGGCCCAGGCCAGGCCCGGTGGGCCACAGGTGTGAGCTCCCGGTGCTCTTCTGGGTTTTCAGTCCAAAGCAGGTTCAAACAGTTCCAGGAAAATAGAAGGAAAAAAAAAATGAAAAAAAACCCCCAAAAAACAAAAACAAAAAAAATCCAGGGGGCTTCTCTGCCTCAGCTAGCCAAAAAACTAACCAAGAGCAAAGGAGAGCTCTCTCTCTCGCTGTCCACCGCAGACAACACAGTCTGAGAGCAGGAATGCGGGGGAGCCAGTGCAGTCTCTGATACCAAACTCTGCAGTTCTTCTTCTTCCCCCCTCTGCCCTTTCACTCCTGGAACCAGTCTTAAAGTTGCAGAATTTAATATTCAACACCAACAGAACAGACGATTTGGGGATATAGGCATCATACAGTCACCCCAGACACAACTTTACACACTCGACCTTTCCGCAAAAGGATCTAGAGCCCTGTGCACTTCGTATACAAACTAAGCGGAAAAAAACGTTCTATTCATTCTCAGCAAAAAGACTTCCTATTCCTCCTTCTTTCGGACAAAACTGCCTTCACTTTCAAACTTATTCTCTTGCTCACTTAGCTGCATAATGCTTAGTCCCTGTTCAGCATGCTCATTTTCTTCACTTTTACAAGGAATCGTCTCCTCATCTTCTTCTTCCCCTGGTTCTTCCATTTCCTTTGCCAAGATCACCTGTTTCTCTGTTAGATTTGTTTCTCCAGCTGATTTTTGACAACTGTCCCTATCTTGTGGCACCGCTGGCTCGAGAGAGGTGATTGTCCTGCTCTGCTCTGGGCTGGGACTGCGCTCTCTTCAAGCCCTGGGGGCAATTTTGGATGCCACAACGTCAGAAAGACCTCAGGCTATTGGAGAAATATCCAAAGGAGGGACACAGAGATAGTGAAGAGGCTGGAGGGGAAGCCATACAAAGAGTGGCTGAGGGCATTTGGTTCAGCTGCAGAGAGGACACTGAGCTCACACCTCACTTGGCACCTCGCAGCTCCTCTCAAGGGCAGCACAGGGACAGCATTGCTCTCTGCTCTCTGCGACCAGGGACAGGAGCCAAGGGAATGCCAGGAGCTGTGTCAGGGGACGATTAGGCTGGCTATCAGGGAAAGGTTTTTTTCCTCAGAGTCTGGTCAGGCACTGAATAGGTTCTCCAGGCAATGGGCACAGCCCCAAGGCTGCCAGAGATCCAGGAGCGTTTGGCCAATGCTCTCTAGGATGCAGAGGGTGGGACTGTTGGAGTGTCTGTGCAGGGCCAGGAGTTGGACTTTGACGATCCCTAGGGGTCCCTTCCGACTCAGGAAACTCTTACCATTTTCCCCTCTTTCCTCTCCTTGCACAATGCTCTCAGCTTACTGTTCCACCGTATGTTCCACTTCTGAAACCTCAGCTACTTCTTTCCAGTTCAAGCACACTTCTACTGGTTACAATCCAAAGATATACAGATTGAAAAACAACCAAAAAGAAACACCTGTTTGGAATGTCGTGGTCTTATTCGTATCTCAAACTTCGAAGTCGATTGTGCCTTGCGAGTTCTAAAAGCAAAACAACAACAAAAAACACCCACCACACCGTTTTAACATAGGGATTTGCTTTCTTCTAAGAAATCCATAGCCCTTCTCAAAATGGATCTATTTCAGTAAGAGATCATCTTGAATAGATCACTTACTATCTAAAGAACCTGGAACACTCAAATCCGTAATGATAAGCCTGTTACCTTGTCGTTTTCTGTTCCAAAGGCAAATGAATTTGCTCAAGTGCTGTTTGTAACAAGGACAGAGTTGAAAGTGTGGCTCTGAGAAATATTTTGGTTTTCCTCTCCTATCTCTATCAAAAGCCCTTTCTTCAATGGCTGAAACAATACTTGATATAGTCTGAATTTTAAAGGTCATGAAAATTTTCTCAAAAGTGAAAAATTAATGTAGCAGTCAGCTTTTAAACCAACGGGAATTTTTGTTTTACCTGTTTGAAGATTTCCTTCACACCAAAATGCTTGCTGATGGATACCTAGAAGAAGTCCCCACAAAATGCTTCCGGGTAAGCCATTACGTTATCCATTACAATTTGCTTCAGTGTCCCGTTCCTGTCCAATTGAAGGTCCCTGTTTCAGAGACTCAAGTAAGGAGAGAAATAAAATTAAATATGACTACAGTGCCTTTAAATCGAACTTCCTGATCAATCTCATAAAACCTTTAGGCTAAATGTTGCCATTGATCTGTTTCTACTGAACACAATCACGTCCTGGCTTGTTACAGATTAGTTCATTACAAAGAAAGAAATGCACAGAAGTTAAAATATTTCCAAAGAAGCATTTGACATCCTTCCTTTTGGATGGGGAAACATTCCAACACTGTTGGCGGCCTAGTAGGAGCTCTGGCTCTGCAGCCTGTCTATAGAAAACTACCTTAGTTATGTTAAAGGCCTGTTCAAGGTTACCGTGTCCTTGGCGTGACTATAGGAGAAAAACAAAATCATAAATTTTAACGTTGAGATAAGCAAGAACAAAGGAAAAGACATCTGGGGAAGCAAGATCCTGTTTAGTTGACATACCATGTCCACTTCAAAGAGTATCTTACGCAATAACTAGACTGTAGAAAGATAGATCTTAGATGAACCAATAGAATTACTATTAACATATATACGTCTTTTGTGTAACCAATCGTACTCTTTGTAACAAACTCTAAGTAACCACTGAAAACGTATAAAAATCATCTCTTTGTTAAAAATAAAGACTCTGCTCTTTGCTTTCATATTGAGTGCGTGTTATTGATTCCTGTTCTCCAGTATGAAAACCCCAGCATCTTGGTGACCCCGACGTGATGATCCGAAGGGGCCAGATTGCTTAACAGACTGACTTTTATGTGGAGGGTGTCTGTGCGTGCCCCCTAGGAGAACGTTCACTTTCCGCAGCGGTTGCCTCTGGGCGTCCGAGAAAGGCGCGAGTGGCCACTGTCGACCGGTGAGTCGGAGCCTTAGACGGCTGTAAAAAATTTGCGGGATGGGAAACATGGTATCAGCTATCGAGAAGGCTACTGTTGATGCCTTAATGAAACTTGCCCAAAAGTAAGGAGAGACTGTTGATCGGTCTTCGCTCGTGAATTTACTGTATTGGGCTAAACATCGTGTTTTTTTAAAAGACTCTACCGATGTTTTTAAAGAGACTACTTGGCAAGAAGTCGGGGCAGATTTGTGGGAAGCTATACAAACTGGGAATAAGGAGGTAAAATCCTTAGCTCCTACGTACCGGCAGCTGCACATGTTAATTGAACAAATGGGTGCTGAAATTGAGCTGGAACTCGCAGCACAGACCATGGTCACAGCCGTAGCTGGTAAACTCACCCAAGAGTCTGCTACTGTCCCACCCGCGTTGGTGTCAGCCCCTGCCGCCCGTGGCCCCTATGATGATTTAATACCACCCTGGGACCCTACCGATGTTCATAATGTGCCTTCCTTTGCACCCCCGGAACCTACGGCACCCTCTGTGCCCTCGGTACCTACGGCACCCCCAGTAAGAATGAGCGTAGCGCCCGCTAATCCCACTAGTACTGACCCCGTGTTACATCTGCCCTCACCTCCGACTTTCGACCCAGCGACTGTGCCTCTTCCCGAAGAAACAGAAATGGACACGGACGATTTACAGTCCACACTGCAAAAGCAGACCGAAACCATGCTTGAACTGTTAGGTGAAATGAAGCGGCTTGATAAGGGTTCCAAAAGTAAAACGATTCGGGAAGCATATAAAAAGGCCCATAACGCCATTCTCTCCAGCCTCAAAACTTTAGAGGAAAATTCTTTTTCTGCACCGAATACTTCTACATCTCAACGCCCACAGAACATTATCAGTTTGGTTAAGGCGGGGGAGTGGGATATGCCTACTGCAAATCAATTTCTAACATCTAAAGGTTTACCCCCAATAATGCTTTCCGAAATTGAAAACACAAATGTTTCTCATTCTACAGAAAAGGAAGGGACAGGATTGTTAACTACCTCTAATGACTCTTTTCAGCGTTGGTGGAACAAAGGAGGGGAGGGAGGCTCGGCAGGCTTGGGAGGCTCGGGAGGCTCGGGAGGCTTGGGAGGCTCAGGAGGCTCAGGAGGCTCAGGGAAAGGTCCTGACAAAACTTCCATCCCCAAAGACCCTTCTTTTGACATGAATAAGAGGTGGAAAGGAGTGGTAACAAATGCTGAGTTGACGGGAGATTTTCAGTTTGTCTCAGCTCTGGTGGTGCGAGGAACTGGTGGTAATAATGCTTGGCAGCCCTTAGACTGGCAAATGATAGCAAGGGTTCAAAAATCTGTAATGGACTACGGTGTTGATAATCGCTTGGTAAGGCGGCAAGTAGAAGCATTGCTAAAATATCAAGAACTCATCCCTGCCGACCTTAAGGCTATGTTTGAGCTTATACTAGGACCTACTAGTTATATGTTATTTTTAGCAAAGTGGCAACAAAGATTGGAGCTTAAACAATTAGATAATGTCAATTTGCCGCAAGGTGATCCTCTACGCTTTGCCACGCTAGATATGCTTATGGGAAATGGTCAATTCATCGATCCACAAAGACAGGCAATGTTAGGGGCTCGCATTTTAGCTCAAAGCAAGTCTGCTGCTTTAGAAGCTTTTAACAACTTGCCCCAAGTAGGTAAGCCTCGACAACCTTATTTACATATTCAGCAAAAGGAAGATGAATCCTTTTTGTCTTTTGTGGACAGGATTAAAGAAGGAGTAGAGGTAGCACCAGATGTCCCTCCTGATATGAAAGATACTTTAGTAAAAGAAATAGCTATGCAAAATGCAAATGCCACCTGCAAGCGATTATTAGCAGCATTACCAGCTCGTATGACAATAATACAAATGATTGAACAATGTTCACGAGCCCCTTTAGAAATTGAAAAGGAGAAAGCTCGAATTCATGCTGCTGCTTTAGCTGCAGCCATTACTCAAGCACACAAGCAAGGGAACGGGGACAAAGGCCCTCCCAATACATGCTATAATTGCGGTCATACCGGACATATTAGAAAGCATTGTCCTTCAAGTTTGGCAAAACAACAACAAAATAACAATACGAACCTCACATCTACATCATTTGTCGGCACTTGCCGCCGATGTGAAAAGTTTGGCCACAAGGCAAATGAATGCCGATCCAAATTTAAAAAGGATGGGACACCGTTGGCGGGAAACGAGATGAGCCGCAAGGGGGGGCGGCGAACAAAAAGAACCCCTCAGTAGCCATGGCTGTCTCTACAACATGCTCCCCGCCACAAAAAGGAGCGCTGGAGTCTATTTGGTAACTAGAGACTCCGTGACTATTTTTGATGATTCTGTTACCGTCATCGATAGTACTACCAAAGGTCCACTAGGTGGCGGTATGGCCGCATTATTGCTAGGGAGATCGTCGGCCACTTTAGACAGCATTTTCGTTTTACCTGGTGTAATTGATGCTGATTATAGTGGTATTATCAGAATAGTAGTGAAAGTCTTTTCCCCACCAATGTTCATTCCACAAGGTAGTGTAATTGCTCAACTTGTTCCTTTTCTTCCCCAGGTTCCAACAGCTACTAATTCACAAAGATCTGGTGGTTTTGGTAGTACCGGACCCTTAATTGCCTTTGCTCAAGTCATGACTAGTGATAGACCGACCCGGCAAGTAACCGTAAAATTGTATTCTGATAATATCGATGATTCCAAAATGCTTGAACATTCAATGATGCTAGACACTGGGTCAGACGTCACCATAATACCACTAATTGCTTGGCCTCAGCAGTGGCCCACTACACTCTTAAATGAGCAAATCTTAGGAGTTGCTGGAACCACCCGTACTTTACAAAGTTAGGAATTCGTAGAAATTACTGATAAAGAGGGAAACAAGGCTGTAGTAAAACCTTATGTACTAGACACTCCTCTTTGGATCCTTGGTAGAGACATGCTTAGTCAATGGAATGTCATTTTAACCAACCAACATTTTCAGGGGCGGCCACTGAGCCGATAGGTGCTCGACCCACTATACAACTAACATGGAAATCTGACCAACCAGTATGGGTGGCTCAGTGGCCCATCACTAAAGATAAATTAGAGCATCTCCATTCATTAGTACAAGAACAATTAGCCTTTGGTCATTTACAACCTTCTATGAGTCCCTGGAATACCCCCGTTTTTGTTATACAAAAAAAGTCGGGAAAATGGAGATTTTTACATGACTTAAGGGCAGTCAATAATCAAATGCACTCTTTAGGAATTCTGCAACCAGGTTTGCCATCGCCAGCTGGTTTACCAAAAAACTATCACCTGTTTATTATTGATATCAAAGATTGCTTTTTTAGCATTCTGTTGCACCCTGAAGATACCAAACGATTTGCATTTAGTGTGCCCTCCATTAATCACAGTGCACCTATGAAAAGATATGAGTGGGTGGTACTCCCTCAAGGTATGAAAAATAGTCCTACAATTTGTCAATGGTTTGTAGACCAAGCCTTACATCAATGGAGACTTAATAATCCAAATTTTCTAACATATCATTATATGGATGACATTTTAGTCGCAAGTGAATTTCCATTACCCCACTTAAAACAAAAGGAATTATTGCTAGAATTAGAAAAGTGGGGATTGAAAGTGGCAGAAAAAAAGGTGCAATTCTCCGACCCTTGGTCTTACTTGGGCTTTAAAATAACACAAGCTCGCTTTGTGCCTCAAAAGGTAACTTTACATGCAAATATTGAAACAGTCAATGATGTGCAAAAGCTTCTAGGAGACATTCAAAGCATACGTGCATGGGCAGGTATTTCAAATCAAGACTTAGATCCTTTAAGAAAATTGTTACAAGGTTCAAAGGACATTAATGATAAAAGGTGACCTTTCTTCCACCCGCTGCCCACCTCACCTGGGCTACCGGCTAGCTCCGGGAAGCCTACGTCAGTGAGTGGCCCCTCCCCGGCACCACTCTGGGAGCCGCAGAAGGGGTGTAGCAACAGCTACGCCTGGGCGAGTCGTCAGGGAGGGATAAAGAGTCGCAGGAGAGACCTTTTACGGTTCTGGGGGAAGGGATTTATTGAAGGAAAAGGTAACAAGTCCGGAGGTTAGGAGGGGGAACCGCAAAAGGCAGTTAGAATGGGTTCTACACAGGCCTAAGTACGGGGGAGGAGCAAGGGGAAGGCACAAAACTCTGGCCAATAACGGTTAACGGGGGGAGGTACAGAGGGTGGGGAAAGGGGTACAATGAGCCAATAAGGTAAACCGAGGGTGGGGATACATACAATATAACCAATCATGAATACAAGAGGGAATGCTTGACACAGAAACTTCTAGAACAAAGGGAGGGGCTACAAAGGATTGACATCCTGTGGGGCAGGGTTTAGGGTGAAGGACAGGGAAGGTTCCAGATAAAGGGGAGGGGTTTAGGATGACTGACTAGGACAAGGGCGGGAAAGGGAAAAACCATTATGCACTTAACTTAGGGGAAAGAAACTTGGATGAACCATCAACACAGAAGGAAAATTAACATTAAACAACATAACACATCAAAAAGGGAATTAACCCAAGAAGGGAAACAAGCACTACAAATAATTGCTAAAAAGTTGCATTGTACAACTGCTTTTAGGTTTGATCCTACCATACCAATAAACCTTTATATCATTAACTACCCTGCTGAACAAATTGCTATAATTGGGCAGGAATCATTCAAGACTTTCTTCTTATTGGAATGGGTGTTTTTAGCATGTAGCCCCACTTCCTCTGTTACAAGATGTATTGATCATTTAGGATCCTTAATTCTGAAAGCACGCCAACGAGTGCGTACTGTTTTTGGAGTTGATGCATCTTCTCTTTATGTGCCCATAAATAATTTGTCTCTTTGCACTGAATGGCAATCACTATTGTATACATTTGCTACAGCCACTATTGGCTTAGAACTTGACAATCATTATCTGTCACATGCCTTGTTTTCCACTAACCTCCCACTAAAAGGTCAAACATTGCGAAACTCTAAGCCAATTCCCAATGCGATCACTGTTTTTACTGATGCCAGTGGAAGGACCAAAAGGTTCGGATATGCAATATGGAAAAATGGCAACTGGGATGTCGTAGTTTACCAACATCCGGAAGGATCAGTACAATTACTTGAACTCAAGGCTGTAACCTTAGCTTTTCAACACTTTGACTTTCAAGAAATTAATCTCGTTAGCGATTCCTTGTATGTTGCCTCTATCTTGGAAAGAATTGAGGACGCATTAATAGGTCGAATTTCAAACTCTTTAATTTATCATGAACTCGTTCTTCTAGTAAATGTAATTAATATCAGGCACCATGCCTTTTTCTCAACACATATCCGCAGCCATCTCAATCTACCAGGGTTTTTATCAGAAGGAAACACCAAAATTGACCAAATCGTATCCTCACCAGCCATTGGACTCAGTAATTTTGACCTTGCCGTTGCCTCTCATGCCTTTTTTCACCAGTCAGCATTAAGCCTACAGAAGGAATTCCATCTAACAAAATGAGAGGCACGAGGTATCATAGCATGTTGTCCTGATTGTGCAAAACTACCCCCAATCCAGTTACAAGGAGTGAACCCTCGTGGTCTCCACCCTAGAACATTGTTTCAATCAGATGTCACAATCGTGCCATCATTTGGACGCTTTAAACATGTACATGTCACTGTTGATACCTGTAGCAGACTAGTATGGGCAACGCCTATGATAAACGCCAAAAGTAAGGCAACCTGCAGACACTGGTTAGAAGCTTTTGCAGTGCTTGGTGTCCCACAACAAATAAAAACAGATAACGGTCCTAATTATGTTAGTTCTACTTCACGTGAGTTCCTATGTAGATGGAACATTACCCATGTCACAGGAGTACCTTACAATAGTACTGGGCAAGCTATTGTAGAACTCAAACATCAAGACCTTAAACGCCTTTTCTCTGCTTTACAAAGGGAGGGGAATGTCACCCTCTCTCCACAAGAAATCGTAGCAAAAACATTGTATGTCCACAATTGGAAAATGTGGATGGAACGCCCTGAGCTAAAAACCCAAAGGTTGCCCATTACACTGCATTTTTGCAAGGATGAATCTTTGACTGTTCATAAGATACAAGTATTTGTATGGGAACCCCAATCACAACAATGGACTGGTCCCCACCAATTATTGACATGGGGACGGGGTTATGCTTGTGTATTAACAGGTGCTAAACCTAATTGGATCCCAGCCAAGTGGGTCAAGCCTTGGATATCAAAGTTTGAGGAAACTGGAGAAGACACGGAGCCAAATTCAACGGTGGACGAATAGAGTGCAAGATCTTATCCCGATCCTAATCATTATTCTTAAGGAACCAATAAGAACACACCCTAATATCCCAGACTTTCCAGATGTGATTGATTTGTCTAGACTAGTACAGAAATATCTTAGGTCTAGAATACAAGAAGTATTATTTCCTCGTTGCGGTTGTGTAGTATGGAAATTAGGAACTTTCTTATGTGGAAATTGTAAAAGGGAGTATAACTCCAGTGATATTTATACTTGCTTTTTGGGATGTAATGAATGACAGGAACGCCAATCAGTAAGACCTTTAGAATCACTTAGAAAGTGGTTAAAACTGCCTGACTTAACTGTTAGTGAAGCTATAAGCCTATTTGAATCAATAGAAGAAAGGAATTTAGCATTGTATGCGTGGTATATTTTAAATTATACAAAGCTAGTTGAGACTGCTTGGTGTACTATTATTATATCTAGCCAATATACTGTTGCCTGCAAAATCCATAGCAATAATGATGCTAATTAAGCTACTAACACTATGTTTGACTCTTACCCAGTGCTTTTTGCAATCAATCACCCTCCCTCAAGAGAACTTCTGGATTGCTTGGGCCAGCAAAACTGGTAACACAAATTTTTGTTTACATCTTAGTGCAGCCACTGACCCATTTAAAACTTGCCTCATTGGGTCACCGGTACAACCACAAGAAATCACTATAGCCCCCCCTATCAATTGCTCAGAAGTAAAAACAACAGTCACTGCCTGGGAAAAATATTCAAATCTCTAAATACAACCCTGCCATGGGATCCTCAAGAGTTAAATTTACTAGACAGCCGAAAAGCAAATCACTCCGGATGTGTGTATTTTGGGCAGACTAGTTGGAACATTAACGAATCTAAAAAACAAGTCTGGCTAACCCCTCGTAAGTTTTACAATAGTAGTGAACATTGTGGATCATCCCCCTATGGGTGGGGTTCAGGTCATATTCACTTAGACATTTCTAAGCCCTTTCCCTACCTCAAGGCCTATATTTAATCTGTGGAGATAGAGCCTGGCAAGGAATACCTAGCGTGCTGGACAGCTAAACAGGCCAATGTCACTACACAAGTTCTGTCCCAAATGGCTCAAGATATGAGTAGTCTCTGACAAGCTATTCTTCAAAACAGAGCAGCTATTGATTACCTTTTGTTGGCCCAAAGTAAAGACTGTGAAGATTTTGAAGGAATGTGTTGTTTTAACTTGTCCGATCATAGTGATTCAATCCATCAGCAGCTAGAATGGCTTCAAGATCACGCTAAGAAGATTACTGTCAATCACAACCCCCTTGATGACGGGTTAATGTCTTGTTTCTGCATGGGTAAAAGATATCCTTAAGATAGGAATTATTATTGTACTAATTGTAGTAATTGTGTTATGTATGGGACCTTGCATCATCCAGTGTTTTTCCTTTCAAATTCGACATATGGCCAATGCTGTTTTTGAAAAGAAAGGGGGAGATGCTGGCGGCCTAGTAGGAGCTCTGGCTCTGCAGCCTGTCTATAGAAAACTACCTTAGTTATGTTAAAGGCCTGTTCAAGGTTACTGTGTCCTTGGCGTGACTATAGGAGAAAAACAAAATCATAAATTTTAACGTTGAGATAAGCAAGAACAAAGGAAAAGACATCTGGGGAAGCAAGATCCTGTTTAGTTGACATACCATGTCCACTTCAAAGAGTATCTTACGCAATAACTAGACTGTAGAAAGATAGATCTTAGATGAACCAATAGAATTACTATTAACATATATACGTCTTTTGTGTAACCAATCGTACTCTTTGTAACAAACTCTAAGTAACCACTGAAAACGTATAAAAATCATCTCTTTGTTAAAAATAAAGACTCTGCTCTTTGCATTCATATTGAGTGCGTGTTATTGATTCCTGTTCTCCAGCATGAAGGCCCCAGCAAACACTGCTTACATAAGAGGTCAAATTACTGTCTTCCGTGTTAGTTCTGCACTGTGCTCAGCGGAGCCTTTCTGGTTTATTGGCCTTTGACTTGGACATAAAGCTGAGTCTTGATTCAAGAAAAATCAATATTCACACTTCTTTTCATTTACACCGACATTGGCTTGGTCTCCTAAACCAAGAGAATGATGGGGAATTTATGTAGGTGTTCAGATAGGTAACATTCTCTTTCCTCAACCTGGCATTGTATTTTCACTTGGTCTGTTACCTCTGGCTTTGTTTTAACGGCTCAAATTATTAGGAAGAGTATCAAACCTCCAGCTCTAACCACAGTCCCACTGCGAGGTGTGTGAAGGTATGTGCATCTGCCCCTCAGGTCCATACTGCTCTTCTAATGTGCCTCTGATCCAGCAGGTAGGAAAGACTGTTGCATTTCCTAGATGCATTGTAAATGGTACATTCCGTGACCCCTGCTATGCCCTCTAGCTTGGTCCCTCTCCCCTCCTGGCCATACAGAGCTGGCTGGGATCCAATTTCTCCCAGCCCCCCTTTTCAGACCCTAGAAAAGATCTGTGCCCCCTGACCTCTGTCTCATTCTCTATTGCTGCCTCTTTTCCTCTCTACCCACGAGAAATAAACCCTGTAACTTCATCAGGGAAAAGAGCCTCTTTTGTTATCTACTTTACATCCATGAGCCAAGGGCCCCGGGAGCCATCACCCTAACACCTGAGCTAGACCAGAGGAAGGGCGAAGAACCCCATTTTAGGACTGAGAAAAAGCCTCTGTTGGCGCCCAACTTGAATGGTCTCTACAGAGCACACCACGTCCGGCTGTGACTCCTATTTTCGGGATTCAAGATGCCTTGGAGCTGATCAACTAGCTTAAATTTCTTTTAGCTGCATTTTGTGCAGTTCGATGACCTTTAAGCACGAACTGGGAGCCTGTCAGAAGCCCAGGCAGGTCGGTTCTGGACGTAGACCCACTACAGTTACTCAGATGCCTCTGCCTGCAAGAAAAAAAAAGGTGAGTGGAAGCCTCCCTTCACGGCTGGTGGGTTCCTGGAGTTCCACCGGGGGTTCTCACCAGTGGCATTTGGCCAGCGCAGCACAGATCTGGAGGAGAGAGACGGCGCGGGGGTGTGCGCGGCATGCGCGCGGCTCAGTGTGCCTGCGGCCACGTGGTGTGGCGCGCGGACTGGGGGGGCTGGACGCAGTCACCCAGGCGCAGCAGCAGGCAGTCAGCTTTGATCGGTTTCAAAGCGGTGGCACGGAGGTTTTTTTGCGTTTTTTTGCGGTTTTTGCGGGTTTTTGCGGCAGGGTCTGTCCCTACAGCGCTGTGGGCGCCACGTGGGTTTTACCGACAGAAACGGCAAAATTAACATCGGCTCCGCATCCAGTAAAGCCTGAAAACCGTAGTGTACCTGGCACGTTTTAACAACTAACTCTCTTCCTGTGTTTTTAACTGTAGTAGGGTAGATATAGCGGCAAATTGATAAACATCATGGGATTACAGCAATCTGCCTTACAAAAGAGTATAAGAAACCAACTAAGGAAGATATTAAGTTCAGGAAATGTTTTAATATCTAAGAAAAAATTAGCCCGTTTTGCCAGCTGGCTGTCTGTTGAAAAATCTGACCTTGAATTGCAAAATATGAATTCGATTTCGTTTTGGGATGAAATAGAGGATTTATTAACTTTAAAAGTGGAAAATGGAGATAAAACAGCTTCTGTATTCCTCCCGAATTTCTTACAAATTCGGAAACTTAATTCAGAGAGAAAACAACAGACAGCAGCAGAAAAACGGTTCAGACTCACCTTCCCTTTTCCCAAAACCCTATAACCCGGACCTGGAGGGGACCCACGGGTCTCCCTGGGGGGTGCCGGGCGCCCAGCACTGCTGTGGCTGCTCTGAGTCCCTGGGTCCTCCCTGGTATCCCGGTTCTGATAATTTTTTGAAAATTGTCAGCACTCCTTCCTTGTTCCCTTCCCCTCTGGGCAACGGCCAGGTGGCTACACCAGAAGGTGTCGGGGTCCCAGATAGCTCTGGCCATGCAATACAGCCCGTAGGGGGGGTCCCATATGGTGGCAGCCACGTGTCTCCTCCTTCATCCCCCAACCCCCTTCACCCTCCAGTCCCTGCCCCTAAGCCTGTCCCCTCCCATAACCCATCCCCGCCCTCGGCTCCACTGTCCCCTCCCCCCTCCAAGACCCCTCCCTGCACGGCACCCAGCGACCCCGCCCACAGGTGTTGCAACCCTGGATCCCAGCACCCCTCCCCCGCTCCAGTTTCACATTCCTTCCCTCCAAGCTGCTGTGGGGTGGGGGAGGGCAGTGGAGCCCCTGCTGAGTTCAGTGCCGGTGGGGGTGGGGGTGGGGAGGGATCAGCTCACAGCCCCTGCGGAACTGATGGTGTCCCCGTGGTGGAAGGGGGTGGGCAGCCCCCCGGTCCGGGTGGGGGGGGATGCCCAGCCCTGAAAGTCAACACCAGGAAAAAGAGTATATACCATCAGTTGCTCCTGTAGTTTATCTTGGTAAGAGGAATGGTAGAAGAAGTTATCAACCTTTGTCCTATCAAGATAAAAAAGGAAATTTGTAAAGTACAGAGAGAATTTGGTAGAAATAGTGAAATCTTTAAAGGCATGATGAGAGCCACCTTTAACTCAAACGAACTGGTTCCATATGATATCAAAGAGCTTTTCCGATGTCTGTTAACTCCTTCAGAATATGATCTATGGGAAAGCCTGTGGAAAAGATCTTTGAAAGTGCTTTTACTAGAGCTTTTAAAAAGCTCAGATGATGCAAAAGATGCTGATAATAATGACATAACATATGAACACCTATGTGGGGAAAAGGATTGGCATTGCCCAGAAAGCCAAAGCAGAGTACTATCCAAGTCTGTCCTGGATAAAATATGCAATGTTGCAGAAAAGGCTTTTAATCAATTACCAACAGTAGATACTAAAGGCAGTTATGTTAACATTAAACAGTTTGCTTCTGAGAATTTCTTACAGTTTGTGGACTGCCTTCGTGTGCAAGTGGAAAGACAGGTGTCTGATCCAGTGGTACAAGCTGATTAATTAAAGAGATGGCTCAGAGGAATGCTAATGAAACCTGCCGTAGGGTTATTCTTGGCCTTCCCCTCGAGCCAGCACCTAGCTTAGCACATATGATAGAAGCCAACACCAGGAAAGCAGAAATGCTCAGTGGACACGAGAGAAATCCAGGACTGGCACGCCCAAGAACCACGGCAGCTGTAACACCAGAAGCCAAGTAGCAACCAATGTCACCAGAGCAGCTGCAGCACATCCTCTGCTTCCAGTGCAAGCAGCCAGGACACTTTGCCAGAGACTGTCCACACAACCAGAAACAGAAGAAGACCAACAAACAAAAACTAAATTTACAGCGCGTACCCACCATTAACACAATAGCGTGCTCGTTTATAAATACTGTGGGCTCCACACTCGCGAAAGACTCTCTCTTAATAAACAAAAAGGGGGAGGATGGGGTAGAGGGTGTGGGGACGCATGGCAATGAAAATATTAAATGTTCAATTAACAAGGTTTGGAAGCCACTAGGCCGTTTTAGGCTTGTGACTACCAAAGGTTTTCATTTCAAGTCACCTGATTTGACAGTCATTACAGTGGACTTGCCTAACAGTACACAGGACGTGACGTTAAACCACATGAAACTGGACAGTGAGTACTTTGTTGTCGGGGACACAGCACACACACACCCAGAGATTGAGGTAGCTCCCATGACCATCAAGGGAAGCATAACTGGCCTCATTCTCCTGGCACGATGTCCTCTACCACCATATTGCCTGGTTGAGGGACAAATCCTTGCCCATGCCATTCCGGTTCCAGCGGAGGTCCCAGTAGATGGAAAATCACCTGAAGTCTACCGGGCAGAAGTGGTGGGTGAGGACAAACCTTCTCTGGCATGCAACCTATCCCGTGGATCAGATCACCTCCATGTGGAGGGGGTACTGGACACAGGTGCTGATGTGACTATCATACCCGAAAGGATGTGGCTGTCACATTGGGAACTTCAGCCTGTGGCAGGCAGAATCCAAGGTGTAGGAGGAGTAAAATTGGCAAAAATATCAAAAAGCATCGTGCAAATTGAGGGGCCGGATGTAAAATTGGCTAGCATCCGTCCATTTGTTACAGACTATAAATGCCCTCTATGGGGAAGAGACACCATGTCCCACTGGGGGGTAAAATTGATTATTCCTAAGACTCCTCGGGATTTTTTGAGGCAGCCACTGTAGAGCGCCCTACCCAAAAGTTGAAATGGCTAGATGATACCCCAAAGTGGGTAGCACAGTGGCCGATGAATAAGGAGAAGCTCAAGGCGCTTGAAGAGCTTGTGGAGGAGCATTTGGCTAAAGGCCACATAGAAGAGAGCACAAGTGCGTGGAATTTCCCGGTTTTTGTGATAAAGAAACCGGGGAAGGACAAGTGGAGGCTGCTCCACGACCTCCGGGAAATAAACAAAGTAATTGAGGACATGGATGGGGTCTCTCCAACCTGGAATGCCTTCTCCAACAATGCTTCCTAAAGATTGGCAATTGGCTGTTCTAGACATCAAGGACTGTTTCTTCCATATTCCCCTACACCCAGAGGATGCCCCTCGGTTCGCCTTCTCCGTTCCTACCATCAATCGAGAAGCCCCAATGAAGGGCTACCACTGGAAGGTTTTGCCCCAGGGATTAAAATGTAGTCCCTCCATCTGCCAGTGCCATGTGTCCTCATTGCTGTCCCAGGTGTGTGCCCAGAGAGGGGAGGCCATCATCCTTCATTACATGGATGATGAGCTTGTGTGTGCCCCTGATAACTCTCTACTCCAAGACACACTTGACCTAGTGGTTAAAGTTTTAACCTCTGTTGGATTTGAATTGCAGGAGGACAAAGTCCAAAGGATGCCACCTTGGAAGCACCTGGGCTTGGAAATTACTGCACGGACCATTGTTCCGCTGAAATTGGAAATTAATTGTAATCCAAAAACCTTAGCAGATCTCCATTCCCTGGCTGGGTCATTGAATTGGGTTAGGCCCTGGCTAGGCATCACTAATGGGGACCTAGAACATCTCTTCAATTTATTGAAGGGGGAGAGAGAGCTGCTTTCTCCCAGGGAACTGACCCCAGAGGCAAAGACAGCAATCGAAAAGGTACAAAAGACCTTAGCAGAGAGGGAAGTTCGCAGTTATCAGCCCGAGCTGCCCTTCAAATTTATTGTCCGAGGAAATCTACCACACTTACACGGGTAAATATTACAATGGATCCAGGGGCAGAGAGAGTCACTCGTAATCATAGAGTGGGTCTTCCTCTCCCACCACAGATCCAAAACTATCACTAAGCCACAAGAAATTATAGCTCAGCTGATTCGGAAAGCAAGGATGAGACTGTATGAACTAGCTGGTTGTGACTTCACATGTATTCACCTCCCTGTTAAACTGTCTGAAGAGGGAAGGAACTCTCCTGAAAGATTGACTAAAGAGATGTTTGAGCACTTGCTCCAGAGCAATGCCAGTCTCCAATTAGCCCTGGACAGCTATAGAGGACAAATATCAGTCCATGCCCCGTCTCACAAGCTGTTCAATGAGGAATTCCACCTCATTCCTCGTGAGAAGAGGAGTCGGAGACAACTCAAAGCTCTCACAGTGTTCACGGATGCATCTGGGGCGTCCCACAAGTTGGTGATGACTTGGAGAAATCCTCAGACTCAGCATTGGGAAGTTGATGTTGAGTTTGTGGAAGGATCACCCCAGATAGCTGAACTGGCAGCAGTCGTGAGAGCCTTTGAGAAGTTCTCAGAGCCAATCAACTTGGTAACAGACTCAGCCTATGTAATAGGGTTAGTGTCCAGGGCGGAGTAGGCAGTGCTCAGAGACATCGAGAATGAGCAGCTTTTCAGGTAGCTTTCCAAACTAATTTATTTGATTTCTCCTAGAGAACACCCGTTCTATGTGATGCATGTGAGGTCACACACAGATTTGCCAGGTGAAATTGCAGGAGGGAACCGTCAGGCAGACTCCCTTACAACCCCAGCAGAACAAGCACGCCTTCCTGACATCTTCCAACAGGCAAAGCAGAGCCACCAGCAGTATCACCAGAATACACCAGGTCTAATGCGTCAGTTCCAGCTAACACGGAGTCAGGCTCAAGCCATTGTGGCCACCTGTCCCAACTGTCAGCTGCACACCATGCCTTCAATGGGCATGGGGGTAAACCCCCGAGGTCTTGGCAGTTGTGAGGTATGGCAGACAGACATCACACGCATTCCTAGTTTTGGTCACCTCAAATATGTGCATGTTAGCATTGACACATATTCAGGCGCAGTCTATGCCTCTGCCCATGCAGGAGAAAGGGCAATGCACACCAAACAACACCTAGTGCAAGCCTTTTCAGTATTGGGGATCCCTAGGGAAGTCAAAAGTGATCAGGGCCCAGCATATAAGTCCAAGCAGTTCCTGGAATTCATCCAGCAGTGGGGAGTGGAACATAAAACTGGCACCTCTCACTCCCCCACAGGCCAAGGTGTTGTTGAGCGAGCCAATCAGACGCTCAAGCAGGTTTTGGCTAAACAGAGCAGTTCAACTGCGTGGATGTCTCCACAGCAGAAGCTCTGCAAAGCCATGTTTACTATCAATTTCCTGAATTGTTCATTTGAGAACATGAGTCCACCTGTGGTACGTCACTTTAACAGTGGTAAACAGTTCAAGTTATCCCAACATCCTCCAGTTTTGATTAGGGACCCAGAAACCTGGGAAATCAAAGGTCCCTATGAGCTCAATACCTGGGGACGTGGCTATGCGTGCGTACCCACTCCCTCAGGCCCTCGGTGGATTCCCCAAAAGTGGGTGAAACCGTATGTCCCCAAACCTCCTGCTCCAGCTGAGGGGAATGAGGAGCAGGTGGCTGTGGCTTCAAAAAGAAGACGCCGCCAGAAAAAAGGAAAAGAAATCCTCCTAAAGGATGACATTCCGGCAGATAGAGACTTTTAACAGGTTTTATAATGTTTGTATTTCCTTTTAGAGAAAAGCTTCTCTTCTCTCAGTCCCGTGATGAACCCCATCCAAGCTGTCTTCCTGTTAACACTGAACAGTCTGGCAGCTGCATGGATCGTCCCTCAACCACGTCAGAACATTTGGGTGTCCCTGGCACAGACGCTCCAACAAGAAAACATATGTGTCTCCACAGCAGCAACTGCCTCTTAGGAGGGCCATGCACCTTCGGTCGGTTGTCCCTGTTGGCACCCAACGAAACCTTAATTAACGATTGGACTCACAAAAACAAATCGGGTAATAAAATCCAAAAAAGAAGTGCAGACAATTTGGACCCAAACTGTGATTCTGAAATTTTCCATTGGGCCAAGTCCAAAAGAATTGCTGTGTCCCTGTTTCTTCCATGGGTTGCAGCAGCTAAAGCTCTAGGCGAATTGGGCCACCTAGAGTGTTGGGTAGTCAAACAGGCAAACTTAACATCCACCGCAATCAGTTCCCTCCTAGAAGACGAGGAAATTACCAGGCAGGCCACACTATGAAATCATGCTGCTATAGATTTTCTCTTACTACTACACGGACATGAGTGCCAGGAATTTGAAGGACTTTGCTGTATGGACCTGACCTCGAGAGCTCCTAACATCCATGCTGCTCTCCGAAACATGAACAACTTGATCGGACAAGTGAAGCAAGAATCTGAAGATTGGTTCAAGGGACTGTTCAAAGGCTGAGGACTCACAGGGGGTGGACATCTATAGTCAAAACAATTATGTTAATTTTTGTTATTCTTTTCCTTGTAATAATGGCGTTCGGGATCCTACGTCACTTAGTTTTCAAGGCCATTAATGGTCTCATTCCCTCTACCTCAGTAGTCAATCACATAGATATGAAAAACTTCGAACAATCTAACCCTCCCACCAACTGCAAGTGGTGGGCAAAACCATAATTTGAATGAAACTAATATCCTTCTTTCAACTTTGTTAAACAAAAAACCAGGAGATGTTGCATTTCCTAGATGCATTGTAAATGGTACTCTCCGTGACCCCTGCTATGCCCTGTAGCTTGGTCCCTCTCCCCTCCTGGCCATACAGGGCTGGCTGGGATCCAATTTCTCCCCGCACCCCTTTTCAGACCCTAGGAAAGATCTGTGCCTCCTGACCTCTGCCTCTTTTTCTCTTGCTGCCTCTTTTCCTCTCTACCCATGAGAAATAAACCCTGTAACTTCATCAGGGAAAAGAGCCTCTTTTGTTATCTTATTTAAGTCCATGAGGCAAAGGCCCTGGGAGCCATCACCCTAACACCTGAGCTAGACCGGAGGAAGGGTGAAGAACCTCATTTTAGGGACGAGAAAAAGCCTCAAAAGACCTCCTGGGTGTGTGAACAGTGCTGCTTCCTCTATGGCTTCAGAGCTGCGGCTAAGATCTTCAGGAAGGAGAGCGGTATTGTACCAATTTTTAGATGGTTTTTAAAGTTGCAAGTGCTTGGCTATCTTAAACTTCTGAGTTCCTAGAACTTTGAATGAGATCAAATCTATGAGTGGAGAGATGATGGTGCAGACCAACTTCTGATTCCGGTGATCCAAGAATCTGCACTACTACTTTGACCTTCTGAATAAGGCATGGATGTGATGGAATGCACAGTAATACTGATGTGCTATGGTTTTTGAATGATAGCAGTCTTCCTTTGTCCCATTCCTAAACCGTGGGCATTATTTGCCTTAACCTTGTTCAGTAGGGACTTTATTCTATATTGTTACATGAAGTGAAAAGCACTCTTTTTCCATACCTTCACACAACAGCATTAAAACAAGGATTAAGTAGTACAACCAATGTTCAAAAATGCTCTACCTTATAAGTTGACGATACAAAATTCATACCTTGTTCTAATTTGATCTCAAGAAGAAAGGGTGTTCTCCAAATACTCCTTCAGCTCTTCCTCACAGCTCACCGTTTTCCTTTTTTCTAAAATTGTATCCAGATCACTTTCATCATCTAAGGCCACATAAAAAAGCTAGTAAAAATGGTTTCGTAGCTACTAAAATCTCCCCAACTATTTAGGATTCAAGGAAGTTAATTATGCACATATATTCTACACCCAGAAGAGAAAGCTACCTCAGCAAAACTCATGGCCTATGAAAATGTTCCTAGATAAGGAACACCTCTGACACTGCCACACCAAGTAGGTTGTTGAAACAATGAGACCCTCACATCCAATCAGACTCTAGACCTGCACAAGATCTCCTAATAGCAACTTGCAGCCACTTTCTACAGAACGCAGCAGTGATCTCTATCACTGTTGCCATACCAAGAATAAGACAGGACTGTCCGTTCAGCATGAATCAAGCAGTTAGCAAAAATGCACCTGACAGAATGAAACTGAAGAGTAGAAATTCCCATCTAAAAGTCAAAGATTACGTTTTTAATTTTATAGCAGGTATTTTGAATTTCAGAGGGCTGTTTGCATTAAGAAGTCCTGTCTTTATAGCACACCGTTGTTTTTATGTTTCTACCTGTATTATGGCCACAGCATCTTCAGCTGTGCAAATGTTCATATCCAGCAGGGTCATCTGAAGGAAAAGAAGAACAAATGATTGACATGCACAGAAGAAATACTGATTTCATGTAGGACAGCACTCCCTTCATTACCGGCATTTGTTACAACTTTTCCACATTTCAAGTACAAATACCAACTACTACTGTGAAACCAAACAGATGGCTTACTTTTTGAACAGAGTAAGGCGGAGGTTAAAAAGGAATTCCACTTGTTATCTCAATGTTTGGTGCATTCTCAGACGCATTTCACTATAATGACGCATTGGACCACGGCCATCACAGCCAAAAGCTGTGGCACTCAACTTGCACATATGCCCTTTCCCCTGACATTTGCCCTCGACCAGCTCATACTGGATGCTCATTTTCTCCACGCACTCCACATTAGGGCTGTCTGAATGCTATGGAACTGACCACAGTCAAAATTCCAATCTTTCATAATGCAGTGTGACATGGAAACATGACAGAGGCCATGTGCTGAATCCCAGCACACGGAACAGATCCCAGCAGTGCCTACAGACCTTTGCCTACAGACACCAAACAATACCAGCCAACGAAATCAAGACATTTTCATACACAGCTCTTTATCATTATACTTCAAAGCAGCAAGGTACTTACAATCGCTACCAACTTCTTTTCTACTATACAGGCTACAAACATCCCAACAGGATGTGCTCTGGAGCAAGCGAAGGCAGACACAGAGAGGGAAGGCATGCTGCAAGGACACAGAGAAAGGAAGTATCTCCAATACTTCCCCTCTTCTTCTGCAAGAGTTAAAAAGGAATATTTTTGTATGATTGAGAAGGGATCCATGTCAAAATTAACTTCAGATTTCCCCCAGATTCATTCTAACCAAGCCAGTTCCTGCTAGATCTCACCATTCACAGGTGTTTGTACTGGCCAAAGGAAAGCCATGCCACAGGCAGCTTCTTTGGCTCTTGCTGCCACCTCCAAGCAACTGAGAAGGTATGTGGGAACACACGGACAAAGAATAGAGCAAACATGCACTCTCAAAGCAACTGTCTGCCTCATGGTTGCCCGGGAGAAAAGAAAATATTGCTTGAATTCCAGACTGTTCTTAGGATTTCCCGACCTACCTAGACTTTTGTTTCAATTCTCCAGAGTTCTGCACCATTCGTTTCCATCAGATTTGGCACGTGTTGGAGGCAACAAGGTGCTATCAAAGTAGGAAACAAGAGTCAGGTATCCTAAAATACAAACCAGGCAGTACTTCACATATAAAATTATGAATCCGAATATCCATACTACTGGGCTTTCTTTTATTTACAGCCATCTTGGCAATGAAAATAAACCTGAGATTGTTGTTGTTCAAGGCCAACTGTTTACTGCCCGATAAGGAACTAACTGTCATCTACCTTGTTCCTACATCCACCGTAAAAAACCTCCCTGTAAAGATTGTAATGCATTGCACCCACACCAATGCGTCTTGTGTTCAGGATGGATATTCAAACATAGCAACTTTAGATTTCTATCCAGACTCCTCTCTTAATTTATTACGCAAATAAAATCCCACGCCATGGAGAAAAAATGCCTTGACAAGAGCACCAACTTCTAGCTCTCCACCCATCTTTGCACATTTCTACTATATTTCAAGATTTACTTCTGCATTCCTCCATTTTTAGAGCCTGATCGCCACCTATTAAATGTAACTGGGGCACTGAAAATCAAGAATGCATTTTTTCCATTCAAAAGAGCTGTACAGAAATAGATGTAGTCCCTGCCTTACCGCTGCATTTAGCAATCGCACATTGACAGGAAGCAAAGTGCATTTTGTAGCCAAGTCCTTCATCAACTCCAGCAACAATTGTTTTCCTTTATGCTATACCCTCTTTTGCCATACCCGATATATTGCAAAACCTTCAGTCTCTGTTCACTGAGTACCAGCTGCTCCTTTATCAACTTTTCCATTTCCATATTCACAGTTGGGGGATTCTGTATTTCTTCACTTGCCATATATTCTCTGCAGAATGGAAAGTAGATATGTAGAATGGAATCACATTATATATGCGATGTCATATGTGATATCACTTCAAAAGAAAAAATGATCCAGTATTACTTTGATAGAAACCAAAAGTGAACACTAGCCACTTTGTGTTGCTCATTGTCCAAAAGAAGACTGCCACATTTCTGACCTGAAACTCTGAACTACACACTTCTTTTGCATGAGCTTCCAGTCCTTGACTCTCCCTTGCCATTTCAGTTGATGCCATTTTTCTTTCTCAAGCTCTGATTTCATTCGATTCAAGAGTAGCTTGGCAGTTGCCCTCTCATTATCCAGCAGTGCTCTCTTTACATTCTGTGTATTAAAAAATAAAAGCAGAAGTAGAAGCAGCATACGACATGCAAAAACAAACAAAAAATTGTCTCTTCTACAGAAAATGAGGGGAGAAAAGAACACAAATGATAACCAATACCTGTAAGGGTCGGTCCGAAGTTCCCCTCGACTTTGCTTCCCGACCGTAGCAAGGAGACCTCGAGGATCCCCACCCAGGCTGACTCCGAACAATGGTTTACTGGCCGGGCCAGGTGGATGCTCATGACTGTGTGCTGGTGTATTGTGTTCCCTGGACCGTGCTGTTGTGGCGCCAACCAGAGACTGTGTTGTCTCAACTGAGGACTGCTTGTCCGTACCTGTCTCCTGCAGCACCACACAATGGTCCATAAATCTTCCCACCTTTTGGCCAGAAGCCACTCGCTTTGGAGAAGGACTATAAAAGAGCGACCCTTTGGAAAAGACCCTTTGAGATCTCTCCACTGATGAAGACCCCCTGGAGAAGACCCCTGAGATCTCCCCACGGATGAAGACTCGTCTATGGGATGACCTGCGAGGACACCAGTCTCGTCTCTTGGTAGCTATTCTCCCATCCCTTCCTTTTCTTCCCCTCTCCCTATCCTATACCTCTCCCCTTTACCGTAACTGAATTGTTGGCATTTGATGACATGCATTGCTGTTGTTTATTAAACTGATTTTCTGCTGTTGAATAAACTGATTTTGTCCCCTGCATTTTGCCTGTTTGCACCTTTGAGATCAAAAGCACCATCACGACCCCCGCTCTGCATTAATAGCGGATCGTGACAATACCCTGCCAAGTAGAAATTTCTTCTATATTTCAGTGATTGATAGGCAGAAAAAATGAATTTCATTTGGGGAAAGAAAGACATTCTAGGAATATTTAGACTGCTATCTTGCCCCAGGTAAAACATTTACCATGGCCTTAGCGTTAATGAGCTTGTGAACATCAGCTGCCAAGAGGAAGGATATTTCCTCCAGTTTCACAGAATACTTGGTCAGTACATCTGCTATCTGTGCAAAGAATACAGAAAAGCAACAACAATGAAAAGTAGAAATCAAATATCAATTTCCCAAGTTAAAATCTACATGAACAAGACAATTTTTCCATTCAAGTGAATTCGAATTAATTAATTCATTAACTACATAAGTACCATTCTCACGTTCAAGAACAGAATTCAAAGAATCAACGTTTCTTCTTCTGAGACATTGAAGCCTGAGTAGATCCCAACTTCAAATCTATTAGGACGGCATGAAAGCAATACCTGCTACATTTAGTACATGTAAGCTACAAAGACATCTAGAACAGCTCTAAAAGATGAACAAACCCACGAACTTTGAAGGAGATGCTAGCAAGAAATGTGGAAATAGGCTTTATCTGCCCAGTGCTTTTCCCAAAAGCTTGGGCACTCCTTGGCGTCAGTGAGAGTCTCTGTCTCATTATTCAGCAACTGGCTTAGGGTAAAAAAGGATGCATGCAATCACTTCATTCCTGTTCATGACATAAACTTACTGCATCATCATGGAAGCCATTTACTTGGAAATATAGCCTAAAAGATAGGTGTCAGACTGGGTACATATCTAGATTGCTATGAGCAAAACCAATTTCTTTTTAACAGGAAAGCCATACAATATGCCTGCCATGGAAAATATTAGTCTACTAGCCCTGCACTTCAACGGGCAGTGAGGTGTTCATTACACCAAATTTACGTTTGGCAAGGAGACAGTCTATTTATTACAAGCCCCTAGTTCTAGAACCAAGAATTCAGGAGTTGCTCATTCCCAATGGAAATCTGTCCATTTCATACCTTTGGGGTTTTAAGCTTCTGTTCTTTACCTGTCTTGAGTGTGGCTTTCTTGTGAAGTCACTGATGGGTGTTTTTCCAACACATTTCTGCTGATTACACGGAAATTGCATGGCATCAGCAGACATCTCTGAATGTCTCTTTAAAGTATGCTTTTTACTCTTCTTAGAGGACCTTGTCTTCTTCTTTCCTTCACCCAAAAGGTGGGCTAAGTGAGCCTTCAAATAACCATTATCTCAACGATTAGAATTCTTTCAAACCTACTGAATGGAGAAGAGCGAAAAAAAAAATTAAAAAAACTATTACGCGAAAGACAGCAGAAGAGAAAGGTAAAATAATGAATCCTACATGCCACATGCATAACTCTCTTCATTCGAGGCTATTTTCAAAATGAGAAAAAAAAAAAAAAGATCATATTTTCCTCAGAGAGGAAAAGTGGAGTAACTGGATTGTGTTGCCTTGCTTACAGTTACCAGAAAAGTCAACAGCAGCGTTGAAAACTCCTGAAGCTGGCTAGCTACACCTCTAAATGTTTTACTACTGTGTTATGATTCTGTCTTCAGTTAATAGAACCTGATATACAACAAAGAGATGGGAGCACATGGAGATGCATTGGAGAGCCCACGCTGGAGGTAACACATTCATTTTTTACTCAAACAAATCCAAATTAGAAATGTTGAAAATGACCTGGGGCCATTTCAACAGCCAGCAAACTGACTAACACAACCAGTCTTTGGCTTTTATTCAATCCTTTGCTTGTTTTACCTGGGCCTTGAAGATCTGTCTGCAGCCTTCCTCTCTGCAAATATATCACAGTCGTCCTATTGAGAAGCCATGGCTCATCACAGCTGCTTGGCGAGGCCTGCTTCCAGAAGAACTGGCAACTACAAGCTGGGAGCCAAGAGATACAACACTTCACTTGGAAAAGGGCCTTCCATGAATCCTAGAATCCCAGAATGGTTTGGACTGGAGGCGACCTTAGAGATGATAGATTATCTTCTTCCCACATCCTGACATGGGCAGGGACACTTTTCCACTAGTCCAGGTTGCTCCATGTCCCCTCCAGCCTGGCCCTGGACACTTCCTGCCATGGGGCTCCCACACAGCCTCTTTGAGCAACATGTGCCAGGCCTCAGCACCCACACAAGGAAGAATTCCTTTGCAATATCCCATCTACCCCAGCCCTCTGGCAGTTTGGAGCTATTCCCCCTTGTCCTGCGAGTGCAGACCCTTTTTGAAAGTCCCTCCCCAGCTATCTTGGAGCCCCAGCAGGCACTGCAAGGGGCTCGAAGGTCTCCCTGGAGCCTTCTGTTCGCCAGATTGGTCACCCACAGCTCTCCCAGTCTGTCCTAGAGCAGAGAAGCTCCAGCTTTAAAAGCAGCTTAGCAGCCTCCTCCCCGTGAAACTCGATGCCACCGCTGGCCTTTTGGGCCCTACGGATATTGCTTCCGCTGTCGCTCAGGGTCACTCCCGGCTCTATCCCCGCCCCCCATGGGGCCCTCAGGCGATGCCGTTCAGCTGCCACTCCTGCAGCTGTCTGACCAACAGGGGTCTGGCAGCCGGCCCAGCCACATCCACAATCCACAGTGTCCTCTGCGGCTGCTGCAGGCTCATGGTGGCCCACACACCCGGAAGCAGAGCTCCGGAACAGAGGATCATAGCCCCACATTTGTGTTCATCCCTGCACAAGGAAGGCCGGAATTGCCATGCCGGGACATTTCAGTTCAGCACGAGAATGAGAATACACCCGCACCATGGGGGAGGAATCCTCTAAAGACTCCCTCATACGTGGTCTCTCTACGTTATGCCTAGGCACTTGCCATACCTGAGGCTTCCCGAACGCCTTTTTTACCTTGAGGGTACGAAATGCCATTGTTCTGGTATGCAGCTAAAGGTGCAGCACAGGCAGGCCTAGGCAAGAGCTGGGGCAGTGCCCTTCCTCACACCTTCGCTGTGGTGTACTCCATGCAGCTAGAGCGAAGCGAGAAGGACGCGAGGAAGAGGAAGGCATTCTTAAAGTAGCCCTCTGTCAAGCAGCTCTGAAAGGGCGCATACCACACGGCGTCTTGCTGCTCTACATTCTACGTACTCTCAGCTCCCTTTGCCGACTTGCAAAAGTTGCTACCAGAGCAGAGGGGGCCAGATTGGAGATGCAGTGCCTAGGTTCACCTTCTACTTATTGCACGTAAGCCACGTCCAGCTCCTCGCTGCACTCTGTATTTCCCTTCTCCGCGGCATTTACCGTGGTGCTCTCTGCAACTCGGCGCCTAGAAGTGACCACCAATGTTTCCACAGCAGGCTGCAAGGGAACCAAGGAGCAGCACAAGCAGCAGTGCTTCAGCTTGCTCCTTCCGACTGCTAAGGGCACTTGGGAAGGCAAGCGAGAGGCAGCCACCTTCCTCTCCTAGTAGCCCGTAACATGGTGTGTGAGGTTTCTGGGGACCTCCGGGTGCCTCTTGTGCACCCACACTCTCAGGCTACTTCTTCTTTTATGTAAAAAGCAAAGCAGCTAATAGTAGCTGTAAAGTTATTTATTGCAGAAGCACATCAGTCTCAAATGCAGAGTCAAAGCTAACAAAGTCCATTCCTGGTTCTAGCTCAAAGTCCCAAACAGAAGCAGAAGCTCCCTGTGGTCCCAGCAGGGCAGGAGGAGCTGGGCAGCTCGTATCTTCTTCTCGGGTCTTGATTTCAGTGGCAAAAACAAAAGCAGAGCAAAACTTTGGCATAAAAGCAAGGGCTGAAAGAATGTCTCTTTCCAAGCCTCTTCTTTTATAGAAACTTACGAGCAAACTAAGACATAGAATCGGACCAGACTCGGACCACTACTTCTTAACCTATTAGAATTCTAATTTCTTAACACGCCAAGCTACGTCTAAATTACGTTCATGGCCTATCTTGTTTTAACTGAAAAATGTAAGCAATTTTCTTAACTCTAACTCTATTATGTCTAAAGCTAAGTTCTTGGGGCCTCTAAGAAAACACTAGCATGTTTTTCAACCTTCACTAGAACATGTTCTACTTCTTTGTCATCTAAGACCTTTTGGTCACTAAAAGCACTTAAAACTTCTTCCATTTACTTACTTATTTTCTTTCTCTTATGTTATAGCTTAAGTCTACACCTCTGCCTTATAAGTAAGAGGCCTAATATACTTCAGTCTGCAACTCGGTGCCTAGAAGTGACTGCCAATGTTACCACAGGGGGCTGCAACTGGAACCAATCGCAGCACAAGCAGCAGTACTTCAGCTTGCTCCTTCCAACTGCTAAGGGCACTTGGGAAGGCAAGCGAGAGGCAGCCACCTTCCTCTCCTAGTAGCCTGTAACGTGGTGGACATCAGCACGGTACTTGTGCGGCTTCGTTCACAGCCTTCACCCACGCCTGGCACCGCTTTCAGTCCCCAGTGGCCAGAAGTCGCTGAGGCAGCGACACACAGCCAGCAGTCTGCCAGCAGCCAAGCGCTCAAGAACGCTGCTTCTGCCCAAGCCCGCCTAGGGCGTGCACCTTTGTTCTCAGAGCTCCGTGCAACAGTCTGCCTCTCTCGCAGTTCAAATGGAAAACGAAAGCTTTTCGCCTACGCCTTTCAAAAAGATCTGTTGCCAGGACGAGAAGGTCTTGTGGCCGGAGCTCTCCCCCACCGCGAGGAAGCTGCTATTAGCACCGCATTGCAGGGGCACTTCTCGCTCCTTGACTACATGCTCAGCCCTCTCCGAATTCGCTGCTAACTCCACGGTCCTTCTATGCTGCAAGTAGCAGCGCTCACAGCAGCGCTGTATTTCCCTTCTCCACGGCATTTACCGTGGTGCTCTCTGCAACTCGGCGCCTAGAAGTGACCACCAATGTTTCCACAACGGGCTGCAAGGGAACCAAGAAGCAGCACAAGCAGCAGTGCTGAGGCTATTTCTTGGCCCTAAAAATGGGGTCTTCAGCTTTTCCTCTGGTCTAGCTCAGGGACCTAAATAAGATAACATAAGACGCTCTTTTCCCTGATGAAGTTGCAGGGTTTATTTCTCATGGGTAGCGAGGAAAAGAGGGAGAAAGAGAGGGAGAAAGAGACAGAGCTCAGGGGGTACAGATCTTTTCTAGGGTCTGAAAAGTTCGGTGGGGAGAAATTGGATCCCAGGCAGCCCTGTATGGCCAGGAGGGTAAGTGACCAAGCTACAGGGCATAGCAGGGGTCACAGAATGTACCATTTACAATCCACCTAGGAAATGCAATATCTCCCTGTTTTTTGTTTTACAAAGTTGAAAGAAGGATATTAGTTTCAATTAAATTATGACTTTGCCCACCGCCCTGTGAATCCCGAGCCTTTGAACAGTCCATTGAACCAATCTTCAGATTAGGGTAGCATGGATGTTAGGAGCTCCCGAGGTCAGATCCATACAGCAAAGTCCTTCAAATTCCTGGCACTCATGTCCGTGCAGTAGCAGGAGAAAATTTATTGCGGCACGATTTTGGAGTGTGTGTGCCAGGTTCATCTAGATGTTTTGACGTGGCTGAAGGACAATTGATGCAGCTGCTAAACTGTTCAGTGTTAACAGGAAGACAACTTGAATGGGGTTCCTCGCAGGACCTAGAGAAGGGAAGCTTTTCTCTAAAAGGAAAGACAAACGTTATAAAACCTGTTAAAAGACTCTATGTGCCATAATGTCATCCTTTAGGAGGATTTCTTTTTCTTTTTTCTGGCAGCATCTTCTTTTTGAAGCCACAGCCACCTGCTCCTCATTCCCCTCAGTTGGAGCAGGATGTTTGGGGACATACGGTTTTACCCACATTTGGGGAAATCACCGTGGGCCTGAGGGAGTGGATACATACGCATAGCCACGTCCCCAGGTTACGAGCCCATAGGGACCTGTGATTTCCCAGGTTTCTGGGTCCCTAATCAAAACTGGAGGATGAGAGGATAACTTGAACTGTTTACCACTGTTAAAGTGACGTACCACAGGTGGACTCATGTTCTCAAATGAACAATTCAGGAAATTGATAGTAAACATGGCTTTGCAGAGCTTCTGCTGTGGAGACATCCATGCAGTTGAATTGCTCTGTTTAGCCAAAACCTGCTTGAGCATCTGATTGGCTCGCTCAACTACACCATGGCCTGTGGGGGAGTGGGAGGTGCCAGTTTTATGTTCCACTCCCCACTGCTGGACGAATTCCAGGAACTCCTTGGACTTATATGCTGCGCCCTGATCAGTTAAGATTTCCCTAGGGATCCCCAATACTGAAAAGGCTTGCACTAGGTGTTTTTTGGCCTGCATTGCCCTTTCTCCTGCGTGGGCAGAGGCATAGACTGCGCCTGAATATGTGTCAATGCTAACATGCACATATTTGAGGCGACCAAAACTAAGAATCTGTGTGATGTCTGTCTGCCATACCTCACAACTGCCTAGACCTCGAGGGTTAACCCCCATGCCCATTGAGGGCATGGTGTGCAGCTGACAGTTGGGACAGGTGGCCACAATGGCTTGAGCCTGACTCCGTGTTAGCTGAAACCGACGCATTAGACCTGGTGCATTTTGGTGATACTGCTGGTGGCTCAGCTTTGCCTGTTGGAAGATGTCAGGAAGGTGTGCTTGTTCTGCTGGGGTTGCAAGGGAGTCTCCCTGACAGTTCCCTTCTGCAATTTCGCCTGGCAAATCTGTGTGTGACCTCACATGCATGACATAGAACGGGTGTTCTCTAGGAGAAATCAAATAAATTAGTTTGGAAAGCAACCTGAAAAGCTGCTCATTCTCGATGTCTCTGAGCACTGCCTGCTCCGCTCTGGACACTAACCCCGCTACATAGGCTGACTGTTACCAAGTTGATTGGCTCTGAGAACTTCTCAAAGGCTCTCACAACTGCTGCCAGTTCAACTATCTGGGGTGACCCCTCCGCAAACTCAACATCCGCCTCCCAATGCTGAGTCTTGGGATTTTTCCAAGTCATCACCTTCTTGTGGGACGCCCCAGATGCATCCGTGAACACTGTGAGAGCTTTGAGTGGTCTCTGACTCCTCTGCTCTTGAGGAATGAGGTGGAATTCCTCATTAAACAGCTTGTGAGACGGGGCATGGACTGATATTTGTCCTCTATAGCTGTCCAGGGCTAATTGGAGACTGGCATTGCTCTGGAGCAAGTGCTCAAACATGTCTTTAGTCAATCTTTCAGGAGAGTTCCTTCCCTCCTCAGACAGTTTAACAGGGAGGTGAATACATATGAAGTCACAACCAGCTAGTTCATACAGTCTCATCCTTGCTTTCTGAATCAGCTGAGCTATTAACTCTTGTGGCTTAGTGATAGTTTTGGATCTTTGGTGGGAGAGGAAGACCCACTCTATGATTAAGAGTGACTCTCTCTGCAGCTGGCTCCATTGGAATATTAACTTGTGTAAGTGTGGTAGATTTCCTCGGACAATAAATTTGAAGGGCAGCTCGGGCTGATAACTGCGAACTTCCCTCTCTGCTAAGGTCTTTTGTACCTTTTCGATTGCTGTCTTTGCCTCTGGGGTCAGTTCCCTGGGAGAAAGCAGCTCTCTCTCCCCCTTCAATAAATTGAAGAGAGGTTCTAGGTCCTCATTAGTGAGGCCTAGCCAGGGCCTAACCCAATTCAATGACCCACACAGGGAATGGAGATCTGCTAAGGTTTTTGGATTACAATTAATTTCCAATTTCAGCGGAACAATGGTCCGTGCAGTAATTTCCAAGCCCAGGTACTTCCAAGGTGGCATCCTTTGGACTTTGTCCTCCTGCAATTCAAATCCAGCAGAGGTTAAAACTTTAACCACTAGGTCAAGTGTGTCTTGGAGTAGAGAGTTATCGGGGGCACACACATTCTTGGACTTTTTTTTTCACTTGATTTCCTCTTACAGTAAAATACCCTTAAGTATCACTTTGCTCCCCACCTGGCTTTTTTTTTTTCAATGACACCTTTTCACTGTTTCGTTTTGGGCCTTTGCTGCTTCCAGTCCAGCAGCCTCCTTGTCTGAGCATTATGGAGCTTTCTTTACAGCTTCATCACTATTCAAAAAGCCATAAATTACTGTGTTCCATCTCACATACCATCAAGTATCACACTAATATTCCCTCTGCTGAATAGCTGATTGGCTTACATAGACCAGCCAAATACCAGGAAATCCAGATGGCAACAAGAATCTTGTAGACTACTCCCGCTGTTCATTGAAACTCTGGAGAAGTCACGTGAGGTATCAAATGCTCTTGAAAGAAGTGTATATCATCTCAGACATTCTAGAATGGGCTATTAATATTGTCATGAGTTTCTGGCTAGACTTTTTAGTATGCAAATTCAAATTCAAATGATCTGAAATGATAGAATGTAGAGAGCCTGGTGCAGGAATGGCTGGAAGAAAAAGGCCATAGTCAGATCAACTTAGTGAGGCTAGCAAAGCAGGCCTCAGTCTCAAGGATACAGTGTCCTTGAGATAAGGAAGGCACGTAGAATTGAGAAAAACATGAATGCCGAAGTGCTTAGCTAAGCAGCACATCTAGACCAATGAGGAGCTAAGATTTTGCACTATGCATGAGCTAATTAAGCATTGTATTTAATCGCCACTCTGCGTATCAATAAACGAGACTTTGCTGATGACCATATGGTGTCCGCATCTCCCTTCTCCGACAAATGGTGACCCCGACGCCCCCCCCCCGTCGCTGAAAAGAAAACGGGGGAGAACGCGCCACGGTCGGTGAAGTAGAGTTGGGGCCTGCTGCAACCGGGTCGGTGTCAAACGACGTAGGGAAGACACCCCCAGGAGCTACAAAGGTGGTCCTGGGCCATACGTGCTGCCGAAGCCGGAGAGTTGCAACAGCGCTGACGACGAAAAATGGACAGGCAAGCAGCATATGATTTATTTATAGTACATATAGATAAGTTAGGGCTGAAAGAAATTAATCCCAGGAAGGACATACCGGGGTTGTTAGCCTGGGGTTATGCTAAAGGTTTATTCTCTAACCCTCACACCGTGCATGATTTGAATGAGTGGCGTAAGTTAGGGGATGCACTGTGGGAGGCGGTCTTAGAGGATGATAAAACAGCAAAAAAGCTGGGGAAGATCTGGCGGGTAGTTCACAACGCACTGCTAAAGCAGCAGGCGAAGAGAAGGGCGGCACGGGAGGCAGTAGAGGCATATAAGAGGAACGCTCAGTATGGCGATAACGAGCCCCGAGCACCAAGTACAACTAAAGTTGAAATACCTATCTCTGGGGGGGCGGCAGGAATGGCAGACATGGCCAGCTGCGCTTGGCCCTCTGCACCTCCCTTAGAAGAGCTTGAGGAGGATTCCGCCGCGGCGGCGGAGACAATTGCAGAAGGCGGAGTAACCCCGCCTTCCGAGGGCGAAGGACCTCAGCCCAGCGGCGAAAAATCCCCTTGCCGGTCTGAGCCTAGCGCCCCTAAGCCTGCCGCGCAGCCAGACCCTGTCCCTGGGGCGGAAAGCGACCTGTGGGAGGAGATGGCTAAACGGCGAAGGGAGGCGTGGAGTATGTTGGCCAGACACGGCTTGGAGACTGGGGACGAGGGCGCTGTTGACGCAGCGAAAGCCTGGGCTTTTCCCGTCACGTATACACAGGGAGTAAATCAACAGGGACAAGCCGTCCAAGTGGGAGCGTATTCGCCTCCCGACTGGAAGCTGCTAGCCCAGCTGAGACAGACAGTGAGTCAGTTTGGTTTCCGGAGTGAGCCAGCTAAGCAGATGCTAGATTTCTTGTTTGATACATACCTGCTGTTGCCAAATGATATGAGAAGTATAGTGAAGCTGATTTTCACGCAACATCAGCAGTTGCTATTTAACGCCCACTGGCAGGCTCTTGTTCAGGAGTCAGTTGCAGTACAGAGGGGCCCGGGAGATCCGTTAGCTGGAATTACCATAGACGAACTAATGGGATTGGGTCAATACCGCAGGACAGAGGCTCAAATGATTTCGGGACCCGACAAGGTTAGGGAAGCCATGCGTCTAGTAAGGAGTGCCATCGATCAGGTCAAGGATAGCTCAGGCATACCCATGTATATGGGGATAAAACAGGGAAGAAATGAATCCTTTGGGGACTTTGTAGATAAGGCTGCTGCTGCTATTGAAAAGGCAGGAGTCCCAGAGTATATGAGAGGGGCGCTGCTAAAGCAATGTGCGTTGCAGAATAGCAATGAGGCAACAAAAAGGGTATTATCAACTTTGGGGGCCAATTGGACAATAGAGGAGGCGTTGGAGAGGATGGCACTGCAGCCGTCAGGGGCGCAGGCCTTCCTAGTTAGTGCACTAAAAGAAATAGGCTTGGGGCTACAAAAGCAAGCCGAGTCCACACAGTCGCAGGTGCTAGCCGCTCTTGCTCCACTCCGTGCTTCTACAGCAGCCCCGGCCACATCGAGCGACCACCGGCCTCCTTCGGCGCGATGCTATAGATGCGGAAGCGGAGGCCACTTCCGACGGGACTGCCGAGCCTCAGGAGTGTGGTGCCAAAACTGCCAGAGCAACACGCACAACACGTCAGCTTGTCGCCGCAAGTCGGGAAACTCCCGGCGGAGCGCGCCCGGCAGCCGCGCCCGGACACAAGTAGCCGCCGTGACATCAGCGCCATCTCCTGTCTACAACCAGCCACAACAGGGAGCCTGGGACTCGACCTGGCAGCCGCAGTAAAAACATCTTTGATGACAGCTCGCCCCGTCAAAGTCCCAACTGGAGTTTATGGCCCAATAAATATCAAAGGACAAGCTCATGGAGGACTAATAGTGGGACGCTCGTCAAGCTCCATTGTAGGGCTGTTTGTGCTTCCAGGCGTCATTGATGCAGACTACACCGGGGAAATACAAATAATGGTATATACTCCTTTCCCTCCTATTACGATTGAAAAGGGCCAGCGTGTTGCTCAATTTATTCCACTTCCACAGTTGAGCCGGGGTGTTCAACCACAAAGACAAACCCCACGCGGAGACCAAGGATTCAGATCATCAGGTATTGCTATGCTCACAATGGATCTCCATACCAGACCCAAAAAGAAGGTGAAACTAACCTATGCAGGACAGACGATAGAAATGATGGGACTCCTAGACACTGGGGCAGATACCAGCATTGTCTCTCCAGAAAAATGGCCCCACAACTGGCCATCGCTGCAGACCACGGATACCGTGACAGGCGTCAGAGGGTTCACCCTCGCCAGAAAAACGCCCCCAATAAAGGTTACTGTAGATGGGCAAGATTTGGTGACTGTGTTGTCCGTAGTTGCGTTACCGCCATCGGTACATTGCTTGATTGGAAGGGACATCTTGGCTCAGATGGGGGTCGTTTTATCCAACGAGCACCCTTTGGGGTAATTGCCATTGCTTGGACTTTCCCGATCCCAATCACCTGGACTACCAATGAACCGGTAATGGTTAAGCAATGGCCTCTAAAAAGGGAAAGTCTAATACAAGCACATCAACTCGTAAAGAAACAATTCCAACAAGGACATTTGAAACTCTCGACAAGCCCATGGAACACGCCAATTTTTGTGATCAAAAAGAAGTCAGGAAAATATCGTCTTCTGCACGATTTAAGAGCAGTAAATGATCAGATGGAGGTGATGGGGGCATTACAGCCAGGCCTCCCCAACCCAGCAATGCTCCCACAGCATTGGCCTCTTCTGATCATTGATCTAAAGGACTGCTTCTTCACTATAGCCTTACACCCTCAAGATACTAAAAGATTTGCGTTCACCCTACCAGCAATAAACAGAGAAGAACCTGATAAACGGTATGAATGGACTGTTCTTCCACAAGGAATGAAGAACTCACCTACCCTGTGCCAACTGTATGTTGATGCCGCATTACAACCATTGAGGATACAGTGGCCCAACACAATTATTTATCATTATATGGATGATATCCTCTTTGCTCAAGAATCAGCATTTACAGACACTCAGATGCAGAAGATTCAAAGCGCCCTAACAAAGGCATCCCTCATAATAGCTCAAGAAAAAATACAGTGATCCACACCATGGAGGTACTTGGGGTGGTCTATCACAGGCCAGATCGTACGGCCGCAGAAGCTCCAACTTGCAACAAAAATCACCACTCTAAATGAGGCACAGCGACTGCTAGGAGATCTGCAATGGCTCAAGCCGATTGTTGGGATACCCAACTCCTTGCTAGACTCCCTCAGGCCACTACTTAAAGGAACTGACCCAACCGCACCCGTAACCGTGACCCCGCAACAACATGAAGCCCTCAAGGGTATTATACGCTGCATCGATGAAGGGTTTGTCTCCCGCCGAGATATCTCCTCACCCATCGATCTTACCATCTGGAGTACTGCCAACCACCTACTCGGTGCACTCACACAGCTACAAAAGAAAACGCGGGAGACACGGGTACTAGAATGGATAACCCCACCTTTACAAGCAAAAAGGACAATCAGCACAAAAATTGAACAGGTAGCTACCCTGATTCGGAAGGGTCGCGTAAGGATCATGGAAATCACCGGAACGAGCCCAACAACAATTTATCTGCCCATGAAAAAGGAGGACTTAGATTGGTACCTCCTCAATTCAGGAGATCTACAAACGGCCTTGCTGGAAGTCGGAGCAGCCATCCACACCGGACCGCTGATGCCACGTCACCTTCAGTGGCTAGGAAATTGGGACTGGATAGCGAAGCCACTACGATCGGAGCAGCCGATAGCGGGCGCCACCACAGCCTTCACAGATGCCGGGAAAAAGACGAGAAGAGCAGCGATCACCTGGAAAGAAGGCCCTCGGTGGAGGAATAAAACAATAGATGCAGCCCCAGAGGACAGCTTACAAACATTGGAATTGCTTGCCGTTGTGTGGGCACTAAGTGAACTGCAAGGGCCTTTGAATGTGGTCACTGACTCATTTTATGTAGCAGGAGTAGCACAGAGAATTGAGGACGCCTCTGTGAAAGAGGTGCAGAACAAGAGACTCTATGAACTCTTGCTGCAGCTAAAGCGAGCAGTAGGAGCAAGGTTCAAGCCTTATTGTATAATACACGTCAGGAGTCATAAGTGGGACGTAGGCTTGGGAGAAGGCAACGCCAGGGCGGATAGACTGGTTATGAATGTAGCTGATGACAGGGGGATTGAAGCAAGGGAGTCACACACACGATTTCACCAAAATGCTAGAGGATTGGTGCGTGAGTTCAAAATAGGCATGCAAGAGGCTAAGGCAATAGTGAGAGCCTGCCCCACCTGCAGTCATCACAATAGTGGGGTAGGCCTTGGGTGTGGGGTAAACCCTCGGGGTCTGGAGAGTAATGAAATTTGGCAAATGGACATCACACATGTGGCAGAGTTTGGTAGACTCAAGTATGTGCACGTTACCATAGACACTTATAGTAAGTATATCTGGGCCACAGCACAGACAGGGGAAAAGGCAATCCATGTAATTAGACACCTGACAAGTTGCTTTGCAGTTATGGGAACGCCTAGGAAGGTAAAGACCGACAACGGACCTGCATATGTCAGTGGGAAAGTAAGTCAGTTTATGAGACTCTGGGGAATCAGACATATTACAGGAGTACCACACTCACCCATGGGACAGGCCATAGTAGAAAGGGCCAATGGTACACTCAAGCTATATCTACTCAAACACAAATCCATAGGCGATCCGCAAGAAAGACTAGCTAAAGCTCTTTATGTAATGAATTACTTGTGTGTGTTTGGGGATGAATCTGAGCCGCCTGCAATCAGGCATAGAAGGAAAAGGGAAGGTAACAGAGGAGAGCGCATGAAGGCATGGGTAAAGTACCGGGATCCAAAGACAGGAATATGGAATGGCCCAGCGGAAGTGGTATATTGGGGGAGAGGCTATGTTTGTGTTTCTACCCCCACAGGAACACTTTGGGTCCCTGCTAGGTGGGTGAAGCCCGTCCTAGATGACCGAACTGGTGGAAAGATTCCTGAGGAGGCAGCTGGCTCCAGTCAATCAGGAGCGGATCCAGCAGAAGCTGACGGTGACCTTACAGCCTTATTTAGCGAAGCTGGGACGCTATAGCAGCGCCGCCCGTGAAGCGCTAAAGCAGTCGCCACCAAATTGGGCTGATTGGATTGAGAGCCACGCCCACCAAGAAGAACAGCCTCTCAGCAGCCGTCCTTGTTGTGCGTGTGGGGGGTCATGGTGTGAAGCCTGGGTAGCCCTAAAGTGCGGGGGCTGTGGGGACTGCTCGTGGGTAGAACAGAGAACAGTGTTTAGTTTGTGGTGCTGGAGGTGTCAAAGTGACGACCTAAGAGATTCAAATTGGGGTCTGGCCCTAGAAAAAGAAGCAGGAGTGCCATATGCCCAGGTACGAAACCTATACGAGACACCAGAACAGCTCCTGTTAGCTTGGGCCCGGTGGGAACTTACCAACTGGATTAAGAGGCAGCACATCTATGCAAATTCGCACATTATCGCTGCAAGATGCAGACATAAAGTCCCACACCTGCCTTGGCCTCGGGTAGGACCAGTTAAGCCCGGTACAGACCCAGAGGAAGTATTGAATCAGAGTATAGAAAAGGTGAAACAACTGCAGATAACAAGGAGCAATACAGGGCGTAAAAAGAATAGGCCGCCAAAGAAATCAAAATGATGATCATTACACTGCTTATGCTTGCTAACTTTGCTCGCACAAAATCTTTTCCAATGCAGCATGCGCCTCGGGAGAACGTATGGGTAACATTCGCTAACATAACAAAGCAAGAATCAATCTGCTTAAGTCTAGGGGGAGTACAAAATCCTTTTAGAACCTGCCTAGTAGGGTTGCCAGTATGGTTGCGAGGAGTTCGAGGAAATGTGCTGCATGAATTTATCTGACCACTCTGAGTCCATCCACAAAAAGATACAAGACATGCAGCAGAAATTACACAACCTAAAAGAAGAAGATGGTTGGGGCATCGACGAGTGGTTAAAAAGCCTAGATCTTAGGGGATGGATTCGAATCGTTATTAAGTATGCTATTATGGTGTTAAGTATATTCTTGTGCTTAGCTTTATTGCTACCTTGCTTGATAACTTGCTTACAAAATTTTATTCAAAAGACTGTTAGCAAAGCTTAGCAGGCCACTCTTCTAGCTCAAAAAGAAAACGGGGGAAGTGTAGAGAGCCTGGTGCAGGAATGGCTGGAAGAAAAAGGCCATAGTCAGATCAACTTAGTGAGGCTAGCAAAGCAGGCCTCAGTCTCAAGGATACAGTGTCCTTGAGATAAGGAAGGCACGTAGAATTGAGAAAAACATGAATGCCGAAGTGCTTAGCTAAGCAGCACATCTAGACCAATGAGGAGCTAAGATTTTGCACTATGCATGAGCTAATTAAGCATTGTATTTAATCGCCACTCTGCGTATCAATAAACGAGACTTTGCTGATGACCATATGGTGTCCGCATCTCCCTTCTCCGACAATAGAACTTCAAGAAATTTTATTTCCCAGAATCGAAGTATGATGGAGTTACATAGGGAGAATCTTAATCTTAGTTATTCTATTCCATCTCACATCATGGCTGGGGGCAGGGAGAAGGGAGTATCTTTGGGGGAAAATGGGTTCCGGTGTAGTCAGTAAGCGGGGCAGAGGAGCCATCAGGTATTGTCTGTTGTTGGGGGGGGAATTCATGTGAACACTTCCTTTCTTGTACCCTGCCACTAGTATTGTTGCTAAAATTGTTTGTTTTCTCATCCAAGTGACAAAATCAGCACACTTAATGAGGGATGAAGAGGGAGCAGCGACCTCAGAACAGGAGGAAGAAGAAGCAGAGCCTGCTGCCCTCCAGAAGAAAATAACACTACCAGCCAACTTTGCACCATCTGTGAACTTCCTGGGCGTGTACTCTATCCCCTTGTCCAGATCACTGATAAAGGTATTAAACAGGACTGGGCCCAAGACTGAGCCTTGGGGACCAGCTGGATGAACTCTATTTCCCACCACTCTGTGGGCCTGGCCATCACCCAGTTTGTAACCCAGCAAACAGCCCACCCATCCAAACCATAAGCAGACAGTTTCTTTAGAAGAATGATGTGAGAATCATTGCAAAAAGGATCAGGGAGATGCCTAGGAAGAGTCTCAGGTGAATCCAGGAGACTATAGTGGAGGACTATTCAGTTTTCCAATCAATTTGCTTAAAAAACTCTACAAAACCGTAATTAAAAACCAACCAACCAAACAAAAAAAGCAGACCAAAGAAACACACAAAAAACCCCAACCAATTATCCCCAAAGAGACAAAAAATCCCACAAAAAAAACCACCCAAAAATGAAAAAAACTCCAAACCCAACACATCAAAAAATCAGGGTGAATGTTTTTACTAACTTTAAAAATAACAAAACAAAACAAAAAAACCCAGAAAGTCACATTTCTAAAGGTGCTGTCCCAGCCTCTTCTCTCAGCAGGGAGGACATCCTGAAGTGGAGCCAGTTGGAAGAAAGCGGGACAGGGCAGCACCTGGGCCATTGTCACAGGACTGCCCTGTGGCTGCCCCATTGCCAAAACCTGGACACATAAATCAAACACAGGTATGCACATGTGCTTAGACACAGCAAAAATATATTTGTCTGAAAAGAATACTGGTCCATTTCTATCACTGGAAAGAGCATAATGCCTCATATCAGCTTTCTTTTCAGTCATTACAAATGTTTCAAAAATATAGGAGTGAAGAAAATGGAAATATCCAAGATCAACATGAGGACCAATAACAAAGATTCCATTTTTGAAACTGCATTGGGAATCCTCTGCAGAAATTGACTCAGAGCTCTAAGATTTACAAAAAAGACCAAGAGTATTGGAGTCAATACAACACAGTGTCTGGAGACTTCAGCTGGTTGCCTTGATTTTTCAAATATGATGGAGGAAGCACCTTAGCAACTACAGCTGCCAGTTCTCTCAGGGCCCTGACATGCCTCTGGGTGGGTCGCATGGTCTTGCATGCTCAGGTTCCTCAAGTGGTCTGAAAGCTGACCTGCTACTATGGCTTAGAATCAAGTCCACCAGTCCAATAACCTGAGAGATGTGGAAATGGTGACTGGCAGTAAAAATTGAGACCAACACTTGTTGAGTACTTCTGCCTTCTCCTTGTCTGTTGTCACTTGTCCTGTCTGGCTTATGGGGATGGGGGGGGAATAGGGGAGTTGTGATAGGTTTCTTTTCATCTTCCTTTTCCCACTGAAATACCCGTAGGTACTTTTATTCTTCTTATTTTTAGCATGCTTTTCCAAATTCAGCTTCAACTGAGCCTTAGCTATACTGATCCCATCCTCACACACTCATGTGTTACCACTGTATTTTTCCCATGATTTGTCTCGCTGTGTATTGTCTGCATATTACCTACTTGCATCACATCTATTAATTTTCAATAACCTTCTGGCTTTAACTTGTTTTCAAAAAAAAACCTTTTGAACCTTTTCACCTCAGAAATTCACCTGGGAAACCCAAAATCCCCAAAATTCACCCCGAAGTCCCCCCTGGGATACCCAGCACTCACCTGGCAACTCCCAGAATTCCACAAATTCACCCCAAAATTCACGGGGGACCCCCAAATCCCAGGGCTTCACGCCAAAATCCCACCTGCAACCCCCAAAATCCCTCAAATCACCCCTGAGACCCAGTCCCCCCAACACCTCCCAAATTCACCCCAAAATCTCTACAATCCCCCTCAAAACCCACCCAGATACCCCCAAATCCATCAATTTCACTCCAAGAGCCATCTGGGACTCCCAAAAATCACCAAATTTCCCTGGAAAATCCACCTGCATCACCCCAAATTCATCCCAGAATTCTCCCAGGACTCCCAAATGCTCACCTGGATACCCCAAAATCGACAGAATTCACCCCAAAATCAGCCTGGCATCCCCAAAACTCACCTGAGAACCCTAAAAATCACATGTATACCCTAAAATTCACCAAATTCCCCCCCAAAATTCCCCTGAGATCCCTAGAATTCCACAAATTCCCCCTAAAATTCAACTGGGACTCCCCACATTCTACAAATTCACCCCAGTCCTGGGGTACAATGCAAAAATGTGTATTCTATCACAATCTGCTAAAATGTGGGAGGGGTGGTGATCCTTATCGCTGTGGGAGATATCCTCAGCGGATGTACTGGGAATCCAAATCGCCCTGGGATTCTGGAAATAATTACAAACTGGCCTGAAGGTGAGAGTTTTGGATTGTCTTCTGAAGAAGAAGAGGAGCAAGTGGCACGTGCTGCGGAAGCCCCAACATATAATGAGCTACCGGAGACTGAAAGACGATATGCCCTCTTCACTGATGGCTCCTGCCGAACTGTAGGCACCAACCGGAAATGGAAAGCTGCAGTATGGAGCCCCACACGACAAGTTGCACAAGCTACCGAGGGACAAGGTGGATCGAGTCAGGTCGCAGAGCTAAAAGCCGTCCAGTTGGCTTTGGATATTGCTGAATGAGAGAAGTGGCCAAGGCTTTATCTCTACATTGACTCATGGATGGTAGCTAATGCTCTGTGGGGATGGCTGGAAAGCTGGAAAAAGGCCAAGTGGCAGCGCAGAGGGAAACCCATCTGGGCAGCTGAGATTTGGCAGGACGTTGCTGCCTGAGTAGAGAAATTGACCATAAAGGTTTGACACGTGGATGCACATGCACCCAAAAGCCGGGCTAATGAAGAACATCACAACAACGAGCAGGTGGACCGAGCTGCCAAAGTGAAAGTATCACAGGTGGATCTAGACTGGCAGCACAAGGGAGAAGCATTCCTAGCTCGTTGGGCCCATGATGCCTCTGGTCATCAGGGGAGAGATGCAACATACGGATGGGCCCGTGACCGAGGGGTGGACCTTACCATGGACAGCATCTCACAGGTCATCCACGACTGCAAGACCTGTGCCACAATAAAACAGGCCAAGCGGGTGAAGCCTCTGTGGTACGGTGGACGATGGTCAAAGTACAGGTATGGGGAAGCCCGGAAAATTGACTAAATCACCCTTTCCCAAACCCACCAGGGCAAGCGCTACGTACTGACCATGGTGGAAGCAACTACAGGATGGTTAGAAACCTACGCTGTGCCTCATGCCACTGCCCGCAACACCATCTTGGGCCTAGAAAAACAAGTCCTTTGGAGGCATCGTACCCCTGAGAGAATTGAATCAGACAAGGGAACCCATTTCAAGAAGGGCCCTATAAACACCTGGGCCAAAGAACATGGTATTGAATGGATATATCATATCCTTTACCACGCGCCAGCTGCCGGGAAAGTTGAACGGTCTAATGGACTCCTTAAGACTACTTTGAAAGCACCAGGTGGTGGAACCTTCAGAAATTGGGAAATGAACTTGGCCAAAGCCACCTGGATGGTTAACACCCGAGGGTCCATCAATCGAACCGGTCCTGCCCACTCTGAACCCCTGCACACAGTGGATGGGGACAAGGTCCCTGTGGCACACATGAAAGGTATTTTAGGAAAGACTGTTTGGATTAATCCCACCACAGGAAAAGGCAAACCGATCTGTGGGATTGTTTTTGCTCAAGGACCTGGTTGCACTAGGTGGGTAATGCAGAAAGATGGGGAAACCCGTTGTGTACTGCAAGGAGACCTAATTTTTAGTGAGAACTGTATGTAAGGTTTCATTTTGAATTATATATCTGTAACAGGGTATTGGTTTGGGTATGATGTAGATGGTAATAGAATAAGGGGTGGATTATGTCCTTGGGTACAATGCAAAAATGCGTATTCTATCACCATCTGTTAAAATGTGGGAGGGGTGGTGATCCTTATCTCTGGGAGATATCCCCTGCTGATCTGCCATCTGATAAGATCAGGGGGATGGTCATCGTTATCTTTTCACAACCCATCCTTCCTCCAGAAGATATATTCTGTTAATGGGCCATTAAGTCCTCTTGTGTGAGTGATTACATCATCCCATTGGGAGATGCTCCAGCCAGGGGGAGGAGCCAAACATTTCCTACCTAGATAAAAACTGAGATTTGGAACACCAAAGCAGTCCTTTCCACTGGATCCCAGAGGAAAGTCGGACCTTTTTCCACATCATCGCTGGATCTTCAGAGGAAAACTGCACCTTCTACAGGAGCAATGCTTAAATTGAACCACATCTGTCATCCAGGAAGACTGCAGCCACCATTTATACGGACTGCTACCAACACCCTGACTGACAGGGTGACAGGTTGTATTTCTGACTTTGTTGGTGGTTTTTCTTTTATATTATTGCATGTATTTTATTTTTTCTCTTTTCTCCTATTAAACTCTATTACTGACTTGGAGTCTCGCACTGGTTTTACTTTCAAACCAACACAACCCCAAACCTCGCTACCCGGGATCCCCCAAAATTGCACAAATTCTCCCCCAAAATCAACCTGGGTCCCCTCAAAACTCACCTGGATCTCCCCAACCCCCCCCCCCCCCCCAATTCACCTGGGAACCCCCAAATCCCCAGAATTCAACCCATAATTCACCTGGGACCCAAAAAACCTCCAAATTCGCTCAAAAATGATTGGCAACTTTACACACTCCATTTTCCCACAAAAGGATCTAGAGCTGAATCATTAAAAAACCCGGTATAATCACTAAGACCCTCTAACTAATTAAAGTTAGAAAGTGGTATGTTTATTCATCGGCGCGCGGCACGGGAGTCACCTCCGAAAGGCGTGACGCCCCTGAACAAGGTTCTTTTCCATCTATTTATTCCCCAAGATCTTACATACAATACATATGCATAACCCCAGCACCTCCCATCCCCATCCCCATCCCATATTAAAATGAGCCCATTAGTCCTTTACGCGTGCACAGCTCTTCTCTTGAATTGGGTTGGTGGTCGCAAAATGGGTCAGCGGTCTCGAAGGATGAAGTCAGGAGAGTCTTCATCAGGTCTCAGTGACCCTCTGGCACGATCCAAGGCTCCGTGCTTCATGGTTAGCAGTTTACTTACTTTATGTTCTTCTGTACGTAAATTTATAATAGCAGATAATTATACCAATTAGCTCTAGCCTAAGCATCTAGTAATTATTAACCTACCATTTACCTGCCTAACTTACATCTTGGCCATGGAAACTACTTCTACTCTTAGCAAAAATCTTAACTTTTTAAAACCATGATTCATTCCCCACTCCTTCTTCAAAGTTAGTAAATTCTTTTCCTAATAACAATGCTTTGGTTACTTTTCATGCTTTGACAGTTTTGGTAGGGAAAGTTTCTGGCCACCCTGAAAAGGTACCTATTAATACCAATAGGTATTGTTACCCCCCTCTCCTGGGTAGTTCTGAAAAATCAATTTGCCATTGTTGCCCAGGCCCATAGCCTTTTTCAATTTGTCCAGGCTTTGGTTTAGGAATATTCTTGGGATTAGTTTGGAGGCAAGGCTACATTGGCAAGTCACCTGAATTACTGCACTTTGCAAGTTTCTGGCCATGATTTGATCTTTCAAATAATTGTGCAGAGCATCAATTCCCCAATGTGTTTTCTCATGGTCCTTTTTCACTAATAACCATAACATGTAAGAGGGGATCACAAGCCTACCTTTTCCTCTGTCTGTAATAGCCCACCCCTCTTGGTTATAAGTCCTGTTTTCTTCTCTAATGAGCTTTTTGTCCCTTTTATTGTATCTTGGCTTACCTTCCATAGAAATTTGCCCATCTAGAATTAAAGCTGCCTCAATTGTTTTAATAATTACCTTACCTTTAGCTGTTTCTTTTGCCTTTCTCTCCACCAGCTCATTTCCTTTTTCCAATTCAGAGCTCACTTTTTGGTGTATACATGTTGATTTCTTTTCTTTTAGCTAGCTCTAAGGCCTGGGTTAAAGTGATTATTTCAGCCTTCTGTGCAGAGGTGTTTGTTGGCAATGGTCCAGACTCTATCACCTCTCTATTGTGGTATCCGCATACCCAGCATATCTTTTTCCACTGATGATGTAGATGCTCCCATCAGTGAACCAAGTTGCAGCGTCCTCGAGAGGGGTGTCCTTCAGATCCAGGCGACTGGAGTAAGTGGCTTCAATGGTCTCCCGGCAGTCATGGATCACTGGTTCTCCCATACTCCCGCTGAGGAAAGAAGCTGGATTGACAGTGTTAGTTACCACAATTTCAACATCATCTTGTTCTACTAGTATGGCCTGGTACTTTAGAAATCTTTGTGGGGAAAGCCAATGTCTTCCTTTCACCTCCAGGACTGCAGCTTCTGGCCTAGGGTGAATTTGTGTGCCTCCTACTGCTGCAACAGCTCTGAGGCACCCTGACCACCCCTTGGCTGCCGTGTCCAGCTGTTTGGAGAGGTAGGCGACTGCCCTCCAGTACGGGCCCAGGTCTTGTGCTGGTATTCCCAGAGCAATCCCCTGCTTTTTGTGAGAAAACAGAAAGAATGGTTTACTCACATCTGGAAGTCCCAGGGCTGGAGCTGACATGAGAGCCTTCTTTAGTTGGTCAAAGGCTCATGTTGCTTCTTTCATCCGTTGGAGATCTCTGCTTCCTTCCATAATCAAGGTATATAGGGGTTTGACTAACAGCCCATAATTGTAAATCCACAGTCTGCACCACCCTGTCATGCCCAAGAAGGTTCTCAGTTCTTTCACTGTTTGGGGTTTTGGGGTCTGGCATATTGTTTCCTTGCAATCCCGTCCCAAGATTCTTTGTCCAGCACTAATCTCATAGCCCGGATAGACAACTGTTCGTCTCACCATCTGGGCTTTCTTCTGGGATACTCGATACCCCTGTAGACCCCAAAAAATTTAGGAGGTTTACCGTCCACTCCATACATGCTTCTTGAGTTTTGCTAGCTATCAGGAGGTCCTCCACATACTGTAACAGCTGTCCTTCTCTTGATGGAGCTTCCCAGGATTCTAGATCTTTTGCCAGCTCTTCTCCAAATATGGTAGGGGAATTCTTGAACTCCTGGGGTAGTACACACCATGTGAGCTGAGTTTTACCTCCAGTTTTGGGATTTTCCCATTCAAATGCAAAAATTTTCTGGCTGGTTTCATGGAGAGGAAGGCAAAAAAAAGCATCCTTTAAATCTAAAACAGTAAACCAGGTTAGTTTGGATGTTAAACGAGTTAACAAGGTGTAGGGGTTGGCTACCGCTGGTAACAGCTCGCAAATCTTGTACTAACCTGTATGATCCATCGGGCTTTTTTACGGACAAAATAGGAGTATTAAAATCAGATTGACATTTTTTTAGTAGTCCTATTTGCAAAAAGTTCTTAATTACTGGACTAATCCCTTCCCTACTTTCCTTTTTTAAGGGGTATTGTCTAATTTTAACTGGTTGTTTTCCTTCTTTAAGCCAGATTTGTACTGGTAGAGCATTCTTTGCTCTCGCTGGTATATTGGAGGCCCACACCCCAGGGAGCAGCTGATCTATTATTTTCTTAATAATTTTTCTTTGTTTTCAGCCACAATATCTTTGGTTATTAGCATTACATTTAACAGTTCCACGTATTGCTGATCATTTACCTCCAAACTAATTTCCCCATTTTTGAATATTATTTTTGTTTTTAATAGTTCCAATAGATTCTTACCCAAAAGTGCTAATGGAGCATTGGGCATATATAAAAACCTGTGAATTCCCCATTGTTTCCCAAACTTATATTTCAATGGGCTACAAAAATAAGCCCTTTCAGATTGGCCAGTTGCCCCCTTTACCATGACATAATCATCTGTTATTGGTATTAAGGCTTTATTTAACATCCAATATGTTGCTCCTGTGTTTATCAATTTTTTTTTTCTTTTTTCCCTACTTTTATTATAACCAGAGGATCTCCTAGGGTAAGATCCTCTGCTCCATTCCTCTTTTCAATCTCCTCTTCTTTGATCATCACCTTTTCTTCCTTCTGGATACTGGAGTTGAAATAGAAATTGCTTTAACTAGAGTGGGGGATGGAACATAGGCTGGAGTCTGGATAGGAGAAGAAATCTCAGGAGGTGGAATGGGACTGGAGTGGGGGATGGGACATAGAAATTTCAGGAGGTGGAATGAGGGAATAGGAGCTGAAGTAACGCGAGCTGGCTTTTTTTCAGAAGTAGAAGGTAAAGCAGGAGTTGAGGTTAATAACCGTCTCAAATTTGCTTCCCCTCTCACCCCGCTTTGCCTTTTAGCGGGTGGTTCAAACAAATTCCCCAATTATTATTCCAGAGGGTTAGCTGGATACACCTTATCAGGGTGTGTGCAGTGTTGGTTTATGGAGCATGTACTACAACATTATTTTAACTTAGCCTCGTTGTCTTTTTCTAAGACCAATACCAAGGGGTCAGAGGGGGCTCTGAGTCCACAATCTTTCTGCCACTCAAGGTGATTCAGGAGAAAAAAAACCAAAAAACCAAAACAGTCAGAGTAAGTCAACTCCTCCCATTTCTGTGTCTGAAAAATAACAGAAGCTGTAACAAAGTTTCATAATGTAAATATCCAACTGAGGGCCACCTGGCCCCCCCCTCAAGTTTATAAAGTGGCCACCATTGTGTACAAAACTTTACAAGGGTCTTTTGGTTCTCTGAGTCTCCATACCCCACTAGCTCCTTCCAATGTGCCAAAACGCACCCCAAAGGACAAGTTTTAGGGATCTCTTTACTCTGGTTAGTTCCCGTCATCCCTCCTTAACAAAACTGGTACTCTGCTTTAATTCTTATTATCTTGTCCATTGCTTCTTGTCCTGCTTTTCACTCAGCAAGTGAAAAGTCAGTCCTTTCCCTAGACATTTCTTACAGCCCACAGCTCAGGTACTAAATGTAACTTTCCACTTATCAGCTCGATCAAGGAGCTGTTGTTTACATTTACTGTGCTGGTTAGCAGAAGAACGATAGTAATAGCACCCAGGCACAAGGCCAACCTCTAGATGCACCAAAAACTGCAGGAAAATTCTTACAAATACAAGCTATTTCATTCACTCTTTCTTAACTTTCTAAATTTTCCACAGCTTGTTGCTCCCAATCCAAAGCCACAAGTCCTCCAGCAGATGTCTGATGTAAACTTTTAAAATATGTTTTCTTATTTCTCCTATCTGTCCACTAGTTTACTGAATTCACAAACTCCTATGGGTCAAGCCCAAACCACTGAGGTAAAGGAATTCTTTCTATTCATCTGGTTAGATTGGATCCTTAAACTGACACTGCTCTTATTCTGATTTCAACAATCTACAAACACAGCCTCGGTACTTAAAATCATAACTAAACTCTTGTCAAGGACTTTTTCCTTCCCAAACTGGTCCTGTCTTTTGTCTTCCATTTACTTCACTAGTATTCATGTCTCATTTCCTAATAAACTCTTTCACTCAGGCTGTGCTTCCCTTATAACTTTTTGCACAAGTCAAAAGGCACTATTGCCTCAGAAATACAGTTATAGTGAATAGTGTCTTTGGTAACCAGAGCACACACACCACAGTCACAGCAGGGAGGGAGTTTTTAAGGATTTCATGCACCCCACTTGCTTCGTTTTTCCCCAGCCGTTTCAGTCGCCCGAGAACGGAACCACGGGTCCAAACTCCCACTCACTTTGTGCTAATAGCACATCTCAACAAGCTCTCTCTCAACCACTCTCACAATCAGGACATACTCACACAGTTCAACGACCATACACCAGGATTTTTCCTTTACAAGTGCTAGCCCCACAATGCTAGTGAACAAAGCCCTCTACGGCACAACAAATGGCAAAATCTACTGCCAGCAACTACAGACCGAGCCCTTTCGGCTCGGTATAACAAGATTCTCTGCTGGCAACCAAGTACAAGCAAATACCAAACAAGTCTTGCAAGCACACAGAGGCACAAGTTGTGCGAGGGACGTCTCCCACGACTTACCAACGGCCTTACCCGACCACGCGTATGCCTTACAGATCACAAGTTAAATTGTTTCAATTTTTAAACATACCCTTTTGTCTGGAGATTTGGAAGTCAGGAGTCCTTGTCTGCTGCTGGATGAACAGTTCGGGCAGCGGAGCCCTGTCTTCCAGGAATATCCCGGGGGCGCCCCGAGGGGTCCACTACCCAGGCTGGTCTCACAGCCGAGCAGAGCCTCCTCCTGGCCTGGCTCGCCAAACGAATCATTTAAAAAACCCGGTATAATCATGGACAAAGACCCTCTAACTAATTAAAGTTAGAAAGTGGTATGTTTATTCACCGGCGGGAGGCACAGGAGTCACCTCCGAAAGGCGTGACGGCCCTGAACAAGGTTCTTTGCCATCTATTTATTCCCCAAGATCTTACATACAATACATATGCATAACCCCAGCACCTCCCATTCCCATCCCATATTAAAACGAGCCCATTAGTCCTTCACGCGTGCACAGCTCTTCTCTTGAATTGGGTGGGTGGTCTCAAAATGGGTCAGTGGTCTCGAAGGATGAAGTCAGGAGAGTCTTCATCAGGTCTCAGTGACCCTCTGGCACGATCCAAGGCTCCGTGCTTCATGGTTAGCAGTTTACTTATTTTACGTTCTTCTGTACGTAAATTTATAATAGCAGATAATTATACCAATTAGCTCTAGCCTAAGCATCTAGTAATTATTAACCTACTGTGATAGGTTGACTTAGGAAGAAGAAACTCAGAAGAGATTCTTCCTAAGCGAATTTCCTCTGTGGGGGTTGGGATACGCGCAACAGCCAATTAGAGAAAGTTAGTTCGCTCCGTGAACACACATTTTGAGGAAGGTAATCCGGAACTGACCCTCTTTGTCTTCCGGCGGCTGAGCAGGTAACATCAACCCGAGCTTCCCTCTCCCCCATGCGGGGGGGGGGGGGGGGGGAGGCTCGGGAGGCCGCTTGGGCCCCGTTTGCCAACGAGGGGGACCCGATGGCCGGGGGGAGAAAATGTTGTGTGATAAGACCTTCACGGCTTCCTCCTCCATGGGCCTGCGGCTCTGGTGTGGGGGGAGGCCGACTCTTGCTGCTGCCGGACGGGCTGGGCCTGCCCGGGTGGCCATGAGCAGTGTGGGGCTGCAGCCCAGCCCCAGAAAGGCTGATTAACACCTCAGCTGCCCCCCCCAGCACGGCCTGAGCCTGGCCCAACTTTAGTAGTTGTGTTAAACTTTAACTCTTTAGTGCTCAGATAAGATTTGCAAAGCCTCCAGCCTTTCCTTTGAATATGAAAGGGAATAAGAAGATTTCTGAACTCAGTGATGTAAGAGCTAAGTTTTTAAGATGGAAGGAGAATGAGAAGATGCTGAAATGGCTGAAAATCTTTTTGTGAAATTGTAGGAATGAACTGATGTACTCAATATTCCTATAAACCATGGAAAGAGACATGGGGGGATGGAAATGTTCCATTTAATAGGTGATTTGACTAAGAGCACCTGTGTTGAGAATTTCTGTCCTGAGAAAAGAAGGGGATTTTGGTTTTCTAGAGATGAAGCCTGAGCAGAGAAAAAGGAGACAGAGAGAATCTTTGCGGTTGAACATTTCATTCTTAAAAGTAATACCCCATGAGACAGACATGGCCCACATCTAAAACTTTGGGACGGCTGTAGAGTTGGGAGGAGCGTCACGGTTGCAGGTTCCCGGGCGGATGCAAATCGTGAAAGATAAAACCACAAGAGAACTGTTTTTTTTCCTTCTTGTGAGAAAAATCCCTACAACTTCAACAAGAAGAAGCTTCTCTCTCCAGAAGTGAACTGAGAAAGACTAAATTGGGCACTGACCGAAGTATTTGTTATATGTTTGTTTTGTTGTTATGAAGATTGGGAGAGGGAGGGAAGGAGTGATCTAAAAAATCTTATTCTGAAATTTTTTTTCTCTCTCTTTTGTTTGTGTAGTTAATAAATTTTCTTTTATCCTCTCTCAAGTTTTAGGCCTGCCTTGCTCTTTTGCTCCTGGTTCTGTCTCACAACAAGAAAGATAAGTTTATTCGGATTGGCGGCTCAAAATCAGGACACGTACCATTTACCTGCCTAACTTACATCTTGGCCATGGAAACTACTTCTAATCTTAGCAAAAACCTTAACTTTTTAAAACCATGATTCAGAGCCCTGAGTGCTTCATATACAAACTAAATGGAAAAAAACTTTCTATTCATTCTCAGCAAAAAACTTCCTATTCCTCCTTCTTTTGGACAAAACTGCCTTCACTTTCAAGCTTATTCTCTTGCTCACTTACCTGCATAATGCTTAGTCCCTGTTCTCCATGCTTATTTTCTTCACTTTTACAAGGAATCCTCTCCTCATCTTCTTCTTCCTCTGTTTCTTCCATTTCCTGTGCCAAGATCACCTGTTTCTCTGTTAGATTTGTTTCTCCAGCTGATTTTTGACAACTGTCCCTAACTTGTGGCACCGCTCCCTCGAGAGAGGTGATTGTCCTGCTCTGCTCTGGGCTGGGACTGCGCTCTCTTCAAGCCCTGGGGGCAATTTTAGATGCCACAACGTCAGAAAAACCTCAGGCTATTGGAGAAATGTCCAAAGGAGGGACACAGAGATAGCGAAGGGGCTGGAGGGGAAGCCATACAAAGAGTGGCTGAGGGCATTTGGTTCAGCTGCAGAGAGGACACTGAGCTCACACCTCACTTGGCACCTCTCAGCTCCTCTCAAGGGCAGCACAGGGACAGCTTTGCTCTCTGCTCTCTGCGACCAGGAACAGGAGCCAAGGGAATGCCAGGAGCTGTGTCAGGGGACGATTAGGCTGGCTATCAGGGAAAGGTTTTTTTCCTCAGAGTCTGGTCAGGCACTGAATAGGTTCTCCAGGCAATGGGCACATCCCCAAGGCTGCCAGAGATCCAGGAGCGTTTGGCCAATGCTCTCAGGGATGCAGAGGGTGGGACTCTTGGAGTGTCTGTGCAGGGCCAGGAGTTGGACTTTGACGATCCCTAGGGGTCCCTTCCGACTCAGGAAACTCTTACCATTTTCCCCTCTTTCCTCTCCTTGCACAATGCTCTCAGCTTACTGTTCCACCATATGTTCCACTTCTGAAACCTCCGTTACTTCTTTCCAGTTCAAGCACAGTTCTTCTGGTTACAATCCAAAGATAGACAGATTGAAAAACAACCAAAAAAGAAACACTTGCTTGGAATGTCGTGGTCTTATTTGGATCTCGAACTATGAAGTCCATTGTGCCTTGCAAGTTCTAAAAGCTAAACAACAACCAAAAACACCCCCCGCACCGTTTTAACAAAGGGATTTGCTTTCTTCTAAGAAATCCATAGCCCTTCTCAAAATGGATCTATTTCAGTAAGAGATCATCTTGAATAGATCACTTACTATCTAAAGAACCTGGAACACTCAAATCCGTAATGATAAGCCTGTTACCTTGCCGTTTTCTTTTCCATAGGCAAATGAATTTGCTCAAGTGCCATTTGTAACAAGGACAGAGTTCAAAGTGCGGCTCTGAGAAATGTTTTGGTTTCCCTCCTATCTCTATCAAAAGCACCTTCTTCAATGGCTGAAACAATACTTGATATAGTCTGAATTTTAAAGGTCATGAAAATTTTCTCAAAAGTGAAAAATTAATATAGCAGTCAGGTTTTAAACCAACAGGAATTTTTGTTTTACCTGTTTGAAGATTTCCTTCCCCCTAAAATGCTGGCTGATGGATACCTAGAAGGAATCAATTCCCACAAAATGCTTCAGGGTAAGCCATTTCATCATCTATTACAATTTGCTTCAGTGTCCCGTTCCTGTCCAATTGAAGGTCCCTGTTTAAGTGACTCAGGTACAGAGAGAAATAAAATTAAATATGACTACAGTGCCTTTAAATCTAAATCGAACTTCCTGATCAATCTCATAAAACCTTTAGGCTAAATGTTGCCATTGATCTGTTTCTACTGAACACAATCACGTCCTGGCTTGTTAGAGATTAGTTCATTACAAAGAAAGAAATGCACAGAAGTTAAAATATTTCCAAAGAAGCATTTGACATCCTTCCTTTTGGTTGGGGAACCATTCCAATACTGCTTACATAAGAGGTCAAATTACTGTCTTCCATGTTAGTTCTGCACTGGGCTCAGTGGAGCCGTTCTGGTTTATTGGCCTTTGACTTGGACATAAAGCTGAGTCTTGATTCAAGAAAAATCAATATTCACACTTGTTTTCATTTACACGGACATTGGCTTGGTCTCCTAAACAAAGAGAATGATGGGGAATTTTTGTAGGAGTTCAGATAGGTAACATTCTCTTTCCGCCACCTGGCACTGTATTTTCACTTGGTCTGTTACCTCTGGCTTTGTTTTAAAGGCTCAAATTATTAGGAAGAGTATCAAACCTCCAGCTCTAACCACAGTGCCACTGCGAGGTGTGTGAAGGTATGTGCATCTGCCCCTCAGGTCCATACTGCTCTTCTAATGTGCCTCTGATCGAGCAGGTAGGAAAGACCTCCTGGGTGTGTGAACAGTTCTGCTTCCTCTATGGCTTCAGAGCTGCTGCTAAGATCTTCAGGAAGGAGAGCGGTATTGTACCAATTTTTAGATGGTTTTTAAAGTTGCAAGTGCTTGGCTATCTTAAACGTCTGAGTTCCTAGAACTTTGAATGAGATCAAATCTATGAGTGAAGAGATGATGGTGCAGACCAACTTCTGATTCCGGTGATCCAAGAATCTGCGCTACTACTTTAACCTTCTGAATAAGACATGGATGTGATGGTATGCACCATAATACTGATGTGCTATGGTTTTTGAATGATAGCAGTCTTCCTTTGTCCCATTCCTGAACCGTGGGCATTATTTGCCTTAACCTTGTTCAGTAGCGACTTTATTCTATATTGTTACATGAAGTGAAAAGCACACTTTTTCCATACCTTCACACAACAGCATTAAAACAAGGCCTAAGTAGTACAACCAATGTTCAAAGATGCTCTACCTTTTAATTTGTCGATAAAAAATTCATACCTTTTTCTAATATGATCTCAAGAAGAAAGGGTCTTCTCCAAATTCTCCTTCAGCTCTTCCTCACAGCTCAGCATTTTCCTTTTTTCTAAAATTGTATCCAGATCACTTTCATCATCTAAGGCCACATATAAAAGCTAATAAAAATGGTTTCTTAGATACTAAAATCTCCCCAACTATTTAGGATTCAAGGAAGTTAATTATGCACATATATTCTACACCCAGAAGAGAAAGCTACCTCAGCAAAACTCATCGCCTATGAAAATCTTCCTAGATAATGAACACCTCTGACACTGCCACCCCAAGTTGGTTATTGAAACAATGAGAACCTCACATCCAGTCAGACTCTAGACCTGCACAAGATCTCCTGATAGCAACTTGCAGCCACTTTCTACAGAAAGCAGCAGTGATGTCTATCACTGTTGCCATACCAAGAATAAGACAGGTCTGTCCATTCAGCGTGAATCAAGCAGTTAGCAAAAATGCACCTGACAGAATGAAACTGAAGAGTAGAAATTCCCATCTAAAAGTCAAAGATTACATTTTTAATTTTATAGCAGGTATTTTGAATTTCAGAGGGCTCTTTGCATTAAGAAGTCCTGTCTTTATAGCACACCCTTGTTTTTATGTTTCTACCTGGATTATGGCCATTTAGCCGTCTCCTTAAAATCACTCCAAAGAAAAACATTCAAGTGAACAATTTCTTTCTAAACTGCTGGAAGGTGAAATGAATGAGTAAGAGGATATGCAACATGATAAAAGGCTGCCTGGAATTTTACGACTGGTATCCAACATGGCGTCTTGTATCTGGAGAGTAAAAAAAATCAGTCTCCAAGTAAACTGATAAGAATGCGGATTATCAAAACTTCTGTTTATTCTGGCACCACAAAGCACCAAATCACATTATATAATTTATCCCTTTAGAAACAACTGCCCGACTTTTTTTATGTATAGAAAAGATTGGAAGACATTTGGGAGATCATTTCCAGCTATTCCTAAAGTCTGATCTTAAGCAGTCTGGGCCATACATCATTCATCGCTATCATATGTATTTCAGATAGAAATGATCATAAAAATATAATCTATTTATATTACAAATAATAAACACAAGAATTATAAACACTTCCACATGAAACTCTTCCACACCAAACTGTTTCTTTGGAGTGTTTTGTCACACTATGGACCTCTTTCTAAGGTGACATCAATAACCTACCACGGAGAAAAAAGCATTGCAGGTGGGAGCACAGGAAGAACAGACTAATCCCAAGGAGTAATGAAAATATACGTCATCAAATAAAAGAAACGTACATCTGTTGTGTTGCGTTGTTTAATGTTAACATTCCTTCTGTGTTGATGGCTGGTCCCAGTTTTTTTCCCCTAAGTACATAATGTTTTTTCCTTTCCCACCTTTTCCCTAGTCAGTCATCCTAAACCCCTCCCCTTTATCTGTAACCTTCCCTGTCCCTCACCCTAAACCCTGCCCCACTGGATGTCAATCCTTTGTAGCCCCTCCCTTTGTTCTTGAAGTTTCTGTGTCAAGCATTCCCTTTTGTATTCATGATTGGTTATATTGTATGTATCCCCACCCTCGGTTTGCCTTATTGGCTCAATGTACCCCTTTCCCCACCTTCTGTACCTCCCCCCGTTAACCGTTACTGGCCCTCCCCTTGCTCCTCCCCCGTACTTAAGCCTGTGTAGAACCCCTCAAACTGCCTTTTGCGGTTCCCTCTCCCAACCTCCTGACCTGTTACCTCTTCCTTCAATAAATCCCTTCCCCCAGAACCGTAAAAGGTCTCTACTGCGCCTCTTTGTACCTCCCTGACGACTCGCCCAGGCGTAGCTGTTGCTACGCCTCTTCTGCGGCTCCCAGAGTGGTGCCGGGGAGGGTCCACTCACCAACGCAGGCTTCCCGGAGCTAGCCGGTAGCCCAGGTGAGGTGGGCAGTGGGTGGAAGAAACGTCAGTTTGGCGTTCACCGCAGGGCCACTTCGCCGGTGACCCCATGAAGAGCCTCGAAGATCTGAGGATCAGAGGCATTGGGCATCGACTACCCAGGTCGGATCCGGCCAGGTCGGCAGCGCTCCCGGGGAGAAGGTGGCAAACCTCTGCGCCCGGAGGACCACTTTCGAGGGAGGGGCCTCCTCTTGCCGCTCCTGTTCCAGAGGCCAACGGAGGCGGTAAGTATCCCCCAACAGGGTGCAGGGGGGCTTACCATTAGGCGGGGTGGGGTGTGCAGCCCTAGGTGTGGGGGCCCATAAAAACACCCCTTCCTTTAGTCCCTGAGGGTGGGGGACTCACTGGCCCTGGGAACTTTATTCTCAGTTGTTTCAGTTTTCTTTTGCTGCAGTGGGAGAGTGAGTTCTGCTGTGTGGGTACGAGGCACACCATAATGGGCCCAAAGCTGTCCACACAGCAGCGGGAGATGTTTTTCCAAATTGTGGGTACCCTGGAGGGAGGGAAAAAAATGTTTTCACGGGGTTCGTTAAAGATGTTCATAAAATGGCTTGCTTCCCAATTCCCCGGGGTGTGACCCCAGCAAATGGAGTCGGTCCAATTTTGGGAACTAGTAGGACAAAGGCTCATGGTGTTGAGCAATCAGGACGACACCTCCGTGGATCGGCTTTTCAGTTTATACATTCAAATTCCTACAGCTGTAAAAGAAAAGGCGGGGAGCGCGCGCCCCGCCAGGAGAGGGGGGGGAAAGGAAGCAAGCCATCCCGGGTTCCCCCAGTTGTTCCCCCCTCTCCTAACCCTCATTCCAATCCCTCTTCCCCTGCATCGGGGGATCCGAGACGGGCAGCTCGGCAACGATTGCACACCTGCCCGGCCAGGGAGACCAGCCGCTGCTCGCCTGGCCCCTCTCGGTCCTCCCGATACCCTAGCCCGGGCGGCAAGGCGCCAGCCGTCAGGGAGCCTTCCCCTAATCCCTCTTCCCCCAGTTCCGTCTCTCCCAGTTGCACCCCGAGTTCTACCCTGAAACCTGTTTTAAAGAGTTGTAAAGTTTGTAAATGTACCCCGAAACCCTCTCCCGCTCCTCCCCCAGGCTCTACCCCAAAAACCCCAAAGACAGTCAGATTCCAGTCATCCCCCCCGGACCCACAAAATAGCCTCCTGGACTCCAAAGCGTGTCCGGTCCCTTGTGCTCTGGCTCCTTTTACTTCCCAGAATCCCTTCCTCATTTTCCGTACCCTCCTCCGACTGTTGCTCTGCCCCCTACACCGTGTCCCAACCCCTTTCTGTTCCCGCCTCCTTCCCCAAGTCCTGCCCCTGTCTCCTCCCACGGGAGGGGTGTTCCTCCTCCCCAGGCTCCTCCTCCTCCTCCTACTAAAACTCCTCCTCTTACTCCACCCCCAGAGAGGCGGCCCCTGAGCTCAACAGGTCCCACCCATCACCATGAATGTTGCCAGTGTTCTGGCTCCTCCTCGGTAAGCGGTCCTGCCCCTCCGCTTCCGACTTCCGATTCCCAGGCCCCTCCTTCCGGTTCCCACGCTCCGGAAACCGGAAGTGACAGGCCAGGGGATCGCAACCCGGAACCGGAGACCACACTCATTGCCTCTCCGGTTTTTTATTCTTGGCAAAGGGGTATTCCAAATTGGCGGCCATTTGAATACTCCCATAAAAAGGAGCTCTGTAGGGCACAGAAGGAGTTTGGGAGAAAGAGCGAATATTTTAAAGGCTTACTGGAAGCTACTTTCTCCTCCAATATCTTGGTCCCTAGCGACTTGAAAGGATTGTTTAAATGTCTCCTCCTATCAATTGAGTACAGATTGTGGGAGGACACATGGAAAAGGATGCTAGGGGAACTCCTGCCTGAGCTCTTATAGACCCCCGAGTGTGCCATCGACGCAGACAAAAAACCAATCACGATGGATCATTTGTGAGGCGAAGGGCAGTGGTCCCAGGCAGAAGCACAGGCAGAAAAAAATCCCAAAGCCTGTGATCTTAAAAATTCAAGCTGCTGCCGAGAAGGCATTCATGGTGATGCCGACCACCGAGCCCCGTGTCCACTATGCCTCCATCAAACAGGGGCCGGCGGAACCTATCATTGAGTTCGTGGAGAGGCTAAAGATAGAAATTAAAAAGCAAGTGAAAAACCAGGACACCCTAGAAGAACTAATGATGGAAATGATAAAGTTAAACGCTAACAATGCATGTAAACAGGTTATAACATCTCTACCTCTCTACCCTGAGCCGTCTCTCCAGCTTATAGTGGAGGCCTGTGTCAAGCGCGCAGTTGTGCCAGCGCCACCTATTCCCACCAGAGGAGGAGTGAAGATGGCGGCAATGACTGCAGCTGCAAAGACTTTCCCTGTGCACTGCTTCCTCTGCAACCAGCTTGGTCACATCGCGCACGTGTGCCCTCTTAAAAATAAAATCGATAACGGGCAGGGGCAGGGGGAGGTGGGAGGAAACACACAAGCAAAAAAAAACTAACTGGGGAGTGCGACCCTGCCGCGAGTGAAAACAAAAATGAGGCGAGCCGCAAGGGGGACCTTGGTGGGGGGGGCCATACTAATACCAGATGTGACATTCCCACTGGATCCGACATTTACCGAACACAGCGAATAGCGCCAGGGTGGACTCTTCGTCCTCCCCTGAGCTTGGTCCTGACAGATAACACTTATTTTGAAACACAGGACTGGCGGTTGGTGTCGGTGAAGCCCACATCACCGGGTTTGTTCGCCGGACTCGACTGCACGTATGTCGGGATTGGGGATACAATGGGTACCCCTCCGGACATTGAAATCGTGCCGCAGACGCAGATTTTGTGTCCGGACCGTTTCTCTCTCCTGGCACGGTACATCCAGCCACCATACTTCCTGCCAAAGGAACAACTAGTAGCGCAGGCGATTCCAGTGCCCAACACCATCGTGGCGAAACCGGCTAATCCCTGCGTCTATTGGGCGGAAGTCATTGGTGAGGATAAACTAATCATTGGATGCGGACTCCGTTGGGGTGAAGACTACTTTTACCTCGACGGACTCTTCGATACAGGAGCAGATGTGACAATTATACCAACTGAGAATTGGCCGTCACATTGGGAGTTGCAACCCGTGGCTGGCAGAATACAAGGAGTCAGGGGGGCCCAATTGGCTCGGCAGTCAAAAAGCGTAATTAAAGTTGAGGGACCTGAAGGGCAGGTGGCTAATGTCCGCCCTTTTGTTATGGAGTATAAAGCTCCCCTGTGGGCCAGAGATGCCATGTCGCAATGGGGTGTTCGTATTAAGATCCCGAAAACCCCGCGGGATTTTTCTTAGTGGCCACTGTGGAGCGCCCTGTCCAGAAACTGAATTGGCTATCTGATGAACCAGTATGGATAGATCAGTGGTCGCTTAACAAACAGAAATTGCAGGCGCTCAACGAAATCGTGGAGGAGCAGTTAGCCAAAGGTAACATCGAGCCAACCTGGAGCCGTTGGAATTCTCCAGTCTTAGTCATCAAAAAGCCGGGGAAGGACAAGTGGCGACTCCTTCACGACCTTCGTGAAATAAATAAAAAGATAGAAGACATGGGGTCTCTGCAACCAGGTATGCCCTCATCCTCAATGCTGCCGCAAAATTGGAATCTGGCAGTCCTAGATATCAAGGATTGTTTTTTCCAAATTCCCCTCCACCCCGAGGATGCACCACGATTTGCCTTCTCGGTTCCATCCATCAACCGGGAAGGCCCAATGAGGCGCTTCCATTGGCGGTTACTGCCTCAGGGCATGAAGAACAGCCCCAGTATCTGTCAATAGTAGGTGGCCTCATTGCTGTCTCCTGTCCGCGCCAAGGCAGGGGAGTCCGTCATCCTGCACTATATGGATGACGTGCTAATTTGTGCCCCCACGGACGACATACTGCAGTATGTCCTTGATCTTGTCATCGAGGTTTTGATCTCTGCAGGGTTTGAGCTCCAGAAGGAGAAAGTTTAGAGGATGCCCCCATGGAAGTATCTCGGGCTCCAAATTACCAGCAGGACTATTGTCCCACATAAATTGGCAATTAACAGCAAGCCAAAAACCCTTGTGGATTTCCACCAGCTGTGTGGGTCATTGAATTGGGTCAGACCCTGGCTAGGATTGACCACCGAGGACCTAGCTCCCCTTTTCAATTTATTGAAACGGGGAGATGAGTTACTTTCTCCTAGGGTGCTGACCCCAGATGCGAGGGCAGATCTGGAAAAGGTAGAGAAGGCTATGGGGACGAGACAAGCCCATCGCTACCTGCCGAACCTGCAATTTGAGTTTATTATCCTGGGATGGCTGCCGCACCTCCACGGCCTCATTTACCAGTGGGACCAGGACCAGAGGGACCCCCTCTTGATTATAGAGTGGGTGTTCCTCAGTCATTAGAGGTCCAAAACTATCACCAGGCCACAGGAGCTGATGGCGCAGCTGATCAGGAAGGCCAGGGCCTGTTTGGGAGAGCTGGCGGGTTGCGATTTTGCCTTCATCCGAGTACCACTTGCCTTATCATCAGGCAAGCTGACTAAGGAGGTTTTGGAGCATTTGCTCCAGGAGAATGAGACTCTTCTCTTTGCCCTTGATAGCTACACAGGACAAACATCAGTCCACCACCAAAGTCATAAATTATTTAATTCAAATTTCAATCTGGTCCCGAAAGAAAAATTGAGCCGGGTGCCGCTCAAAGCTCTAACTGTTTTTACAGACGCATCTGGGGCTTCGCACAAGTCAGTCATGACTTGGAAGAACCCCCAGACTCAGCAGTGGGAGGCAGATGTTAAGGTTGTTGAGGGTTCCCCTCAAATTGCTGAGTTAGATGCAGTCATTAGAGCTTTCGAGAGGTTCTCAGAGCCACTTAATTTGGTTACAGATTCGGCCTATGTGGCGGGTGTGGTGTCAAGGGCAGAGAATGCTGTTTTGAAAGAAGTCTCCAATCAGAACCTCCACGGTCTGCTCTCAAAGCTGATATATGCTGTCTCCCACCGAGAGCATCCGTACTTCATGATGCACGTAAGATCGCACACAGACCTGCCAGGCTTTATCGCCGAGGGTAACCAGAGAGCGGACACTCAGGCCGCACCAGCTGATATGGCCAGGATTCCTGATATTTACCAACAGGCAAAGCTGAGCCATCAGAAATTCCATCAGAATGTGCCTGGCTTGGTATGGCAATTCCAACTAAGCCGTGACCAGGCCAAGGACATTGTGGCCACATGTCCCCAGTGCCAGAAGCTTGGGGTGCCAACCCTGAGCTCTGGCATCAATCCTAGAGGCCTGGAGAGCTGTGAGTTATGGCAGAATGATGTCACCCACGTTCCGCAGTTCGGCAGGTTGAAATATGTACATGTGAGTGTGGACACCTTTTCTGGGGCAGTCTTCGCTTCTGCCCACACAGGGGAGAAGGCCAAGGACGTACAGGAACACCTTGTACAGGCCTTCTCTGTGTTGGGGATCCCAAGGGAATTGAAATCGGACAATGGCCCAGCGTATGCTTCCACGGCCTTCCGGGAGTTCCTGCAGAGGTGGGGAATCAAACATAAGACTGGCATCCCGTTATTCTCCCGCAGGTCAGGGCATGGTTGAGCGCGCCCACCAAATGCTCAAACGGGTCCTGGAGCAGCAACTCAATTCGATACACCTCTCACTAAATTGCATAAAGCCCTTTTTACCATCAACTTTCTTAACTGCTCCTTCGAAGTACTGAGTCCTCCCATTGTGAGGCACTTCACGAACTCTTCATCATTACGGTTGAGAAAACACCCTCCCGTGATGGGGAAGAACCCGGAGACCGGTAATATGGAGGGCCCACATGAGTTAGTCACCTGGGGTAGTGGGTACGCTTGCGTATCCACGCCCTTTGGATTGAGGTGGGTCCCTCAAAGGTGGGTCCGGCCCTATACTGCCAGTCAGGGACAACGGTCAGGGTTAACCTCTGGAGATGTCAAATATGCAGCGCTTTGTCTTCGCCGGTGCCCCTCCCTGGAACACCAAGGGTCCCCCAGAGGGCTGGACAGCCCCTTTTCCAAGTTGTTTCCTCCCCCTGAAGTTCAGGACCTATTTAAGTAACCCATTCCCTTTTCCTGTTCTGTTTTAGTCAGCCACCCGGAGCCCCAGGATGTGGTACGCCCTTTTCATCTGGGCGTGCTTCTGCCAGTCTTCGGTGGACCAGCTCATACTGGATGCTCATTTTCTCCACGCACTCCACATTAGGGCTGTCTGAATGCTATGGAACAGACCACAGTCAAAATTCCCATCTTTCATAGTGCAGTGTGACATGGAAACATGACAGAGGCCACGTGCTGAATCTCAGCACACGGAACAGATCCCAGCAGTGCCTACAGACCTTTGCCTACAGACACCAGACACTACCAGCCAAAGAAATCAAGACATTTTCATACACAGCTCTTTATCATTATGCTTCAAAGTAGCAAGGTACTTACAATCGCTACCAACTTCTTTGCTGCTATATAGGCTACAAACATCCCAACAGATTGAGCTCTGGAGCAAGAGAAGGCAGACACAGAGAGGGAAGGCATGCTGCAAGGACACAGAGAAAGGAAGTATCTCCAACACTTCCCCTCTTCTTCTCATACTTCCCCTCTTCTTCTGCAAGAGTTAAAAAGGAGTATTTTTGTATGATTGAGAAGGGAACCATGTCAAAATTAACTTTTGATTTCCCCCATATTCATTTTAACCAAGCCGTTCCTGCTAGATCTCACCATGCACAGTTGTTTGTACTGGCCAAAGGAAAGCCATGCCACAGGCAGCTTCTTTGGCTCTTACTGCCACCTCCAAGCAACTGAGAAGGTATGTGGGAACACATGGAACAAAGAATAGAGCAAACATGCACTCTCAAAGCAACTGTCTGCCTCATCGTTGCCCGGGAGAAAAGAAAATATTGCTTGAATTCCAGACTGTTCTTAGGATTTCCCGACCTACCTAGACTTTTGCTTCAATTCTCCAGAGTTCTGCACCATTCGCTTCCATCAGATTTGGCACGTGTTGGGGGCAACAAGGTGCTATCAAAGTAGGAAACAAGAGTCAGGTATCCTAAAGTACAAACCACTCAGTACTTCACATATAAAATTATGAATCCGAATATCCATACTACTGGGCTTTCTTTTATTTACAGCCATCTTGGCAATGAAAATAAACCTGAGATTGTTGTTGTTCAAGGCCAACTGTTTACTGCCCGATTAAGAACTAACTGTCATCTACCTTGTTCCTACATCCACCGTAAAAAACCTCCCTGTAAAGATGGTAATGCATTGCACCCACACCAATGCGTCTTGTGTTCAGGATGGATATTCAAACGTAGCAACTTTAGATTTCTATCCAGACTCCTCTCTTAATTTATTACGCAAATAAAATCCCACGCCATGGAGAAAAAATGCCTTGACAAGAGCACCAACTTCTAGCTCTCCACCCATATTTGCCCATTTCTACTATGTTTCAAGATTTACTTCTGCATTCCTCCATTTTTAGAGTTTGATCGCCACCTATTAAGTGTAGCTGGGGCACTGAAAATCAAGAATGCATTTTTTCCATTCAAAAGAGCTGTACAGAAATAGATGTAGTCCCTGCCTTACCGCTGCATTTAGCAATCGCACATTGACAGGAAGCAAAGTGCATTTTGTAGCCAAGTCCTTCATTAACTCCAGCAACAATTGTTTTCCTTTATGCTTTACCCTCTTTTGCCATACCCGATATATTGCAAAACCTTCAGTCTCTGTTCACTGAGTACCAGCTGCTCCTTTATCAACATTTCCATTTCCATATTCACAGTTGGGGGATTCTGTATTTCTTCACTTGCCATATATTCTCTGCAGAATGGAAAGTAGATATGTAGAATGGAATCACATGATATATGCGATGTCATATGTGATATCACTTCAAAAGAAAAAATGATCCAGTATTACTTTGATAGAAACCAAAAGTGAACACTAGCCACTTTGTGTTGCTCATTGTCCAAAAGAAGACTGACACATTTCTAACCTGAAACTCTGAACTACACACTTCTTTTGCATGAGACTCCAGTCCTTGACTCTCCCTTGCCATTTCAGTTGATGCCATTTTTCTTTCTCAAGCTCTGATTTCATTCGATTCAAGAGTAGCTTGGCAGTTGCCCTCTCATTATCCAGCAGTGCTCTGTTTATATTCTGTGTATTTAAAAATAAAACCAGAAGTAGAAGCAGCATACAACATGCAAAAACAAACAAAAAATTGTCTCTTCTACAGAAAACGAGGGGAGAAAAGAACACAAAGGATAACCAATACCCTGCCAAGTAGAAATTTCTTCTATATTTCAGTGATTGATAGGCAGAAAAAATGAATTTCATATGGGGAAAGGAAGACATTCTAGGAATATTCAGACTGCTATCTTCCCCAGGTAAAACATTTACCATGGCCTTAGCGTTAATGAGCTTGTGAACATCAGCTGCCAAGAGGAAGGACATTTCCTCCAGTTTCACAGAATACTTGGTCAGTACATCTGCTATCTGTGCAATCAAAGAATACAGAAAAGCAACAACAATGAAAAGTAGAACTCAAATATTAATTTCCCAAGTTAAAATCTACATGAACAAGACATTTTTTCCATTCAAGTGAATTCGATTTAATTAATTCATTAACTACATAAGTATCATTCTCACGTTCAAGAATAGAATTCAAAGAATCAACGTTGCTTCTTCTGAGACATTGAAGCCTGAGTAGATCCCAACTTCAAATCAATTAGGACGGCATGAAAGCAATACCTGCTACATTTAGTACATGTAAGCTACAAAGACATCTAGAACAGCTCTAAAAGATGAACAAACCCACGAACTTTGAAGGAGACGCAAGCAAGAAATGGGGAAATAGGCTTTATCTGCCCAGTGCTTTTCCCAAAAGCTTGGGCACTCCTTGCCTTGGCGTCAGTGAGTCTCTCTGTCTCATTATTCGGCAGCTGGCTTAGGGTAAAAAAGGATGCATGCAATCACTTCATTCCTGTTCATGACATAAACTTACTGCATCATCATGGAAGCCATTCACTTGGAAATATAGCCTAAAAAATAGGTGTCAGACTGGGTACATATCTAGATTTCTATGAGCAAAACCAATTTCTTTTTAACAGGAAAGCCATTCAATATGCCTGCCATGGAAAATATTAGTCTACTAGCCCTGCACTTCAACGGGCAGTGAGCTGCTCATTACACCAAATTTACGTTTGGCAAGGAGACAGTCTGTTTATTACAAGCCCCTAGTTCTAAAACCAAGAATTCAGGAGTTGCTCATTCCCAATGAAAATCTGTCCATTTAGTACCTTTGGGGTTTTATGCTTCTGTTCTTTACCTGTCTTGAGTGTGGCTTTCTTGTGAAGTCACTGATGGGTGTTTTTCCAACACATTTCTGCTGATTACATGGTAATTGCATGGCATCAGCAGACATCTCTGCATGTTTCTTTAAAGTATGCTTTTTACTCTTCTTAGAGGACCTTGTATTCTTCTTTCCTTCACCCAAAAGGTGGGCTAAGTGAGCCTTCAAAGAACCATCATCTCAACAATTAGAATTCTTTCAAGCCTACTAAATGGAGAACAGAGACAAAAAAATTTTAAAAAACTAGTACGCGAAAGACAGCAGAAGTGAAAGGTAAAATAATGAATCCTACATGCCACATGCATAACTCTCTTCATTCAAGGCTATTTTCACAATGAGAAAAAAAAAAAATCACCTTTTAGTCAGAGAGGAAAAGTGGAGTAAGTGGATTGTGTTGCTTTGCTTACACTTACCAGAAAAGTCAACAGCAGAGTTGAAAACTGCTGAAGCTGGCTAACTACACCTCTAAATATTTTACTGCTGTGTTATGATTCTGTCTTCAGTTAATAGAACCTGATATACAACAAAGAGATGGGAGCACATGGAGATGCATTGGAGAGCCCACGCTGGAGGTAACACATTCATTTTTTACTCAAACAAATCCAAATTAGAAATGTTGAAAATGACCTGGGGCCATTTCAACAGCCAGCAAACTGACTAACACAACCAACCTTTGGCTTTTATTCAATCCTTTGCTTGTTTTACCTGGGCCTTGAAGATCTGTCTGCAGCCTTCCTCTCTGCAAATATATCACAATCATCCTATTGCGAACCCATGGCTCATCACAGCTGCTTGGCCAGGCCTGCTTCCAGAAGAACTGGCAACTACAAGCTGGGAGCCAAGAGATACAACACTTCACTTGGAAAAGGGCCTTCCATGAATCCCAGAATCCCAGAATCGTTTGGACTTGAAGCGACCTTAGAGATAGATTATCTTCTTCCCACATCCTGACATGGGCAGGGACACTTTTCCACTAGTCCAAGTTGCTCCATGTCCGCTCCAGCCTGGCCCTGGACACTTCCTGCCATGGGGCTCCCACACAGCCTCTTTGAGCAACATGTGCCAGGCCTCAGCACCCACACAAGGAAGAATTCCTTTCCAATATCCCATCTACCCCAGCCCTCTGGCAGTTTGAAGCTATTCCCCCTTGTCCTGCGAGTCCAGATCCTTTTTGAAAGTCCCTCCCCATCTATCTTGGAGCCCCAGCAGGCACTGCAAGGGGCTCGAAGGTCTCCCTGGAGCCTTCTGTTCTCCAGATTGGACACCCTCAGCTCTCCCAGTCTGCCCTAAAGCAGAGGAGCTCCAGCTTTCAAAGCAGCTTAGCAGCCTCCTCCCCGTGAAACTCAGTGCCACCGCTGGCCTTCCGGACCCTACGGATATCGCTTCCGGTGTCGCTCGGGGGCACTCCCAGCTCTCTCCCCGCCCCCCATGGGGCCCTCAGGCGACGCCGCTTGGACGCCACTCCTGCCGCTGTTAGACCACCGGGGGCTGGGGGGCCAACCCAGCGGCATCCACAATCCACAGTGTTCTCGGCGGCTGCTGCGGTTTCATGGCGGCCCACAAACCTGGAAGCAGAGGTCCAGAACAGAGGATCATAGTCCCACATTTGTGTTCGTCCCTGCACAAGGCAGGCCAGACTTGCCATGCCCGGACTTTTCAGTTCATCACGAGAATGAGAATACACCAGCGCCACGAAGTAGGAAACCTCTAAAGACTCCCTCATATGTGCTGTCTCTCAACTTAATGCCTAGGCACTTGCCATTCCTGAGGCTACACTAACGACTTTTTTACCTTGAGGGTAAGAAATGCTATTGTCTGGTCTGCAGCTAAAGGCGCAGCAAAGGCAGGCCTGGCCAAAAGCTGGGCAGTGCCCTTCCTCACACCTTCTCTGTGGTGTACTCCATGCAGCTACAGCGAAGTGAGAAGGACGCGAGGAACAAGAAGGCGTTCTTAAAGTAGCCCTCTGTCAGCAGCCCTGAAAGGGCGCATAACACACGGCATCTCGCTGCCCTCTATTCTACATACTCGCAGCTCCCTTTGCCGACTTGCAAAAGTTGCTACCAGAGCAGAGGGGGGCCAGATTGAAGAGGCAGGACCTAGGTTCAACTTCTACTTATTGCACGTAAGCCACGTCCACCTCCTCACTGCACTCTGTATTTCCCTTCTCCGCGGCATTTTCCGTGGTGCTGTCTGCAACTCGGCGCCTAGAAGTGATCGCCAGTGATTCCACAGCAGCCTGCAAGGGAACCAAGGAGCAGCACAAGCAGCAGTGCTTCAGCTTGCTCCTTCCGACTGCTAAGGGCACTTGGGAAGGCAAGCGAGAGGCAGCCACCTTCCTCTCCTAGTAGCGTGTAACGTGGTGTGTGAGGATTCTGTGGACCTCCGGGTGCCTCTTGTGCACCCACACTCTCAGGCTACTTCTTCTTCTATGTAAAAAGCAAAGCAGCTAATAGTAGCTGTAAAGTTATTTATTGCAGAAGCACATAAGTCTCAAATGCAGAGTCAAAGCTAACAAAGTCCATTTCAGGTTCTAGCTCAAAGTCCCAAACAGAAGCAGAAGCTCCCCGTGGTCCCAGCAGGGCAGGAGGAGCCGGGCAGCTCCTATCTTCTTCTCGGGTCTTGATTTCAGCGGCGAAAACCAAAGCAGAGCAAAACTTTGGCATAAAAGCAAGGGCTGAAAGAATGTCTCTTTCCAAGCCTCTTCTTTTATAGAAACTTACGAGCAAACTAAGACGTAGAATCGTACCAGACTCGGACCACTACTTCTTAACCTATTAGAATTCTAATTTCTTAACACGCCAAGCTACGTCTAAATTACGTTCATGGCCTATCTTGTTTTAACTGAAAAATGTAAGCAATTTTCTTAACTCTAACTCTATTATGTCTAAAGCTAAGTTCTTGGAGCCTCTAAGAAAACACTAGCATGTTTTTCAACCTTCACTACAACATGTACTACTTCTTAGGCATCTAAGACGTTTTGCTCACTAAAAGCACTTAAAACTCATTCCGTTTACTTACTTATTTTCTTTCTCTTATGTTATAGCTTAAGTCTACACCTGTGCCTTATAAGTAAGAGGCCTAATATACTTCAATCCATCCAAAGGTTTCAACTCAATCCCTGCATTCTGATCTCTCCCTGAAGGATTCAGAGAAACTCCTGACTTACTGACTCCAACAGTGCTGCACACAAGCACGGTACTCGTGCGGCTCCGATCACTGCCCTCGGCAACGCCTGGCACCGCTTTCACTCCCCGACAGACAGAAGCCTCTGAAGCAGCGCCACATAGCCAGCAGTGTGCCGGCAGCCAAACGCTCGAGAACGCTGCTTCTGCCCAAGCCCGCCTAGGGCGTGCACCTTTGTTCTCAGAGTTCCTTGCAACAGTCTGCCACTCTCGCAGTTCAAATGGAAAACGAAAGCTTTTCGCCTACGCCCTTCAGAGAGATCTGTTACCAGGACGAGAATGTCTGGTGGCAGGAGCTCGCTCGAGGAAGCTGCTATTAGCACCGCATTGCAGGGGCACTTCTCGCTCCTTGACTACTTGCTCAGCGCTCTCCAAATTCGCTGCTAGCTCCACGGTCCTTCTCAGCTGCAAGTAGCAGCGCTCACAGTACATAGAGCTTGGCATGGACCGAGCACCTGGAGGGACCTATCTCACATGAAAATGTGCCAGGAAAGGGACGTGTTCTACATTGTCCCTACTCGTCATCCAGTTTGTGCTTCTGCTGTTTCTGCTGTTAGGAATCGCTCCTTGAAAGACGAGCGAGAGCGTCTTTCTGGGTGCATTGCACTGAATGAGAGCTCGCTAGGGACTTTGCACTCGGAGCCAAGGCATCAGGGCGTGCTTGCCCGCAGAACTGAGAACAAGCTGTTTGGCAGAGCTGAAAGTGGCCGCTGGAGTTCAGCTCTGTCCGGACAGCAGAAGGCCAAGAAGGAAGCCGCAGGGCAACGGGCTTGGGAGCGCAGTGCAGCGAAGAGCACACGAGCAGCTAAAGAGCTCCTTCACAATCGCTTTCACTTCTCAGTGCTCTTGCTGCTTGGAAAAGTAGCACACAGCCGTTGCACACCAGGGCAAAAGCTGGGGCAGTGCCCTTTCACACACCTTTTCTGTGGTGTACTCCATTGTTGGGGGTTGCATGCTTCCCTTTTCTTTCTGTGGTATTTCTCCCATTGTTATGCTAATTGGCCACACCTTAAGTTAAAGTTCTCTCGAAGGGAGGTGGGTGGAGGGTGGGGGGGGGGGTGAAACGGGAAAAAGGAAAGGCCGGACGGGGGTCCGGAGTGGGCTGGAAAACTCTCTCGTTTGGCTCATGGAGGGAGTCGACGCCCCCTGCTCCTATCTGGCATCTCCCCTGCCACCCCAGCGCTGAGATCCCCGCTCCTTGCCGTTGGACATCCCTCTGCTGCTCTCCCACCTCACCCTACTACTTCCGGACACTCTGCCGAGCACCACGACTGACACCGTGAAGGGGGAGTCACTTTCCCCATCCCTCTCACCCCTGGGCCGCCGCCCTCTTCAACTGCGCGGGACCTGCCCTGCCCCCACAGCACCAATAACTGAGCACAGGGAGACCGCCTGCGGCCAAAAGGGACTGGAACTGAGTCATACTGTTATGGTCTGTTGTCAATTTTTATAGTTGTTGCTGATTTCCTGCCTTGTTAGATATCAGCAAAGAACTGTTATTCTTATCCCCACATCTCCTGCCTGAAGGCCTCTGATTTGGACCTAAAATAATTAAAAGGGAGGGGGGTTGCACTCTGAATCGCTGGAAAGGTGCTCTTGCCTTTCCTTAGACCATACCTGTCTTTCAAAGCAAGACAGATTTTGGTGCCCGGAACGTGAGGCATTGCCTGAGGGCATTGAGAGAGGGGTAGAAAAGGGGATAACAGTTCTTGAATTACCCAAGCTTGTGGTAGGTGACACCATGCTGTCCAGCTTACCCTGGATTGGCCTCCATGTGGTCACTGCTATATCTCTCCCATTTGCAAGGCCTTTTTTAAACATGAGTCTCATAACCAAGGTTACTGTGGCTATTATCCGGTTCATTTTGTGGGTTGAGCAGTTGAGGAATTCATGGATTTTTACTTTTCTCTGGAAGATGGCCACATGGATTCAGAGCTATCGCACTCTGTGTGTATCTGGGGCTACTTCAATAATGGTACTTACTGTGAGGAAGTGGCAGCAGGTGAAATCTTCTCCCAACATCTGTACAGGTTACAGCTGAACTGCAAGGGCACTCAGCAGCAGCAGTTGCCCCTGTGGAAACTAGGAAGTCTATGAGGAAAACAAGGCACCTAGATAATAAGGGTCAGGAAGGGGGCCCCTCACAACCAGCAGGGGAGCCAGAAGTTGAGATCATCACCGAGACCCTGTCATATGAGTGTCTCCGTAACCTGCAAAAAGACATTGTACGACGGGGCCATGAGCCTTTTACAACCTGGTTACTGCGGGTCTGGGACCTTATGGGCACAGGTGTGCAACTGGATGGTACTGAGGCATGGAATTTGGGAACCTTGACCCAGGACTCAGGTGTGGACCAAGTATTTGTAAGGGAGACAGGTCTCCTTTCCCTCTGGGAGCAACTTTTAATGAGTGTGAGAGAGAGATTTGTCCACAGGGAAAGAATGCAGGAGCACCACCAGAGAACGTGTTGGAATACCCTTGAGGAAGGGATCCAACAGCTGAGACAAGTGGCAGTACTGGAGGTGCTCTTTGGGAGGGATGGACAGCATGACAATGACCCCGACAAGGTCAGGTGCACAGGGCAGAGGTTGTGGAATCTGGCAAACCTGGGCCCATCTCAATATACCCCCTGTATTGCAATGATTAATGCTGATACCAACCAAGTGACAGTGGGTTCTGTTGCCAACAGGCTCAGGAATTTTCAGAGTATGATGGCTGGCCCAATGCAGGCTCATGTCTCTGCTGTGGTTAAGGCCCTCAGAGAGGAGATTAAGGAGGACATGAAGGAGATAAGGGAAGAGGTGAGGAAGATCAGTGCAGCACCAGTGCGAGTCATGGACCCCAAAAGCAGAGCCCAACGCACCCCAACTAGGGAGAGAGGGTACACCCCACGTGCTGACCTGTGTTGTTTTCTACGTGACCAGGGGGAAGACATGAGAAGGTGGGATGGGAAACCCACTTCTGTCCTGGCAGCACGGGTGCGCCCACTCAGGGAGGGGAACACTAACAGAGGGAACTCCACTAAAGTGAAGGTAGCCTCAGCCTCCCATGACCAAGGTGCAGGGTATTACAGAAGGGAAGATGATCTGTCAGATCCCCTTGAAGGAACCTCCACTATGTATGCCCAGGAGAGAAATAATAACCAGGGCTAGAGGGGCCCTGCCTCTAGCCAGGGAGAGGCACGGGAAAACCGGATCTTTTGGATGGTGTGGATCCCATGGCCTGGCACATCAGAGCCACAGGAACACAGTGCATTGGTTGACACTGGTTCACAGTGTACATTAGTACCATCGGGACATGTCGGGGAGGAACCTGTTTCAATTACGGGGGGATCTCAGGAATTGACTTTGCTGGAGGCTGAGGTGAGCCTGACTGGGAAAGAGTGGCAGAAACATCCAATTGTGACTGGCCCAGAGGCACCATGTATCCTAGGCATAGACTTCCTCAGGAGTGGCTATTACAAAAACCCAAAGGGACTCAGGTGGGCTTTTGGAATAGCTGCTGTGGCGGCAGAGGGCATTAAGCAGTTGAACACCCTGCCTGGGCTATCAGAAAACCCATCTGCAGTGGGAGTCCTCAGGGTGAAAGAGCAACAGGTGCCAATTGCTACCTCAACAGTGCACCGCCGGCAGTACCGGACGAATCGAGATGCCGTGATCCCCATCCAGAAGATAATCCGTGAGCTGGAGAGTCAAGGGGTGGTCAGTAAAACCCACTCACCCTTCAACAGCCCCATCTGGCCTGTGCGTAAATCTGAAGGAGAATGAAGATTAACCGTGGACTCTCGTGCACTGAATGAAATGACTCCACCACTGAGCGCTGCTGTGCCGGACATGCTGGAACTCCAGTACGAGCTGGAGTTCAAGGCAGCAAAGTGGTACGCCACCATTGACATTGCCAATGCATTTTTCTCCATTCCTCTGGCTGTAGAGTGCAGGCCTCATTTTGCTTTCACCTGGAGGTGTGTGCAATACACGTGGAACCGACTGCCCCAGGGGTGGAAACACAGCCCCACCATATGTCATGGATTGATCCAGGCTACACTGGAGAGGGGTGGATCTCCAGAAGATCTGCAGCACGTTGATAACATCATTGTGTGGGGGGATACGGCAATGGAGGTATTTCAGAAAGGAGAAAATATCATTGAGATTCTGCTGGGAGCCGGCTTCGCCATTCAAAAGAGCAAAGTCAAAGGGCCTGCCCAAGAGATCCAGTTCCTGGGAGTAAAGTGGCAAGATGGACGGCACCAGATTCCCAGTGAGGTCATCAATAAGATCACTGCAATGTCTCCACCAACCAGCAAGAAGGAAACACAAGCCTTCGTAGGTGCCATAGGCTTTTGGAGAATGCACATTCCTGAGTACAGCCGGATTGTGAGCCCTCTTTACCTGGTCACCCGCAGGAAGAACGATTTCCACTGGGACCCCGAGCAGCAGCAAGCCTTTGCCCAGATCAAGCAGGAGATTGCTCATGCAGTAGCCCTTGGCCCAGTCAGGACGGGACCAGATGTGAAGAACGTGCTCTACTCTGCAGCCAGGCGCAAAGGTCTGTCCTGGAGCCTGTGGCAGAAGGTGCCTGGTGAGACGCGAGGCCGACCACTGGGGTTCTGGAGTCGAAGCTACACAGGGTCCAAGGCCAAGTATACTCCAACGGAGAGGGAGATCTTGGACGCCTATGAAGGGGTTCAAGCTGCCTCAGAGGTGGTTGACACGGAAACACAACTCCTCCAGGCACCCCAACTGCCAGTGCTGGGGTGGATGTTTAAAGGAAAGGTTCCCTCAACCCACCATGCCACTGACGCCACATGGAGCAAATGGATTGCCCTCATCACACAACGCGCCCGTATTTGAAACCCGAATCACCCTGGGATTTTGGAGATAATTACCAACTGGCCGGAAGGGGAAGACTTTGGTTTTGCCGAGGAAGAGGAACAGGAACAAGTGACCTGGGCTGAAGAAGCCGCACCGTATAACCAACTGCCAGCAGATGAAACATGCTATGCTCTTTTCACTGATGGTTCCTGCCGCATCGTGGGGATGAACCAGAAGTGGAAAGCAGCCGTATGGAGCCCCACATGACAGGTTGCACAAGCTACCGAAGGAGAAGGTGGATCAAGTCAACTTGCTGAACTCAAAGCTGTTCAGCTGGCCCTGGACATTGCTGAAAGAGAGAAGTGGCCAAAACTCTACCTTTACACTGATTCAAGGATGGTAGCCAATGCTCTGTGGGGTTTCCTGGAAAGGTGGAAAAAGGCTAACTGGCAACGTAGGGGAAAGCCATCCTGGGCTGCCGATGAATGGAAAGACATTGCCACCCGGGTAGAGAAGCTGCCTGTGAAAGTCCGTCACGTAGATGCCCATGTCCCCAAGAGTCGGGCTAATGAGAAACACCGACACAATGAGCAGGTAGATCAGGCTGCACAGATAGAGGTGTCGAAGATAGATTTAGATTGGCAGCACAAGGGAGAGTTGTTCCTGGCTCGATGGGCCCATGATGCCTCAGGTCATCAGGGCAGAGATGCCACCTATAAGTGGGCACGAGACCGAGGGGTGGATCTAACCATGGACAGTATTTCTCAAGTTATCCATGACTGTGAGATGTGTGCTGCCATCAAGCAGGCCAAGCGGGTGAAGCCCCTCTGGTATGGGGAGCGATGGGCCAAATATAAGTATGGAGAGGCCTGGCAGATTGACTACATCACACTGCCTCAAACCCGCCAGGGCAAGCGCTATGTACTGACCATGGTGGAAGCCACCACTGGATGGTTAGAGACCTACCCTGTGCCTCATGCCACTGCTCGGAACACCATCTTGGGCCTGGAAAAAACAAGTTCTTGGGAGGCATGGTACCCCTGAGAGAACTGAGTCAGACAATGGGACTCATTTCAAGAACAGCCTTATACACACCTGGGCTAGAGAACACGGCATTGAGTGGGTGTACCATATCCCCTACCATGCACCAGCTGCAGGGAAAGTTGAACGGTGCAATCGCCTGCTTAAAACCACCTTGAAGGCACTGGGTAGGGGAACTTTGAAGAACTGGGAGATTAATCTAACAAAGGCCACATGGTTAGTGAACACCCGAGGTTCCACTAACCGAGCAGGCCCTGCCCAATCTGAGCCCTTGGGAATATCAGATGGAGATAAGGTTCCAGTGGTACACATGAGAGGTATGCTAGGAAAAACTGTTTGGGTGAATCCTGCCTCCAGCAAAGACAATCCCATCCGTGGAGTTGTATTCGCTCAGGGACCAGGTTGCACCTGGTGGGTGATGCAAAAGAGTGGAGAGAACCAATGCATACCCCAAGGAGACCTTGTTTTAGGGTGAAATACCTATATAGTACTGAGCCTATGACTCTAGCTGCATGTATGTATATATAATGTAACGGTTTAATTTGATATAGCATATTAGTATGGGAGAAACAAAGGGGTGGATAATGTTGGGGGTTGAATGCTTCCCTTTTCTTTCTGTGGAATTTCTCCCATTGTTATGCTAAGTAGTTGTGGCTACACCTTAAAACGATAGATAATGTTCTCTGGTAGGGGGGTGGGTGGAGGGGGAGGGGGGGAAAACGGAAAAGGAAAGGTGGGACAGGGGGTCTGGAGCGGGGGACACTCTCTCGCTTGGCTCCTGGAGTGGGAGGACAGCCCGGGCTCCGGTCTGGCATCTCCCCTGCCATCCCAGAGCTGAGATCCACACTCCCTGCCGTTGGACGTCCCTCTGCTGCTCTCCCACCTCACCCTACTACCTCTGGACACTCGGCTGAGCACAACGACTGACACCGTGAGGGGGGAGTCACTTTCCCATCCCGCTCACCCCTGGGCCGCCGCCATCACTCCAGCCCTCTTCGACTGCGCGGGACCTGTCCAGCCCACAGCACCGGTAACTGAGCACAGAGAGACGGCCTGAGGCTAAAACGGACTGGAGCTGAGCAATACTGTTCTGTTCTGTTGTCAATTTTTATAGCTGTTGTTGTTTTCCGGTCTTGTTAGCTATCAGTAAAAAACTGTTATTCTTATCCCCACATCTCCAGCCTGAAAGCGACTGATTTGGATCTAAAATAATTAAAAGGGAGGGGGTTGCATTCTGCATCTCAGGAAGGGGGCTCTTGCCTTTCCTTAGACCATACCTGTCTTTCAAACCAAGACAGAGACTCATTGCAAAAAGCCCACCCATCCAAACCATAAGCAGACAGTTTCCTCAGGAGAATGATGTGAGACTCATTGCAAAAAGGATCAGGGAGATGCCTAGGAAGAGTCTCAGGTGAATCCAGGAGACTATAGTGGAGGACTATTCAGTTTTCCAATCAATTTGCTTAAAAAACTGTACAAAATCGTAATAAAAAAACAAACAAACAAAAAAACAAAAAAACCAGACCAAACAAACACACAAAAAACCCCAACCAATAATCCCCAAAGAGACAAAAAAAGCCCCCAAAAAAGCCCCCCAAAAAACCCACTCAAAACTGAAAAAAAACCCAAACCCAACACATGAAAAAAACAGGTTGAAGGTTTTTTGTAACTTTAAAAATAACAAAATAAACAAAAAAACCCCAGAAAGTCACATTTCTAAAGGTGCTGTCCCAGCCTCTTCTCTCAGCAGGGAGGACATACTGAAGTGCAGCCAGTTGGTAGAATGCGGGACAGGGCAGCACCTGGGCCATTGTCACAGGACGGCCCTGTGGCTGCCCCATTGCCAAAACCTGGACACATAAATCAAACACAGGTATGCACATGTGCTTAGACACAGCAAAAATATATTTGTCTGAAAAGAATACTGGTCCATTTCTATCACTGGAAAGAGCATAATGCCTCGTCTCATCTTTCTTTTCAGTCATTACAAATGTTTTGAAAATATAGGAGTGAAGAAAATGGGAATATCCAAGATCAACATGAGGACCAATAACAAAGATTCCATTTTTGAAACTGCATTGGGAATCCTCTGCAGAAATTGACTCAGAGCTCTAAGATTTACAAAAAAGACCAAGAGTATTGGAGTCAATACAACACAGTGTCTGGAGACTTCAGCTGGTTGCCTTGATTTCTCAAATATGATGGTAGAAGCACCATAGCAACTGCAGCTGCCAGTTCTCTCAGGGCCCTGACATGCCTCTGGGTGGGTCCCATGGTCTTGCATGCTCAGGTTCCTCAAGTGGTCTGAAAGCTGACCTGCTACTACGGCTTAGAATCAAGTCCACCAGACCAATAACCTGAGAGATGTGGAAATAGTGACTGGCAGTAAAAATTGAGACCAACACTTGTTGAGTACCTCAGCCTTGTCCTTGTCTGTTGTCACTAGTCCTGTCTGGCTTATGGGGGTGGGGGGGGGGGGGAAATAGGGGAGGTGTGATAGGTTTCTTTTCATCTTCCTTTTCCCACTGAAATACCCGTAGGTGCCTTTATTATTCTTATTTTTGGCATGCTTTTCCAAATTCAGCTTCAACTGAGCCTTAGCTATACTGATAACATCCTCACACACTCATGTGTTACCACTGTATTTTTCCCATGATTTGTCTCGCTGTATATTGTCTGCATATTACCGTCTTGCATCACATCTATTAATTTTCAATAACCTTCTGGCTTTACCTTGTTTTCAAAAAAAACCTTTTTCAACCTTTTCACCTCAGAAATTCACCTGGGAAACACAAAATGCCCAAAATTCAACCCGAAGTCCTGCCTGGGATGCCCAGCACTCACCTGGCAACTCCCAAAATTCCACAAATTCACCCCAAAATTCACCTGGGACCACCAAATCCCAGGGCTTCAGCCCAAAATCCCACCTGCAACTCCCAAAAACCCTCAAATGACCCCCAAGACCCAGTCCTTCCAACAACTTCCAAATTCACCCCAAAATGTCTCCAATCCCCCTCAAAACCCACCCAGATACCCCCAAATCCACCAAATTAACTCAAAGACCCATCCGAGACTCCCAAAAATCACCAAAATTCCCTGGAAAATCCACCTGCATGCCCCAAATTCATCCCAAAATTCTCCCATGACTCCCAAATGCTCACCTGGATACCCCAAAGCCTTCCTGGCATCCCCAAAACTCACCTGAGAGCCCTAAAATTCGCATGTATACCCTAAAATTCACCAAATTTACCCCAAAATTCCCCTGAGATCCCTAGAATTCCACAAATTCCCCCTGAAATTCAACTGGGACTCCCCACATTCTACAAATTCACCCCTGTCCTCGGGTACCATGCAAAAATGTGTATTCTATCACCATCTGTTAAAATGTGGGAGGGGTGGTGATCCTTATCTCTGTGGGAGATATCCCCTGCTGATGTGCCATCTGATAAGATCAGGGGGATGATCATCGTTATCTTTTCACTACCCATCCTTCCTCCAGAAGATATATTCTGTTAATGGGCCATTAAGTCCTATTGTGTGACTGATAAGATTACATCATCCCATTGGGAGATGCTTCAGCCAGGGGGAGGAGCCAAACATTTCCTACCTAGATAAAAACTGAGATTTGGAACACCAAAGCAGTCCTTTCCACTGGATCCCAGAGGAAAGTCGGACCTTTTTCCACATCATCGCTGGATCTTCGGAGGAAAACTGCACCTTCTACAGGAGCACTGCTTCAACTGAACCACATCTGTCATCCAGGAGGACTGCAGCCAGCATTTATACGGACTGCTACCAAGACCCTGACTGACAGGGTGTCAGGTTGTATTTCTGACTTTGTTGGTGGTTTTTTCTTTTGTATTATTGCATGTATTTTATTTTTTCTCTTTTCTCCTATTAAATTGTATTACTGACTTGGAGTCTCGCATTGGTTTTACTTTCAAACCAACACAACCCCAAACCTCGCTGCCTGGGATCCCCCAAAATTCCACAAATTCTCCCCCAAAATCGACCTGGGATGCCTCAAAACTCACCTGGATCTCCCCAAATCCCCCCCCCCCAATTCACCTGGGACCCCAAAAACCTACAAAATCGCTCAAAAATGATTGGCAACATTACACACTCCATTTTCCCACAAAAGGATCTAGAGCCCTGTGCGCTTCGTATACAAACTAAACGGAAAAAACCTTTCTATTCATTCTCAGCAAAAAGACTTCTTATTCCTCCTTCTTTTGGACAAAACTGCCTTCACTTTCAAGCTTATTCTCTTGCTCACTTACCTGCATAATGCTTAGTCCCTGTTCTGCATGCTCATTTTCTTCACTTTTACAAGGAATCCTCTCCTCATCTTCTTCTTCCTCTGCTTCTTCCATTTCCTGTGCCAAGATCACCTGTTTCTCTCTTAGATTTGTTTCTCCAGCTGGTTTTTGACAACTGTCCCTATCTTGTGGCACCGCTCGCTCGAGAGAGGTGATTGTCCTGCTCTGCTCTGGGCTGGGACTGTGCTCTGTTCAAGCCCTGGGGGCAATTTTGGATGTCAGAACGTCAGAAAGACCTCAGGCTATTGGAGAAATGTCCAAAGGAGGGACACCGAGATAGTGAAGAGGCTGGAGGGGAAGCCATACAAAGAGTGGCTGAGGGCATTTGGTTCAGATGCAGAGAGGACACTGAGCTCACACCTCACTTGGCACCTCTCAGCTCCTCTCAAGGGCAGCACAGGGACAGCTTTGCTCTCTGCTCTCTGCGACCAGGAACAGGAGCCAAGGGAATGCCAGGAGCTGTGTCAGGGGACGATTAGGCTGGCTATCAGGGAAAGGTTTTTTCCCTCAGAGGCTGGTCAGGCACTGAATAGGTTCTCCAGGCAATGGGCACAGCCCCAAGGCTGCCAGAGATCCAGGAGCGTTTGGCCAATGCTCTCAGGGATGCAGAGGGTGGGACTGTTGGAGTGTCTGTGCAGGGCCAGGAGTTGGACTTTGACGATCCCTAGGGATCCCTTCCGACTCAGGAAACTCTTACCATTTTCCTCTCTTTCCTCTCCTTGCACAATGCACTCAGCTTACTGTTCCACCATATGTTCCACTTCTGAAACCTCCTCTACTTCTTTCCAGTTCAAGCACAGTTCTACTGGTCACAATCCAAAGATATACAGATTGAAAAACTACCAAAAAGAAACACCTGTTTGGAATGTCGTGGTCTTATTTGGATCTTGAACTATGAAGTTGATTGTGCCTTGCAAGTTCTAAAAGCAAAACAACAACAAAAAACATCCACCACAACGTTTTAACATAGGGATTTGCTTTCGTCTAAGAAATCCATATCCCTTCTCAAAATGGATCTATTTCAGTAAGAGATCATCTTGAATAGATCGCTTACTATCTAAAGAACCTGGAACACTCAAATCTGTAATGATAAGCCTGTTACCGTGTCGTTTTCTGTTCCAAAGGCCAATTTGCTCAAGTGCCATTTGTAACAAGGACAGAGTTCAAAGTGCGGCTCTGAGAAATGTTTTGGTTTCCCTCTCCTATCTCTATCAAAAGCACTTTCTTCAATGGCTGAAACAATACTTGATATAGTCTGAATTTTAAAGGTCATGAAAATTTTCTCAAAAATGAAAAATTAATATAGCAGTCAGGTTTTAAACCAACGGGAATTTTTGTTTTACCTGTTTGAAGATTTCCTTCACACCAAAATGCTGGCTGATGGATACCTAGAAGAAATCAATTCCCATAAAATGCTCCCGGGTAAGCCATTACGTCATCCATTACAATTTGCTTCAGTGTCCCGTTCCTGTCCAATTGAAGGTCCCTGTTTAAGACACTCAAGTACGGAGAGAAATAAAATTAAATATGACTACAGCGCCTTTAAATCTAAATTGAACTTCCTGATCAATCTCATAAAACCTTTAGGCTAAATGTTGCCATTGATCTGTTTCTACTGAACACAATCACGTCCTGGCTTGTTAGAGATTAGTTCATTACAAAGAAATTACAGAGAAGTTAAAATATTTCCAAAGAAGCATTTGACATCCTTCCATTTGGATGGGGAACCATTCCAACACTGCTTACATAAGAGGTCAAATGACTCTTTTCCATGTTAGTTCTGCACTGTGCTCAGCGGAGCCTTTCTGGTTTATTTGCCTTTGACTTGGACATAAAGCTGAGTCTTGATTCAAGAAAAATCAATATTCACACTTGTTTTCATTTACACTGACATTGGCTTGATGGTGAATTTATGTAGGTGTTCAGATAGGTAACATTCTCTTTCCGCAACCTGGCATTGTATTTTCACTTGGCCTGTTACCTCTGGCTTTGTTTTAACGGCTCAAATTATTAGGAAGAGTATCAAACCTCCAGCTCTAACCACAGTCCCACTGCGAGGTGTGTGAAGGTATGCGCATCTGCCCCTCAGGTCCATACTGCTCTTCTAATGTGCCTCTGATCGAGCAGGTAGGAAAGACTGTTGCGTTTCCTAGATGCATTGTAAATGGTACATTCTGTGACCCCTGCTATGCCCTCTAGCTTGGTCCCTCTCCCCTTCTGGCCATACAGGGCTGGCTGGGATCCAATTTCTTCCAGCCCCCTTTTTCAGACCCTAGAAAAGAACTGTGCTTCCTGACCTCTCTCTCTTTTTCTCTTGCTCCCTCTTTTCCTCGCTACCCACGAGAAATAAACCCTCTAACTTCATCGGGGGAAAGAGCCTCTTTTGTTATCTTATTTACATCCATGAGGCAAGGGCCCCGGAAGCCATCACCCTAACACCTGAGCTAGAACAGAGGAAGGGTGAAGAACCCCATTTTAGGGCTGAGAAAAAGCCTCAGTTGGCGCCCAACGTGAATGGTCTCTACAGAGCACCCCACTTTCGGCTGTGACTCCTATTTTCGGGATACAAGAAGCCTTGGAGTTGATCAACTAGCTTAAATTTCTTTTAGCTGCATTTTTTGGAGTTCAAAGACTTTTAAGCACGAACCGGGAGCCTGTCAAAAGCCCCGGCAGGTCAGTTCTGGACATTGACCCACTACAGTTACTCAGACCCCTCTGCCTGCAAGAAAAAAAAAGGTGAGTGGAAGCCTCCTTTCGAGGCGGGTGGGTTCCTGGAGGTCTGCGGGGGGTTCTCACCGGTTGCATTTGGCCGGCGCGGCACAGCTCTCGAGGAGAGAGACGGCGCGGGTGTGTGTGCGTCATGAGCACGGCTCGGTGTTCCCGCGACCACGTGGTGTGGCGCGCAGACTGGGGGGGCTGGATGCAGTCACCCAGGCGCAGCGGCAGGCAGGCAGCTTTGATCGGTTTCAAAGCGGTGGCACGGAGGGTTTATTTGCGGTTTTTTGCTGTTTTTGCCCGTTTTTGCCGCCGGGTTGGTCCCTAGAGTGCTGCGGGCGCAACCTGGGTTTTACCAACAGAAACGGCGAAATTAACATCGGCTCCGCATCCAGTAAAGCCTGAAAAACATAGTGTACCTGGCACGTTTTAACAACTAACTCTCTTCCTGTGTTTTTAACTGTAGTGGGCTAGATATAGCGGCAAATTGATAAACATCATGGGATTACAGCAATCTGCCTTACAAAAGAGTATAAGAAACCAACTAAGGGAGATATTAAGTTCAGGAAATGTTTTAATATCTAAGAAAAAATTAGCCCGTTTTGCCAGCTGGCTGTCTGCTGAAAAATCTGAAGTTGAATTGCAAAATATAAATTCGATTTCATTTTGGGATGAAATAGGGGATTTATTAACTTTAAAAGTGGAAAATGGAGATAAAACAACTTCTGTATTCCTCCCGATTTTCTTACAAATTTGGAAACTTTTAATTCAGACAGAAAACAACAGACAGCAGCAGCAAAACGGTTCAGACTCACCTTCCCTTCCCCGAAAACCCTATAACCCGGACCTGGAGGGGACCCACGGGTCTCCCTGGGGGGTGCAGGGCGCCCAGCACTGCTGTGGCTGCTCTGAGTCCCTGGGTCCTCCCTGGTATCCCGGTTCTGATAATTTTTTGAAAATTGTCAGCACTCCTTCCTTGTTCCCTTCCCCTCTGGGCCACGGCCGCGTGGCTACACCTGAAGGTGTCGGGGTCCCAGATAGCTCTGGCCATGCGATACAGACCGTAGGGGGGGGGCCCATATGGTGGCAGCCACGAGTTTTCTCCTTCATCCCCCAACCCCCTTCAACCTCTTGTCCCTGCCCCTAAGCCTGTCCCCTCCCATAACGCATCCCTGCCCTCGGCTCCACTGCCCTTTCCCCCCTGCAAGAACTCTCCCTGCACGGCACACAGCGACCCTGCCCACAGGTGTTGGAACCCTGAATCCCACCACCCCACCCCCGCTCTGGTTTCACATTCCTTCCTTCCAAGCTGCTGCGGGGTGGGGGAGGGCAGTGGAGCCCCTGATGAGTTCAGTGCCGGTGGGGGTGGGGGTGGGGAGGGATCAGCTCACAGCCCCTGCGGGACGGATGGTGTCCCCGTGGTGGAAGGGGGTGGGCAGCGTCCCGGGCCAGGTGAGGGGGGGATGCCCAGCCCTGAAAGTCAACACCAGGAAAAAGAGTATATACCATCAGTTGCTCCTGTAGTTTATCTTGGTAAGAGGAATGGTAGAAGAAGTTATCAACCTTTGTCCTATCAAGATAAAAAAGGAAATTTGTAAAGTACAGAGAGAATTTGGTAAAAATAGTGAAATCTTTAAAGGCATGATGAGAGCCACCTTTAACTCAAACGAACTGGTTCCATATGATATCAAAGAGCTTTTCCGATGTCTGTTAACTCCTTCAGAATATGATCTATGGGAAAGCCTGTGGAAAAGATCTTTGAAAGTGCTTTTACTAGAGCTTTTAAAAAGCTCAGATGATGCAAAAGATGCTGATAATAATGACATAACATATGAACACCTATGTGGGGAAAAGGATTGGCATTGCCCCGAAAGCCAAACCAGAGTGCTATCCAAGTCTGTCCTGGATAAAATATGCAATGTTGCAGAAAAGGCTTTTAATCAATTACCAACAGTAGATACTAAAGGCTGTTATGTTAACATTAAACCGTTTGCTTCTGAGAATTTCTTACAGTTTGTGGACTGCCTTCGTATGCAAGTAGAAAGACAAGTGTCTGATCCAGTGGTACAAGCTGAATTAATTAAAGAAATGGCTCAGAGGAATGCTAATGAAACCTGCCGTAGGGTTATTCTTGGCCTTCCCCTCGAGCCAGCACCTAGCTTAGCACAGATGATAGAAGCCTGCGCCAGGAAAGCAGTACTGCTCAGTGGACACAAGAGAAATCCAGGACTGGCACACCCAAAGACCATGGCAGCTGTAACACCAGAAGCCAAGAAGCAACCAATGTCACCAGAGCAGCTGCAGCACATCCTCTGCTTCCAGTGCAAGCAGCCAGGACACTTCGCCAGAGACTGTCCACACAACCAGAAACAGAAGAAGACCAACAAACAAAAAAACTAGCTTTACATCGCGTACCCGCCATTAACACAATAGCACCCTCGGCTATAAATGCGGTGGGCTCCACACTCGCAAAGGACTCGCTCTTAATAAACAAAAAGGGGGAGGATGGGAGAGAGGGTGTGGGGATGTATGGCAATGAAAATATTAAATGTTCAATTAACAAGGTTTGGAAACCACTAGGCCGTTTTAGGCTTGTGACTACCAGAGGTTTTCATTTCAGGTCACCTGATTGGACAGTCATTACAGTGGACTTGCCTAACAGTACACAGGACGTGACATTAAACCACATGAAACTGGACAGTGAGCACTTTGTTGTCGGGGACACAGCACACACACACCCAGAGATTGAGGTAGCTCCCATGACCATCAAGGGAAGCATAACTGGCCTCATTCTCCTGGCACGATGTCCTCTACCACCATATTACCTGGTTGAGGGACAAATCCTTGCCCAGGCCATTCCTGTTCCAGTGGAGGTCCCAGTAGATGGAAAATCACCTGAAGTCTACTGGGCAGAAGTGGTGGGTGAGGACAAACCTTCTCTGGCATGCAATCTAACCCGTGGATCAGATCACCTCCATGTGGAGGGGGTACTGGACACAGGTGCTGATGTGACTATCATACCCGAAAGGATGTGGCCCTCGCATTGGAAACTTCAGCCTGTGACTGGCAGAATCCAAGGTGTAGGAGGAGTAAAATTGGCAAAAATATCAAAAAGCATCGTGCAGATTGAGGGGCCGGATGGAAAATTGGCTAGCATCCGTCCATTTGTTACAGACTATAAATGCCCTCTATGGGGGAGAGACACCATGTCCCAGTGGGGGGTAAAATTGATTATTCCTAAGACTCCTCGGGATTTTTAGAGGCGGCCACTGTACAGAGCCCTACCCGAAAGTTGAAATGGCTAGATGATACCCCAAAGTGGGTAGCACAGTGGCCGATGAGTAAGGAGAAGCTCAGGGCGCTTGACGAGCTTCTGGGGGAGCAATTGGCTAAAAGCCACATAGAGGAGACCACAAGTGCGTGGAATTTCCCGGTTTTTGTGGTAAAGATACTGGGGAAGGACAAGTGGAGGCTGCTCCACGACCTCCGGGAAATAAACAAAGTAATTGAGGACATGGATGGGGTCTCTCCAACCTGGAATGCCTTCTCCAACAATGCTTCCCAGAGATTGGCAATTGGCTGTTCTAGACATCAAGGACTGTTTCTTCCACATTCCCCTACACCCAGAGGATGCCCCTCGGTTCACCTTCTCAGTTCCTACCATTAATCGAGAAGCCCCAATGGAGCGCTACCACTGGAAGGTTTTGCCCGAGGGATTAAAATGTAGTCCCTCCATCTGCCAGTGCCATGTGGCCTCATTACTGTCCCAGGTGCGCGCCCAGAGAGGGGAGGCCATCATCCTTCATTACATGGATGATGTGCTAGTGTGTGCCCCCGATAACTCTCTACTCCAAGACACACTTGACCTAGTGGTTAAAGTTTATCCTCTGCTGGATTTGAATTGCAGGAGGACAAAGTCCAAAGGATGCCACCTTGGAAGTACCTGGGCTTGGAAATTACTGCACGGACCATTGTTCCGCTGAAATTGGAAATTAATTGTAATCCAAAAACCTTAGCAGATCTCCATTCCCTGTGTGGGTCATTGAATTGGGTTAGGCCCTGGCTAGGCCTCACTAATGAGGACCTAGAACCTCTCTTCAATTTACTGAAGGGGGAGAGAGAGCTGCTTTCTCCCAGGAAACTGACCCCAGAGGCAAAGACGGAAATCGAAAAGGTTCAAAAGACTTTAGCAGAGAGGCAAGTTCACGGTTACCAGCCCGAGCTGCCCTTCAAATTTATTGTCCTAGGAAAACTGCCACACTTACACAGGTTAATATTCCAATGGATCAAGGAGCAGAGAGAGTCACTCTAAATCATAGAGTGGGTCTTCCTCTCCCACCAAAGATCCAAAACTATCACTAAGCCACAAGAGTTAATAGCTCAGCTGATTCAGAAAGCAAGGATGAGACTGTATGAACTAGCTGGTTGTGACTTCACATGTATTCACCTCCCTGTTAAACTGTCTGAGGAGGGAAAGAACTCTCCTGAAAGAATGACTAAAGAGATATTTGAGCACTTGCTCCAGAGCAATGCCAGTCTCCAATTAGCCATGGACAGCTATAGAGGACAAATATCAGTCCATGCCCCCTCTCACAAGCTGTTCAATGAGGAATTCCACCTCATTCCTCAAGAGAAGAGGAGTCAGAGACCACTCAAAGCTCTCACAGTGTTCACGGATGCATCTGGGGCGTCCCTCAAGTTGGTGATGACTTGGAGAAATCCTCAGACTCAGCATTGGGAAACTGATGTTGAGTTTGCGGAGGGGTGACCCCAGATAGCTGAACTGGCAGCAGTCGTGAGATCCTTTGAGAAGTTCTCAGAGCCAATCAACTTGGTAACAGACTCAGCCTATGTAGCACGTGTAGTGTCCAGGGCAGAGCAGGCAGTGCTCAGAGACATCGAGAATGAGCAGCTTTTCAGGTTGCTTTCCAAATTAATTTATTTGATTTCTCATAGAGAACACCCGTTCTATGTGATGCATGTGAGGTCACACACAGATTTGCCAGGCGAAATTGCAGAAGGGAACCGTCAGGCAGACTCCCTTGCAAACCCACCAAAACAAGCAACCCCAGCAGAACAAGCACACTTTCCTGACATCTTCCAACAGGCAAAGCTGAGCCACCAGCAGTATCACCAGAATACACCAGGTCTAATGCGTCAGTTCCAGCTAACACAGAGTCAGGCTAGAGACATTGTGCCCACCTGTCCCAAGTGCCAGCTCCAGACCATGCCCTCAATGGGCATGGGGGTAAACCCCCGAGGTCTTGGCAGTTGTGAGGTATGGCAGACAGACATCACACACATTCCTAGTTTCGGTCGCCTCAAATATGTGCATGTTAGCATTGACACATATTCAGGCGCAGTCTATGCCTCTGCTCACAAAGGAGAAAGGGCAATGCACGCCAAACAACACCTAGTGCAAGCCTTTTCAGTATTGGGGATCCCTAGGGAAGTCAAAAGTGATCAGGGCCCAGCATATAAGTCCAAGCAGTTCCTGGAATTCATCCAGCAGTGGGGAGTGGAACATAAAACTGGCACCTCTCACTCCCCCACAGGCCAAGGTGTTGTTGAGCGAGCCAATCAGACGCTCAAGCAGGTTTTGGCTAAACAGAGCAGTTCAACTGCACGGATGTCTCCTCAGCAGAAGCTCTGCAAAGCCATGTTTACTATCAATTTCCTGAATTGTTCATTTGAGAACATGAGTCCACCTGTGGTACGTCACTTTAACAGTGGTAAACAGTTCAAGTTATCCCAACATCATCCAGTTTTGATTAGGGACCCAGAAACCTGGGAAATCAAAGGTCCCTATGAGCTCAATACCTGGGGACGTGGCTATGCGTGCGTACCCACTCCCTCAGGCCCTCGGTGGATTCCCCAAAAGTGGGTGAAACCGTATGTCCCCAAACCTCCTGCTCCAGCTGAGGGGAATGAGGAGCAGGTGGTTGTGGCTTCAAAAAGAAGACGCCACCGGAAAAAAGAAAAAGAAATCCTCCTAAACGGTGGCATTCCGGCAGATAGAGACTTTTAACAGGTTTTATAATGTTTGTCTTTCCTTTTAGAGAAAAGCTTCTCTTCTCTCAGTCCCGTGATGAACCCCATCCAAGCTGTCTTCCTGTTAACACTGAACAGTCTGGCAACTGCATGGATCGTCCCTCAACCACATCAGAACATTTGGGTGACCCTGGCACAGACACTCCAACAAGAAAACATATGTCTGTCCACAGCAGCAACAGCAAACCCTATGTCCACCTGCCTGGTAGGAATCCCATTGAAGGCTGGAGAATATTCAGCCAGTTTTGAAACACAAATGTCCAATGAAATTCCTGAGTCACATACCATTTCATCACACAAAAATCATAGGCAGCAATCTGGAGTAAGTAAAAACCACATAGAGGAGTTGCTGCCAAATTTGCCAAAGCAGCTCAGGAATCCCAAGAATTAGAGCTGTTAGGTTCCTACCCAGCACAATATTGCATTCACATTAGGATCTGCCCAAAACCTTCTAGCATAAAAGAATTCCACAACATAATGCAATATCGTGGGGAATTCACTGCCAAAAGGTGGTGCAATACTATAAGCCATATTGCAGCTGATACCCCAACTTATTCAAGCCCCAAAAGCCTCCCAAAGGGATTGTTCTTAATTTGTGGGGACCGGGTGAAGAACCCCATTTTAGGGCCGAGAAAAAGCCTCAAAAGATTTCCTGGGTGTGTGAACAGTGCTGCTTCCTCTATGGCTTCAGAGCTGCTGCTAAGATCTTCAGGAAGGAGAGCGGTATGGTACCAATTTTTAGATGGTTTTTAAAGTTGCAAGTGCTTGGCTATCTTAAACATCTGAGTTCCTACAACTTTGAATGAGATCAAATCTATGAGTGAAGAGATGATGGTGCAGACCAACTTCTGATTCCGGTGATCCAAGAATCTGCACTACTACTTTTACCTTCTGAATAAGGCATGGATGTGATGGTATGCACAGTAATACTGATGTGCTATGGTTTTTGAATGATAGCAGTCTTCCTTTGTCCCATTCCTAAACCGTGGGCATTATTTGCCTTAACCTTGTTCAGTAGGGACATTATTCTATATTCTTACATGAAGTGAAAAGCACTCTTTTTCCATACCTTCACACAACAGCATTAAAACAAGGCCTAAGTAGTACAACCAATGTTCAAAGATGCTCTACCTTTTAAGTTGACGATACAAAATTCATACTTTATTCTAATTTGATCTCAAGAAGAAAGGGTGTTCTCCAAATAATCCTTCAGCTCTTCCTCACAGCTCACTGTTTTCCTTTTTTTTTAAATTGTATCCAGATCACTTTCATCATCTATGGCCACATAAAAAAGCTAGTAAAAATGGTTTCGTAAATACTAAAATCTCCCCCACTATTTAGGATTCAAGGAAGTTAATTATGCACATATATTCTACACCCAGAAGAGAAAGCTACCTCAGCAAATCTCATCGCCTATGAAAATCTTCCTAGATAATGAACACCTCTGACACTGCCACCCCAAGTTGCTTGTTGTAACAATGAGAACCTCACATCCAATCAGACTGTAGACCTGCACAAGATCTCCTAATAGCAACTTGCAGTCACTTTCTACAGAAAGCAGCAGTGATCTCTATCACTGTTGCCATACCAAGAATAAGACAGGACTGTCCATTCAGCGTGAATCAAGCAGTTAGCAGAAATGCACCTGACAGAATGAAACTGAAGAGTAGAAATTCCCATCTAAAAGTCAAAGATTACATTTTTAATTTTATAGCAGGTATTTTGAATTTCAGAGGGTTCTTTGCATTAAGAAGTCCTGTCCTTATAGCTGTTGGGGGTTGGATTGTTCCCCTTTTCTTTCTGTGGAATTCCTCCCATTGTTATGCTAAGTAATTGTGGCTACACCTTGAAACGACAGATAATGTTCTCTCGTAGAGGTGTGGGGAGAGGGCGACGTGGGGGGGGAACCGGAAAAGGAAAGGTGGGATGGGGGGTCTGGAGCGGGGCTCTCGCTCTCGTTTGGCTCGTGGAGTGGGAAGACCACCTGGGCTCCGCTCTGGCATCTCCCCCTGCCATCCCAGCACTGAGATCCACGCTCCCTGCCTTTGGACATCGCTCTGCTGCTCTCCCATCTCACCCTACTATCTCCGGACACTCTGCTGAGCACCACGACTGACACCGTGAGGGGGAGTCACTTTCCCATCCCCTCTCACCCCCTGCGCCTCCGCCGCCATCACTCCAGCCCTCTTCAACTGCGTGGGACCTGCCCTGCCCACAGCACCGGTAACTGAGCGCAGGGAGACGGCCTGCGGCCAAAAGGGACTGGAGTGGAGCTAAACTGTTCTGTTGCCAATTTTTATACCTGATGTTGTTTTCTGCCTTCTTAGATACCAGTAAAGAACTGTTATTCTTATCCCCATATCTCCTGCCTGAAGGCGTCTGATTTGGACCTAAAATAATTAAAAGGGAGGGGGGTTGCACTCTGCATTGCAGAAAAGGGGCTCTTGCCTTTCCTTAGACCATACCTGTCTTTCAAACCAAGACAATAGCACACCCTTGTTTTTATGTTTCTACCTGTATTATGGCCATGTAGCCGTCTCCTTAAAATCACTCCAAAGAAAAACATTGAAGTGAACAAGTTCTTTCTAAACTGCTCGAAGGTGAAATGAATGAGTAAGAGGATATGCAACATGATAAAAGGCTGCCTGGAATTTTACGACTGGTATCCAACACGGTGTCTTCTATCTGGAGAGTAAAAAAAAATCATTCTCCAAGTAAACTGGTAAGAATGCGGATTCTCAATCATCTGTTTATTCTGGCACCATAAAGAACCAAATCACATTCTATAATTTATCCCTTTAGAAACAACTGCCCGACTTTTTTTTTTGTATAGTAAAGATTGGAAGACATTTGGGAGATCATTTCCAGCTATTCCTAAAGTCTGATCTTAAGCAGGCTGGGCCATACATCATTCATCCCTATCATAGGTATTTCAGATAGAAATGATCATAAAAATACAATCTATTTATATTACAAATAATAAACACAAGATTTATGAACACTTCCTCATGAAACTCTTCCACACCAAACTGTATCTTGGAAGTGTTTTGTCACACTATGGACCTCTTTCTAAGGTGACATCAATAGCCTACCACGCAGAAGGCATTGCAGGTGGGAGCACAGGAAGAACAGACTAATCCCAAGGAGTGATGAAAATATATGTAATCAAATAAAAGAAACGTACATCCACGTGCTCCACTTCTTCAAACCGACATTTAGTTTCTCAGTCATCTGAAGCACGTTGGAGTGCACAACTTCAGCATCTTCTGCTGTGCAAATGTTCATATGCAAAAGGGTCATCTGAAGGAAAAGAAGAACAAATTATTGACATGCACAGAAGAAATACTGATTTCATGTAGGACAGCACTCCCTTCATTACCGGCATTTGTTACGTCTTTTCCACATTTCAAGTACAAATACCAACTACTACTGTGAAAACAAACGGATGGCTCACTTTTTGAAAAGAGTAAGGCAGAGGTTAAAAAGGAATTCCACTTGTTATCTCAATGTTTGGCGCATCCTCAGACGCATTTTACTCGAATGACACATTGGACCAAGGCTATCACAGCCAAAAGCTGTGGCACTCAACTTGCACATCTGCCCTTTCTTCTGACATTTGCCCTCGACCAGCTCATACTGGATGCTCATTTTCTCCACACACTCCACATTAGGGCTGTTTGAATGCTATGGAACTGACCACAGTCAAAATTCCCACCTTTCATAGTGCAGTGTGACATGGAAACATGACAGAGGCCATGTGCTGAATCCCAGCACACGGAACAGATCCCAGCAGTGCCTACAGACCTTTGCCTATAGACACCAGACACTACCAGCCAAAGAAATCAAGACATTTTCATACACAGCTCTTTATCATTATGCTTCAAAGTAGCAAGGTACTTAAAATCGCTACCAACTTCTTTGCTGCCATACAGGCTACAAACATCCCAACAGGATGTGCTCTGGAGCAAGAGAAGGCAGACACAGAGAGGGAAGGCATGCTGCAAGGACACAGAGAAAGGAAGTATCTCCAATACTTCCCCTCTTCTTCTCATACTTCCCCTCTTCTTCTGCAAGAGTTAAAAAGGAGTATTTTTGTATGATTGAGAAGGGATCCATGTCAAAATTAACTTTTGATTTCCCCCAGATTCATTCTAACCAAGCCAGTTCCTGCTAGATCTCACCATGCACAGGTGTTTGTACTGGCCAAAGGAAAGCCATGCCACAGGCACCTTCTTTGGCTCTTACTGCCACCTCCAAACAACTGAGAAGGTATGTGGGAACACACGGAACAAAGAATAGAGCAAACATGCACTCTCAAAGCAACTGTCTGCCTCATCATTGCCCGGGAGAAAAGAAAATATTGCTTGAATTCCAGACTGTTCTCAGGATTTCCCGACCTACCTAGACATTTGTTTCAATTCTCCAGAGTTCTGCACCATTCGTTTCCATCAGATTTGGCACGTGTTGGAGGCAACAAGGTGCTATCAAAGTAGGAAACAAGAGTCAGGTATCCTAAAATACAAACCACTCAGTACTTCAAATATAAAATTATGAATGGGAATATCCATACTACTGGGCTTTCTTTTATTTACAGCCATCTTGGCAATGATAATAAACCTGAGATTGTTGTTGTTCAAGGCCAACTGTTTACTGCCTGATAAGGAACTAACTGTCCTCTACCTTGTTCCTCCATCCACCGTAAAAAACCTCCCTGTAAAGATCGTAATGCATTGCACCCACACCAATGTGTCTTGTGTTCAGGATGGATATTCAAACGTAGCAAAGTTAGATTTCTATCCAGACTCCTCTCTTAATTTATTACGCAAATAAAATCCCACGCCATGGAGAAAAAATGCCTTGACAAAAGCACCAACTTCTAGCTCTCCACCCATCTTTGCCCATTTCTACTATGTTTCAAGATTTACTTCTGCTGTCCTCCATTTTTAGAGCCTGATCGCCACCTATTAAGTGTAGCTGGGGCACTGAAAATCAAGAATGCATTTTCTCCATTCTAAAGAGCTGTGCAAAAATAGATGTAGACCCTGCCTTACCGCTGCATTTAGCAATCACACATTGACAGGAAGCAAAGTGCATTTTGTAGCCAAGTCCTTCATTAACTCCAGCAACAATTGTTTTCCTTTATGCTTTACCCTCTTTTGCCATACCCGATATATTGCAAAACCTTCAGTCTCTGTTCACTGAGTACCATCTGCTCCTTTACCAACTTTTCCATTTCCATATTCACAGTTGAGGGATTCTGTATTTCTTCACTTCCCATAAATTCTCTGCAGGAGGGAAAGTAGATATGTAGAATGGAATCACATGATATATGTGATATCATACGTGATATCACGCAGAAAGAAAAAATGATCAAGTATTACTTTGATAGAAACCAAAAGTGAACACTAGCCACTTTGTGTTGCCCATTGTCCAAAAGAAGACTGCCAAATTTCTGACCTGAAACTCTGAACTACACACTTCTTTTGCATGAGCTTCCAGTCCTTGACTCTCCCTTGCCATTTCAGTTGATGCCATTTTTCTTTCTCAAGCTCTGATTTCATTCGATTCAAGAGTAGCTTGGCAGTTGCCCTCTCATTACCCAGCAGTGCTCTGTTTAGGTTCTGTGTATTAAAAAATAAAACCAGAAGTAGAAGCAGCATACAACATGCAAAAACAAACAAAAAATTGTGTCTTCTGCAGAAAATGTGGGGAGAAAAGAACACAAATGACAACCAATACCATGCCAAGTAGAAATTTCTTCTATATTTCAGTGATTGATAGGCAGAAAAAATGAATTTCATTTGGGGAAAGGAAGACATTCTAAGACTATTCAGACTGGTATCTTGCCCCAGGTAAAACATTTACCATGGCCTTAGTGTTAATGAGCTCGTGAACATCAACTGCCAAGAGGAAGGACATTTCCTCCAGTTTCACAGAATACTCGGTCAGTACATCTGCTATCTGTGCAATCAAAGAATACAGAAAAGCAACAACAATGAAAAGTAGAACTCAAATATCAATTTCCCAAGTTAAAATCTTCATGAACAAGAGAATTTTTCCATTCAAGTTGTCCTAGGGTGATGTTATGGTGTTTGTATCTCCAATCGTGTGTCCTGATTATGTTTGGTATTATGTCCTGTGCTTCTAGGACTGACTCTGAGAGTGAAGCTTTGTTTTGTCTTGTTATCAGCCAGCTCACCTCCCCCATGGTCTATGTTTAGGAGAGGTTTTAGCTCGGCTTGCTTGCTTGCTTGCTTGCCTGCTTGCTTGCCTGCTTGCTCGCTTCTGCCTCTTTTTCTTTCTTTCCTTCGCTTTGCCCTTGCTTTTTGCTTATTAGTTAGTTCAGCTAGGCAGTCCAACTTTTTCCCTGGACTGTTTTCTCTTCCACCCCGTTCCCTCCCTCTCCTGGATACCATCTGAACCTGTTCCGGACGGGGACCTGGGAAACGCCAAGAAACACCGGGAGTCTACACTTTGTCACCTGCAGCAGTCATCCCCAGCTCCAGAGACTGATAACTGAGCGACCACTCGCCGGAGAGACTGAACTTGTCATCCCTTCAGAACGGTGAAAGAGTTTTTTTGTCAGCTGGTGTTGTCTTTTTCCCTGTGCTGGGGAGTGTCTTGCTTGTTAAATAAAGAGGTTTTTTCTCCCACTCTTCTCTGAGGAAATTCTTCCCGAACCCGGTGGTGGGGGGGGGAGGAGTCGTGGGGTTTGCTGTCTGGGAGCTCCTTCTGGAGGTTTTCCCCCAAATTTGCCCAAAACCAGGACAAAGTGAATTAGATTTAATTAATTCATTAACTACATAAGTATCATTCTCACGTTCAAGAACAGAATTCAAAGAATCAACGTTGCTTCTTCTGAGACATTGAAGCCTCAATAGATCCCAACTTCAAATCTATTAGGACGGCATGAAAGCAATACCTGCTATATTTAGTACATGTAAACTACAAAGACATCTAGAACAGCTCTAAAAGATGAACAAACCCATGAACTTTGAAGGAGACGCAAGCAAGAAATGGGGAAATAGGCTTTATCTGCCCAGTGCTTTTCCCAAAAGCTTGGGCACTCCTTGGCGTCTGTGAGAGTCTCTGTCCTATTATTCAGCAGCTGGCTTAGGGTAAAAAAGGATGCATGCAATCACTTCATTCCTGTTCATGACATAAACTTACTGCATCATCATGGAAGCCATTTACTTGGAAATATAGCCTAAAAAATAGGTGTCAGACTGGGTACATATCTAGATTGCTATGAGCAAAACCAATTTCTTTTTAACAGGAAAGCCATTCAATATGCCTGCCATGGAAAATATTAGTCTACTAGCCCTGCGCTTCAACGGGCAGTGAGCTGCTCATTACACCAAATTTACGTTTGGCAAGGAGACAGTCTATTTATTACAAGCCCCTAGTTCTAGAACCAAGAATTCAGGAGTTGCTCATTCCCAATGAAAATCTGTCCATTTCATACCTTTGGGGTTTTATGCTTCTGTTCTTTACCTGCCTTGAGTGTGGCTTTCTTGTGAAGTCACTGACAGGTGTTTTTCCAACACATTTCTGCTGATTACACGGTAATTGCATGGCATCAGCAGACATCTCTGAATGTCTCTTTAAAGTATGCTTTTTACTCTTCTTAGAGGATCATGTCTTCTTCTTTCCTTCACCCAAAAGGTGGGCTAAGTGAACCTTTAAAGAACCATCATCTCAACAATTAGAATTCTTTCAAACCTACTGAATGGAGAACAGTGACAAAAAAATTTACAAAAAACTAGTACGCGAAAGACAGCAGAAGTGAAAGGTAAAATAATGAATCCTATATGCCACATGCATAACTCTGTTCATTCGAGGCTATTTTCAAAATGAGAAAAAAAAAAAAAAAAAAAAAGATCATCTTTCCTCAGAGAGGAAAAGTGGAGTAACTGGATTGTGTTGCCTTGCTTACAGTTACCAGAAAAGTCAACAGCAGAGTTGAAAACTCCTGAAGCTGGCTAACTACACCTCTAAATATTTTACTACTGTGTTATGATTCTGTCTTCAGTTAATAGAACCTGATATACAACAAAGAGATGGGAGCACATGGAGATGCATTGGAGAGCCCACGCTGGAGGTAACACATTCATTTTTTACTCAATCAAATCCAAATTAGAAATGTTGAAAATGACCTGGGGCCATTTCAACAGCCAGCAAACTGACTAACACAACCAAGCTTTGGCTTTTATTCAATCCTTTGCTTGTTTTACCTGGGCCATGAAGATCTGTCTGGAGCCTTCCTCTGCAAATATATCGCAGTCGTCCTATTGAGAAGCCATGGCTCATCACAGCAGCTTGGCGAGGCCTGCTTCCAGAAGAACTGGCAACTACAAGCTGGGAGCCAAGAGATACAACACTTCACTTGGAAAAGGGCCTTCCATGAATCCTAGAATCCCAGAATGGTTTGGACTGGAAGCAACCTTAGAGATGATAGATTATCTTCTTCCCACATCCTGACATGGGCAGGGATACTTTTCCACTAGTCCAGGTTGCTCCATGTCCGCTCCAGCCTGGCCCTGGACACTTCCTGCCATGGGGCTCCCACACAGCCTCTTTGAGCAACATGTGCCAGGCCTCAGCACCCACACAAGGAAGAATTCCTTTCCAATATCCCATCTACCCCAGCCCTCTGGCAGTTTGAAGCTATTCCCCCTTGTCCTGCGAGGCCAGACCCTTTTCCAAAGTCCCTCCCCAGCTATCTTGGAGCCCCAGCAGGCAATGCAAGGGGCTCCAAGGTCTCCCTGGAGCCTTCTGTTCTCCACATTGGACACCCACAGCTCTCCCAGTCTGTCCTGGAGCAGAGGAGCTCCAGCTTTCAAAGCAGCTTAGCAGACTCCTACCCATGAAACTCGAAGCCACCGCACGTCTTCCGGGCCCTACGGATATCACTTCCGGTGTCGCTCAGGGTCACTCACAGCTCTCTCCCCGCCCCCCATGGGGCCCTCAGGCAATGCCGCTCGGATGCCATTCCTGCCGCTGTCAGACCAACGAGGGGCAGGGAGCCAGCCCAGCTTCAGCCGCAATCCACAGAGTCCTCGGCGGCTGCTGTGGGCTCATGGCGGCCCGCACACGCAGAAGCAGAGGTCCGGAACAGAGGATCATAGCCCCACATTTGTGTTCGTCTCTGCACAAGGCAGGCCAGAATTGCCTTGCCTGGACTTATCAGTTCAGCACGAGAATGAGAGTACACCTGCGCCATGGGGGAGGAAACCTCTAAAGACTCCCTCATACGTGGTCGCTCCACTTAATGCCTAGCACTTGCCAATACTGAGGCTACTAACAGCTTTTTTACCTTGAGGATAAGAAATGCCATTGTTCTGGTGTGCAGCTAAAGGCGCAGCAGAGGCAGGCCAGGCCAAAAGCTGGGGCAGTGCCCTTCCTCACTCCTTCACTGTGGTGTACTCCATGCAGCTAGAGCAAAGCGAGAAGGACGCGAGGAAGAAGAAGGCGTTCTTAAAGTAGCCCTCTGTCAGCAGCCCTGAAAGGGTGCATAACACACGGCGTCTCGCTGCTCTACATTCTACATACTCGCAGCTCCCTTTGACGACTTGCAAAAGTTGCTACCAGCGCAGGGGGGGCCAGATTGAAGAGGCAGTGCCTAGGTTCACCTTCTACTTATTGCACGTAAGCCACGTCCAGCTCCTCGCTGCACTCTGTATTTCCCTTCTCCGCGGCATTTACCGTGGTGCTCTCTGCAACTCGGCGCCTAGAAGTGACCGCCCCCGCCGCGAGGAAGCTGATATTAGCACCGCAATGCAGGGGCACTTCTCGCAACTTGACTACATGTTCAGCGCTCTCCGAATTCGCTGCTACCTCCACGGTCCTTCTCAGCTGCAAGTAGCAGCGCTCACAGTACATAGAGCTTCGCATGGACCGAGGACCTGGAGGGACATATCGCACACGAAAATGTGCCAGGACAGAGACGTGTTCTACATTGTCCCTTCTCGTCATCCAGTTTGTGCTTCTGCTGTTTCTGCTGTTAGGAATCCCTCCTTGAAATACAAGAGAGAGCGTCTTTCTGGGTGCATTGCACTGAGTGAGAGCTCGCTAGGGACTTTGCACTCGGAGCCAAGGCAACAGGGCGTGCTTGCCCGCAGAACTGAGGACAAGCTGTTGGGCAGAACTGAAACTGACCGCTAAAGTTCAGCTCTGTCCGGAAGTCAGAAGGCGAAGAACGAATCCGCAGGGCACCGGGCTTGCGAGTGCAGTGCAGCAAAGAGCACACGAGCAGCCAAAGAGCTCCTTCACAACCGCTTTCACTTCTAAGTGCTCTTGCTGTTTGGAAAAGCAGCACACAGCCGTTGCACGCCATGGCAAAAGCTGGGGAAGTGCCCTTCCTCACACCTTCGCTGTGGTGTACTCCATGCAGCTAGAGCAAAGCGAGAAGGACGCGAGGAAGAAGAAGGCGTTCTTAAAATAGCCCTCTGTCAAGGAGCCCTGAAAGGGCGCATGACGCATGGCGTCTCGCTGCCCTCCATTCTGCATACTCACAGCTCCCTTTGCAACCTTGCAAAAGATGCTTCCAGACCAGAGGGGGCCAGATTGAAGAGGCGGTGCCTAGGTTCACCTTCTACTTATTGCACGTAAGCCACGTCCAGCTCCTCGCTGCACTCTGCATTTCCCTTCTCCGCGGCATTTACCGTGGGGCTGTCTGCAACTCGGAGCCTCGAAGTGACCGCCAATGTTTCCACAGCAGGCTGCAAGGGAACCAAGGAGCAAGACAAGCAGCAGTGCTTCAGCTTGCTCCTTCCAACTGCTAAGGGCACTTGGGAAGGCAAGCGAGAGGCAGCCACCTTCCTCTCCTAGTAGCCTGTAACGTGGTGCACACAAGCACGGTATTTGTGCGGCTTTGTTCACGGCCCTCCCCCACGCCTGGCGCCGCTTACACGATCCACTATTAATGCAGAGCGGGGGTCATGATGGTTCTTTTCATCTTAAAGGTGCAAACAGGCAAAGTGCAGGGGACAAAATCAGTTTATTCAACAGCAGAAAATCGGTTTATTCAACAACAGCAATGCATTTCATCAAATGCCAACAACTCAGTTACGGTAAGGGGGAGAGGTATAGGAAACAAAGTATAGGGAGAGGGGAAGGAAAGGAAGGGATGGGAAAATAGCTACCAACAGACGAGACGGGCGTCCTCACGGGTCATCCGATAGACGAGTCTTTGTCCGTGGGGAGATCTCAGGGGTCTTCTCTAGGGGGTAGACGGGTCTTCATCAGTGGAGAGATCTCAAAGGGTCTTTCTCAGAGAGTTACTCTTTTATAGTCCTTCTCCAAAGCGAGTGGCCTCTGGCCAAGAGGTGGGAAGATTTATGGACCATTGTGTGGTGCTGCAGGAGACAGGTACGTTCAAGCAGTCCTCAGTTGGCGCTACAACACAACCTCTGCTTGGTGCCATGACAGCACAGTCCAGTGAACACAATACAACAGCACACAGTCACGAGCATCCACCTTGGCCGGGCCAGGAAACCATTGTTCGGAGTCAGCCTCGGTGGGGGGTCCTGGAGGTCTCCTTGCGACGGTCAGGAGTTAAAATCGAGGGGAACTTCGGACCGACCTTTACACCACCCAGTGACTCACAATCGTCATCAAGAGCGCCCCTTTGTAGAGTTGTAGTGAAGTCTTCCCTTGTGGTGTCTTCAGGACTCGTCCAATTTGGTAGCACATCCCGGAAAACAGAGACAGGAAAGTAGGAAAAAGATTGTGGACAGGATAAGGAAAAGGAGAAAAGGGAAAACAAAACAGGTTAATTATATTCAATTTTTTGATTCCTAACAATTTCAAACAATTTGTTCAATTCTTTAATTTTTTCAATTTTGATTAGAAATAAATCAAAAAAATTTTTAAGCAAGTTTTTGATTAAACAATTTTAATTGCAATTTGAAGATAATCAATTCTAGTTAAAAATCATATTTTATCCTATTTAAAACCTTGTGTCAATAACCCTAGGGATGTCAACAGTAACCGATCTGGATACATCTGTCATAGATGCCAATTGTGCTAACCGTTTCATTATTCTCCAAGTCATAATGTATAGAATTGCTTATAAAACAAAACCAATTAAAACCAAAATCAAGAGAACAATGGTGGGATGACACAATTTGTTCAGGACACCTGTAGCAGTAGGTGACCACCCAAATAGAGTATCCCACCACCTGTGTTCAGCATCTGTCTTTACCCTTTCCAAAACACGATGTATTTTTTCCACATTGTGATTTACAGCTATTAGAGTTTTCTGTCCCATTTTCTTGATCTTCTCCAAAATTTCGATCAAATCTTGGTGGAGCAACAATTGCTTCACCAGAGAGAGGTTCATTCTAATTGGAGTGGGCAATAGATGGTGGATCAGTGTGTAATTTGACTGCAAAAGATGGTGAGAAGTAACTGGGGCTACATAGGAAAAATCACATCCTGAAATCCTAGTAAAGTTACAGACACAAAAGTTTGAATGATTCTTAGTATTCACTACCAAATTTTCTATGAAAACACTATCACAAGCAGTTCTAAAGCATGCACATCCATTGCCTACATATACCAGTACTGTTTCAGGAATCTCGTTTGGATGAATTTCAAAATTGCAAACGTTCTGTTCTGTGTCCAAGCAGATATCTTGAGCTCTGATTGCATTACTTTCACAAATAAACCCTTGTTGTTCCCGGACAATGCAAGTTTCCAAATTGACAGGTTGCCACCTCCCACCAATTTGACGGGCCCATTCCCTATGCTCAAAAGGATAGAGAATAGCTCCGTCATGGTTCAACCCTAATGCAATGATGGGGAATATTGAATGCACTGAAGCATTACGTATAGTCAGTACAAAGGCTGTGGCTGTGTTTGTGCTGGGATCATAGGTAAAATTTACTAAGTTCCACCAGGACTGGAATTCCTTTTCAAAATCAGTGGCACTGTCCCAGACTATTTTTTTCAAATTTCAGTGGGAAAAGTGCCTTCCTTACCTTCTCTTATAATTAAAGCAGCAACCGACTGCATCCACAACTGGGCCTGGATACAACTGAGAGCCAAAGAGATGTTATTTTGTGTAGCACCAAGTGCATCGGTTATCAATTTGTGGTCATTTACATTTACCTTTTCCCAACTTGGTAATATGTTTGGTAACAACCACTGTTGGGTCCCCAAAGCTGTTAAGGCTGTTTGCAGGGGCCGTTGTAATTTGGTTACATCTCCAGCTGTGGTAGCCAATTTATTCATTAGTACTTCTGAATCGATGCTATTCAAAATTCCCAATCCTGTTCCCACAACAACGGTTATGTCTCTTGCCATTCGTATTTTGGAAGGATTCCGTTTCCGCAACCAGGTTGTCCATCCCTTAAAAGAAGTCTGTAGAAAGGGTGAACAAGCTGGCTGAACTTCTGAGACATTATTTTGCATCAGCAATTTGATTTGTTTGAGAGACCATGCCGGATTAAACAATATTTGTTGTTGGCCAGTGTTTTTAATTACATATGGTCCAAATTGAAAAATCGTAGGGCTCAACACAACCGGTGGTTGGGTAGTAGGTGTTACAACATTAACATCAAGTTCCCCCCAGTATTTTGTATCATTTTTTCCACACATGATTTTATAGGAAAATTGTATAGCAGTTAGATTTATCCAACAGTCTTGATTTTGGGTTCTACAGTATAAAGTCCGGCCATGAGGTCTTATGCCATAACTGTATGCAGGTTCGGTGAGGCATCCAGCCACTAATTTACAAGTCATTGCGACATCATCACCTTGTGTCACCATGAAAGGAGGGAAAACCTTGTTTTTGTCATCCACCACTAAGGGGGGTGCTTCTTCATGTCCCTCGGTGTTCTTCTGTGAAAAGTAAACACAAACAGAGTCTGCCTCCAGGAGGCAGGAGATTAAAATGATGGAACTATCCAGTGTGTAGCGTGGACTGGAATTCTGTTAACTTACCAATCATTTTGCTGCTGAAAAGGGGGCCACTCTGTACCTCCTTTAAACACAGCAAAAGGAGGCCACTCTGTACCTCCTTTAAACACAGCATAGGAGTCAGTGTAGATGTAAACAAGAGAGATATTCTGTACCTCAAGTTGGAAAACACTCCAAACAACTGTCAGCTCACCGGTCTGAGAGCTGCCTTCTCCCTCAGTAATAATTTGTTCACCAGCAGAAGTGGGGAGGGCTACTGCCCTGTATCTCCCCATCTTTCCCTCTCGTTTGGCAGAAGCATCAGTGAACCAAGAATTTGCTGATTGTTCAGGGGAGAAAGGAGTGGCTACTTTACTTACCAAGGCAGGTTTGTCATGGCTATTTGCCAAGCTCTCAGTTTCTTGTATTGCCAGATTTTTTACAGCTCTTTCTATCACTGAGAAGATGTTACAGGAATGTTTTATCTGGGCATACCACTTCCCAACTGAGGATCTTTGGGCCACCCCGTCAGGGGGAGGGGTCTCAATAGTGACTGTGATGCGTTTTCTCCAGAACACTAATAATTCTAGAGCCTGTTGGATCTCTTTCCTGGATTCAGGCAATTTAATTCGATCCAGGGAGGTTAGAGTATCAGGTGGAATACATGTCATACTTCCTTTCCACCAAATTCCCAACAACTTCACCTCCTGAGAAGGTTTTTGAATTTTCTCTGAGGAAATTTGCAAATCAGGGTTTTCCAAACGAGAGATTATTTTCTGTTGGCTATCCCCCACTACTTTTATTTCATCCCCTCCCACCAGAATATCATCAATGTATTGATAGACAGCTGTATTGTCAGGTTTGGGTATCTTTTCTAATTCCTGGGCTAAAGTGTGGTGGGTTGAAGTGGGGGAATGTTCAGACCCTTGGGAAAGGCCAGTGCAGGTGTACTGCTTTGGTTCAACTCCCAGAGCCTGTGCAGGAGATTGATTTGGTACATTGTTCAGAACTTGTGGAGAAGTTTGCTCTGGTACACTGCCCAGAACCTGTGGAGAAGGTTGCTTGGGGGGTGCATCACTGATATAATCATATTCTATTTTAATCACAGGTTTCAAGTTGGGGCAGCAGTGTTGCCCACAATTTTTCATCAAAATTACGTCTTTTTGAGAGTGTATTGGATTAATGTGAATAGCTTCCTTCTCCTGTGTTTCTTTTGGTGTTACACCCTGCGTTGAATTTTTCTCCCATTCTTCTCTTAAGGCAGCTTTTAACAAATTATTTTCATCTAGCAACAAATGGTTCTCATTCCTTTCTTGATCTAATCGTTTTTGCAAAATTTGAACAAGATTTTGTAGAGAGTCTATAATTGTTCTTTCCTCATTTCTGCACTCAGAGCGAGTTTCTATAGCTGCCGTAAGACAAGCTCCTAAAACTGAGCAGAGCATGGTTTTATTTTTGCCCAGTTTGAACTTTGACTCATGTTGCAAAGAATATATTCTATCAATCACATTCTCCAGATTAAACCAATTATTGTTCGCCCATTCCTCCCCACCTTGGGACGGTCTGGCGCTATACTTAGCTAATAGAGCATAAAATGCAGCTTTATCTGTTACAGTGGAATTCTCAGTCATTTTGTGAAGGGATAAGTAAAAACCACAACAGGGAGGTCTATTGCTTAAGTTACTACACACAAAGAAACAGCGTCCGCTGTGTGCCCCCCTTCGCTTCCCTGTGCGGGTGAGGAGACCAAACTACTTGGGAGGCACTCCTTAGTTACAAAACACCAGGTTGTCTCTTCACTACACCAAGTAGTCAAACATCATAAAACAACAGCAACAACAACAACAACAGTGTGCCGCCTTTTGCACCAGTAGATCTTTTGTGAAATTCTGACGACAGAGCCCTCAAGCGAGTCTGGGGATGCTCCACACCAAGGTGTCTGCAGTCTGCGGGAAATCAGAAAAACCCCCCTTGCTTTCTAGACAGGCTCAAGCATTCAAGGTGGCCAGCTAGGTGCGGCTGGAGTAAGACTTCCTTCCCCTGATACAGACTACAGACAACCCTGCATCCCTTCTGTCTGCCAGAAAATCCTGTCCATGACGCCAATTTAATGTCACGATCCGCTATTAATGCAGAGCGGGGGTCGTGATGGTTCTTTTCATCTTAAAGGTGCAAACAGGCAAAGTGCAGGGGACAGAATCAGTTTATTCAACAGCAGAAAATCAGTTTATTCAACAACAGCAATGCATTTCATCAAATGCCAACAATTCAATTACGGTAGTGGGGAGAGGTATAGGAAACAAAGTATAGGGAAAGGGGAAGGAAAGGAAGGGATGGGAAAATAGCTACCAACAGACGAGACGGGCGTCCTCACGGGTCATCCGATAGACGAGTCTTCATCCGTGTGGAGATTTCAGGGGTCTTCTAGAAGGGGTAGATGGGTCTTCATCAGTGGAGAGATCTCGAAAGGTCTTTTCCAGAGGGTCGCTCTTTATACTCCTTCTCCAAAGTGAGTGGCCTCTGGCCAAGAGGTGGGAAGATTTATGGACCATTGTGTGGTGCTGCAGGAGACAGGTACGGTCAAGCAGTCCTCAATTGGTACAACACAACCTCTGGTTGGTGCCATGACAGCGCAGTCCAGTGAGCACAATACACTAGCACACAGTCACGAGCATCCATCTTGGCCAGGCCAGGAAACCATTGTTCGGAGTCAGCCTCGGTGGGGGGTCCTGGAGGTCTCCTTGCGACGGTCAGGAGGCAAAATCCAGGGGAACTTTGGACAGACCCTTACAACTCCACCACTGAGTGCTGCTGTGCTGGACATGCTGGAACTCCAGTACGAGCTGTAGTCCAAGGCAGCAAAGTGGTAGGCCACCATTGACATCACCAATGCATTTTTCTCCATTCCTCTGGCAGTAGAGTGCAGGCCTCAGTTTGCTTTCACCTGGAGCGGTGTGCAATACACGTGGAACCGACTGCCCCAGGCGTGGAAACACAGCCCCACCATCTGTCATGGATTGATCCAGGCAACACTGGAGAGGGGTGGATCTCCAGTACTTCTGCAGTACATTGATGACATCATTGTGTGGGGGGATAGGGCAATGGAGGTATTTCAGAAAGGAGAAAATATCATTGAGATTCTGCTGGGAGCCGGCTTCGCCATTCAAAAGAGCAAGGTCAAAGGGCCTGCCCAAGAGATCGAGTTCCTGGGAGTAAAGTGGCAAGATGGACGGCACCAGATTCCCAGTGAGGTCATCAATAAGATCACTGCAATGTCTCCACCAACCAGCAAGAAGGAAACACAAGCCTTCGTAGGTGCCATAGGCTTTTGGAGAATGCACATTCCTGAGTACAGCCGGATTGTGAGCCCTCTTTACCTGGTCACCCGCAAGAAGAACAATTTCCACTGGGGCCCTGAGCAGCAGCAAGCCTTTGCCCAGATCAAGCAGGAGATTGCTCATGCAGTAGCCCTTGGTCCAGTAAGGAAGGGACCAGAGGTGAAGGACGTGCTCTACTCTGCAGCCGGGAACCATGGTCTGTCCTGGAGCCTGTGGCAGAAGGTGCCTGGTGAGACGCAAGGCGGACCACTGGGGTTCTGGAGTCGAAGCTACACAGGGTCCAAGGCCAACTATACTCCAAAGGAGAGGGAGATCTTGGACGCCTATGAAGGGGTTCAAGCTGCCTCAGAGGTGGTTGGCACGGAATCACAACTCCTCCTGGCACCCCGACTGCCAGTGCTGGGGTGGATGTTTAAAGGAAAGGTTCCCTCAACCCACCATACCACTGACTCCACATGGAGCAAATGGATTGCCCTCATCACACAACGCGCCCGTATTTGAAACCCGAATCGCCCTGGGATTTTGGAGATAATTACCAACTGGCCGGAAGGGGAAGACTTTGGTTTTGCCGAGGAAGAGGAACAGGAACAAGTGACCTGGGATGAAGAAGCCGCACCGTATAACCAACTGCCAGCAGATGAAACATGCTATGCTCTTTTCACTGATGGTTCCTGCCGCATCGTGGGGATGAACCAGAAGTGGAAAGCAGCCGTATGGAGCCCCACACGACAGGTTGCACAAGCTACCGAAGGAGAAGGTGGATCAAGTCAACTTGCTGAACTCAAAGCTGTTCAGCTGGCCCTGGACATTGCTGAAAGAGAGAAGTGGCCAAAACTCTACCTTTACACTGATTCATGGATGATAGCCAATGCTCTGTGGGGTTTCCTGGAAAGGTGGAAAAAGGCTAACTGGCAACGTAGGGGAAAGCCAATCTGGGCTGCCGATGAATGGAAAGATATTGCCACCCGGGTAGAGAAGCTGCCTGTGAAAGTCCGTCACATAGATACCCATGTCCTCAAAAGTCGGGCTAATGAGGAACACCGACACAATGAGCAGGTAGATCAGGCTGCACAGATAGAGGTGTCGAAGATAGATTTAGATTGGCAGCACAAGGGAGAGTTGTTCCTGGCTCAATGGGCCCATGATGCCTCAGGTCATCAGGGCAGAGATGCCACCTATAAGTGGGCACGAGACCGAGGGGTGGATCTAACCATGGACAGTATTTCTCAAGTTATCCATGACTGTGAGATGTGTGCTGCCATCAAGCAGGCCAAGCGGGTGAAGCCCCTCTGGTATGGGGGGCGATGGGCCAAATATAAGTATGGAGAGGCCTGGCAGATTGACTACATCACACTGCCTCAAACCCGCCAGGGCAAGCGCTATGTACTGACCATGGTGGAAGCCACCACTGGATGGTTAGAGACCTACCCTGTGCCTCATGCCACTGCTCGGAACACCATCTTGGGCCTGGAAAAAACAAGTTCTTGGGTGGCATGGTACCCCTGAGAGAACTGAGTCAGACAATGGGACTCATTTCAAGAACAGCCTTATACACACCTGGGCTAGAGAACACGGCATTGAGTGGGTGTACCATATCCCCTACCATGCACCAGCTGCAGGGAAAGTTGAAAGGTTCAATGGCCTGCTTAAAACCACCTTGAAGGCACTGGGTAGGGGAACTTTGAAGAACTGGGAGATTAATCTACCAAAGGCCACATGGTTAGTGAACACCCGAGGTTCCACTAACCGAGCAGGCCCTGCCCAATCTGAGCCCTTGGGAATATCAGATGGAGATAAGGTTCCAGTGGTACACATGAGAGGTATGCTAGGAAAAACTGTTTGGGTGAATCCTGCCTCCAGCAAAGACAATCCCATCTGTGGAGTTGTATTCGCTCAGGGACCAGGTTGCACCTGGAGGGTGATGCAAAAGAGTGGAGAGACCCAATGCATACCCCAAGGAGACCTTGTTTTAGGGTGAAATACCTATAGTACTGTGCGTATGTCTCTAACTGCATGTACGTATATATAATGTAACGGTTTAATTTGATATAGCATATTAGTATGGGAGAAACAAAGGGGTGGATAATGTTGGGGGTTGAATGCTTCCCTTTTCTTTCTGTGGAATTTCTCCCATTGTTATGCTAAGTGGCTACACCTTAAGGTAATGATCTCTCGAAGGGAGGTGGGTGGAGGGAGGGGGAGGGGGGAAACCGGAAAAAGGAAAGGTGGGACGGGGGTCGGGAGTGGGCTGGAAAACTCTCTCGTTTGGCTCATGGAGGGAGACGACGCCTCCTGCTCCTATCTGGCATCTCCCCTGCCACCCCAGCACTGAGATCCACGCTCCCTGCCTTTGGGCATTCCTCTGCTGCTCTCCCACCTCACCCTGCTACCTCCGGACACTGCCGAGCACCACGACTGACACCGTGAGGAGGGAGTCACTTTCCCCATCCCTCTCACCCCTGGGCCGCTGCCGCCGTCACTCCAGCCCTCTTCAACTGCGCAGGACCTGCCCTGCCCCCACAGCACCGGTAACTGAGCACAGGAAGACGGCCTGTGGCCAAAAGGGACTGGAAGTGAGTTACACTGTTCTGTTCTGTTGTCAATTTTTATAGCTGTTGTTGTTTTCTGCCTTGTTAGATATCAGCAAAGAACTGTTATTCTTATCCCCACATCTCCTGCCTGAAGGCCTCTGATTTGGACCTAAAATAATTAAAAGGGAGGGGGGTTGCACTCTGCATCGCAGGAAAGGGGCTCTTGCCTTTCCTTAGACCATACCTGTCTTTCAAAGCAAGACAGATTTTGGTGCCCGGAACGTGAGGCATTGCCTGAGGGCATTGAGAGAGGGGTAGAAAAGGGGTTAACAGTTCTTGAATTACCCAAGCTTGTGGTAGGTGACACCATGCTGTCCAGCTTACCCTGGATTGGCCTCCATGTGGTCACTGCTATATCTCTCCCATTTGCAAGCCCTTTTGTAAACATGAGTCTCATAACCAAGGTTACTGTGGCTATTATCCGGTTCATTTTGTGGGTTGATCAGTTGAGGAATTCATGGATTTTTAATTTTCTCTGGAAGATGGCCACATGGATTCAGAGCTATCGCACTCTCAGTGTGTCTTTCTGGGGCTACTTCAATAATGGTACTTACTGCGAGGAAGTGGCAGCAGGTGAAATCTTCTCCCAAACCATCACACGGTTTTTGAAGTTCACCCCACCAGTCTACAAGGTGTTCAAATCCGCTTGAAATGCTAATGAAGGCGAAGAACGAAGCCACAGGGCACCTGGCTTGCGAGCACAGTGCAGCGAAGAGAACATGAGCAGTCAAAGAGCTCCTTGACAATCGCTTTAACTTCTCAGTGCTCATGCTGCTTAGAAAAGTAGCACACAGCCATTGCACGCCACTGGAAAAGCTGGCGCAGTGCCCTTCCTCACACCTTCGCTGTGGTGTACTCCATGCAGCTAGAGCGAAGCGAGAAGGACGCGAGGAAGAAGAAGGCATTCCTAAAGTAGCCCTCTGCCAGCAGCCCTGAAAGGGCGCATAACACATGGCGTCTCGCTGCCCTCCATTCTACATACTCGCAGCTCCCTTTGACGACTTGCAAAAGTTGCAACCATAACTGAGGGGGCCAGATTGAAGAGGCAGTGCCTAGGTTCACCTTCTCCTTTTTGCATGTAAGCCACGCGCAGCTCCTCGCTGCACTCTGTATTTCCCTTCTCCGCGGCATTTACCGTGGTGCTCTCTGCAACTCGGCGCCTAGAAGTGACCGCCAATGTTTCCACAGCGGGCTGCAAGTGGAACCAAGGAGCAGTACAAGTAGCAGTGCTTCAGGTTGCTCCTTTGGACTGATAAGGGCACTTGGGAACGCAAGCGAGAGGCAGCCACCTTCCTCTCCTAGTAGCCTGTAACGTGGTGCACACAAGCACAGTACTTGTGCGGCTTCGTTCACTGCACTCACCCACGCCTGGCGCTGTTTTCACTCCCCAGCGCCCAGAGCCGCAGAAGCGGCACCACACAGCCAGCAGTGTGCCCGCAGCCAAGCGCTTGAGAACGCTGCTTCTGCCCAAGCCCGCCTAGGGCGTGCACCTTTGTTCTCAGACCTCCGTGCAACAGTCTGCCTCTCTCGCATTTCGAATGGAAAATGAAAGCTTTTAAGGTATTAAGACCCCAAAAAACCCTTAGGACCAAAAACCCATGCAGGCCTCCACCCCAAAAGACATGAATTCCAACAACATAGCCAATAACTGCTTTATACCAACACAAAATAATTTGAACCTAATTATTATTAGAACAGGGGTTTTTCCCACTTTCGCAAGCCCCAAGATGGGCGCCAATATATTTGTCCTGGTTTTGGGCAAATTTGGGGGAAAACTTCCAGAAGGAGCCCCCAGACAGCAAACACCACGACTCCTCCCCCCCCACCGGGTTTGGGAAGAATTTCCTCAGAGAAGAGTGGGAGAAAAAACCTCTTTATTTAACAAGCAAGACACTCCCCAGCACAGGGAAAAAGACAACACCAGCTGACAAAAAAACTCTTTCACCGTTCTGAAGGGATGACAAACGTAGTTTTTTTGTCGAGTGGTTGCTCAGTTATCAGTCTCCGGCGCTGGGGAATGACTGCTGCAGGTGACAGAATGCAGACTCCCGGTGTTTCTTGGAGTTTCCCAGGTCCCCGTCCAGAACAGGTTCAGATGGTATCCAGGAGAGGGAGGGGACGGGGTGGAAAAGAAAACAGTCCAGGGAAAAAGTTGGACTGCCTAGCTGAACTAACTAATAAGCAAAAAGCAAGGGCAAAGTGAAGGAAAGAAAAAGAGGCAGAAGCGAGCAAGCAGGCAAGCAAGCAGGCAAGCAAGGAAGCAAGCAAGCCGAGCTAAAACCCTCCTAAACATAGACAATGGGGGAGGTGAGCCGGCTGATAACAAGACAAAACAAAGCTTCACTTTCAGAAACAGTCCTAGAAGCACAGGACATAATACCAAACATAATCAGAACACACGATTGGAGATAGAAACACCATAACATCACCCTAGGACACGGGGACAATGGGTTCCGGTGTAGTCAGCAAGCGGGGAAGAAGAGCCTTCAGGTATTGTCTGTTGTTGGGGGGGCGATTCATGTGAACTCTTCCTTTCTTGTACCCTGCCACTAGTATTGTTGCTAAAATTGTTTGTTTTCTCATCCAAGTGACAAAATCAGCACACTTAATGAGGGATGAAGAGGGAGCAGCGACCTCAGAACAGGAGGAAGAAGAAGCAGAGCCTGCTGTCCTCCAGAAGAAAAAAACACTACCAGCCAACTTTGCATCATCTGTGAACTTCCTGGGCGTGTACTCTATCCCCTTGTCCAGATCACTGATAAAGATATTAAACAGGACTGGGCCCAAGACTGAGCCTTGGGGACCAGCTGGATGAACTCTATTTCCCACCAGTCTGTGGGCCTGGCCATCACCCAGTTTGTCACCCAGCAAACAGCCCACCCATCCAAACCATAAGCAGACAGTTTTCTCAGGAGAATGATGTGAGACTCATTGCAAAAAGGATCAGGGAGATGCCTAGGAAGAGTCTCAGGTGAATCCAGGAGACTATAGTGGAGGACTATTCAGTTTTCCAATCAATTTGCTTAAAAAACTCTACAACACCGAAACAAACAAACAAACAAATGAACAAACAAAGCAGACCAAACAAACACAGAAAAAATTCCAACCAATAATCCATAAAGAGAGAAAAAAGGCCCCAAAAAAAGCCCACAAGAAAATACACCCTAAACTGAAAAAAACCTCCAAACCCAACACATCAAAAAATTAGGGTGAATGTTTTTATTAATTTTAAAAATAACAAAACAAAACAAAACAAACAAACCCAGAAAGTCACATTTCTAAAGGTGCTGTTCCAGCCTCTTCTCTCAGCAGGGAGGACATCCTGAAGTGGAGCCAGTTGGAAGAAAGCGGGACAGGGCAGCACCTGGGCCATTGTCACAGGACGGCCCTGTGGCTGCCCCATTGCCAAAACCTGGACACATAAATCAAACACAGGTATGCACATGTGCTTAGACACAGCAAAAATATATTTGTCTGAAAAGAATACTGGTCCATTTCTATCACTGGAAAGAGCATAATGCCTCCTCTCAGCTTTCTTTTCAGTCATTACAAATGTTTTGAAAATATAGGAGTGCAGAAAATGGAAATATCCAAGATCAACATGAGGACCAATAAAAAAGATTCCATTTTTGAAACTGCATTGGGAATCCTCTGCAGAAATTGACTCAAAGCTCGAAGATTTACAAAAAAGACCAAGAGTATTAGAGTCAATACAACACAGTGTCTGGAGACTTCAGCTGGTTGCCTTGATTTTTCAAATATGATGGAGGAAGCACCTTAGCAACAACAGTTGCCAGTTCTCTCAGGGCCCTGACATGCCTCTGGGTGGGTCCCATGGTCTTGCATGCTCAGGTTCCTCAAGTGGTCTGAAAGCTGACCTGCTACTATGGCTTAGAATCAAGTCCACCAGTCCAATAACCTGACAGATGTGGAAATAGTGACTGGCAGTAAAAACTGAGACCAACTCTTGTTGAGTACCTCAGCCTTGTCCTTGTCTGTTGTCACTAGTCTTGTCTGGCTTATGGGGGTGGGGGGGAATAGGGGAGTTGTGATAGGTTTCTTTTCATCTTCCTTTTCCCACTGAAATACCCGTAGGTGCCTTTATTATTCTTATTTTTGGCATGCTTTTCCAAATTCAACTTCAACTGAGCCTTAGCTATACTGATCCCGTCCTCACACACTCATGTGTTACCACTGTATTTTTCCCATGATTTGTCTCGCTGTGTATTGTCTGCATATTACCTTCTTGCATCACATCTATTAATTTTCAATAACCTTCTGGCTTTAATTTGTTTTCAAAAAAAACACTTTTTGAACCTTTTCTCCTCAGAAATTCACCTGGGAAACCCAAAATCCCCAAAATACACCCCGAAGTCCCCCCTGCGATGCCCAGCACTCACCTGGCAACTCCCAGAATTCCACAAATTCACCCCAAAATTCACGGGGGACCCCCAAATCCCAGGGCTTCACCCCAAAATCCCACCTGCAACCCCCAAAATCCCTCAAATCACCCCCAAGACCCAGTCCCCCCAACACCTCCCAAATTCACCCCAAAATCTCTCCAATCCACCTCAAAACCACCCAGATACCTCCAAATCCACCAAATTCACTCCAAGACCCATCTGGGACTCCCAAAAATCACCAATATTCCCCTGAAAATCCACCTGCAACCCCCCAAATTCATCCCAAAATTCTCCCACGACTCCCAAATTCTTACCTGGATACCCCAAAATCGACAGAATATACCCCAAAATCTTCCTGGCATCCCCAAAACTCACCTGAGAAGCCTAAAATTCACATGTATACCCTAAAATTCACCAAGTTCACCCCAAAATTTTCCTGAGATCCCTAGAATTCCACAAATTCCCCCTAAAATTCAACTGGTAGTGCTCACATTCCACAAATTCACCCCAAACCTGGCTAACCGGGATCCCCCAAAATTCCACAAATTTTCCCCCAAAATCAACCTGGCTCCCCTCAAAACTCACCTTGATCGCCCCAGATTCCCCCCCCCCCCTCCAATTCACCTGGGAACCCCCAAATCCCCAGAATTCAACCCAAAATTCACCTGGGACCCCAAAAACCTACAAATTCACTCAAAAATGATTGGCAACTTTACACACTCCATTTTCCCACAAAAGGATCTAGAGCCCTGGATGCTTCATATACAAACTAAACGGAAAAAAATTTTGTATTCATTCTCAGCAAAAAGACTTCCTATTCCTCCTTCTTTTGGACAAAACTGCCTTCACTTTCAAACTTATTCTCTTGCTCACTTACCTGCATAATGCTTAGTCCCTGTTCTGCATGCTCATTTTCTTCACTTTTACAAGGAATCCTCTCCTCATCTTCTTCTTCCCCTAGTTCTTCAATTTCTTGTGCCTAGATCACCTGTTTCGCTGTTACATTTGTTTCTACAGCTGATTTTTGACAACTGTCCTTATCTTGTGGCACCGCTCGCTCGAGAGAGGTGATTGTCCTGCTCTGCTCTGGGCTGGGACTGCGCTCTCTTCAAGCCCTGGGGGCAATTTTGGATGTCACAACGTCAGAAAGACCTCAGGCTATTGGAGAAATGTCCAAAGGAGGGACACAGAGATAGTGAAGAGGCTGGAGGGGAAGCCATACAAAGAGTGGCTGAGGGCATTTGGTTCAGATGCAGAGAGGACACTGAGCTCACACCTCACTTGGCACCTCTCAGCTCCTCTCAAGGGCAGCACAGGGACAGCTTTGCTCTCTGCTCTCTGCGACCAGGGACAGGAGCCAAGGGAATGCCAGGAGCTGTGTCAGGGGACTATTAGGCTGGCTATCAGGGAAAGGTTTTTTCCTCAGAGGCTGGTCAGGCACTGAATAGGTTCTCCAGGCAATGGGCACAGCCCCAAGGCTGCCAGAGATCCAGGAGCGTTTGGCCAATGCTCTCAGGGATGCAGAGGGTGGGACTCTTGGAGTGTCTGTGCAGGGCCAGGAGTTGGACTTTGACGATCCCTAGGGGTCCCTTCCGACTCAGGAAACTCTTACCATTTTCCCCTCTTTCCTCTCCTTGCACAATGCTCTCAGCTTACTGTTCCACCATATGTTCCACTTCTGAAACCTCCGCTACTTCTTTCCAGTTCAAGCACAGTTCTACTGGTCACAATCCAAAGATATACAGATTGAAAAACAACCAAAAAGAAACACCTGTTTGGAATGTCGTGGTCTTATTTGGATCTCGAACTATGAAGTCCATTGTGCCTTGCAAGTTCTAAAAGCAAAACAACAAAAAACACCCACCACACCGTTTTAACATAGGGATTTGCTTTCTTCTAAGAAATCCATATCCCTTCTCAAAATGGATCTATTTCAGTAAGAGATCATCTTGAATAGATCACTTACTATCTAAAGAACCTGGAACACTCAAATCCATAATGATAAGCCTGTTACCTTGTCGTTTTCTGTTCCAAAGGCAAATGAATTTGCTCAAGTGCCGTTTGTAACAAGGACAGAGTTCAAAGTGTGGCTCTGATAAATGTTTTGGTTTCCCTCTCCTATCTCTATCAAAAGCCCTTTCTTCAATGGCTGAAACAATATTTGATATAGTCTGAATTTTAAAGGTCATGAAAATTTTCTCAAAAGTGAAAAATTAATATAGCAGTCAGGTTTGAAACCAACGGGAATTTTTGTTTTACCTGTTTGAAGATTTCCTTCACACTAAAATGCTGGCTGATGGATACCTAGAAGAAATCAATTCTCACAAAATGCTCCCGGGTAAGCCATTACGTCATCCATTACAATTTGCTTCAGTGTCCCGTTCCTGTCCAATTGAAGGTCCCTGTTTAAGTGACACAAGTACAGAGAGAAATAAAATTAAATATGACTACAGTGCCTTTAAATCTAAATCGAACTTCCTGATCAATCTCATAAAACCTTTAGGCTAAATGTTGCCATTGATCTGTTTCTACTGAACACAATCACGTCCTGGCTTGTTAGAGATTAGTTCATTACAAAGAAAGAAATGCACAGAAGTTAAAATATTTCCAAAGAAGCATTTGACATCCTTCCTTTTGGATGAGGAACCATTCCAACACTGCTTACATAAGAGGTCAAATTACTGTCTTCCATGTTAGTTCTGCACTGTGCTCAGGGAGCCTTTCTGGTTTATTTGCCTTTGACTTGGACATAAAGCTGAGTCTTGATTCAAGGAAAATCAATATTCACACTTGTTTTCATTTACACAGACATTGGCTTGGTCTACCAAACAAAGAGAATGATGGGGAATTTATGTAGGTGTTCAGATAGGTAACATTCTCTTTCTGAAACCTGGCATTGTATTTTCACTTGGTCCATTACCTCTGGCTTTGTTTTAACGGCTCAAATTATTAGGAAGAGTATCAAACCTCCAGCTCTAACCACAGTCCCACTGCGAGGTGTGTGAAGGTATGTGCATCTGCCCCTCAGGTCCATACTGCTCTTCTAATGTGCCCCTGATCGAGCAGGTAGGAAAGACTGTTGCATTTCCTAGATGCATTGTAAATCGTACTCTCCGTGACCCCTGCTATGCCCTGTAGCTTGGTCCCTCTCCCCTCCTGGCCATACAGGGCTGGCTGGGATCCAATTTCTCCCCGCCCCCCTTTTCAGACCCTTGAAAAGATCTGTGCCCCCTGACCTCTGTCTCTTTTTCTCTTGCTACCTCTTTTTCTCTCTACCCACGAGAAATAAACCCTGTAACTTCATCAGGGGAAAGAGCCTCTTTTGTTGTCTTATTTACGTCCATGAGGCAAGGGCCCCGGGAGCCATCACCCGAACACCTGAGCTAGACCGGAGGAAGGGTGAAGAAGCCCATTTTAGGGCCGAGAAAAAGCCTCACTTGGCGTCCCAATGTGAATGGTCTCTACAGGGCACCCCACGTTTGGCTGTGACTCCTATTTTCGGGATTCAAGTAGCCTTGGAGCTGATAAACTAGCTTAAATTTCTTTAAGCTGCATTTTGTGCAGCTCGAAGACTTTTAAGCACAACCGGGAGCCTGTCAGAAGCCCAGGCAGGTCGGTTCTGGACGTAGACCCACTGCAGTTACTCAGACGCATCTGCCTGCAAGAAAAAAAAAGGTGAGTGGAAGACTCCTTTCGCGGTTCGTGGGTTCCTGGTGATCCCCGGGGGTGTCTCACCGGCGGCATTTGGCCAGCGCGGCGCAGCTCTGGGGAAGAGAGACGGCACGGCAGTGTGCACGGTGTGCGCCCGGCTCTGTGTACCCACGGCCACGTGGTGTAGCGCGCGGACTGGGGTGGGCTGGACGCAGTCTCCTAGGGGCAGCGGCAGGCAGGTATCTTTGATCAGTTTGAAAGCAGTGCCACAGAGGTTCTTTTGCGTTTTTTTGTGGTTTTTGCGGGTTTTTGCTGCGGGGTCAGTCCCTACCACAGCGCAGGCACCACGTGGGTTTTACCGACAGGAACGGTGAAATTAACATTGGCTCCTCATCCAGTAAAGCCTGAAAACTGTAGTGTACCTGGCACGTTTTAACAACTAACTCTCTTCCTGTGTTTTTAACTGTAGTGGGCTAGATATAGCGGCAAATTGATAAACATCATGGGATTACAGCAATCTGCCTTACAAAAGAGTATAAGAAACCAACTAAGGGAGATATTAAGTTCAGGAAATGTTTTAATATCTAAGAAAAAATTAGCCCGTTTTGCCAGCTGGCTGTCTGTTGAAAAATCTGACCTTGAATTGCAAAATATAAATTTGATTTCATTTTGGGATGAAATAGGGGATTTATTAACTTTAAAAGTGGAAAATGGAGATAAAACAACTTCTGTATTCCTCCCGATTTTCTTACAAATTTGGAAACTTTTAATTCAGACAGAAAACAACAGACAGCAGCAGCAAAACGGTTCAGACTCACCTTCCCTTCCCCGAAAACCCTATAACCCAGACCTGGAGGGGACCCACGGGTCTCCCTAGGGGGTGCAGGGCGCCCAGCACGGCTGTGGCTGCTCTGAGTCCCTGGGTCCTCCCCAGTATCCCGGTTCTGATAATTTTTTGAAAATTGTCAGCACTCCTTCCTTGTTCCCTTCCCCTCTGGGCAACGGCCACGTGGCTACGCCTGAAGGCGTCGGTGGCCCAGATAGCTCTGGCCATGTGATACTGCTCGTAGGGGGGGTCCCATATGTTGGCAGCCACGTGTTTCCTCCTTCATCCCGCAACCCTCTTCACCCTCTTGTCCCTGCCCCTAAGCCTGTCCCCTCCCATAACCCATCCCCGCCCTTGGCTCCACTCCCCCTCCCCCCTCCAAGACCCCGCCCTGCACGGCACCCAGCGACCCCGCCCACAGGTATTGCAACCCTGAATCCCGCCACCCCACCCCCGCTCCGGTTTCACATTCCTTCCCTCCAAGTTGCTGCAGGGTGGGGAAGGGCAGTGGAGCCCCTGCTGAATTCAGTGCCGGTAGGGGTGGGGGTGGGGAGGGATCAGTTCACAGCCCCTGTGGAACAGATAGTGTTCCCCTAGTGGGGGGGGGGGGTGGGCAGCCTCCCGGGCCAGGTGAGGGGAAAATAGTGAAATCTTTAAAGGCATGATGAGAGCCACCTTTAACTCAAACGAACTGGTTCCATATGATATCAAAGAGCTTTTCCGATGTCTGTTAACTCCTTCAGAATATGATCTATGGGAAAGCCTGTGGAAAAGATCTTTGAAAGAGCTTTTACTAGAGCTTTTAAAAAGCTCAGATGATGCAAAAGATGCTGATAATAATGACATAACATATGAACACCTATGTGGGGAAAAGGATTGGCATTGCCCCGAAAGCCAAACCAGAGTACTATCCAAGTCTGTCCTGGATAAAATATGCAATGTTGCAGAAAAGGCTTTTAATCAATTACCAACAGTAGATACTAAAGGCTGTTATGTTAACATTAAACCGTTTACTTCTGAGAATTTCTTACAGTTTGTGGACCGCCGTCGTATGCAAGCAGAAAGACAAGTGTCTGATCCAGTATTAAAAGCGGAATTAATTAAAGAAATGGCTCAGAGGAATGCTAATGAAACCTGCCGTAGGGTTATTATTGGCCTTCCCCTGGAGCCAGCACCTAGCTTAGCACAGATGATAGAAGCCTGTGCCAGAAAAGCAGAACTGTTCAGTGGACACGAAAGAAATCCAGGATTGGCACACCCAAGGACCATGGCAGCTGTAACACCAGAAGCCAAGAAGCAACCAATGTCACCAGAGCAACTGCAGCACATCATCTGCTTCCAGTGCAAGCAGCCAGGACACTTCGCCAGAGACTGTCCACACAACCAGAAACAGAAGAAGACCAACAAACAAAAAACTAGCTTTACAGCGCGTACCCGCCATTAACACAATAGCGCGCTCGGCTATAAGTAGTGCGGGCTCCACACTCGCAAAAGACTCTCTCTTAATAAACAAAAAGGGGGAGGATGGGATAGAAAGTGTGGGGATGCATGGCAATCAAAATATTAAATGTTCAATTAACAAGGTTTGGAAGCCACTAGGCCGGTTTAGGCTTGTGACTACCAAAGGTTTTCATTTCAGGTCACCTGATTGGACAGTCATTACAGTGGACTTACCTAACAGTACACAGGACGTGACGTTAAACCACATGAAACTGGACAGTGAGCACTTTGTTGTCGGGGACACAGCACACACACACCCAGAGATTGAGGTAGCTCCCATGACCATCAAGGGAAGCATAACTGGCCTCATTCTCCTGGCACGATGTCCTCTACCACCATATTACCTGGTTGAGGGACAAATCCTTGCCCAGGCCATTCCTGTTCCAGTGGAGGTCCCAGTAGATGGAAAATCACCTGAAGTCTACTGGGCAGAAGTGGTGGGTGAGGACAAACCTTCTCTGGCATGCAACCTAACCCGTGGATCAGATCACCTCCATGTGGAGAGGGTACTGGACACAGGTGCTGATGTGACTATCATACCCGAAAGGATGTGGCCGTCACATTGGGAACTTCAGCCTGTGGCAGGCAGAATCCAAGGTGTAGGAGGAGTAAAATTGGCAAAAATATCAAAAAGCATCGTGCAAATTGAGGGGCCGGATGGAAAATTGGCTAGCATCCGTCCATTTGTTACAGACTATAAATGCCCTCTATGGGGAAGAAACACCATGTCCCATTGGGGGGTGAAATTAATTATTCCTAAAACTCGTCGGGATTTTTAGAAGCGGCCACTGTACAGCACCCTACCCAAAAGGTGAAATGGCTAGATGATACCCCAAAGTGGGAGCACAGTGGCCGATGAGTAAGGAGAAGCTCAAGGCGCTTGAGGAGCTTGTGGAGGAGGAATTGGCTAAAGGCCACATAGAGGAGACCACAACTGCATGGAATTTTCCGGTTTTTGTGATAAAGAAACCTGGGAAGGACAAGTGGAGGCTGGTCCACGACCTCCGGGAAATAAACAAAGTAATTGAGGACATGGATGGGGTTTCTCCAACCTGGAATGCCTTCTCCAAAAATGCTTCCCAGAGATTGGCAATTGGCTGTTCTAGACATAAAGGACTGTTTCTTCCACATTCCCCTACACCCAGAGGATGCCCCTCGGTTCGCCTTCTCGGTTCCTACCATCAATCGAGAAGCCCCAATGAAGCACTACCACTGGAACGTTTTGCCCCAGGGATTAAAATGTAGTCCCTCCATCTGCCAGTGCCATGTGGCCTCATTGCTGTCCCAGGTGCGTGCCCAGAGAGGGGAGGCCATCATCCTTCATTACATGGATGATGTGCTTGTATGTGCCCCCGATAACTCTCTACTCCAAGACACACTTGACCTAGTGGTTAAAGTTTTAACCTCTGCTGGATTTGAATTGCAGGAGGACAAAGTCCAAAGGATGCCACCTTGGAAGTACCTGGGCTTGGAAATTACTGCACGGACCATTGTTCCGCTGAAATTGGAAATTAATTGTAATCCAAAAACCTTAGCAGATCTCCATTCCCTGTGTGGGTCATTGAATTGGGTTAGGCCCTGGCTAGGCCTCACTAATGTGGACCTAGAACATCTCTTCAATTTATTGAAGGGGGAGAGAGAGCTGCTTTCTCCCAGGAAACTGACCCCAGAGGCAAAGACGGCAATCAAAAAGGTCCAAAAGACTTTAGGAGAGAGGCAAGCTCACCGTTACCAGCCCGAGCTGCCCTTCAAATTCATTGTCCTAGGAAAACTGCCACACTTACACGGGTTAATATTCCAATGGATCAAGGAGCAGAGAGAGTCACTCTTAATCATAGAGTGGGTCTTCCTCTCCCACCAAAGATCCAAAACTATCACTAAGCCACAAGAGTTAATAGCTCAGCTGATTCGGAGAGAAAGGCTGAGACTGTATGAACTAGCTGGTTGTGACTTCACATGTATTCACCTCCCTGTTAAACTGTCTGAGGAGGGAAGGAACTCTCCCGAAAGACTGACTAAAGAGATGTTTGAGCACTTGCTCCAGAGCAATGCCAGTCTCCAATTAGCCCTGGACATCTACAGAGGACAAATATCAGTCCATGCCCAGTCTCACAAGCTGTTCAATGAGGAATTCCACCTCATTCCTCCTGAGAAGAGGAGTCGGAGACCACTCAAAGCTCTCACAGTGTTCACGGATGCATCTGGGGCGTCCCACAAGTTGGTGATGACTTGGAGAAATCCTCAGACTCAGCATTTGGAAGTTGATGTTGAGTTTGTGGAAGTATCACCCCAGGTAGCTGAACTGGCAGCAGTCATGAGAGCCTTTGAGAAGTTCTCAGAGCCAATCAACTTGGTAACAGACTCAGCCTATGTAGCACGGGTAGTGTCCAGGGCGGAGCAGGCAGTGCTCAGAGACATCGAGAATGAGCAGCTTTTCAGGTTGCTTTCCAAACTAATTTATTTCATTTCTCCTAGAGAACACCCGTTCTATGTGATGCATGTGAGGTCACACACAGAGTTGCCAGGCGAAATTGCAGAAGGGAACCGTCAGGCAGACTCCCTTGCAACCCCACCAGAACAAGCACACCTTCCTGACATCTTCCAAAAGGCAAAGCTGAGCCACCAGCAGTATCACCAGAATACACCAGGTCTAATGCGTCAGTTCCAGCTAACACGGAGTCAGGCTAGAGACATTGTGCCCACCTGTCCCAACTGCCAGCTCCAGACCATGCCCTCAATGGGCATGGGGGTAAACCCCCGAGGTCTTGGCAGTTGTGAGGTATGGCAGACAGACATCACACACATTCCTAGTTTCGGTCGCCTCAAATATGTGCATGTTAGCATTGACATATATTCAGGCGCAGTCTATGCCTCTGCTCACAAAGGAGAAAGGGCAATGCACGCCAAACAACACCTAGTGCAAGCCTTTTCAGTATTGGGGATCCCTAGGGAAGTCAAAAGTGATCAGGGCCCAGCATATAAGTCCAAGGAGTTCCTGGAATTCATCCAGCAGTGGGGAGTGGAACATAAAACTGGCACCTCTCACTCCCCCACAGGCCAAGGTGTTGTTGAGCGAGCCAATCAGACGCTCAAGCAGGTTTTGGCTAAACAGAGCAGTTCAACTGCACGGATGTCTCCTCAGCAGAAGCTCTGCAAAGCCATGTTTACTATCAATTTCCTGAATTGTTCATTTGAAAACATGAGTCCACTTGTGGTACGTCACTTTAACAGTGGTAAACAGTTCAAGTTATCCCAACATCCTCCAGTTTTGATTAGGGACCCAGAAACCTGGGAAATCAAAGGTCCCTATGAGCTCGTTACCTGGGGACGTGGCTATGCGTGCGTATACACTCCCTCAGGCCCTCAGTGGATTCCCCAAAAGTGGGTAAAACCGTATGTCCCCAAACATCCTGGTCCAACTGATGGGAATGAGGAGCAGGTGGCTGTGGCTTCAAAAAGAAGACTCCACCGGAAAAAAAGAAAAAGAAATCCTCCCAAATGATGGCATTCCGGCAGATAGAGACTTTTAACAGGTTTTATAATGTTTGTCTTTCCTTTTAGAGAAAAGCTTCTCTTCTCTCAGTCCCGTGATGAACCCCATCCAAGCTGTCTTCCTGTTAACACTGAACAGTCTGGCAACTGCATGGATCGTCCCTCAACCACGTCAGAACATTTGGGTGACCCTGGCACAGACGCTCCAACAAGAAAACATGTCTGTCCACAGCAGCAACAGCAAACCCTATGTCCACCTGCCTGGTAGGAATCCCATTGAAGGCTGGAGAATATTCAGCCAGTTTTGAAACACAAATGTCCAATGAAATTCCTGAGTCACACACCATTTCATCACACAAAAATCATAGGCAGCAATCTGGAGTAAGTAAAAACCACATAGAGGAGTTGCTGCCAAGTTTGCCCAAAGCAGCTCAGGAACCCCAAAAATTAGAGCTGTTAAGTTCCTACCCAGCACAATATTGCATTCACTTTAGGATCTTCCCAAAACCTTCTAGCATAAAAGAATTCCACAACATAATGCAATATCGTGGGGAATTCACTGCCAAAAGGTGGTGCAATACTATAAGCCATATTGCAGCTGATACCCCAACTTATTCAAGCCCCAAAAGCCTCCCAAAGGGATTGTTCTTAATTTGTGGAGACCGGGCGTGGGCAGGGATCCCTTCTCGGCTCTTAGGAGGGCCATGCACCTTCAGTCGGTTGTCCCTGTTGGCACCCAACGAAACCTTAATTAACGATTGGATGCACAAAAACAAATCGGGTAATAAAATCCAAAAAAGAAGTGCATACAATTTGGACCCAAACTGTGATTCTGAAATTTTCCATCAGGCCAAGTCCAAAAGAATTGCTGCTTCCCTTTTTCTTCCGTGTGTTGCAGCAGCTAAAGCTCTAGGCGAATTGGGCCACCTAGAGTGTTGGTTAGTCAAACAGGCAAACTTAACATCCACCGCAATCAGTTCCCTCCTAGAAGACGAGGAAATTACCACACAGGCCACACTACAAAATCGTGCTGCTATAGATTTTCTCTTAGTACTGCATGGACATGAGTGCCAGGAATTTGAAGGACTTTGCTGTATGGACCTGACCTCGAGAGCTCCTAACATCCATGCTGCTCTCCGAAACATGAACAACTAGATGGGACAAGTGAAGCAAGAATCTGAAGATTGGTTCAATGGACTGTTCAAAGGCTGGGGACTCACAGGGTGGTGGACATCTATAATCAAAACAATTATGTTAATTTTTGTTATTCTTTTCCTTGGAATAATGGCGTTCGGGATCCTACGTCACTTAGTTTTCAAAGCCATTAATGGTCTCATTCCCTCTACCTCAGTAGTCAATCACATAGATATGAAAAACTTCGAACAATCTAACCCTCCCACCAACTGCAAGTGGTGGGCAAAACCATAATTTGCATGAAACTAATATCCTTCTTTCAAGTTTGTTAAACAAAAAACCGGGAGATGTTGCATTTCCTAGATGCATTGTAAATGGTACATTCTGTGCCCCCTGCTATGCCCTGTAGCTTGGTCCCTCTCCCCTCCTGGCCATACAGGGCTGGCTGGGATCCAATTTCTCCCCGCCCCCCTTTTCAGACCCTAGAAAAGACCTGTGCCCCCTGTCCCCTGTCTCTTTTTCTCTTGCTCCCTCTTTTCCTCGCTACCCATGAGAAATAAACCCTGTAATTTCATCAGGGAAAAGAGCCTCTTTTGTTATCTTATTTAAGTCCATGCGGCAACGGCCCCGGGAACCATCACCCTAACACCTGAGCTAGACCAGAGAAAGGGTGAAGAACACCATTTTAGGCCTGAGAAAAAGCCTCAAAAGACCTCCTGGGTGTGTGAACAGTGCTGCTTCCTCTATGGCTTCAGAGCTGCTGCTAAGATCTTCAGGAAGGAGAGATGCATTGTACCAATTTTTAGATGGTTTTTAAAGTTGCAAATGCTTGGCTATCTTAAACTTCTGTGTTCCTAGAACTTTGAATGAGATCAAATCTATGAGTGAAGAGATGATAGTGCAGACCAACTTCTGATTCCGGTGATCCAAGAATCTGCACTACTACTTTGGCCTTCTGAATAAAGCATGGATGAGATGGTATGCACAGTAATACTGATGTGCTATGGTTTTTGAATGATAGCAGTCTTCCTTTGTCCCATTCCTAAACCGTGGGCATTATTTGCCTTAACCTTGTTCAGTAGGGACATTATTCTATATTCTTACATGAAGTGAAAAGCACTCTTTTTCCATACCTTCACACAACAGCATTAAAACAAGGCCTAAGTAGTACAACCAATGTTCAAAGATGCTCTACCTTTTAAGTTGACAATACAACATTCATACCTTGTTCTAATTTGATCTCAAGAAGAAAGGGTGTTCTCCAAATACTCCTTCAGCTATTCCTCAGAGCTCACTGTTTTCCTTTTATCTAAAATTGTATCCAGATCACTTTCATCATCTAAGGCCACATAAAAAAGCTAGTAAATATGGTTTCGTAGATACTAAAATCTCCCCCACTATTTAGGATTCAAGGAAGTTAATTATGCACATATATTCTACACCCAGAAGAGAAAGCTACCTCAGCAAAACTCATCGCCTATGAAAATATTCCTAGATAAGGAACACCTCTGACACTGCCACACCAAGTAGGTTGTTGAAACAATGAGAACCTCACATCCAGACTCTAGACCTGCACAAGATCTCTTAATAGCAACTTGCAGCCGCTTTCGACAGAAAGCAGCAGTGACCTCTATCACTGTTGCCATACCAAGAATAAGACAGGACTGTCCATTCAGCGTGAATCAAGTAGTTAGCAAAAATGCACCTGACAGAATGAAACTGAAGAGTAGAAATTCCCATCTAAAAGTCAAAGATTACATTTTTAATTTTATAGCAGGTATTTTGAATTTCAGAGGGCTCTTTGCATTAAGAAGTCCTGTCTTTATAGCACACCCTTGTTTTTATGTTTCTACCTATACAATGGCCATTTAGCCGTCTCCTTAAAATCACTCCAAAGAAAAACATTCAAGTGAACAAGTTCTTTCTAAACTGCTGGAAGGTGAAATGAATGAGTAAGAGGATATGCAACATGATAAAAGGCTGCCTGGAATTTTACGACTGGTATGCAACATGGCGTCTTCTATCTGGAGAGTAAAAAAATCAGTCTCCAAGTAAACTGCTAAGAATGCGGATAATCAAAACTTCTGTTTATTCTGGCACCATAAAGCACCAAATCACATTCTATAATTTATCCCTTTAGAAACAACTGCCCGACTTTTTTTATGTATAGAAAAGATTGGAAGACCTTTGGGAGATCATATCCAGCTATTCCTAAAGTCTGATCTTAAGCAGGCTGGGCCATACGTCATTCATCGCTATCATATGTATTTCAGATAGAAATGATCATAAAAATACAATCTATTTATATTACAAATAAAAAACACAAGAATTATGAACACTTCCACATGAAACTCTTCCACACCAAACTGTTTCTTGGGAGTGTTTTGTCACACTATGGACCTCTTTCTAAGGTGACATCAATAGCCTACAACGCAGAAGGCATTGCAGGTGGGAGCACAGGAAGAACAGACTAATCCCAAGGAGTGATGAAAATATATGTCATCAAATAAAAGAAACGTACATCCATGTGCTCCACTTCTTCAAACCGACATTTAGTTTCTCAGTCATCTGAAGCATGTTGGAGTGCACAACTTCAGCATCTTCTGCTGTGCAAATATTCATATCCAACAGGGTCATCTGCAGGAAAAGAAGAACAAATTATTGACATGCACAGAAGAAATACTGATTTCATGTAGGACAGCACTCCCTTCATAACCAGCATTTGTTACGTCTTTTCCACATTTCAAGTACAAATACCAACTACTACTTTGAAAACAAACAGATGGCTCACTTTTTGAACAGAGTAAGGCAGAGGTTAAAAAGGAATTCCACTTGTTATCTCAATGTTTGGCGCATCCTCAGACGCATTTTACTCGAATGACACATTGGACCAAGGCTATCACAGCCAAAAGCTGTGGCACTCAACTTGCACATCTGCCCTTTCTCCTGACATTTGCCCTCGACCAGCTCATACTGGATGCTCATTTTCTCCACTCAGTCCAGATTAGGGCTGTCTGAATGCTATGGAACAGACCACAGTCAAAATTCCCATCTTTCATAGTGCAGTGTGACATGGAAACATGACAGAGGCCATGTGCTGAATCCCAGCACACGGAACAGATCCCAGCAGTGCCTACAGACCTTTGCCTACAGACACCAGACACTACCAGCCAAAGAAATCAAGACATTTTCATACACAGCTCTTTATCATTATGCTTCAAAGTAGCAAGGTACTTAAAATCGCTACCAACTTCTTTGCTGCCATACAGGCTACAAACATCCCAACAGGATGTGCTCTGGAGCAACAGAAGGCAGACACAGAGAGGGAAGGCATGCTGCAAGGACACAGAGAAAGGAAGTATCTCCAATACTTCCCCTCTTCTTCTCATACTTCCCCTCTTCTTCTGCAAGAGTTAAAAAGGAGTATTTTTGTATGATTGAGAAGGGATCCATGTCAAAATTAACTTTTGATTTCCCCCAGATTCATTCTAACCAAGCCAGTTCCTGCTAGATCTCACCATGCACAGGTGTTTGTACTGGCCAAAGGAAAGCCATGCCACAGGCACCTTCTTTGGCTCTTACTGCCAACTCCAAGCAACTGAGAAGGGATGTGGGAACACATGGAACAAAGAATAGAGCAAACATGCACTCTCAAAGCAACTGTCTGCCTCATCGTTGCCCGGGAGAAAAGAAAATATTGCTTGAATTCCAGACTGTTCTCAGGATTTCCCGACCTACTTAGACATTTGTTTCAATTCTCCAGAGTTCTGCACCATTCGTTTCCATCAGATTTGGCACGTGTTGGAGGCAACAAGGTGCTATGAAAGTAGGAAACAAGAGTCAGGTATCCTAAAATACAAACCACTCAGTACTTCAAATATAAAATTATGAATCCGAATATCCATACTACTGGGCTTTCTTTTATTTACAGCCATCTTGGCAATGAAAATAAACCTGAGATTGTTGTTGTTCAAGGCCAACTGTTTACTGCCCGATAAGGAACTAACTGTCCTCTACCTTGTTCCTCCATCCACCGTAAAAAACCTCCCTGTAAAGATCGTAATGCATTGCACCCACACCAATGCGTCTTGTGTTCAGGATGGATATTCAAACTTAGCAAAGTTAGATTTCTATCCAGACTCCTCTCTTAATTTATTACGCAAATAAAATCCCACGCCATGGAGAAAAAATGCCTTGACAAAAGCACCAACTTCTAGCTCTCCACCCATCTTTGCCCATTTCTACTATGTTTCAAGATTTACTTCTGCTGTCCTCCATTTTTAGAGCCTGATCGCCACCTATTAAGTGTAGCTGGGGCACTGAAAATCAAGAATGCATTTTCTCCATTCTAAAGAGCTGTGCAAAAATAGATGTAGATCCTGCCTTATTGCTGCATTTAGCAATCACACATTGACAGGAAGCAAAGTGCATTTTGTAGCCAAGTCCTTCATTAACTCCAGCAACAATTGTTTTCCTTTATGCTATACCCTCTTTTGCCATACCTGATATATTGGAAAACCTTCAGTCTCTGTTCACTGAGTACCATCTGCTCCTTTATCAACTTTTCCATTTCCATATTCACAGTTGGGGGATTCTGTATTTCTTCACTTCCCATAAATTCTCTGCAGGAGGGAAAGTAGATATGTAGAATGGAATCACATGATATATGTGATATCATACGTGATATCACGCAGAAAGAAAAAATGATCAAGTATTACTTTGATAGAAACCAAAAGTGAACACTAGCCACTTTGTGTTGCCCATTGTCCAAAAGAAGACTGCCAAATTTCTGACCTGAAACTCTGAACTACACACTTCTTTTGCATGAGGTTCCAGTCCTTGACTCTCCCTTGCCATTTCAGTTGATGCCATTTTTCCTTCTCAAGCTCTGATTTCATTCGATTCAAGAGTAGCTTGGCAGTTGCCCTCTCATTACCCAGCAGTACTCTGTTTACGTTCTGTGTATTAAAAAATAAAACCAGAAGTAGAAGCAGCATACAACATGTAAAAACAAACAAAAAATTGTGTCTTCTGCAGAAAATGTGGGGAGAAAAGAACACAAATGATAACCAATACCATGCCAAGTAGAAATTTCTTCTATATTTCAGTGATTGATAGGCAGAAAAAATGAATTTCATTTGGGGAAAGGAAGTGTCCTGGGGTACAATGCAAAAATGTGTATTCTATCACCATCTGTTAAAATGTGGGAGGGGTGGTGATCCTTATCTCTGTGGGAGATATCCTCTGCTGATGTGCCATCTGATAAGATGGGGGGATGATCATCGTTATCTATTCACAACCCATCCTTCCTCCAGAAGATATATTCTGTTAATGGGCCATTAAGTCCTATTGTGTGACTGATAAGATTACATCACCCCATTGGGAGATGCCCCAACCAGGGGCAGGAGCCAAGCCTTTCCTACCTAGATAAAAAAACTGGGGTTTGGGACCCGAGGACAGACCTTTCTACTGGATCCCAGAGGAAAGTCGGACCTTTTTCCACATCATTGCTGGATCTTCGGAGGAAAACTGCACCTTCTACAGGAGCACTGCTTCAACAGAACCACATCTGTCATCCAGGAGGCCTGCAGCCACCATTTATACGGACTGCTACCAACACCCTGACTGACAGGGTGTCAGGTTGTATTTCTGACTGTGTTGGTGGTTGTTTCTTTTATATTATTGCATGTATTTTATTTTTTTTCTCTTTTCTCCTATTAAATTGTATTACTGACTTGGAGTCTCGCACTGGTTTTACTTTCAAACCAACACATTAATTGGCGCCCAACGTGGGGCACGAAGGGTACTGAGGAAAGTCAGTATTACAATTTTGTTTTCACCATGATTCTCAACATGCTTACATGGGTTTTATATCTTGCTCTCTATATTTTTCCACACATGGGGAACTATCTGCCAGCTGTAATGCTCCTGTGTAGACCAGGATATGGTATAAAAATTGCTTTACTGGCCTATTATGTCTACTGCATGATAACCTCTGAGGCAATGAACATAATCCGGAATATATACTCGACTTTGTTTGCTTGTCCTAGTCTAGGTTGCTACATCCGGGGTTTTAACAATCACACCCAGCCCTTGGGGGGAGGGGTAAAGGATGATTTTTTCCAATCTTTCCGGCCTGATACAGTAGTTTTTGGAAATGTTGAGTTCCCGCTGGATGCTAAGGACAGCATAATATTGTTGTTAGTTCTGCTTTGTCTCCTCTGCACAGCCTTTACAGCCTACAACATGCTTAGAAACAGAACACTACATGGCGTATTGATGTGTATTCTTGAGGAAGAGGAAAAAAGAAACAAATCAACTTCGTCCAGGACTGCACAGAATGTCACAAAGAGGAGAAGAACCAAACAAAAAGCAACAGTGTCCGTGTCTACGCAGACTGCCACAGAGGAGGAAAAAGCCAAAAGCAAAGCAACAGTGTCCGTGTCTATGCAGTCTGCCACAGAGGAGAAAAAAGACAGAAGCACCATCAGCATCTCCACACAAACCATCACTGAGCCAGAACAGCCTAGACCAGTAGCAGTTGCGCCCGTTCAGAAGAAGAAATCAAAGAGCAAATCAGTTCGCATAGTGACTGACGAGGACGTGGCAGGACCTTCACACCCAGCAGAAGTGACAGAGCCAGAAATCATCACTCGCTCTCTGTCCCTGGGTGAGCTGCGTGACCTGCGGAGGGAATTCACCCGCCAGACAAATGAGTCCATCTTGACCTGGCTGCTCCGCATCTGGGACGCTGCAGCCAATGACACCATTCTGGATGGATGTGAGGCCAGGCAACTGGGATCTCTGTCCCGGGATGTGGTCATTGACCAGGGGATTGGGAGAACCCAAGAAACTCTCAGCCTCTGGCGGCGACTGCTGACAAGTGTGAAGGACAGATACCTTTGTAAAGAAGATCTTCAGGTGCACCAAGGAAAATGGAGCACAATAGAACAAGGTATCCGATGCCTGAGGGAATTGGCCGTGCTAGAGATCATTTTCTCAGAAGATGAGAGATTTCCTAAGAGCCCAGACTGTGTCCGGTGCACGTCACAGATGTGGTTGAGATTTGCACGACTTGGACCAGAGATGTATTCCCGTTACCTGGCAACGCTGCAGTGGAGGGAAGGTGAGGACATGGTAGGCGTCTTGGCCAATAAACTAAGAATTTATGAGGACACTGTCACAGCCCCATTTCGTACCCATGTCTCATCCGTGGAAACACGGCTGGTGGAGCAAGTCCGAAGCCTTATTGAAGAGGGCCATCAGAAACTAAAAAAAGAACTTAAGGAAAACAACTACCAGATCTCTCCTGAACCAACAAGAGTTTCTGCCATTAGGAGCCGGCATTCCTCAGGCAGGGAGAGAGGACACACTCCACGAGGTAACCTCTGGTTTTTCCTTCAGGAGCATGGAGAAGACATGAGGAAGTGGGATGGAAAACCCACCTCCTCCTTAGCAGCCCGGGTACGTGAGCTGAAAAGAGGGACACCTACCCCAAGAAGTTCATCTAGAGTCAATGCTGCTCCAGTCTCTCGTGTACAGAACTCCAGACAGTATCAGAATGATGATATGACTGATCCTCTTGAAGGAACCTCAAGAACCTATTTACAGGGAGAGAGCAACGTGTACCAGGATCAGGAATAGAGGAGCCCTGCCTCTAGCCAGGTAGAGGAGAGGGATAATCGGATCTATTGGACTGTGTGGATCCGATGGCCTGGCACATCCGACCCACAAAAACATAAGGCTTTGGTTGACACCGGCGCCCAGTGTACTCTGATGCCATCAAAGTATGTAGGAGAAGAATCCATCTCTATTTCTGGGGTAACAGGAGGATCCCAGCAGCTGACTGTAGTGGAGGCCGAAGTGAGTTTAACTGGGAACAGGTGGCAGAAACACCCCATCGTGACTGGCCCAGAGGCCCCATGCATCCTTGGCATAGACTATCTTAGAAATGGATACTTCAAAGACCCAAAAGGATATCGCTGGGCTTTCGGGATAGCTGCTGTAGAGACAGACGGCATTAGAAAACTGAGCACCTTGCCTGGTCTTGCAGATGACCCCTCTGCTGTGGGACTACTGAGAGTTGAAGGGCAACAGGTACCAATTGCCAGAACAACAGTACACCGCCGGCAATACCGTACTGACAGAGACTCAGTGATTCCCATCCATGAAATGATCCGTAAACTGGAGAGCCAAGGGGTGGTCAGCAAAACCCACTCACCCTTCAACAGCCCCATCTGGCCTGTGCGTAAATCTGAAGGAGAATGGAGATTGACAGTGGACTATCGTGCATTGAATGAGGTGACTCCACCGCTGAGCGCTGCTGTGCCAGACATGCTGGAACTGCAGTACGAGCTGGAGTCCAAGGCAGCAAAGTGGTACGCCACTATCGATATCGCCAATGCATTTTTCTCCATTCCTCTGGCAGCAGAATGCAGGCCTCAGTTTGCTTTCACCTGGAGGGGCGTGCAGTACACCTGGAATCGTCTGCCCCAGGGGTGGAAGCACAGTCCCACCATCTGTCATGGGCTGATCCAGGCTGCACTGGAGAAGGGTGAGGCCCCCGAACATCTACAGTATATCGATGACATCATTGTATGGGGCAGCACAGCAGGGGAAGTCTTCGAGAAAGGAGAGAAGATTATCCAGATTCTGCTGAAAGCTGGTTTTGCCATTAAGCGAAGTAAAGTTAAGGGACCAGCTCAGGAAATTCAGTTTCTAGGAGTCAAGTGGCAAGATGGACGTCGTCAGATCCCAACAGAGGTAATTAATAAGATCACTGCTATGTCTCCACCTACCAGCAAGAAGGAAACACAAGCCTTCCTAGGTGCCATAGGCTTTTGGAGAATGCACATTCCTGAGTACAGTCAGATTGTGAGCCCTCTCTACCTGGTTACCCGCAAGAAGAATGATTTCCACTGGGGCCCTGAGCAGCAGCAAGCCTTTGCCCAGATCAAGCAAGAGATTGCTCATGCAGTAGCCCTTGGCCCAGTCAGGACGGGACCAGATGTGAAGAACGTGCTCTACTCTGCAGCCGGGAACCATGGTTTGTCTTGGAGCCTGTGGCAGAAGGTGCCTGGTGAGACTCGGGGTCGACCACTGGGATTCTGGAGCAGAAGCTACAAAGGATCTGAAGCCAACTACACTCCCACAGAGAAGGAGATCTTGGCCGCCTATGAAGGAGTTCAAGCTGCCTCAGAGGTGATTGTCACAGAAACACAACTCCTCCTGGCACCCCGACTACCAGTGCTGGGCTGGATGTTCAAGGGAAAGGTGCCTTCCACACATCACGCCACTGACACCACATGGAGCAAGTGGATTGCCCTCATCACTCAGCGCGCCCGTATTGGGAATCCAAATCGCCCTGGGATTCTGGAAATAATTACAAACTGGCCTGAAGGTGAGACTTTTGGATTGTCTTCTGAAGAAGAAGAGGAGCAAGTGGCACGTGCTGCGGAAGCCCCAACATATAATGAGCTACCAGAGACTGAAAGACGATATGCCCTCTTCACTGATGGTTCCTGCCGAATTGTAGGCACTAACCGGAAATGGAAAGCTGCAGTATGGAGCCCCACACGACAAGTTGCACAAGCTACCGAGGGACAAGGTGGATCGAGTCAGGTCGCAGAGCTAAAAGCCATCCAGTTGGCTTTGGATATTGCTGAACGAGAGAAGTGGCCAAGGCTCTATCTCTACACTGACTCATGGATGGTAGCTAATGCTCTGTGGGGTTGGCTGGATCGCTGGGAAAAGGCCAACTGGCAACGCAGAGGGAAACCCATCTGGGCAGCTGAGATTTGGCAGGACATTGCTGCCCGAATAGAGAAACTGACCATAAAGGTTCGACATGTGGATGCACACGTACCCAAAAGCCGGGCTAATGAAGAACATCACAACAACGAGCAGGTGGACCGAGCTGCCAAAGTGAAAGTATCACAGGTGGATCTAGACTGGCAGCACAAGGGAGAATCATTCCTAGCTCGTTGGGCCCATGATGCCTCTGGTCATCAGGGGAGAGATGCAACATACGGATGGGCCCGTGACCGAGGGGTGGACCTTACCATGGACAGTATCTCACAGGTCATCCACGACTGCGAGACCTGTGCCGCAATCAAACAGGCCAAGCGGGTGAAGCCTCTGTGGTATGGTGGACGATGGTCGAAGTACAGGTATGGGGAAGCCTGGCAAATTGACTATATCACCCTTCCCCAAACCCGCCAGGGCAAACGCTACGTACTGACCATGGTGGAAGCAACTACAGGATGGTTAGAGACCTACCCTGTGCCTCATGCCACTGCCCGGAACACCATCTTGGGCCTAGAAAAACAAGTCCTTTGGAGGCATGGTACCCCTGAGAGAATTGAATCAGACAACGGAACCCATTTCAAGAACGGCCTTATCAACACGTGGGCCAGAGAACATGGCATTGAATGGATATATCATATTCCTTACCATGCGCCAGCTGCCGGGAAAGTTGAACGGTGTAATGGACTCCTTAAGACTACTTTGAAAGCACTTGGTGGTGGAACCTTCAGAAATTGGGAAATGAACTTGGCCAAAGCCACCTGGATGGTTAACACCCGAGGGTCCATCAGTCGAGCCGGTCCTGCCCACTCTGAACCCCTGCACACAGTGGATGGGGACAAGGTCCCAGTGGTACACATGAAAGGTATTTTAGGAAAGACTGTTTGGATTAATCCCACCACAGGCAAAGGCAAACCAATCCGTGGGATTGTTTTTGCTCAAGGACCTGGTTGCACCTGGTGGGAAATGCAGAAAGATGGGGAAACCCGTTGTGTACCGCAAAGAGACCTAATTTTTAGTGAGAACTGTATGTAAGGTTTCATTTTGTATTATATATCTGTAAGAGGGTATTGGTTTGGGTGTGATGTAGATGGTAATAGAATAAGGGGTGGATTATGTCCTGGGGTACAATGCAAAAATGTGTATTCTATCACCATCTGTTAAAATGTGGGAGGGGTGGTGATCCTTATCTCTGTGGGAGATATCCTCTGCTGATGTGCCATCTGATAAGATGGGGGGATGATCATCGTTATCTATTCACAACCCATCCTTCCTCCAGAAGATATATTCTGTTAATGGGCCATTAAGTCCTATTGTGTGACTGATAAGATTACATCACCCCATTGGGAGATGCCCCAACCAGGGGCAGGAGCCAAGCCTTTCCTACCTAGATAAAAAAACTGGGGTTTGGGACCCGAGGACAGACCTTTCTACTGGATCCCAGAGGAAAGTCGGACCTTTTTCCACATCATTGCTGGATCTTCGGAGGAAAACTGCACCTTCTACAGGAGCACTGCTTCAACAGAACCACATCTGTCATCCAGGAGGCCTGCAGCCACCATTTATACGGACTGCTACCAACACCCTGACTGACAGGGTGTCAGGTTGTATTTCTGACTGTGTTGGTGGTTGTTTCTTTTATATTATTGCATGTATTTTATTTTTTTTTCTCTTTTCTCCTATTAAATTGTATTACTGACTTGGAGTCTCGCACTGGTTTTACTTTCAAACCAACACAGGAAGACATTCTAAGACTATTCAGACTGGTATCTTGCCCCAGGTAAAACATTTACCATGGCCTCAGCGTTAATGAGCTTGTGAACATCAGCTGCCAAGAGGAAGGACATTTCCTCCAGTTTCACAGAATACTTGGTCAGTACATCTGCTATCTGTGCAATCAAAGAATACAGAAAAGCAACAACAATGAAAAGTAGAACTCAAATATCAATTTCCCAAGTTAAAATTTACATGAACAAGACAATTTTTCCATTCAAGTGAATTCGATTTAATTAATTCATTAACTACGTAAGTATCATTCTCACGTTCAGGAATAGAATTCAAAGAATCAACGTTGCTTCTTCTGAGACATTGAAGCCTCCGTAGATCCCAACTTCAAATCTATTAGGACGGCATGAAAGCAATACCTGCTATATTTAGTACATGTAAACTACAAAGACATCTAGAACAGCTCTAAAAGATGAACAAACCCATGAACTTTGAAGGAGACGCTAGCAAGAAATGCGGAAATAGGCTTTATCTGCCCAGTGCTTTTCCCAAGAGCTTGGGCACTCCTTGGCGTCAGTGAGAGTCTCTGTCTCATTATTCGTCAGCTGGCTTAGGGTAAAAAAGGATGCATGCAATCACTTCATTCCGGTTCATGACATAAACTTACTGCATCATCACGGAAGCCATTTACTTGGAAATATAGCCTAAAAAATTGGTGTCAGACTGGGTACATATCTAGGTTGCTATGAGCAAAACCAATTTCTTTTTAACCAGAAAGCCATACAATATGCCTGCCATGGCAAATATTAGTCTACTAGCCCTGCACTTCAACGGGCAGTGAGCAGTTGATTACACCAAATTTACGTTTGGCAAGGAGACAGTCTATTTATTACAAGCCCCTAGTTCTAGAACCAAGAATTCAGGAGTTGCTCATTCCCAATGAAAATCTGTCCATTTCATACCTTTGGGGTTTTATGCTTCTGTTCTTTACCTGCCTTGAGTGTGGCTTTCTTGTGAAGCCACTGATGGGTGTTTTTCCAACACATTTCTGCTGATTACACGGAAATTGCATGGCATCAGCAGACATCTCTGAATGTCTCTTTAAAGTATGCTTTTTACTCTTCTTAGAGGACCTTGTCTTCTTCTTTCCTTCACCCAAAAGGTGGGCTAAGTGAGCCTTTAAAGAACCATCATCTCAACAATTAGAATTCTTTCAAACCTACTGAATGGAGAACAGCGACAAAAAAATTTACAAAAAACTAGTACGCGAAAGACAGCAGAAGAGAAAGGTAAAATAATGAATCCTACATGCCACATGCATAACTCTCTTCATTCAAGGCTATTTTCACAATGAGAAAAAAAAAATCACCTTTTAGTCAGCGAGGAAAAGTGGAGTAAGTGGATTGTGTTGCCTTGCTTACACTTACCAGAAAAGTCAACAGCAGAGTTGAAAACTCCTGAAGCTGGCTAACTACACCTCTAAATGTTTTACTGCTGTGCTATGATTCTGTCTTCAGTTAATAGAACCTGATATACAACAAAGAGATGGGAGCACATGGAGATGCATTGGAGAGCCTATGCTGGAGTTCACACATTCAATTTTTTCTCAAACAAATCCAAATTAGAAAATTTGAAAATGACCTGGGGCCATTTCAAAAGCCAGCAAACTGACTAACACAACCAAGCTTTGGCTTTTATTCAATCCTTTGCTTGTTTTACCTGGGCCTTGAAGATCTGTCTGCAGCCTTCCTCTCTGCAAATATATCACAGTCGTCTTATTGAGAACCCATGGCTCATCACAGCTGCTTGGCGAGGCCGGCTTCCAGAAGAACTGGCAACTACAAGCTGGGAGCCAAGAGATACAACACTTCACTTGGAAAAGGTCCTTCCATGAATCCCAGAATCCCAGAATGGTTTGGACTGGAAGCGACCTTAGAGATAGATTATCTTCTTCCCACATCCTGACATGGGCAGGGACACTTTTCCACTAGTCCAGGTTGCTCCATGTCCGCTCCAGCCTGGCCCTGGACACTTCCTGCCATGGGGCTCCCACACAGCCTCTTTGAGCAACATGTGCCAGGCCTCAGCACCCACACAAGGAAGAATTCCTTTCCAATATCCCATCTACCCCAGCCCTCTGGCAGTTTGAAGCTATTCCCCCTTGTCCTGTGAGTCCAGACCCTTTTCCAAAGTCCCTCCCCAGATATCTTGGAGCCCCAGCAGGCACTGCAAGGGGCTCCAAGGTCTCCCTGGAGCCTTCTGTTCTCCAGATTGGACACCCTCAGCTCTCCCAGTCTGTCCTAGAGTAGAGGAGCTACAGCTTTAAAAGCAGCTTAGCAGCCTCCTCCCCGTGAAACTCGACGCCACCGCTGGCCTTTTGGGCCCTACGGATATCGTTTCCGGTGTCGCTCAGGGTCACTCCCGGCTCTCTCCCCCCCTCCATGGGGCCCTCAGTCGATGCCGCTCAGACGCCACTCCTGCCGCTGTCAGACCAAGGCGGGGCGCGGGGCCAGCCCAGCCTCCTCCACAATCCACAGTGTCCTCGGCGGCTGCTGCGGGCTCATGGTGGCTCATACACCTGGAAGCAGATGTGATACAAGATTCATGTTAATCGCAAAAGCATTGGGGTTTGCATAAACCAGAATACTAAGCTCTGAAGTGAAGCATGGACACTTGATAAAGGAAATTATATGATTGAATAATTCTGTTTAAAATCACCTTGTTATGTTATATTCTGTTGTATTATGTTACATTACATTATGTTATATTATGTTATGCTTTTCAAATAAGTTGTATCGGCTACCAGCTTGCGAAATCTGACTTCCCAAAAAGCCCTTCCTGCCTTTGTCTGGTCAATACTGCTTATCTCAAGGACCAGACTTCCAGAACTTCTCTGGTGGTTATCTACAAGGACCAGATGGCTATCTGTGACTGATGATCGCCCGGACGCTTTGTGAATATGTGTAAGGATGTTTATTCGACCACCACTGCTTACCTGGCAAAATTATGACAGCAAAAAAAACCCCAAAATTATTGATTACAACGAGGAACCACAGCACAAGAAGAGGCTGCAAACCAAGGTTCGGTGGAGCTTGGAGTGGGCAGTGACCCCTCGTGTTCCCCAGCGCACTGCTTACTCTTTCTAGATCAAATAAAGCAATCCAAAATTTTGATGAATATCGAGACTTTTGTCTCTCATTTATAACAATTTGGTGCCGAACCCCGGGGCGTCCTTGGAGCCCTGAGAGGCACTGCGATTTCAGGGAGGCGCCCCACTGCTCTGGCCCCGGTTTGTCAGTGATTTTCAGGACCCATTGACGTAATGCACCATATAGACTGAGCAAGGAACATCTCCCCGGAAGACCGCGGCAAAATCACCTGTAATTCTTGTGCACGAAGACTCAGACAGGAGCATCGGTCTGTGAGTATCTGTGTGGTTTGGTGGGGATGACTGTGTGTTTGTCTGAATGAGACGTGGCCTTTGCTGCGAAGCGAGAGTGGAGTCCTGCTATCTGCGTTTCCAGCATCCCGCGAGGGACCTGGCCGGTGACCGGACAAAATGAGTGAGCACAAAGGGAGAGACTGATTTTCTTGTCCTAGCCCAGGTAGAGGCTAAGTCCTTCCCATCCTAGTCCAGGCAAAGGCAGTACCCGGGAATGGAGGGGGGGGGGGGGGGCTGGGAAGGGGGAGGAAAAGAAAAGCAGATTGCAACACACCAGTCACGGAGGGAGAAGGGAAAAGCTGCTTTTCCCATCCCAGCCCAGGTAGAGGCGGGTTCCAGTCCATCCTGACCCAAGGAGAGGCAGGGGTTCGGGCAGAACACATCGGGGAGTACAAACACCTCAAGACAGTCCCTTGAGGTAAAAATGGGAAAAAGAGGGAGTAAGATTCTGAGTCCCAGGGACCCACGAAGAGGTTCAAGTTCATTTGGTCCACAAGGAGACTGGGAAAATAAAGACAAGACAAGTAGGTTGCCAGAAATACCACCAGGCAGCCCTTTGGGAGTAATATTAAAATGTTGGGACACAGGGGTGGTATACAGAGGGAAAAGTAAAGAAAAATTGATTCAATATTGCATGGTGGAGTGGACCAGAGAAATGATCCCTAAAGATAACCTATACTGGCCCATGTTCGGCTCATTTGAGGGTTGGATTTGTCGGGCATTAAACACATATGTGGCTCATAAAGAACCATTTAATAGAGAGGAATGTGAGTATGCTGCCCTGTGGGCAAAACAGTCCAAGGCATCCTTGATATATACTTTAAAAGAAAAAGAGGATGAAGATAAAAAAAAGGTTACCTGGGAACCCCTCGATAATCTCCCACCTCCGTATAATACAGAAAATACAGGAGACCCCACCCCCACGCACCCACTTCTCCTCCTGGTACTCCCATAGCTCTAAGAACTCGCTCCAGTCAAAGGAATACCAGGAGAGATAGTATCACCAGAGAGGAGGGAGATAACAATACAAAGGCTAGCCTTTACCCCCTGAGGGAAGTTCCATTAGCAGGACAACAGGCTGGCTTAATTGGATTTGTAAATGTTCCCTTGAACACATGGGAAGTGAGAAACTTTAAAAAAGAAATGGGAAAACTATTAAAAGATCCTATAGGGGTATCAGAGAGACTAGATCAATTCCTCGGACCAAGTATGTATACTTGGATGGAATTACAATCTATATTAAGTATCCTATTCACCACGGAAGAACGGGAAATGATCAGACAGGCTGGAATGAGGGTATGGGACCGGGAGCATCAGATTGGACCTAGGGGAGACCAGAAATGGCCATTAAATAATCCTAACTGGGTGTCTTGGTTTAATTTTGACTTTCCCGGCCAATGCACCAAATTAATGTCTTGAGTTTGAGTTGCCAATTTGAATAAACTTATTTTTCCTGTTGTGAGACAGAACCAGGAGCAAAAGAGCAAGGCAGGCCTAAAACTTGAGAGAGTATAAAAGAAAATTTATTAACTACACAAACAAAAAGAGAGGAAAAAAATTTCAGAATAAGATTTTTTAGATCACTCCTTCCCTCCCTCTCCCAAACTTCATAACAACAAAACAAACATATAACAAATACTTCGGTCAGTGCCCAATTTAGTCTTTCTCAGTTCACTTCTGGAGAGAGAAGCCTCTTCTTGTTGAAGTTGTAGGGATTTTTCCCACAAGAAGGAAAAAAACAGTTCTCTTGTGGTTTTATCTTTCATGATTTGCATCCGCCCGGGAACCTGCAACCGTGACGCTCCTCCCAACTCTACACCCGTCCCAAAGTTGTAGATGTGGGCCATGTCTGCTCCATGGGGTATTACTTTTAAGAATGAAATGTTCAACCACAAAGATTCTCTCTGTCTCCTTTCTCTCTGCTCAGGCTTCATCTCTGAAAACCAAAATCCCCTTCTTTTTTCTCAGGGCAGAAATTCTCAACACAGGTGCTTTTTTAGTCAAATCATCTATTAAATGGAACATTTCCATCCCCCCATGTCTCTTTCCATGGTTTATAGGAATATTCAGTACATCAGGTCATTCCTACAATTTCACAAAAAGATTTTCAGCCATTTCAGCATCTTCTCATTCTCCTTCCATCTTAAAAACTTAGCTCTTACATCACTGAGTTCAGAAATCTTCTTATTCCCTTTCATATTCAAAAGAAAGGCTGGAGGCTTTGCAAATCTTATCTGAACACTAAAGAGTTAAAGTTTAACACAACTACTCGAGGTGGGCCAGGCTCAGGCCGTGCTGGGGAGGGCAGCTGAGGTGTTAATCAGCCTTTCTGGGGCTGGGCTGCAGCCCCACAGTGCTCATGGCCATCCGGGCAGGCCCGGCCCGGCCGGCAGCAGCAAGAGTCGGCCTCCCCTCCCACGCCAGAGCCGCAGGCCTGTGGAGGAGGAAGCCGTGAAGGTCTTATCACACAACTTTTTCTCCCCCCGGCCATCGGGTCCCCTTGTTGGCAAACGGGGCCCAAGCGGCCTCCCGAGCCTCACCCCCCCCCCCCCCCCCGCATGGGGGAGGGGGAAGCTCGGGTTGATGTTACCTGCTCAGCCTCCGGAAAGACCAAGAGAGTCAGTTCCGGATTACCTTCCTCAAAATGTGTGTTCACAGAGCGAACTAACTTTCTCTAATTGGCTGTTGCAGGTATCCCAACCCCCACAGAGGAAATTCCCTTAGGAAGAATCTCTTGTGAGTTTCTTCTTCCTAAGTCAACCTATAACACTGGGATAATCAGAATGATGTCCATTGCCAGAATATGATGGACTTAAATGGATACTCGTTAAAGGTATCTGAGAATCAGTTCCTAAAGGACAAAATATTAATAAAGCCTTTAGTGAACAACAAAAAAAGGATGAATCCCCGACTGACTGGTTGGAGCGGCTGAGGAAAGATCTCCAAATGTACTCCGGGATAGACCCTGATACACAAGTGGGTCAGGCACTCCTCAAAACCCAATTTGTTGCTCCATCATGGGGAGATATTAGAAAGAAATTAGACAAGTTAGATGATTGGCAAGATCGGGGGTTACAAGAATTGCTAAGAGAAGCACAAAAAGTTTATGTAAGGAGGGATGAAGAGAAGCAGAAAGCAAAAGCAAAAATCTTTATAGCTGCAGTTCGTGAAACACAGAAAGAAACCCAGCAGAAAGGGGGAGGGAAACCACGAAAACCCCCACCAAAACAAGGAAATGAAGCAGGAAATAATTCACCAAGGTGAACCTGCTTTTACTGTAACAAGAAAGGTCATATAAAGAAAAATTGTAAAGAACGGATACGGGATGAAAAAATGTTCCAGGAAGATGAATAGGGGTGTCAGGGGCTGTATGTATTAGGGACCATACCATCCAAAGAGCCCTTGATAAATTTAAAGATTGGTCCCCAGGGGGAGGAGGTGGAATTTTTAGTAGATACAGGAGCCGAAAAATCCACAATTAAACACCTACCAAAAGGGTGTAAACCTAGTAGAGAAACAGCACTCGTGGTTGGAGCAAAAGGTGAACCATTTCGGGTCCCTATTATTAAAAATGTGCAAATTGAGACCCAAACCAAAAGTGAATTAAAAGATCTGCTGTTACTGTCAGAGGCAGAAAACAATTTATTGGGGAGGGATTTAATAATAGCATTGGATTTGAAAATTGAAGTATCCTAAGGTCAGCTTAAAATTTTTGCTTTAACTCAAAAGGACGAGGAGCAAATATGTCCTGAGGTGTGGTACACCTCTGGAGAAATGGGGAAGTTAAAAATGAAACCTATCAAAGTGAAAATCACTGATCCCAATTTGCCTATCCGAGTTCGTCAATATCCAATATCTCTGGAAGGGAGATGGGGCCTTAAGCCTCTCATAGAAAACCTTTTGCAACAGGGGGCTTTGGAACCATGTATGTCCCCACATAATACTCCTATTCTGCCTGTCAAAAAGACAGACGGGAATTACAGATTGGTACAGGATTTGAGAGCTATAAATCAGCAAACTGTTACCAAATTTCCCGTAGTAGCAAACCCTTACACACTCTTAAGCCAGTTGTCCCCTGACTACACTTGGTATAGTGTAATAGATCTAAAAGATGCCTTCTGGGCATGCCCTTTAGAAGAAAGTAGTAGAGATTACTTTGCCTTTGAATGGGAAGATCCTGATAAGGGCAGGAAACAACAACTGCTTTGGACAGTATTGCCTCAGGGCTTTACAGAATCCCCTAATCTCTTTGGACAAGCCCTAGAAGAATTCATGCAGTCTTTTGAGTCACCAGATGGGGTGAAATTGTTACAATATGTAGATGATCTATTAATAGCAGGAAAGGATGAGAAATCTACTAGAAATGGGACTATAAAACTTTTAAACTTTTTGGGACAACAGGGATTGAAGGCATCCAAAGCCAAATTACAATTCACAGAACCAGAAGTAAAATATTTGGGACATTGGCTAAGTAAAGGGAAAAAGAAATTGGATCCTAATAGAATCTCTGGAATATTAAGTCTGGGACCTCCAAAAACCAAAAAAGAAGTGAGGAAAATTTTGGGATTGCTGGGATATTGTCGCCAATGGATAGAGGGATTTAGTGAGAAAGTAAAATTTCTATATGAAAAACTTACCACTAATCGCCTAAAATGGACAGAAGAGGATGATAAAAGTTTTGAAAAGGTCAAACATGCTTTAATTCAAGCCCCTGTACTCAGTCTCCCAGACTTGGAGAGGCCATTTCAGTTATTTGTAAATACCTCTGATCAAACAGCATATGGGGTACTCATCCAGGAATGGGCAGGCAATCGAAAGCCAGTGGGATATTATTCTAAACTGCTCTACCCTGTCAGTCGGGGTTGGCCCACATGCCTCCAGGCCCTAGTGGCCACAGCACTTTTAATTGAAGAAGCCCGAAAAATTACCTTTGGGGCACCCCTAGTGGTCCACACCCCTCATAACGCAAGGGGAATTCTGAATCAAAAAGCTGAGAAATGCTTAACCGATGCCCCAATATTAAAATATGAAGCTATTCTAATCACTTCCCCAGATTTGGAGCTAAAAACAACAACTGCTCAAAGTCCTGCACAATTCCTATATGGGGAACCAGGAGAAAATTTAGAACATGATTGTGTGGATGTTATAGAATTACAAACAAAAATTAGACCTGACTTGGGAGAAGTTGAATTTAAGGATGGAGTAAAATTGTTTATAGATGGATCTTCTCGAGTGGTGGAAGGAAAACGAAAATCGGGATATGCCATAGTAGGAGAAGAAGAATTGAAATTAGTAGAATCCGGACCCTTAAACGCAGCATGGTCCGCTCAGGCTTGTGAACTATTTGCTCTTTATAGGGCATTATCTTATTTAGAAGGTAAAAAAGGGATGATATATACGGATTCTAAGTATGCCTATGGCATAGTCCACACATTTGGTAAAATTTGGGAAGAAAGGGGGTTAATTAACACTCAAGGATGGGGGTTGATATATCAAGAATTAATTGTTAGAATACTAGAGGCTCTTAGGGGCCCCACTGAAATTGCTGTGGTCCATATAAGACAAAGAAGCAAAAAAAGCAGCATTGGAGCAAAAACCGGTTTCTGTATTAAGTACTACAGTTAAAGATCTCAGCCCCAACCAGGAATTACAGAAGCTATTTACTCCTCAGGAAAAAGAAGCGATAAAAAAATTAAAGGCAGAACAGCATGAGAACAAATGGGTTTTACCAGATGGCAGGGAAATTTTATCTAAGACCCAGGCCAGACAAATTATTGAACAATTACACCAACAAACACATTGGGGAACCAGAGTGCTAGCAGACCAATTTTTAAAATTTTTTGGATGCATCGGCATTTTTGATATTGCAAAGCAGAGCGTACAGGGTTGTTTAACTTGTCAGAAAATTAATAAAAAAGGTATGCGACAAGGTCCGTCAGGAGGACGGAAAACTGCTTACAGGCCCTTTGAAAGAATACAAGTAGATTTTACAGAATTACCAAAAATAGGAAGGTGGAAATACTTACTAGTGAGAGTAGACCAATTAACCCACTGGGTAGAGGCATACCCTGCAGCTAGGGCCACATCACAAGTGGTAGCCAAAATATTGTTGGAACACATAATCCCAAGGTATGGCCTGGTTCGAGCAATAGACTCAGACCAGGGGACGCACTTTACATCAAAGGTGCTTAAGTTACTGACCTCGGCGCTGGGCATCAACTGGGAATATCATACACCTTGGCACCCTCAGAGTTCTGGGAGGGTTGAAAGGATGAATCAAACATTAAAACAACAGCTGTCAAAATTAATGATTGAGACTAAAATGCCATGGACAAAGCGCCTCCCACTAGCCCTGTCTAATATACCAACAATGCCAAATTCAAAAACAGGGATTTCACCATATGAAATGCTGTATGGTATGCCTTACCCTAAAGGAGCACACCTTGATCCGACCTTAGTTCAGGACCCTTCTCTTCAGAATTACATAATAACAATCAGCAAAAACTTGGAAGAATTAAGAGAGAAGGGGATTTTAGCTCAAACTGTCCCTCTAGGATTTGCCATACATAAAATTAAGCCAGGACAACATGTGTTAATGAAAGTATGGAAAGAAGAAAATCTAGCTCCAAAATGGGAAGGACCGTATTTAGTTCTGTTAACGACTGAAACAGCTGTGAGGACAGCTGAAAAGGGATGGACACATGTGAGTAGAGGCAAGGGTCCTGTAACCCCTCCTACTGCAGGTTGGACAGTGACATCTGAGCCTGGAGACCTCAAAGTGCGAATTCGGAAGACTTGATGTCAATACCGGATCAATTCGTCTCAAAGGTCTCCTAATCAGGACTGAAAGTCACCTGCCCCAAACCCGGGTGTAGCCTGTTCATCAAGAAAAGGTGTCCATATTGTACTGAGTTGTTGTGGTGTTATTCCTATGGTGGGTATCCCCCATTCGCATTATGTGTCCAGTGTAGAAGAAATGAATGTAAGGAAACTATTAAAGTATTAATACCCTATCAGCACAAGGAGAAATCGAAATTGATGATCATAACTGGTGGGAGGAATAAGGATAAAAAAGAGAGCCAGAGCAGAGGTATTGACAAGAAAGTGTCAGAAGGGTTGTGTATACTGTGCTGTTACTGCTGTACCTTGTACTGGAATGTTAAAGCTAAAAGCTGGGACAAAATTAAGAAACACTACCAAAAGAGAAAGACAATGTGGGAGACCCCAGGACATATTCCCTGCTGCCGAGAAGATTAAACAAACCACAGCTACTGGCAGCAACCCCGTAGGCCTTGAGGGAGGCAGAGGGATGAAAATGGTCATGGCAGTCATCCTATTGCTAATGATGATAAAAGGAAATAGTGCTGATGCTTGTTCCAAGTGTTACCAGACAATTAAGTATGGCAGACGCACGGTATCCACCCTTGCCTTCCATACACATATCAATTCGGCCTGCTATAATAAACACAACTTAGAAACTTGCACTATTATGGGAAGAAGTTACTGGGTAGCCACCAATTTGGGAAAAGGAGGGTGGGCTCCATCAGCATACCAAAGTTGTCCAGTAGGAGAGACACACCTCTGCTTCACAAAAGAAGGTATGTGGGGATATTCAGATCAGGGAGGAGTGCAAGATCACTACAAGGAAGAATTGATAAAAAATATAACTAAGGTGTTCAAAGGAACAAAGACAAACCATGGGGGAAATTTTAACTTGTATGAGAAAACAAAACAACAACTCAGTGAACGGGACTTACCCACCTTGGGAAAAAAATTATTTGTAGAATTAATGAAAGAAATCACTACTGAACTGAACTGAACTCACTGTTGGATCTGTGGAGGAATGCAAATGACTGAACAATGGCCATGGAGGGGGGAGGGATTTGGCCCAGAGCAGTTGTTAGAGTGGAATCAAACGGAAATATCGAGGGGAGTCAATAGACCTGAAGGGTGGGTTCTAAGTCATGAGGTAATAGGAGAGGTATGTATAACATGTCAGGGAACTAACTTTACCCAATATGTGGGGCACACCCCCTGTAAGACTATCCTGATTACAAATGCAAGCAAACAGTCTTGGTGGCCCAAAGCTCCAGAAGGATATTGGGGAAAGTTAAGTAAAGGTAATTGTATAAAGAACAATTTTACAGGACTATGCTGGTATAATAAAAATAGAGCCAGCCCATATGAAGAAGTAAAAAGTGTAAGGACCTATTGGCAACAACCTGAATCAGTTAAACTAAGCTGGAAAGCCCCAGATGGAATATTTTGGATCTGTGGGAAAAAAGCTTATAATACCCTACCAAAAAGATGGAGAGGGACATGTACTCTAGGGATTATCCAGCCTGCGTTTTTTACATTACCAAAGGAAAAGGGTAATAGAGTGTCAGGAGTTCCCTTATATGAAACTTTGTATCGAAATAAAAGGAGCAGAGGCATAGGGGGAACACAAATCTGGAAGGATGATGAATGGCCCCCAGAACGAATTATTGAATATTATGGACCAGCTACCTGGGCTCAGGATGGGAGCTGGGGCTATCGCACTCCAATTTATATGCTAAATAGAATTATCAGGCTACAAGCCGTGGTAGAAATTACTTCAAACCGGACAGCCCGAGCAATGGAATTGATAGCTAAACAACTTACCCAAACTAGAGCAGCAGTATATCAAAACCGACTGGCTCTAGACTATCTGTTAGCTGAAGAAGGGGGAGTGTGTGGAAAGTTTAATAATTCTGAATGCTGCTTAGAAATTGATGATAATGGTGAAGTAATTACTAAAATTGCAGAAGAAATAAAATGAATAGCCCATGTACCTGTACAAACCGGGAACTCTATGCTTAATGATAATTGGTGAAATAACCTGTTGGGGGAAACTTGGTGGAAGAAATTAGGATTTATGTTAACATGTGCATTATTAGGAGTACTGTTCATCCCTTGTCTTGTTCCATGCTTCATTCGACTAATCCAGTCGGTGGTTCAAGGAATGCAAGTTGCTACAATACTAATAGACCCTGAGAAGGCAACAAAATTAATGGCAGTACAAAAGGTGCTGACAAAATTTGAAACCAGAACACGAATCAATGGGATAAAAAAAGAGAAGTGGGGAAATTGTGACAATTGATAAAAGATTCGTGTTAATCACAAAAGCATTGGGGTTTGCATAAACCAGAATACTAAGCTCTGAAGTGAAGCATGGACACTAGATAAAGGAAATTATATGATTAAATAATTCTGTTTAAAATCACCTTGTTATGTTATATTATGTTGTATTATGTTACATTACATTACATTATATTATGTTATGTTTATCAAATAAGTTGTATCGGCTACCAGCTTGCGAAATCTGACTTCCCAAAAAGCCGTTCCTGTCTTTATCTGATCAATACTGCTTATCTCAAGGACCAGACTTCCAGAACTTCTCTGGTGGTTATCTACAAGGACCAGATGGCTATCTGTGACTGATGATCGCCCGGAGGCTTTGTGAATATGTGTAAGGATGTTTATTCGACCACCACTGCTTACCTGGCAAAATTATGACAGCAAAAAAAACCCCAAAATTATTGATTACAACGAGGAACCACAGCACAAGAAGAGGCTGCAAACCAAGGTTCGGTGGAGCTTGGAGTGGGCAGTGACCCCTCATGTTCCCCAGCGCGCTGCTTGCTCTTTCTATATCAAATAAAGCAATCCAGAATTTTGATGAATATCGATACTTTTGTCTCTCATTAATAACACAGAGGTCCAGAACAGAGGATAATAGCCACACATTTGTGTTCGTCTCTGCACAAGGCGGGCCAGAATTGCCATGCCCGGACTTTTCAGTTAAGCAAGAGAATGCGAATACACCAGCGCCATGGGGGAGGAAACCGCTAAAGATTCCCTCATATATGGTCTCTCAACTTAATGACTAGGCACTTGCCAATCCTTAGGCTACACTAACACCTTTTTTACCTTGAGGGTAAGAAATGCCATTGTTCTGGTGTGCAGCTAAAGGCGCAGCACAGGTAGGCGAGGCCAAAAGCTGGGGCAGTGCCCTTCCTCACACCTTCACTGTGGTATACTCCATGCAGCTAGAGCAAAGCGAGAAGGACACGAGGAAGAAGAAGGCATTCTTAAAGTAGCCCTCTGTCAGCAGCCCTGAAAGGGCGCATAACACACGGCGTCTCGCTGCCCTCCATTCGACATACTCGCAGCTCCCTTTGCCGACTTGCAAAAGTTGCTACCAGAGTAGAGAAGGCCAGATTGAAGAGGCAGTGCCTAGGTTCACCTTCTACTCATTGCACGTAAGCCACGTCCAGCTCCTCACTGCACTCTGTATTTCCCTTCTCCACGGCATTTACCGTGGTGGTCTCTGCAACTCGGTGCATAGAAGTGACCGCCAATGTTTCCACAGCGGGCTGCAAGGGAACCAAGGAGCAGCACAAGCAGCAGTGCTTCATCTTTCTCCTTCGGACTGCTAAGGGCACTTGGGAAGGCAAGTGAGAGGCAGCCACCTTCCTCTCCTAGTAGCCTGTATCGTAGTGCACACAAGCACGGTACTTATGCGGCTTCGTTCTCAGCACTCGCCCACGACTGGCCCCGCTTTCACTCCCCGGCAGCCAGAATCGCTGAAGCGGCGCCGCACATCCACCAGTGCGCCGGCAGCCAAGCCATGGAGAACGCTGCTTCTGCCCAATCCCACCTCGGGCGTGCACCTTTGTTCTCAGAGTTCCGTGCAACAGTCTGCCTCTCTGGCAGTTCGAATGGAAAACGAAAGCTTTTCGCCTACGCCCTTCACAGAGATCCGTTGCCTGGATGAGAAGGTCTTGTGGCCGGAGCTCGCCCCCGCCGCGAGGAAGCTGCTATTAGCACCGCATTGCAGGGGCCCTTCTCGCTCCTTGACTACATGCTCAGCCCTCTCCGAATTCGCTGCTAGCTCCACGGTCCTTCTCAGCTGCAAGTAGCAGCGCTCACAGTACATAGAGCTTCGCATCGACTGAGGACCTGGAGGAACATATCGCACACCAAAATGTGTCAGGACAGACATGTATTCTACATTGTCCCTTGTCGACACCCAGTTTGTGCTTCTGCTGCTTCTGCTGTTAGGAATCGCTCCTTGAAAGACAAGCGAGAGCGTCTTTCTGGGTGCATTGCACTGAGTGAGAGCTCGCTATGGGATTTGAACTCGGACCCAAGGCAACAGGGCGTGCTTGCCCGCAGAACTGAGGACAAGCTGTTGGGCAGAACTGAAACTAACCGCTGGAGATCAGATTTGTCTGGACGGCAGAAGGCTAAGAACAAAGCCGCTTGCGAGCGCAGTGCAGCGAAGAGCACATGAGCAGCCAAAGAGCTCCTTCACAATCGCTTTCCCTTCTCTGTGCTCTTGCTGCTTGGAAAAGTAGCACACAGCCGTTGCACGCCAGGGCAAAAGCTGGGGCAGTGCTCTTCCTCACACCTTCTCTGTTGTGTATTCCATTGTTGGGGGTTGAATGCTTCCCTTTTCTTTCTGTGGAATTTCTCCCATTGTTATGCTAAGTGGCTACACCTTAAGGTAATGTTCTCTCCCAGGGAGGTGGGTGGAGGGAGGGGGGGGTGAAACCGGAAAAAGGAAAGGTGGGACGGGGGTCAGGAGCAGGCTGGAAAACTCTCTCGTTTGGCTCGTGTAGGGAGAGGACGCCCCGTGCTCGGATTTGGCATCTCCCCTGCCACCCCAGCGCTGAGATCCACGCTCCCTGCCGTTGGACATCCCTCTGCTGCTCTCCCACCTCACCCTACTACCTCGGGACACTCTGCCAAGCACCACGACCGACCCCGTGAGGAGGGAGTCACTTTCCCCATCCCTCTCACCCCTGGGCCGCTGTCGCCGTCACTCCAGCCCTCTTCAACTGCGCAGGACCTGCCCTGCCCCCACAGCACCGGTAACTGAGCACAGGGAGATGGCCTGCGGCCAAAAGGGACTGGAAGGGAGTTATACTGTTCTGTTCTGTTGTCAATTTTTATAGCTGTTGTTGTTTTCTGCCTTGTTAGATATCAGTAGAGAACTGTTATTCTTATCCCCACATTCCCAAGCCTGAAGGCCTCTGATTTGGACCTAAAATAATTAAAAGGGAGGGGGGTTGCACTCTGCATCACAGGAAAGGGGCTCTTGCCTTTCCTTAGACCATACCTGTCTTTCAAACCAAGACAGATTTTGGCGCCCGGAACGTGAGGCATTGCCTGAGGGCATTGAGAGAGGGGTAGAAAAGGGGTTAACAGTTCTTGAATTACCCAAGCTTGTGGTAGGTGACACCATGCTGTCCAGCTTACCCTGGACTGGCCTCCATGTGGTCACTGCTATATCTCTCCCATTTGCAAGCCCTTTTGTAAACATGAGTCTCATAACCAAGGTTACTGTGGCTATTATCCGGTTCATTTTGTGGGTTGATCAGTTGAGGAATTCATGGATTTTTAATTTTCTCTGGAAGATGGCCACATGGATTCAGAGCTATCGCACTCTAAGTGTGTGTTTCTGGGGCTACTTCAATAATGGTACTTACTGTCAGGAAGTGGCAGCAGGTGAAATCTTCTCCTAACACATCACACGGTTTTTGAAGTTCACCCCACCAGTCTTCAAGGTGTTCAAATCGGCTTTAAATGCTAATGAAGGCGAAGAACGAAGCTGCAGGCACCGGGTTTGCGAGCGCAGTGCAGCAAAGAGCACACGAGCAGCCAAAGAGCTTCTTCACAATCGCTTTCACTTCTCAGTGCTCTTGCTGCTTGGAAAAGTAGCACACAGCCGTTGCACGCCAGGGCAAAAGCTGGGAAAGTGCCCTTCCACACACCTTTGCTGTGCTGTACTCCCTGCAGCTAGAGCGAAGCAAGAAGGATGCGTGGAAGAAGAAGGCGTTCTTAAAGTATCCCTCTGTCAAGCAGCCCTGAAAGGGCGCATAACGCATGGCGTCTCGCTTCCCTCCATTCTACATACTTGCAGCTCCCTTTGCAACCTTGCAAAAGTTGCTTCCAGAGCAGAGGGGGCCAGATTGAAGAGGCAGTGCCTAGGTTAACCTTCTACTTATTGCACGTAAGCCATGTCCAGCTCCTCGCTGCACTCTGTATTTCCCTTCTCTGCGGCATTTACCATGCTGCTGTCTGCAACTCGGAGCCTAGAAGTGACCGCCAATGTTTCCACAGCGGGCTGCAAGGGAACCAAGGAGCAGCACAAGCAGCAGTGCTTCATCTTTCTCCTTCGGACTGCTAAGGGCACTTGGGAAGGCAAGTGAGAGGCAGCCACAGTCCTCTCCTAGTAGCCTGTAACGTGGTGTGTGAGGATTCTGGGGACCTCCGGGTGCCTCTTGTGCACCCACACTCTCAGGCTACTTCTTCTTTTATGTAAAAAGCAAAGCAGCTAATAGTAGCTGTTAAGTTATTTATTGCAGAAGCACATCAGTCTCAAATGCAGAGTCAAAGCTAACAAAGTCCATTCCAGGTTCTATCTCAATCCCAAACAGAAGCAGAAGCTCCCCGTGGTCCCAGAAGGGCCGGAGGAGCCGGGCAGCTCCTATCTTCTTCTCGGGTCTTGATTTCAGTGGCGAAAACAAAAGCAGAGCAAAAGCTGTGGCATAAAAGCAAGGGCTAAAACAATGTCTCTTTCCAAGCCTCTTCTTTTATAGAAACTTACGAGCAAACTAAGACGTAGAATCGGACCAGACTCGGACCACTACTTCTTAACCTATTAGAATTCTAATTTATTAACACGCCAAGCTACGTCTAAATTACGTTCATGGCCTATCTTGTTCTAACTGAAAAATGTCAGCAATTTTCTTAACTCTAACTCTATTATGTCTAAAGCAAAATTCTTGGAGCCTCTAAGAAAACACTAGCATGTTTTTCAACCTTCACTAGAACATGTTCTACTTCTTTATCATCTAAGACCTTTTGCTCACTAAAAGCACTTAAAACTTATTCCATTTACTTACTTATTTTCCTTCTCTTATGTTATAGCTTAAGTCTACACCTCTGCCTTATAAGAGGCCTAATATACTTCAATCCATCCAAAGGTTTCAACTCAATCCCTGCATTCTGATCTCTCCCTGAAGGATTCAGAGAAACTCCTGACTTACACAGCGAGACAAATCATGGGAAAAATACAGTGGTAACACATGAGTGTGTGAGGACGGGATCAGTATAGCTAAGGCTCAGTTGAAGTTGAATTTGGAAAAGCATGCCAAAAATAAGAATAATAAAGGCACCTACGGGTATTTCAGTGGGAAAAGGAAGATGAAAAGAAACCTATCACACCTCCCCTATTCTCCCCCACCCCCATAAGCCAGACAAGACTAGTGACAACAGACAAGGACAAGGCTGAGGTACTCAACAAGAGTTGGTCTCAGTTTTTACTGCCAGTCACTATTTCCACATCTCTCAGGTTATTGGACTGGTGGACTTGATCCTAAGCCATAGTAGCAGGTCAGCTTTCAGACCACTTGAGGAACCTGAGCATGCAAGACCATGGGACCCACCCAGAGGCATGTCAGGGCCCTGAGAGAACTGGCAGCTCCAGTTGCTAAGGTGCTTCCTCCATCATATTTGAGAAATCAAGGCAACCAGCTGAAGTCTCCAGACACTGTACTGTATTGACTCCAATACTCCTGGTCGTTTTTGCAAATCTTAGAGCTCTGAGTCAATTTCTGCAGAGGATTCCCAATGCAGTTTCAAAAATGGAATCTTTGTTATTGGTCCTCATGTTGATCTTGGATATTTCCATTTTCTGCACACCTATATTTTCGAAACATTTGTAATGACTGAAAAGAAAGCTGAGACGAGGCATTATGCTCTTTCCAGTGATATAAATGGACCAGTGTTCTTTTCAGACAAATATGTTTTTGCTGTGTCTAAGCACATGTGCATACCTGTGTTTGATTTATGTGTCCAGGTTTTGGCAATGGGGCAGCCACAGGGCCGTCCTGTGACAATGGCCCGGGTGCCGCCCTGTCCCGCTTTCTTCCAACAAGCTCCACTTCAGGATGTCCTCCCTGCTGAGAGAAGGGGCTGGGACAGCACCTTTAGAAATGTGACTTTCTGGGTTTTGTTTTGTTTTGTTTTGTTATTTTTTAGGTTACTATAAACATTCACCCAGATTTTTTGATGTGTTGGGTTTTGAGTTTTTTTTTCAGTTTTGGGTGGGTTTTTTTGTAGTTTTTTTTGGGGCCATTTTTGTCTCTTTGTGGATTATTGGTTGGGGTTTTATGTGTGTTTGTTCGGTCTGCTTTGTTTGTTTGTTTGTTTGGTTTTTTTTTTACGGCTTTGTCGAGTTTTTTAAGCAAATTGATTGGAAAACTGAATAGTCCTCCACTATAGTCTCCTGGATTCACCTGAGACTCTTCCTAGGCATCTCCCTGATCCTTTTTGCAATGAGTCTCACATCATTCTCCTGAGGAAACTGTCTGCTTATGGTTTGGATGGGTGGGCTGTTTGCTGGGTGGGAAACTTGGTGATGGCCAGGCCCACAGAGTGGTGGGAAATAGAGTTCATCCAGCTGGTCCCCAAGGCTCAGTCTTGGGCCCAGTCCTGTTTAATATCTTTATCAGTGATCTGGACAAGGGGATAGAGTACACACCCAGGAAGTTCACAGATGATGCAAAGTTGGCTGGTAGTGTTTTTTTCTTCTGGAGGACAGCAGGCTCTGCTTCTTCTTCCTCCTGTTCTCAGGTCGCAGCTCCTCTTCATCCCTCATTAAGTGTGCTGATTTTGTCGCTTGGATGAGAAAACAAACAATTTTAGCAACAATACTAGAGGCAGGGAAGAAGAAAGGAAGAGTTCACATGAATCCCCCCCCAACAACAGACAATACCTGATGGCTCCTCTGCCCAGCTTACTCACTACACCAGAACCCATTGTCCCCCAAAGATACTCCCTTCTCCCTGCCCCCAGCCATGGTGTGAGATGGAATAGAATAACTAAGGTTAAGATTCTCCCTATGTAACGCCATCATACTTCGATTCTGGGGAAAAAAATTTCTTGAAGTTCTATCATTTCAGATCATTTGAATTTGAATCTGCATAATAAAAAGTCTAGCCAGAAATTCATGACTATACTAATAGACCATTCTAGAATGTCTGAGATGATATACACTTCTTTCAAGAGAATGTGATACCTCACGTGACTTCTCCAGAATTTAAATGACGAGCGGGAGTAGTCTGCAAGATTCTTGCTGCCATCTGGATTTCCTGGTAGTCGGCTGGTCTATGTAAGCCAACGAGCTATTCAGCAGAGGGAATATTAATGTGATGCTTGATGGTATGTGAGATGGAACACAGTAATTTATGGCTTTTTGCATAGTGATGAAGCTGTAAAGAAAGCTCCATAATGCTCAGACAAGGAGGCTGCTGGACTTCAAGCAGCAAAGGCCCAAAACAAACCAGTGAAAAGTTGTAATTGAAAAAAAAAAAAAAAAAGGCCAGGTGGGGAGCAAAGTGATACTTAAGGGCAGTTTACTGAAAGAGGAAATCTAGTGAAAAAAAAAAAGTCCAAGAGTGAAGGAATAACAGGGGAAATGAAACTAAGGAAGAAAATCAATCTCAGCTCATCATTTCAGAAGCTAACAAGTTGTCATTGCAATGATGCATAAAGTGAGAAATAATAAATATGTCTGTGCCAAAATCTGAAATATGAACTTTATTGCATTCTGTCTTTCACGGAATCATACAACAGTCTGTGATTAAAGATCATCTAGTCCAACTTCCTTGCCAGGTACATCTTACAGTAGATCAAATTGCTCAAGACTAGCCAAACTGATAAGGAGCACTCTCAATGATGGGGCATCCACAGCTTCTCTGGAAGACCCGTTTGAGTGTCTCACCAGCTTCATTGTTGAAAAGTTTTTCCTTTTAGCCAATCTAAACCTAGTCTCAGTTTGAAAGCATGGCCCCTTGTCCTGTCTCTGCAAACCTTCCTAAAAAGTCTTTGTCCATTTGTCTTATTCCCTCTTTACATATTCAAAGGCCACAATACTGTCTCTCCAGAAACCTCTCTTCTCCAGGCTAAAAGACCCTACTTTTCACAAGAACCAGGTCATAAACTGAGATGGAAGACATCTCAGGAGATCAGATCATCCAACAGCTCAGCGTAAGAATAGCTCTCAAGTCAGATCAACTAGCTTAGGGCTGTGTCTGTTTGAATTTTGAAAATTACCAGGAATTGAAATGCTTCAAGGAAGAGAACTCTGGGTGGCTCGAGAAACAGCCTGATAAACTCGAGCAAACTCGAAACCTCAGAAACTACCACTGCTTTCTCTCCCTCAGCCCAAGCAGTCACAAAGAAGAAGTGTTCCCAGCAGGCTGGGATAGCACACGTATACGCTACATGACAGGCATCGCCAGCAGGCACATCCTGCTCCTTTCTGTGCCTGGCAGGAGTGAGACTGGATGTTTACATGTGGGCAAACTGGGTCCCTCCAGCAGCTCAGACACTCAGCCTGCCCAGTGACCCCACTGAATTCCAGTATTCGCAGTGTCCCAAGGCCAGAGCACTACTCCGCTTGCTGGCACAGACCATCACACGCCTCCTAAATCAGTCAGGACTGCCCGGGTCCCACAGCCAGCACCTCACGTGTTCTCCCCCAGGCCACTGCCATTGTTCACCAACTTCTCCACTTTGATCTTTGCTGGTGCTCTCAACACTGGCACACCCAGATGTTCTGCAGCTGTTGTCTCCTGGTGGAAAGGACTTGTAAAGCCATGTTTCCTAAGAGGACTTCCACAACCTTTCAAAGCAACCTTTCCGGGTGTATGAACAATCTCAGTCAAATGTCAACATTTCTTTTCCCATATGTGAAATCAGAATTTCCTTCTTCCGGGCAAGCCCAAAACAAGGCACAATTTACGTTATCCCTTCTGTTTCACATGCTGACTTGTTTGTAAACAATGCAAGGAGAATACCTGTTTTGATCCAAGCTAATATCTGGCACTTATAGTGCTTTCGGTAGTTAGTTTTGCTTTGCTATTTACTTGATGTCCCATTGAATTGTTGAATCATAAACAGACTATCTGTCTGTATAGCAGCATAGCAGTGATGAATAAATGCAAGAGAAGGAGCAAGGTGATTGTTTGCTAGACTCTTCCTAGAAACTGAGAAATCTGTTACTTCATGCTGACCACAGCAGATGGAAGAAGCTTCCGACATGATGTCAAAGCAATCAAACTGTAATCACTTTTATGATTACAGTCAAGGCACTGCTTTTGCCACCATAAGTGGAGTGCAGGGAATCTTAAAAGACGACACTGTAACTGTTGTCCATGCTCACTGAGAAAATAATGCTTTTACAGTGGAGCAGGTCTCACCGCAGCTAAATCATGGCTTCAACTGTACACCGCCTTCAAAAAATCTTACAAAACCACGAATGAAACGATTTGGAACCCAAGGGAATCTCGGATGGTGTCACGATCCGCTATTAATGCAGAGCGGGGGTCGTGATGGTTCTTTTGATCTTAAAGGTACAAACAGGCAAAATGCAGGGGACAAAATCAGTTTATTCAACAGCAGAAAATCAGTTTATTCAACAACAGCAATGCATTTCATCAAATGCCAACAATTCTGTTACGGTAAAGGGGAGAGGTATAGGGAAAGGGGAAGGAATGGAAGGGATGGGAAGATAGCTACCAACAGACGAGACGGGCGTCCTCACGGGTCATCCGATAGACGAGTCTTTGTCCGTGGGGAGATCTCAGGGGTCTTCTGCAGGGGGTCTTTATCAGTGGAGAGATCTCAAAGGGTTCTTCCCAGAGGGTCGCTCTTTTATAGTCCTTCTCCAAAGCGAGTGGCCTCTGGCCAAGAGGTGGGGAGATTTATGGACCATTGTGTGGTGCTGCAGGAGACAGGTACGGTCAAGCAGTCCTCAGGTGATACAACAAAACCTCTGGTTGGTGTCACAACAGCACAGTCCAGTGAACACAATACACCAGCACACAGTTATGAGCATCCATCTGGCCCGGCCAGGAAACCATTGTTCAGTCAGCCTGGGTGGGGGTCCTCGAGGTCTCCTTGTGACATTCGGGAGGCAAAATCGAGGGAAACTTCGGACCGACCCTTACAGATGGTGACATCAGCTCCCTTTGGATTCTTTCCACATTCTCAATTCCATTTTCTCCCGAGCCAATTATCCCACCTAACCTGAGATGTAATTTATGGATTTCCAAGACATCTAGTTACCTTAGAAATAGATTGCCACTAGGCAAAAAGACAGAAACAAGCAGTTAATTTCAGACTGAAAACAAGGGTGTTATAGAACAGAAATACTTGGACGAAACTATTCTTAATAAAACCAAAACTTTTAGGACTTACCCATGTATTTTTGGAGGTGGAAAAAGTTTTACATCCAGAAGTCCCTAGGGTGCTCTCACTCAGTGCAATGTGCCTGGAAAGGAGCTCTCCTTCGTCTTTCAAGGAACAATTCATGACAACAGAGGCAGCAGGAGCACAAGCTGGATGACGAGAAGGGACAATGCAGAACACGTCTCTGTCGTGACACAGTTTCGTGGGCGATATGTCCCTCAAGGTCTTCGGAACATGAGAAGCTCTATGTACTGTGAGCGCTGCTACTTGCATCTGAGAAGGACCGTGGAGCTAGCAGCGAATTCGGAGAGCGCTGAGCAGGTAGTCAAGGAGCGAGATGTGCGCCTGCAATGCAAGGCTAATAGCAGCTTCCCCGCTGGGGGGCGGAGCTCCGGCCACAAGACCTTCACCTCCTGGCAACAGATCTCTGTGAAGGGCATAGGCGAAAAGCTTTCGTTTTCCATTCGAACTGCGAGAGAGGCAGACTGTTGCATGGAGCTCTGAGAGCAAAGGTGCACGCCCTAGGCGAGCTTGGGCAGAAGCAGCGTTCTCGAGAGCTTGGCTGCCGGCACACTGCTGGCTGTGTGGCGCAGCTTCAGCGGCTTCTGGCCGCCGGGGAGTGAAAGGGGCGCCTGGAGTGGGCGAGGGAGGTGAACGAAGCAGCACAAGTACCGTGCCTGTGTGCACCACGTTACAGGCTACTAGGAGAGGAAGGTGGCTGCCTCTCGCTTGCCTTCCCAAGTGCCCTTAGCAGTCTGAAGGAGCAAGCTGAAACACTGCTGCTTGTGCTGCTCCTTGCTTCCCTTGCAGCCTGTTGTGGAAACATTGGCGGTCACTTCTAGGCTCCGAGTTGCAGACAGCACCACGGTAAATGCCGCGGAGAAGGGAAACACACAGTGAAGTGAGGAGCTGGACGTGGCTTGCGTGCAATAAGTAGAAGGTGAACCTTGGCACTGCCTCTTCAATCTGGCCCCCTCAGTTTTGGTAGCAACTTTTGCAAGTAGGCAAAGGCAGCTGCTAGTATGTAGAAGAGAGGGCAACGAGATGCCGTGTGTTAGGCGCCCTTTCAGCGCTGCTTGACAGAGGGCGACTTTATGAACGCCTTCTTCTTCCTCGCGTCCTTCTCGCTTCACTCTAGCTGCATGGAGTACACCACAGTGAACGTGTGAAGAAGGGCACTGCCTCAGCTTTTGCCCTGGCGTGCAACGGCTGTGTGCTACTTTTCCAAGCAGCGAGAGCACTGAGAAGTGAAAGTGATTGTGAAGGAGCTATTTGGCTGCTCGTGTGCTCTTTGCTGCACTGCCCTCGCCAGCCCGGTGCCCTGCAGCTTCGTTCTTCGCCTTCTGCAGTCCAGACAGAGCTGAACTCCAGCAGTCAGTTTCAGCTCTGCCCAACAGCTTGTCCTCAGTTCTGCGGGCAAGCACGCCCTGTTGCCTTGGCTCCGAGTGCAAAGTCCCTAGCGAGCTCTCACTCAATGCAATGCACCTGGAAAGACGCTCTCCCTTGTCTTTCAAGGAGCGATTCCAACCAGAGTTTGTGTTGTACCACCAACTGAAGAGTGCTTGACCGTACCTGTCTCCTGCAGCACCACACAATGGTCCATAAATCTTCACACCTCTTGGCCAGAGGCCACTCGCTTTGGAGAAGGACTATAAAAGAGCGATCCTCTGAAAAAGACCCTTTGAGATCTCTCCACTGATGAAGACCCGTCTATCGGATGACCCGTGAGGACGCCCGTCTCGTCTGTTGGTAGCTATTTTCCCATCCCTTTCTTTCCTTCCCCTCTCCCTATACTTTGTTTCCTATACCTCTCCCCCTTACCGTAACTGAGTTGTTGGCATTTGATGAAATGCATTGCTGTTGTTGAATAAACTGATTTTCTGCTGTTGAATAAACTGATTTTGTCCCCTGCACTTTGCCTGTTTGCACCTTTAAGATCAAAAGAACCATCACGACCCCCCTCTGTATTAATAGTGGATGGTGACATTAAATTAGCGTCACGGACAGGATATTCTGACAGACAGAAGGGATGCAAGGTTGTCTGTAGTCTGTATCAGGGGAAGGAAGTCTTACTCCAGCCGCACCTAGCTGGCCACCTTGGATGAGTGAGCCTGTCTAGAAAGCAAGGGGGGTTTTTCTGATTTCCCGCAGACTGCAGACACCTTGGTGTGGAGCATCCCCAGACTCACTTGAGGGCTCTGTCGTCAGAATTTCACAAAAGATCTACTGGTGCAATAGGCGGGACACTGCTGTTGTTGTTGTTTTATGATGTTTTTGATACTTGGTGTAGTGAAGAGACAACCTGGTGTTTTGTAACTAAGGAGTGCCTCCCAAGTAGTTTGGTCTCTTCACCCGCGAAGGGGGGCACACAGCGAAAGCTGTTTCGTTGTGTGTGGTAACTTAAGCAATAGACCTCCCTGTTGTGGTTTTTACTTATCCCTTCACAAAATGACTGAGAATTCCACTGTAACAGATAAAGGTGCATTTTATGCTCTATTAGCTAAGTATAGCGCCAGACTGTCCCAAGGTGGGGAGGAATGGGCGAACAGTAATTGGTTTAATCTGGAGAATGTGACTGATAGAATATATTCTTTGCAACATCAATCAAAGTTCAAACTGGGCAAAAATAAAACCTTACTCTGCTCAGTTTTGGGAGCTTGTCTTACAGCAGCCATAGAAACTCGCTCTAAGTGAGTTAGTGAATAAAGTACAATTATAGATTCTTTGCAAAATCTTGTTCAAATTCTACAAAAACAATTAGATCAAGAAAGGAATGAGAACCGTTTGTTGCGAGATTAAAATCATTTGCTACAGGCTGCCCTAAGAGAAGAAAGTACCAAAAAAGTAAAGCAGAATGAAGCACGCGCAGAAACAGAAGGAGATTGTTCACATTAATCAAATTTATCCCCAAAAGGAGTTAACTATAATGAAAAATCTTGGGGAACACTGCTGTCTGAAGTTGAGACCTATGGTTAAAACACAACATACTTATCTTGGTCCTGATGATTTTGTACCAAAAATTTCTACAAAAGAAATCCCATATTCTGCCACTGAATTAGCAAAACTGACAAAGGAATATGGGTGACTCCATCATGAGGCTTTTACTTGGCCCTAAAATGGGGTTTTTCACCCTTCTTCCGGTCTAGCTCAGGTGTTAGGGTGAAGTTTCCCTGGGCCCTTGCCTCATGGACGTAAATAAGATAACAAAGGAGGCTCTTTTCACTAATGAAGTTACAGGGTTTATTTCTCGTGGGTAGCAAGGGAAAGAGGGAGGGGGAGAAAAGAGGGGAAAAAGAGACAGAGGCCAGGGGGTACCGACCTTTTCTAGGGTCTGGAAAGGGGGTCGGGGAGAAATTGGATCCCAGCCAGCCCTGTATGGCCAGGAGGGGAGAGGGACCAAGATACAGGGCACAGCAGGGGTAACAGAATGTACCATTTACAATGCATCTAGGAAATGCAACATCTCCCCCTTTTTTATTTAACAAAGTTGAAAGAAGGATATTAGTTTCATTCAAATTATGATGTTGCCCACCACTTGCAGTTGGTGGGAGGGTTAGATTGTTCTAAGTTTTTCATTTCTATGTGATTGACTACTGAGGTAGAGGGAATGAGACCATTAATGGCCTTGAAAACTAAGTGACGTAGGATCCCAAACGCCGTTATTACAAGGAAAAGAATAAGAAAAATTAACATAATTGTTTCGACTATAGATGTCCACCACCCTGTAAGTCCCCAGCTTTTGGACAGTCCATTGAACCAATCTTCAGATTCTTGTTTCACTTGTCCCATCAAGTTGTTCATGTTTCGGAGAGCAGCATGGATGTTAGGAGCTCTCGAGGTCAGGTCCATACAGCAAAGTCCTTCAAATTCCTGGCACTCATGTCCATGCAGTACCAAGAGAAAATCTATAGCAGCACGATTTTGTAGTGTGGCCTGTCTGGTAATTTCCTCGTCTTCTAGGAGGGAGCTGATTGCGGTGCATTTTAAGTTTGCTTGTTTGACTACCCAATACTTTAGGTGGCCCAATTGGCCTAGAGCTTTAGCTGCTGCAACCCACGGAAGAAACAGGGACACAGCAATTCTTTTGGACTTGGCCCAATGGAAAATTTCAGAATCACAGTTTGGGTCCAAATTGTATGCACTTCTTTTTTGGATTTTATTACCTGATTTGTTTTTGTGAGTCCAATCGTTAATTAAGGTTTCGTTGGGTGCCAACAGGGACAACCGACTGAAGGTGCATGTCCCTCCTAAGAGCCTAGAAGGAATCCCTGCCCACGCCTGGTCTCCACAAATTAAGAACAATCCCTTAGGGAGGCTTTTGGGGCTTGCATAAGTTGGGGTGTCAGCTGCAATATGGCTTATAGTATTGCACCACCTTTTGGCAGTGAATTCCCCACGATATTGCATTATGTTGTGGAATTCTTTTATGCTAGAAGGTTTTGGGAAGATCCTAAAGTGAATGCAATATTGTGCTGGGTAGGAACATAACAGCTCTAGTTCTTGGGGTTCCTGAGTTGATTTGGGCAAACTTGGCAGCAACTCCTCTCTGGGGTTCTTACTTACCCCAGCTTGCTGCCTATGATTTTTGTGTGATGAAATGGTGTGTGACTCAGGAATTTCATTGGACAAGTGTGTTTTAAAAATGGCTGAATATTCTCCAGCCTTCAATGGGATTCCTACCAGGCAGGTGGACATAAGGTTTGCTGTTGCTGCTGCGGACAGACATATGTTTTCTTGTTGGAGCGTTTGTAACAGAGTCACCCATATGTTCTGACGTGGTTGAGGGACGATCCATGCAGCTGCCAGACTGTTCAGTGTTTACAGGAAGACAGCTTGGATGGGGTTTATCACGGGACCTAGAGAAGAGAAGCTTTTCTCGAGAAGGAAAGACAAACATTATAAAACCTGTTAAAAGTCTCTATCTGCCGGAATGCCACCCTCTATGAGGATTTTTTTCCTTTTTTCCGGCGGCGTCTTCTTTTTGAAGCCACAGCCACCTGCTCCTCGTTCCCCTCAGTTGGAGCAGGATGTTTGGGAACATACGATTTCACCCACTTTTGGGGAATCCACCGAGGGCCTGAGGGAGTGGATATGCACGCATAGCCATGCCCCCAGGTAACGAGCTCATAGGGACCTTTGATTTCCCAGGTTTCTGGGTCCCTAATCAAAACTGGATGATGTTGGGATAACTTGAACTGTTTACCACTGTTAAAGTGACATACCACAGGTGGACTCATGTTCTCAAATGAACAATTCAGGAAATTGATAGTAAACATGGCTTTGCAGAGCTTCTGCTGTGGAGACATCCGTGCAGTTGAACTGCTCTGTTTAGCCAAAACATGCTTGAGCGTCTGATTGGCTCGCTCAACTACACCTTAGCCTGTGGGGGAGTGGGAGGTGCCAGTTTTATGTTCCACTCCCCACTGCTGGACGAATTCCAGGAACTCCTTGGACTTATATGTTGCGCCCTTATCAGTTTTGATTTCTTTAGGGACCCCCAACACTGAAAAGGCTTGCATTAGATGTTGTTCGGCGTGCATTGCCCTTTCTCCTGCATGGGCAGAGGCATAGACTGCGCCTGAATATGTGTCAATGCTAACATGAACATATTTGAGGCCACCGAAAGTAGGAATGTGTGTGATGTCTGTCTGCCATACTTCACAACTGCCAAGACCTCGGGGGTTAACCGCCATGCCCATTGAGGGCATGGTGTGCAGCGGACAGTTGGGACAGGAGGCCACAAGGGCTGGAGCCTGACTCCGTGTTAGCTGGAACTGACGCATTAGACCTGGTGTATTCTGGTGATACTGCTGGTGGCTCAGCTTTGCCTTTTGGAAGATGTCAGGAAGGTGTGCTTGTTCTGGTGGGGTTGCAAGGGAGTCTGCCTGACGGTTCCCTTCTGCAATTTCGCCTGGCAACTCTGTGTGTGACCTCACATGCATCACATAGAACGGGTGTTCTCTAGGAGAAATGAAATAAATTAGTTTGGAAAGCAACCTGAAAAGCTGCTCATTCTCGATGTCTCTGAGCACTGCCTGCTCCGCCCTGGACACTACCCGTGCTACATAGGCTGAGTCTGTTACCAAGTTGATTGGCTCTGAGAACTTCTCAAAGGCTCTCATGACTGCTGCCAGTTCAGCTACCTGGGGTGATACTTCCACAAACTCAACATCAACTTCCAAATGCTGAGTCTGAGGATTTCTCCAAGTCATCACCAACTTGTGGGACGCCCCAGATGCATCCGTGAACACTGTGAGAGCTTTGAGTGGTCTCCGACTCCTCTTCTCAGGAGGAATGAGGTGGAATTCCTCATTGAACAGCTTGTGAGACTGGGCATGGACTGATATTTGTCCTCTGTAGATGTCCAGGGCTAATTGGAGACTGGCATTGCTCTGGAGCAAGTGCTCAAACATCTCTTTAGTCAGTCTTTCGGGAGAGTTCCTTCCCTCCTCAGACAGTTTAACAGGGAGGTGAATACATGTGAAGTCACAACCAGCTAGTTCATACAGTCTCAGCCTTTCTCTCCGAATCAGCTGAGCTATTAACTCTTGTGGCTTAGTGATAGTTTTGGATCTTTGGTGGGAGAGGAAGACCCACTCTATGATTAAGAGTGACTCTCTCTGCTCCTTGATCCATTGGAATATTAACCCGTGTAAGTGTGGCAGTTTTCCTAGGACAATGAATTTGAAGGGCCGCTCAGGCTGGCAACAGTGAGCTTGCCTCTCTCCTAAAGTCTTTTGTACCTTTTCGATTTCCGTCTTTGCCTCTGGGGTCAGTTTCCTGGGAGAAAGCAGCTCTCTCTCCCCCTTCAATAAATTGAAGAGATGTTCTAGGTCCCCATTAGTGAGGCCTAGCCAGGGCCTGACCCAATTCAATGACCCACCTAGGGAATGGAGATCTGCTAAGGTTTTTGGATTACAATTAATTTCCAATTTCTGTGGAACAATGGTCCGTGCAGTAATTTCCAAGCCCAGGTGCTTCCAAGGTGGCATCCTTTGGACTTTGTCCTCCTGCAGTTCAAATCCAGCAGAGGTTAAAACTTTAACCAATAGGTCAAGTGTGTCTTGGAGTAGAGAGTTATCGGGTGCACACACTAGCAGATCATCCATGTAATGAAGGATGATGGCCTCCCCTCTCTGGGCACGCACCTGGGACAGCAATGAGGCCACATGCCACTGGCAGATGGAGGGACTACATTTTAATCCCTGGGGCAAAACGTTCCAGTGGTAGTGCTTCATTGGGGCTTCTCGATTGATGGTAGGAACTGAGAAGGCGAACCGAGGGGCATCTTCTGGGTGTAGGGGAATGTGGAAGAAACAGTCCTTGATGTCTAGAACAGCCAATTGCCAATCTCTGGGAAGTATTGTTGGAGAAGGCATTCCAGGTTGGAGAGACCCCATGTCCTCAATTACTTTGTTTATTTCCCGGAGGTTGTGGAGCAGCCTCCACTTGTCCTTCCCCAGTTTCTTTATCACAAAAACCGGGAAATTCCACGCACTTGTGGTCTCCTCTATGTGACCTTTAGCCAATTGCTCTTCCACAAGCTCCTCAAGCGCCCTGAACTTATCCTTACTCATCGGCCACTGTGCTACCCACTTTGGGGTATCATCTAGCCATTTCAACTTTTGGGTAGGGTGCTGTACAGTGGCCGCTTCTAAAAATCCCGACGAGTTTTAGGAATAATTAATTTCACCCCCCCCCCCCGGGACATGGTGTCTCTTCCCCATAGAGGGCATTTATAGTCTGTAACAAATGGACGGATGCTAGCCAATTTTCCATCCGGCCCCTCAATTTGTACGATGCTTTTTGATATTTTTGCCAATTTTACTCCTCCTACACCTTGGATTCTGCCTGCCACAGGCTGAAGTTCCCAATGTGACGGCCACATCCTTTCGGGTATGATAGTCACATCAGCACCTGTGTCCAGTACCCCCTCCACATGGAGCTGATCTGATCCCCGGGTAAGGTTGCATGCCAGAGAAGGTTTGTCCTCACCCACCACTTCTGCCCAGTAGACTTCAGGTGATTTTCCATCTACTGGGACCTCCGCTAAAACAGGAATGGCCTGGGCAAGGATTTGTCCCTCAACCAGGTAATATGGTGGTAGAGGACATCGTGCCAGGAGAATGAGGCCAGTTATGCTTCCCTTGATGGTCATGGGAGCTACCTCAATCTCTGGGGGTGTGTGTGCTGTGTCACCGACAACAAAGTACTCACTGTCCAGTTTCATGTGGTTTAACGTCATGTCCTGTGTACTGTTAGGTAAGTCCACTGTAATGACTGTCCAATCAGGTGACCTGAAATGAAAACCTCTGGTAGTCACAAGCCTAAAACGGCCTAGTGGTTTCCAAACCTTGTTAACTGAACATTTAATGTTTTCATTGCCATACATCCCCACACCCTCTCTCCCATCCTCCCCCTTTTTGTTTATTAAGAGAGAGTCCTTTGCGAGTGTGGAGCCCACCGCATTTATAGCCGTGGGTGCTATTGTGTTAATGGCGGGTACGCGATGTAAAGCTAGTTTTTTTGTTTGTTGGTCTTCTTCTGTTTCTGGTTGTGTGGACAGTCTTTGGCGAAGTGTCCTGGCTGCTTGCACTGGAAGCAGAGGATGTGCTGCAGCTGCTCTGGTGACATTGGTTGCTTCTTGGCTTCTGGTGTTACAGCTGCCATGGTCTTTGGGCGTGCCAGTCCTGGATTTCTTTTGTGTCCACTGAGCAGTTCTTCTTTCCTGGCGCAGGCTTCTATCATCTGTGCTAAGCTAGGCGCTGGTTCCAGGGGAAGGCCAAGAATAAGCCTATGGCAGGTTTCATTAGCATTCCTCTGAGCCTTTTCTTTAATTAATTCAGCTTGTACCACTGGGTCAGACACCTGACTTTCTACTTGCGTACGAAGGCGGTCCACAAACTGTAAGAAATTCTCAGAAGCAAACTGTTTAATGTTAACATAACTGCCTTTAGTATCTACTGTTGGTAATTGATTAAAAGCCTTTTCTGCAACATTGCATATTTTACCCAGGACAGACTTGGATAGTACTCTGCTTTGGCTTTCAGGGCAATGCCAATCCTTTTCTCCACATAGGTGTTCATATGTTATATCATTAATATCAGCATCCTTTGCATTATCTGAGCTTTTTAAAAGCTCTTGTAAAAGCACTTTTAAAGATCTTTTCCACAGGCTTTCCCATAGATCATATTCTGAAGGAGTTAACAGACATCGGAAAAGCTCTTTGATATCATAAGGAACTAGTTCATTTGAGTTAAAGGTGGATCTCATCATGCCTTTAAAGATTTCACTCTTCCTACCAAATTCTCTTTGTACTTTACAAATTTCTTTTTTATCTTGATAGGACAAAGGTTGCTAACTTTATTTACCGTTTCTTTTACCAAGATAAACTACAGGAGCAACTGATGGTATATACTCTTTTTCCTGGTGTTGACTTTCAGGGCTGGGCACCCTCCCCCCCACCACGGGGGCACCATCTGTCCCGCAGGGGCTGTGAGCTGATCCCTCCCCGTCCCCACCCCCACCGGCACTGAACTCAGCAGGGGCTCCACTGCCCTCCCCCACCCCGCAGCAGCTTGGAGGGGAGGAATGTGAAACCGGAGCAGGGGTGTGGTGGTGGGATTCAGGGTTGCAACACCTGTGGGCGGGGTCGCCGGGTGCCGTGCAGGGCAGGGTCTTGGAGGGGGGAGGGGGCGGTGGAGCAGAGGGCAGGGATGGGTTATGGGAGGGGACAGGCTTAGGGGCAGGGACCGGAGGGTGAAGGGGGTTGCGGGATGAAGGAGGAGACACGTGGCTGCCACCATATGGGACCCCCCCCCACCCTCTGTACCGCATGGTCAGGCCTATCTGGGACCCTGACACACGTAGCCACGTGGCCGTTGCCCAGAGGGGAAGGGAACAAGGAAGGAGTGCTGACAATTTTCGAAAAATTATCAGAACCGGGATACTGGGGAGGACACAGGGACTTAGAACAGTTACGGCCGTGCTGGATGCCCTGCGTGTCCCAGGGAGACCCGTGGGTACCCTCCAGGTCCGGGTTATAGGGTTTTGGGGAAAGGGAAGGTGAGTCTGAACGGTTTTGCTGCTGCTGTCTGTTGTTGTCTGTCTGAATTAAAGTTTCCGAATTTGTAAGAATATCGGGAGGAATACAGAGGCTGTTTTATTTCCATTCTCCACTTTTAAAGTTAATAAATCCCCTATTTCATCCCAAAATGAAATTGAATTTATCTTTTGCAATTCAAGGTCAGATTTTTCAACAGACAGCCAGCTGGCAAAACGGGCTAATTTTTTCTTAGATATTAAAACATTTCCTGAACTTAATATTTCCCTGAGTTGGTTTTTTATACTCTTTTGTAAGGCAGATTGCTGTAAGCCTATCGTGTTGAGCAATTTGCACTATATTCACCGCATTACAGTTAAAACACAGGAAAGGAGTTAGTTGTTAAGACGTGCCAGCTACACCACGGTTGTCAGGCTTTACTGGATGCGGAGCCAATGTTAATTTCGCCGTTTCGTAAAACTTACGTGTCGCCCGCGCCGCTGTAGGGATCGACCCTGCCGCAAAAATCCTTCAAAACTGCAAAAAAACGCAAAAGAAAAACCCTGTGCCGCAGCTTTGAAACAGATCAAAGATGTCTGCCTGCCGCACCGTGCCTGGGTGGCCGTGTCTAGCCTCCCCCAGGCCCGTGCCACACCACTTGGCCCCGGGCACACCGAGCCGCGAGCACACTGCAAAAACGCCCGCTCTCTCTTTTCCCGAGAACGGCGCCGGGCCGGAAAAAATGCCACCCGTGTGACCTCCCCGCGGAGCTTTGGGAACCGACCCGCCCCGAAAGGAGGCTTTAACTCACTTTTTCTGTTGTAGGAAGAGGCGTCTGTGTAACTGTTGTGGGTCTACGTCCAGAACCGACCTGCCTGGGTTTCTGACAGGCTCCTGGTTCGTGCTTAAAAGTCTTCGAACTGTACAAAATGCAGCTTAAAGAAATTTAAGTTAGTTGATCAGCTCCAAGGCTTCTTGAATCCTGAAACTAGGAGTCACAGCTGAACGTGGGGTGCTCTGTAGAGACTAACCACGTTGGGGCACCAACTGAGGCTTTTACTTGGCCCTAAAATGGGGTTTTTCACCCTTCTTCCGGTCTAGCTCAGGTGTTAGGGTGAAGTTTCCCTGGGCCCTTGCCTCATGGACGTAAATAAGATAACAAAGGAGGCTCTTTTCACTAATGAAGTTACAGGGTTTATTTCTCGTGGGTAGCGAGGGAAAGAGGGAGGGGGAGAAAAGAGGGGAAAAAGAGACAGAGGCCAGGGGGTACCGACCTTTTCTAGGGTCTGGAAAGGGGGGTCGGGGAGAAATTGGATCCCAGCCAGCCCTGTATGACCAGGAGGGGAGAGGGACCAAGACACAGGGCACAGCAGGGGTAACGGAATGTACCATTTACAATGTATCTAGGAAATGCAACACCCTCATGAAACAGAGACTGAATATGTATTTCGAGTGTCTCTTACTGGGGGAGATGAGATTAAATTATCAGAAAGTGAAGCTAGTGGGTATTGGGGACATGGGGTCTTCTTAACAACCGGAGATAAGAGCTACCCATGGTCCTTGACCCAACGTGCAGCTTTTTGGGCTGGGGGGCTTAACCCCCTGGAAAGGGGAGACCCTATAGCTTTAGTTGGTACTCCCGACCAACTTTTGGAAAACATTCACAAAGCTGCTTGCCTGCAAATGATACATGAGAGAAAACTGACTACCACCTATGAATCACCTATGCAATTGCCTGTAATGCCTGAAATCATGACCCCTTTAATTCGTGGTCTCCCAGAAACACTCAAATCTACTGCAATTCTCCTTCAAAAAACTATCGCACCCATGACACCTGTAGAAAGATTAGATCGATTTCTTGGAAACTCACTTGAGCTATCTGGTTCCGTGGACTCTTTCCCTCCCTATGAATCCCCCTCTAGACGGACTCCAGAGTCTCCTGACAATAACCGTAAAGTTTGGACATGGAGCGAAGTTGCAGAGGAATTGTTGAATTACAGCAGGAAATATGGACCCGTAAAAGTCCCATAGGATAAAGTGGAGAAAACTAAAGGTGTTAGACACATTGTTTCTCCTAGTGATAAGCCAGAAAGGGGGAAATTGATTACTTCTCGTCAGTACTGGTGGTCGTTGGGGTTAAAGAAACAAATTCCTAAAGATGTTATGGATGGCTTACCACTTGACAAGTTGATAAAAATTGTGAATTGGCATTGCCCTAAGATCCTTACATCAAACTCTCCTACTGTCCAGCCTAGTGCACCTCCTCCTCCACCGGTTGTGGTCAGTGAGTCAAACTTAACCCCTCCACAGATTCTGGGCAGTGAGCCAAATCAATCTCCTTCACAGGTTCTGAGAGCTGAGTCAGAGTTTCCTCCTTCTCAGTTTTTGGGAAAGGAACTGAAACGGCTTCAGAAGCAGGGAAACTAGAAACCCCGTCTCTCGTGGGTGGGCAGAGGCATGGCGGGGGGGGGGGTGGGAACTGGTTATTTATTAGAACGCTCACCAGAAATCCTAATACTGGGGACCTCCTGATAACAGCAATGGTTGGCCCTAAAAGGTCACCTGTTACCTTTGTGGTTGACACTGGAGCCCAAATTTCTGCACTAACAAGAAAAGCTGTTCAGAAATGTGGAGTTGTTCCAACAAGGAGACAATGCTTTTTTCTCAATGCCTTGGGGACCACAGAAGCTATGGATATAGCTCTGATAAAAATCTTACTACCTGGAGAGGAGAATTTGTTACTTATCAAAATTGTAATTGGAGATATTCCAAATGATTTATTGGGAATGTATGTCCTTGCGGGAAGACAGTGGGAAGATGAGGAGGGTTGTCTCTGGTCCTTTGGCACACCACGTTTTAATATTAATCTGCTTCAATCAGCACCTTCCTTACCTTTCAGTAAAATTACTAATGTGAAACAATACCCACTTCCCACTGGTGCCAAAGAAGGAATCAAGCCAGTTATTCAGGACCTGAGAGATCAGGGAGTGATAATTGACACTCATTCTCCCTTTAACTCTCCAGTTTGGCCAGTCCGTAAACCGAACGGAAAGTGGAGGCTGACAGTAGATTTTCGCAGACTCTCACAGCAGCTGTCCCAAATTTAGCTGAACTTATAACTTCAATTCAGGAGAAGGCTCATACAATCATGGCAACTATAGATGTCAAAGACATGTTCTTTATGATACCTATACAGCCAGAGGACATGGACTGTTTTGCCTTCACATGGGAAGGACAGCAATACACCTTCACTAGGCTTCCTCAAGGGTACAAACACTCCCCTACTCTAGCCCACCATGCTTTAGCACAGGAATTAGAAAAGATACCCAAACCTGACAATGTAGCTGTCTATCAATACATTGATGATATTCTGGTGGGGGGAGATGAAATAGAAGTAGTGGGGGATAGCCAACGGAAAATAATCTCTCATCTGGAAAGCCTTGACTTACAAATTCCCCCAGAGAAAATTCAGAAACCTTCTCAGGAGGTGAAGTTTTTGGGGATTTGGTGGAAAGGAGGTATGACATGCATTCCACCTGATACCCTAACCTCCCTAGATCAAATTAAAATGCCTGGATCCAGGAAAGAGCTTCAACAAGCTCTGGGATTATTAGTGTTTTGGAGAAAACACATCCCTGATTTTTCAATTATTGCTAGACCTCTTTATGACTTGCTGAGGAAAAAGGTAAAATGGGATTGGACTCCTTCTCAGGAGGAAGCATTACAACTGCTGATTTTTGAAGCAACTGCACATCAAGCTCTAGGCCCTATTCATCCCACAGATCCTTTCCAGGTAGAATGGGGATTTGCCACCTCGGGGTTGTCAGTGCACATATGGCAACGAGGCCCAGAAGGCCCTACAAGGCCTGTTGGTTTTTATTCTCGTGGTTTTAAAGATGCTGAAAAAAGATACACTACCTGGGAAAAGGGGCTTTTTGTTGTCAGCATAGCTCTCATAGAAGTGGAGAAAATTACACGTCAGCAACCAATTGTATTAAGAGGCCCTTTTAAAGTTATTAAAACAGTCACCAGCGGGACCCCTCCCCCTGACGGGGTGGCCCAGAGATCCTCAGTTAGGAAGTGGTATGCCCAGATAGAACATTACTGTAACATCTTCTCTGTAACAGAAGGAGCTGTAAAAAATCTGGCTATACAAGAAACTGAGAACTTAGCTAGCAGCCACGATAAACCGGCCTCAGTAATTAAAGTGGCCCCTCCTTTCTCCCCTAAACAATCAGTGAATTCTTGGTTTACTGATGCTTCTGCTAAACGAGAAGGAAAGGTGTGGAAATACAGGGCAGTAGCTCTCCATACTTCATCTGGTGAACGAATTATTACTGAGGGAGAAGGCAGTGCTCAGGTTGGTGAGCTGATTGCTGTATGGAGTGTTTTCAAGCATGAGGTACATAATACCTCGTTTGTATTTACACTGACTCCTATGCTGTGTTTAAAGGATGTACAGAGTGGCTTCCTTTCTGGCAGCAAAATGATTGGGAAGTTAACAGGATCCCAGTATGGCATAAGGAAAAATGGCAAGAAATTCTAGATATAGCCAATCAAGGAAACTTTGCTGTGGGATGGGTAGCTTCTCATCAGACAGATGGAAATTTAGCTGGTGAGTGGAATAATGCTGCTGATGAGTTAGCAAGACTAAGTCCCCTGAAAAAGGAACAAATTACAGAGGATTGGGAGCACCTGCTAGAATGGCTGCATATAAAAAGACAACATACAGGTGCGAAAGATTTGTACAAAGAAGCCCTTGCTCGTGGCTGGCCTGTCACCAGGGAAATGTGTAAAACATGCATATCAGCTTGTGATCAATGCCGCAGACGACTAGAAAGGCATCCTTTGGAAGATGACCCTTTGCACTTAAGGAAAGGTAAAGGCTTATGGGACGCGTGGCAGGTAGATTATATCGGTCCCTTTAAGAAGTCTGGTGGTAAACATTTCGTGCTGGTAGGAGTGGAAATAATATCAGGGTTAGCTCAAGCTGAAGCCTTTAACAGAGCTACGGGAGAAAACACTGTTAAGGCATTACAAGAATGATTTGGAACTTTTCCAAAGCCACAGGAGATTCAATCTGATAATGAGTCTCACTTTACTGCTAAAGTAGTACAGGAATGGGCAAGGGAGGAAGGAATAAAGTGGACTTTTCACACCCCCTATTACCCTCAAGCCAACGGGATTGTAGAAAGGACAAATGGTCTTCTGAAGCGACTCCTAAAACCACATGAGGGAAGTTGGGATCTTCGATTATGGCAAGCTGTAAAAGGTATAAATGATAGATGGGGAGTAAACGGGTGTCCCAAAATAACTGCTTTTGGTCCAAAAGCCCCAAGCATCATTCCTGCACTACAGGGACCTAATGATCCTAAAAATCCAGTCCATTACCCTGGGCAACCTGTTTTAGTAAACCTCCCTACTGTAGGAGAAGTACCACTGGTACTAAAAACTCCTCTGAATAAATATGCATGGGTAGCCACCAATGCTCTGGGAAAGGAGCATTGGATAAGTACCCGTTGGATTGTTCCATCATTTTGACCTCCTGCCTCTTGGTGGCAGACTCTGTTGTGTTTACTTTTCACAGAAGAACGCCGAGGGACATGGGAACCAGACAAACCATGATCACCTTTTTGATACTTCTCTGTATCCTACCACAACACCATGGCCAAAACTCGGCCGAGTGGCCGTGGTCTGAGGCTTCCATCAGATATACCAGTGCTTTAGGACCCTACCCCAGAGATCGTCACCCAAGCCTTGCGACCACAGTACTGCACGATTTTGAGGTATACCGTTCAAGTGACTGGGGTTGGGACAAAAAGGACTGGGCTAGGGTACTAATAGGAACAATTGGTGAAGAAATCAAGGTAGGATGCAGAAAAGTGGAGAAATCCCTTCATGAGAAAGCCACTACCATTGCAATCGCCGGGAATTACTTAAAATCAGATATAACTAGTAGCTTGCACCCTAACATCACGGCGAGTCTCTGCCCCACGACAGTATGGACATGTAAAAAGCAAGTCCCCCTAATACTGTGCTGTGGCCAAAGGAAGGTTGGTAACTATACCTTGGACCCTGACGCCAACAACGTCGAAGTTACAAAGCTTTGTGCGGATGAACTTACTGACTGTTGGCATAACTTTAACCAGACCAACCTATGTAACATGCTCCTGGCAGAATAACACAACAGATGAGTCCAGCTTGAAAGGTCTGACCTATAGGTTCAAAATAAATGCCATAGAAAAACCCACACTGACCGCAGTAGTTGCATACCATGGTGTAAGCACCCCCTTAGTGTTGGATGACAAAAACAAGGTTTTCCCTCCTTTCGTAGTGACGCAAGGTGATGACGTTGCAATAACTTGTAAATTAGTGGCTGGATCCCTCACCGAACCTGCATACAGTTATGGCATAGGACCCCATGGCCAGACTTTATATTGTAGAACCCAAAATCAAGACTGTTGGCTAAATTTAACTGCTATACAATTTTCCTATAAAGTCATGTGTGGAAAAAACAATACAAAATACTGGGGGGAACTTGATGTTAATGTTGTAATACCTACCACCCAACCACCGGTTGTGTTGAGCCCTACGATTTTTCAATTTAGGCCATACGTAATTAGAAAAACTGGTCAACAACAAATATTGTTTAATCCGGCATGGTCTCTCAAACAAATCAAATTGCTGATGCAAAATAATGTCTCAGAAGTTCAGCCAGCTTGTTCACCCTTTCTACAGACTTCTTTTGAGGGATGGACAACCTGGTTGCGGAAACGGAATCCTTCCAAAATACGAATGGCAAGAGACATAACCGTTGTTGTGGGAACAGGATTGGGAATTTTGAATAGCATCGATTCAGAAGTACTAATGAATAAATTGGCTACCACAGCTGGAGATGTAACCAAATTACAACGGCCCCTGCAAACAAACTTAACAGCTTTGGGGACTCAACAGTGGTTGTTATCAAACATATTACCAAGTTGGGAAAAGGTAAATGTAAATGACCACAAATTGATAATCGATGCACTTGGTGCTACACAAAATAACATCTCTTTGGCTCTCAGTTGTATCCAGGCCCAGTTGTGGATGCAGTCGGTTGCTACTTTAATTATAAGAGAAGGTGAGGAAGGCACTTTTCCCACTGAAATTCGAAAGATAGTCTGGGACAGTGCCACTGATTTTGAAAAAGAATTCCAGTCCTGGTGGAACTTAGTAAATTTTACCTATGATCCCAGCACAAACACAGCCACAGCCTTTGTACTGACTATACGTAATGCTTCAGTGCATTCAATATTCCCCATCATTGCATTAGGGTTGAACCATGACGGAGCTATTCTCTATCCTTTCGAGCATAGGGAATGGGCCCGTCAAATTGGTGGGAGGTGGCAAACTGTCAATTTGGAAACTTGCATTGTCCGGGAACAACAAGGGTTTATCTGTGAAAGTAATGCAAGTAGAGCTCAAGATATCTGCTTGGACACAGAACAGAACGTTTGCAATTTTGAAATTCACCTAAACGAGATTCCTGAAACAGTACTGGTATGTGTAGGCAATGGATGTGCATGCTTTAGAACTGCTTGTGATAGTGTTTTCATAGAAAATTTGGTAGTGAATACTAAGAATTATTCAAACTTTTGTGTCTGTAACTTTACTAGGATTTCAGGATGTGATTTTTCCTATGTAGCCCCAGTTACTTCTCACCATCTTTTGCAGTCAAATTACACACTGATCCACCATCTATTGCCCACTCCAATTGGAATGAACCTGTCTCTGGTGAAGCAATTGTTGCTCCACCAAGATTTGATCGAAATTTTGGAGAAGATCAAGAAAAATGGACAGAAAACTCTAATAGCTGTTCATCACAATGTGGAAAAAATACATCGTGTTTTGGAAAGGGTAAAGACAGATGCTGAACACAGGTGGTGGGATACTCTATTTGGGTGGTCACCTACTGCTACAGGTGTCCTGAACAAATTGTGACATCCCACCATTGTTCTCTTGATTTTGGTTTTAATTGGTTTTGTTTTATCAGCAATCCTATACATTATGAGTTGGAGAATAATGAAACGGTTAGCACAATTGGCATCTGTGACTAATGTATCCAGATCGGTTACTGTTGGCATCCCTAGGGTTATTGACACAAGATTTTAAATAGGATAAAATATGATTTTTAACTAGAATTGATTATCTTCAAATTGCAATTAAAATTGTTTAATCAAAATTTTGCTTTAAAAATTTGATTTATTTCTAATAAAAAAAATTGAAAAATTAAAGAATTGAACAAATTGTTTAAGATTGTTAGAAATCAAAAATTGAATATAATTGATCTTTTTTGTTTTCCTTTTTTCTCCTTTTCCTTATCCTGTCCCTTATCTTTTTCCTACTTTCCTGTCTCTGTTTTCCAGGATATGCTACCAACTTGGACGAGTCCTGAAGACACCACAACTGAAGACTCCACCACGACTGTACAAAGGGATGCTCTTGACGACGATCGTGAGTCACGGGGTTGTGTAAGGGTCGGTCCGAAGTTCCCCTCGATTTTGCCTCCCGACCGTCGCAAGGAGAACTCGAGGACCCCCACCCAGGCTGACTCTGAACAATGGTTTACTGGCCCGGCCAAGGTGGATGCCCGTGACTGTGTGCTGTTGTATTGTGTTCACTGGACTGTGTTGTCATGGCACCAACCAGAGTTTCTGTTGTACCACCAACTGAGGAGTGCTTGACCGCACCTGTCTCCTGCAGCACCACACAATGGTCCATAAATCTTCCTACCTCTTGGCCAGAGGCCACTCGCTTTGGAGAAGGACTATAAAAGAGCGACTCTCTGAGAAAGACCCTTTGAGATCTCCCCACGGATGAAGACTCATCTATCGGATGACCCGTGAGGACGCCCGTCTCATCTGTTGGAAGCTATTTTCCCATCCCTTTCTTACCTTCCCCTCTCCCTATACTTTGTTTCCTATACCTCTCCACCTTACCGTAACTGAGTTGTTGGCATTTGATGAAATGCATTGCTGTTGTTGAATAAACTGATTTTCTGCTGTTGAATAAACTGATTTTGTCCCCTGCACTTTACCTGTTTGCACCTTTAAGATCAAAAGAACCATCATGACCCCTGCTCTGTATTAAGAGTGGATCGTGAAAGCGGCGCCAGGCGTAGGGGAGGGAGGTGAACGAAGCCGCACAAGTACCGTGCTTGTGTGCACCACGTTACAGGCTACTAGGAGAGGAAGGTGGCTGCCTCTCGCTTGCCTTCCCAAGTGCCCTTAGCAGTTGGAAGGAGCAAGCTGAAGCACTGCTGCTTGTGTTGCTCCTTGGTTCCCTTGCAGCCTGCTGTGGAAACATTGGCGGTCACTTCGAGGCGCCAAGTTGCAGAGAGCACAACGGGAAATGCCACGGAGAAGGGAAATACAGAGTGCAGTGAGGAGCTGGACGTGGCTTACGCGCAATAAGTAGAAGGTGAACCTAGGCACTGCCTCTTCAATCTGGCCCCCTCTGCTCTGGAAGCAACTTTTGCAAGGTTGCAAAGGGAGCTGCAAGTATGTAGAATGGAGGGAAGCGAGACGCCATGCGTTATGCGCCCTTTCAGGGCTGCTTGACAGAGGGCTACTTTAAGAACGCCTTCTTTTTCCTCGCATCCTTCTCACTTCGCTCTAGCTGCACGGAGTACACCACAGCAAAGCTGTGAGGAAGGGCACTTTCCCAGCTTTTGCCATGGCCTGCAAAGGCTGTGTGCTACTTTTCCAAGCAGCAAGAGCACTGGGAAATGAAAGCGGCTGTGAAGGAGCTCTTTGAGTGTTCGTGTCCTCTTCGCTGCACGGCGCTCACAAGCCCGGTGCTCTGTGGCTTCGTTCTTCGCCTCTGCCTTCCAGAAAGGTCTGAACTACAGCGGTCAGTTTCAGTTCTGCCCAAGAGCTTGTCCTCAGTTCTGCTGGAAAGCACGCCCTGTTGCCTTGGCTCCGAGTGCAAAGTCCCGAGCCAGCTGTCACTCAGTGCAATGCACCCAGAAAGATGCTCTTGCTCGTCTTTCAAGGAGCGATTTCTAAGAGCAGAAGCAGCAGAAGCACAAACTGGATGACGATTAGGGATGATGTAGTACACGTCACTCTCCTAGCACATTTTCCTGTGGGATATGTCCCTCCAGGTCTTCAGTTCATGAGAAGCTCTATGTACTGTGAACGCTGCTACTTGCAGCTGAGAAGAACCGTGGAGCTAGCAGCGAATATGGAGAGCACTGAGCACGTATTAAAGGAGCGAGAAGCGCCCCTGCAATGCGGTGCTTTTTTTCTCATTGTGAAAATAGCCTTGAATGAAGAGAGTTATGCATGTGGCATGTAGGATTCATTATTTTACCTTTCTCTTCTGCTGTCTTTCACGTACTAGTTTTTTTAATTTTTTTTTGTTGCCGTTCTCCATTCAGTAGGTTTGAAAGGATTCTAATTGTTGAGATGATGGTTCTTTGAAGGCTCACTTAGCCCACCTTTTGGGTGAAGGAAAGAAGAAGACAAGGTCCTCTAAGAAGAGTAAAAAGCATACTTTAAAGAGACATGCAGAGATGTCTGCTGATGCCATGCAATTACCATGTAATCAGCAGAAATGTGTTGGAAAAACACCCATCAGCGACTTCACAAGAAAGCCACACTCAAGACAGGTAAAGAACAGAAGCATAAAACCCCAAAGGTACTAAATGGACAGATTTTCATTGGGAATGAGCAACTCCTGAATTCTTGGTTTTAGAACTAGGGGCTTGTAATAAACAGACTGTCTCCTTGCCAAACGTAAATTTGGTGTAATGAGCAGCTCACTGCCCGTTGAAGCGCAGGGCTAGTAGACTAATATTTTCCATGGCAGGCATATTGTATGGCTTTCTTGTTAAAAATAAATTGGTTTTGCTCATAGCAATCTAGATATGTACCCAGTCTGACACCGATTTTTTAGGCTATATTTCCAAGTAAATGGCTTCCATGATGATGCAGTAAGTTTATGTCATGAACAGGAATGAAGTGATTGCATGCATCCTTTTTTACCCTAAGCCAGCTGACGAATAATGAGACAGAGACTCTCACTGACGCCAAGGCAAGGAGTGCCCAAGCTTTTGGGAAAAGCACTGGGCAGATAAAGCCTATTTCCCCATTTCTTGCTTGCGTCTCCTTCAAAGTTCATGGGTTTGTTCATCTTTTAGAGCTGTTCTAGATGTCTTTGTAGTTTACATGTACTAAATGTAGCAGGTATTGCTTTCATGCCGTCCTAATTGATTTGAAGTTGGCATCTACTCAGGCTTCAATGTGTCAGAAGAAGAAACGTTGATTCTTTGAATTCTATTCTTGAACGTGAGAATGATACTTATATAGTTAATGAATTAATTAAATCGAATTCACTTGAACGGAAAAATTGTCTTGTTCATGTAGATTTTAACTTGGGAAATTAATATTTGAGTTCTACTTTTCATTGTTGTTGCTTTTCTGTATTCTTTGATTGCACAGATAGCAGATGTACTGACCAAGTATTCTGTGAAACTGGAGGAAATGTCCTTCCTCTTGGCAGCTGATGTTCACAAGCTCATTAACTCTGAGGCCATGGTAAATGTTTTACCTGGGGAAGATAGCAGTCTGAATATTCCTAGAATGTCTTCCTTTCCCCATATGAAATTCAATTTTTCTTCCTATCAATCACTGAAATATAGAAGAAATTTCTACTTGGCAGGGTATTGGTTATCATTTGTGTTCTTTTCTCCCCTCATTTTCTGTAGGCGAGACAATTTTTTGTTTGTTTTTGCATGTTGTATGCTGCTTCTACTTCTGATTTTATTTTTTAATGCACAATATAAACAGAGCACTGCTGGATAATGAGAGGGCAACTGCCAAGCTACTCTTGAATCGAATGAAATCAGAGCTTGAGAAAGAAAAATGGCATCAACTGAAATGGCAAGGGAGAGTCAAGGGCTGGAGGCTCATGCAAAAGAAGCGTGTAGTTCAGAGTTTCAGGTCAGAAATGTGGCAGTCTTCTTTTGGACAATGAGCAACACAAAGTGGCTAGTGTTCACTTTTGATTTCTATCAAAGTAATACTTGATCATTTTTTCTTTCTACGTGATATCACGTATGACATCGCATATATCATGTGATTCCATTCTACATATCTACTTTCCATCCTGCAGAGACTTTATGGCAAGTGAAGAAATACAGAATCCCCCAACTGTGAATATGGAAAATTTGGTAAAGGAGCAGATGGTACTTAGTGAACAGAGACTGAAGGCTTTGCAATATATCGGGAATGGCAAAAGAGGGGATAGCATAAAGGAAAACAATTGTTGCTGGAGTTAATGAAGGACTTGGCTACAAAATGCACTTTGCTTCCTGTCAATGTGTGATTGCTAAATGCAGCAATAAGGCAGGGTCTACATCTATTTCTGTACAACTCTTTTGAATGGAGAAAATGCATTCTTGATTTTCAGTCCCCCTGCTACACTTAATAGGTGGCGATCAAACTCTAAAAATGGAGGAATGCAGAAGAAAATCTCGAAACATAGTAGAAATGGGCAAATATGGGTGGAGAGCTAGAAGTTGGTGCTCTTGTCAAGGCATTTTTTCTCCATGGCGTGGGATTTTATTTGCGTAATAAATTAAGAGAGGAGTCTGGATAGAAATCTAAAGTTGCTACGTTTGAATATCCATCCTGAACACAAGACGCATTGGTGTGGGTGCAATGCATTACCATCTTTACAGGGAGGTTTTTTACGGTGGATGTAGGAACAAGGTAGATGACAGTTAGTTCCTTATCGGGCAGTAAACAGTTGGCCTTGAACAACAACAATCTCAGGTTTATTTTCATTGCCAAGATGGCTGTAAATAAAAGAAAGCCCAGTAGTATGGATATTCGGATTCATAATTTTATATGTGAAGTACTGAGTGGTTTGTACTTTAGGATACCTGACTCTTGTTTCCTACTTTGATAGCACCTTGTTGCCTCCAACACGTGCCAAATCTGATGGAAGCCAATGGTGCAGAACTCTGGAGAATTGAAACAAAAGTCTAGGTAGGTCGGGAAATCCTGAGAACAGTCTGGAATTCAAGCAATATTTTCTTTTTCCTGGGCAATGATGAGGCAGACAGTTGCTTTGAGAGTGCATGTTTGCTCTATTCTTTGTTCCGTGTTTTCCCACATACCTTCTCAGTTGCTTGGAGGTGGCAGTAAGAGCCAAAGAAGCTGCCTGTGGCATGGCTTTCCTTTGGCCAGTACAAACACCTGTGCATGGTGAGATCTAGCAGGAACTGGCTTGGTTAGAATGAATCTGGGGGAAATCTAAAGTTAATTTTGACATGGATCCCTTCTCAATCATACAAAAATACTCCTTTTTAACTCTTGCAGAAGAAGAGGGGAAGTATTGGAGATACTTCCTTTCTCTGTGTCCTTGCAGCATGCCTTCCCTCTCTGTGTCTGCCTTCTCTTGCTCCAGAGCACATCCTGTTGGGATGTTTGTAGCCTGTATGGTAGCCAAGAAGTTGGTAGCGATTTTAAGTACCTTGCTACTTTGAAGCATAATGATAAAGAGCTGTGTATGAAAATGTCTTGATTTCTTTGGCTGGTAGTGTCTGGTGTCTGTAGGCAAAGGTCTGTAGGCACTGCTGGGATCTGTTCCGTGTGCTGGGATTCAGCACGTGGCCTCTGTCATGTTTCCATGTCACACTGCATTATCAAAGATTGGAATTTTGACTGTGGTCAGTTCCATAGCATTCAGAGAGCCCTAATGTGGAGTGCGTGGAGAAAATGAGCATCCAGTATGAGCTGGTCGAGGGCAAATGTCAGGAGAAAGGGCAGATGTGCAAGTTGAGTGCCACAAGTTTTGGCTGTGATAGCTGTGGTCCAATGTGTCATTCGAATAAAATGCGCCTGAGGATTCACCAAACATTGAGATAACAAGTGGAATTCCTTTTTAACCTCTGCCTTGCTCTGTTCAAAAAGTAAGGCATCTGTTTGTTTTCAAAGTAGTAGTTGGTATTTGTACTTGAAATGTGGAAGAGCCGTAACACATGCCGGTAATGAAGGGAGTGCTGTCCTACGTGAATGTGGAAGAAGCTAGGGGCCTCAGCCCTTGTGCTAAATCTGTCTTATCTTGGGAAAGAAATTCCACCTCTGCCTCAATTTCTCCCATTGTGTCCAACCAGATGGTATTGTTTACTAATCTAATATGTCATGTAGGAGGCTGAATCTATCCCTGTCCATCACAAGAAAAGAAACACTACGTTTAGCCAGGCTCTCTGAAAGCCACACAATATTTCTTCTGTGCATGTCAATAATTTGTTCTTCTTTTCCTTCAGATGACCCTGTTGGATATGAACATTTGCACAGCAGAAGATGCTGAAATTGTGCACTCCAAAATGCTTCAGATGACTGAGAAACTAAAATGTATGTTTGAAGAAGAAGTGGAGCATGTGGATGTGCGTTTCTTTTATTTGATGACATATATTTTCATCACTCCTTGGGATTATTCTGTTCTTCCTGTGCTCCCACCTGCAATGCCTTCTGCGTGGTAGGCTACTGATGTCACCTTAGTTAGATTTCCATAGTGTGACAAAACACTCCAAAGAAACAGTTTGGTGTGGAAGAGTTTCATGTGGAAGTGTTCATAATTCTTGTGTTTATTATTTGAAATATAAATAGATTGTATTTTTATGATCATTTCTATCTGAAATACATATGATAACCATGAATGACGTATGGCCCAGTCTGCTTAAGATCAGACTTTAGGAATAGCTGGAAATGATCTCCCAAATGTCTTCCAATCTTTTCTATACATAAAAACGTCGGGCAGTTGTTTCTAAAGGAATAAATTATAGAATGTGATTTGGTGCTTTATGGTGCCAGAATAAACAGAAATTTTGATAATCCGCAGTCTTAGCAGTTTACTTGGAGACTGATTTTTTTTACTCTCCAGATAGAAGATGCCATGTTGGATACCAGTCATAAAATTCCAGGCAGCCATTTATCATCTTGCATATCGTCTTACTCATTCCTTTCACCTTCCAGCAGTTTAGAAAGAACTTGTTCACTTGAATGTTTTTCTTTGGAGTGATTTTAAGGAGACGGCTAAATGGCCATAATGCAGGTAGAAACATAAAAACAAGGGTGTGCTATAAAGACAGGACTTCTTAATGCAAAGAGCCCTCTGAAATTCCAAATACCTGCTATAAAATTAAAAATGTAATCTTTGACTTTTAGATGGGAATTTCTACTCTTCAGTTTCATTCTGTCAGGTGCATTTTTGCTAACTGCTTGATTCATGCTGAATGGACAGTCCTGTCTTATTCTTGGTATGGCAACAGTGATAGAGATCACTGCTGCTTTCTGTAGAAAGTGGCTGCAAGTTGCTATTAGGAGATCTTGTGCAGGTCTAGAGTCTGATTGGATGTGAGGTTCTCATCGTTTCAACAAGCAACTTGGGGTGGCAGTGTCAGAGGTGTTCATTATCTAGGAAGATTTTCATAGGCGATGAGTTTTGCTGAGGTAGCTTTCTCTTCTGGGTGTAGAATATATGTGCATAATTAACTTCCCTGAATCCTAAATAGTTGGGGAGATTTTAGTATCTACGAAACCATTTTTACTAGCTTTTTTATCTGGCCTTAGATGATGAAAGTGAACTGGATACAATTTTAGAAAAAAGGAAAACGGTGAGCTGTGAGGAAGAGCTGAAGGAGTATTTGGAGAACACCCTTTCTTCTTGAGATCAAATTAGAACAAGGTATGAGTTTTGTATTGTCAACTTATAAGGTAGAGCATCTTTGAACATAGGTGGTACTACTTAGGACTTGTTTTAATGCTGTTGTGTGAAGGTATGGGAAAAGTGTGCTTTTCACTTCATGTAAGAATATAGAATAATGTCCCTACTGAACAAGGTTAAGGCAAATAATGCCCACGGTTTAGGAATGGGACAAAGGAAGACTGCTATCATTCAAAAACCATAGCACATCAGTATTACTGCGCATACCATCACATCCATGTCTTATTCAGAAGGTCAAAGTAGTAGAAAGTCGTAGTGCAGATTCTTGGATCACTGGAATCAGAAGTTGGTCTGCACCATCATCTCTTCACTCATACATTTAATCTCATTCAAAGTTGTAGGAACCCAGACGTTTAAGATAGCCAAGGACTTGCAACTTTAAAAAACATCTAAAAATTGGTACAATACAGCTCTCCTTCCTGAAGATCTTAGCAGCAGCTCTGAAGCCATAGAGGAAGCAGCACTGTTCACACACTCAGGAGGTCTTTCCTACCTGCTGGATCAGAGGCACATTAGAAGAGCAGTATGGACCTGAGGGGCAGATGCACATACCTTCACACACCTCGCAGTGGGACTGTGGTTAGAGCTGGAGGTTTGATACTCTTCCTAATAATTTGAGCCGTTAAAACAAAGCCAGAGGTAATGGACCAAGTGAAAATACAATGCCAGGTTGAGGAAAGAGAATGTTACCTATCTGAACACCTACATAAATTCCCCATCATTCTCTTTGTTTAGGAGACCAAGCCAATGTCGGTGTAAATGAAAACAAGTGTGAATATTGATTTTTCTTGAATCAAGACTCAGCTTTATGTCCAAATCAAAGGCAAATAAACCAGAAAGGCTCCGCTGAGCACAGTGCACAACTAACATGGAAGACAGTAATTTGACCTCTTATGTAAGCAGTGTTGGAATGGTTCCCCATCCAAAAGGAAAGATGTCAAATGCTTCTTTGGAAATATTTTAACTTCTGTGCATTTCTTTCTTTGTAATGAACTAATCTCTAACAAGCCAGGAAGTGATTGTGTTCAGTAGAAACAGATCAATGGCAACATTCAGCCTAAAGGTTTTATGAGATTGATCAGGAAGTTCGATTTAGATTTAAAGGAACTGTAGTCAAATTTAATTTTATTTCTCTCCGTACTTGAGTCTCTTAAACAGGGACCTTCAATTGGACAGGAACAGGACACTGAAGGAAATTGTAATGGATGACGTAATGGCTTTCCCAGAAGCATTTTGTTGGAATTGATTTCTTCTAAGTATCCATCAGCCAGCATTTTAGGGGGAAGGAAATCTTCAAACAGGTAAAACAAAAATTCCTGTTGGTTTAAAACCTGACTGCTATATTAATTTTTCACTTTTGAGAAAATTTTCATGACCTTTAAAATTCAGACTATATCAAGTATTGTTTCAGCCATTGAAGAAAGTGCTTTTGATAGAGATAGGAGAGGGAAACCAAAACATTTCTCAGAGCCGCACTTTGAACTCTGTCCTTGTTACAAATGGCACTTGAGCAAATTCATTTGCCTTTGGAACAGAAAACGACAAGGTAACAGGCTTATCATTACGGATTTGAGTGTTCCAGGTTCTTTAGATAGTAAGTGATCTATTCAAGATGATCTCTTACTGAAATAGATCCATTTTGAGAAGGGCTATGGATTTCTTAGAAGAAAGCAAATCCCTATGTTAAAATGGTATGGTGGGTCTTTTTGGTTGTTGTTTTGCTTTTAGAACTTGCAAGGCACAATCGACTTTATAGTTCGAGATCCAAATAAGACCACGACATTCCAAACAGGTGTTTCTTTTTGGTAGTTTTTCAATCTGTATATCTTTGGATTGTGACCAGTAGAACTGTGCTTGAACTGGAAAGAAGTAGCGGAGGTTTCAGAAGTGGAACATATGGTGGAACCGTAAGCTGAGAGCATTGTGCAAGGAGAGGAAAGAGGGGAAAATGGTAAGAGTTTCCTGAGTCGGAAGGGACCCCTAGGGATCGTCAAAGTCCAACTCCTGGCCCTGCACAGACACTCCAACAGTCCCACCCTCTGCATCCCTGAGAGCATTGGCCAAACGCTCCTGGATCTCTGGCAGCCTTGGGGCTGTGCCCATTGCCTGGAGAACCTATTCAGTGCCTGAGCAGCCTCTGAGGAAAAAAAAATTTCCCTGATAGCCAGCCTAATCGTCCCCTGACACAGCTCCTGGCATTCCCTTGGCTCCTGTTCCTGGTCGCAGAGAGCAGAGAGCAAAGCTGTCCCTGTGCTGCCCTTGAGAGGAGCTGCGAGGTGCCAAGTGAGGTGTGAGCTCAGTGTCCTCTCTGCAGCTGAACCAAATGCCCTCAGCCACTCTTTGTATGGCTTCCCCTCCAGCCTCTTCACTATCTCGGTGTCCCTCCTTTGGACATTTCTCCAATAGCCTGAGGTCTTTCTGAGGTTGTGGCATCCAAAATTGCCCCCAGGGCTTGAAGAGAGCGCAGTCCCAGCTCAGAGCAGAGCGGGACAATCACCTCTCTCGAGCGAGCGGTGCCACAAGATAGGGACAGTTGTCAAAAACCAGCTGGAGAAACAAATCTAACAGAGAAACAGGTGATCTAGGCTCAGGAAATGGAAGAAGCAGAGGAAGAAGAAGATGAGGAGTGGATTCCTTGTAAAAGTGAAGAAAATGAGCATGCAGAACAGGGACTAAGCATTATGCAGGTAAGTGAGCAAGAGAATAAGTTTGAAAGTGAAGGCAGTTTTGTCCAGAAGAAGGAGGAATAGGAAGTCTTTTTGTTGAGAATGAATAGAAAGTTTTTTTCCGTTTCGTTTGTATATGAAGCACCCAGGGCTCTGAATCATTGTTTTAAAAAGTTAAGGTTTTTGCTAAGAGTAGAAGTAGTTTCCATGGCCAAGATGTAAGTTAGGCAGGTAAATGGTGGGTTAATATTTATTAGATGCTTAGGCTAGAGCTAATTGGTATAATTATCTGCTATTATAAATTTACGTACAGAAGAACGTAAAGTAAGTAAACTGCTAACCATGAAGCACGGAGCCTTGGATCGTGCCAGAGGGTCACTGAGACCTGATGAAGACTCTCCTGACTTCATCCTTCGAGACCGCTGACCCATTTTGCGACCACCGACCCAATTCAAGAGAAGAGCTGTGCACGTGTGAAGGACTAATGGGCTCATTTTAATATGGGATGGGGATGGGGATGGGAGGTGCTGGGGTTATGCATATGTGTTGTATGTAAGATCTTGGGGAATAAATAGATGGAAAAGAACCTTGTTCAGGGGCGTCACGCCTTTCAGAGGTGACTCCTGTGCCGCGCGCCGGTGAATAAACATACCACTTTCTAACTTTAATTAGTTAGAGGGTCTTTGTGATTATACCGGGTTTTTTTAATGATTCATTTGGCGAGCCAGGCCAGGAGGAGGCTCTGCTCAGGTGTGAGACCAGCCCGGGTAGTGGACCCCTCGGGGCGCCCCCGGGATATTCCTGGAAGAGAGGGCTCCGCCACCGGGACTGTTGATCCAGCAGCAGACAAGGACTCCTGACTTCCAAAACTCCGGACAAAAGGGTATGTTTAAAAATTGAAACAATTTAACTTGTGACCTGTAAGGCGTGCGCGTGGTCAGGTAAGGCCATTGGTAAGTCGTGGGAGACGTCCCACGCACAACTTGTGCCTCTGTGTGCTTGAAAGACTTGTTTGGTATTTGCTTGTACTTGGTTGCCAGCAGAGAATCTTGTTATACCGAGCCGAAAGGGCTCGGTCTGTAGTTGCTGGCAGTAGATTTTGCCGTTTGTTGTGCCGTAAAGTGCTTTGTTCGCTAGCATTGTGGGACTAGCCATTGTAAAGGAAAAATCCTGGTGTATGGTTGTTGAACTGTGTGAGTGTGTCCTGATTGTGAGAGTGGTTGAGAGAGAGCTTGTTGAGACGTGCTATTAGCACGAAGTGAGTGGGAGTTTGGACCCGTGGTTCCGATCTTGGGCGACTGAAACGGCCGGGGAAAAACGAAGCAAGTGGGGTGCATGAAATCCTTAAAAACTCCCTCCCTGCTGTGACTGTGGTGTGTGTGCTCTGGTTACCAAAGACACTATTCACTATAACTGTATTTCTGAGGCAATAGTGCCTTTTGACTTGTGCAAAAAATTATAAGGGAAGCACAGCCTGAGTGAAAGAGTTTATTAGGAAATGAGACATGAATACTAGTGAAGTAAATGGAAGACAAAAGACAGGACCAGTTTGGGAAGGAAAAAGTCCTTGACAAGAGTTTAGTTATGATTTTTAAGTACAGAGGCTGTGTTTGTAGACTGTTGAAATCAGAATAAGAGCAGTGTCAGTTTAAGGATCCAATCTAACCAGATGAATAGAAAGAATTCCTTTACCTCAGTGGTTTGGGCTTGACCCATAGGAGTTTGTGAATTCAGTAAACTAGTGGACAGATAGGAGAAATAAGAAAACATATTTTAAAAGTTTACATCAGACATCTGCTGGAGGACTTGTGGCTTTGGATTGGGAGCAACAAGCTGTGGAAAATTTAGAAAGTTAAGAAAGAGTGAATGAAATAGGTTGTATTTGTAAGAATTTTCCTGCAGTTTTTGGTGCATCTAGAGGTTGGCCTTGTGCCTGGGTGCTATTACTATCGTTCTTCTGCTAACCAGCACAGTAAATGTAAACAACAGCTCCTTGATCGAGCTGATAAGTGGAAAGTTACATTTAGTACCTGAGCTGTGGGCTGTAAGAAATGTCTAGGGAAAGGACTGACTTTTCACTTGCTGAGTGAAAAGCAGGACAAGAAGCAATGGACAAGATAATAAGAATTAAAGCAGAGTACCAGTTTTGTTAAGGAGGGATGACGGGAACTAACCAGAGTAAAGAGATCCCTAAAACTTGTCCTTTGGGGTGCGTTTTGGCACATTGGAAGGAGCTAGTGGGGTATGGAGACTCAGAGAACCAAAAGACACTTGTAAAGTTTTGTACACAATGGTGGCCACTTTATAAACTTGAGGGGGGGGCCAGGTGGCCCTCAGTTGGATATTTACATTATGAAACTTTGTTACAGCTTCTGTTATTTTTCAGACACAGAAATGGGAGGAGGCAACTTACTCTGACTGTTTTGGTTTTTTGGGTTTTTTTTCTCCTGAATCACCTTGACTGGCAGAAAGATTGTGGACTCAGATCCCCCTCTGACCCCTTGGTATTGGTCTTAGAAAAAGACAACGAGGCTAAGTTAAAATAATGTTGTAGTACATGCTCCATAAACCAACACTGCACACACCCTGATAAGGTGTATCCAGCTAACCCTCTGGAATAATAATTGGGGAATTTGTTTGAACCACCCGCTAAAAGGCAAAGCGGGGTGAGAGGGGAAGCAAATTTGAGACGGTTATTAACCTCAACTCCTGCTTTACCTTCTACTTCTGAAAAAAAGCCAGCTCGCGTTACTTCAGCTCCTATTCCCTCATTCCACCTCCTGAAATTTCTATGTCCCATCCCCCACTCCAGTCCCATTCCACCTCCTGAGATTTCTTCTCCTATCCAGACTCCAGCCTATGTTCCATCCCCCACTCTAGTTAAAGCAATTTCTATTTCAACTCCAGTATCCAGAAGGAAGAAAAGGTGATGATCAAAGAAGAGGAGATTGAAAAGAGGAATGGAGCAGAGGATCTTACCCTAGGAGATCCTCTGGTTATAATAAAAGTAGGGAAAAAAGAAAAAAAAAATTGATAAACACAGGAGCAACATATTGGATGTTAAATAAAGCCTTAATACCAATAACAGATGATTATGTCATGGTAAAGGGGGCAACTGGCCAATCTGAAAGGGCTTATTTTTGTAGCCCATTGAAATATAAGTTTGGGAAACAATGGGGAATTCACAGGTTTTTATATATGCCCAATGCTCCATTAGCACTTTTGGGTAAGAATCTATTGGAACTATTAAAAACAAAAATAATATTCAAAAATGGGGAAATTAGTTTGGAGGTAAATGATCAGCAATACGTGGAACTGTTAAATGTAATGCTAATAACCAAAGATATTGTGGCTGAAAACAAAGAAAAATTATTAAGAAAATAATAGATCAGCTGCTCCCTGGGGTGTGGGCCTCCAATATACCAGCGAGAGCAAAGAATGCTCTACCAGTACAAATCCGGCTTAAAGAAGGAAAACAACCAGTTAAAATTAGACAATACCCCTTAAAAAAGGAAAGTAGGGAAGGGATTAGTCCAGTAATTAAGAACTTTTTGCAAATAGGACTACTAAAAAAATGTCAATCTGATTTTAATACTCCTATTTTGTCCGTAAAAAAGCCCGATGGATCATACAGGTTAGTACAAGATTTGCGAGCTGTTACCAGCGGTAGCCAACCCCTACACCTTGTTAACTCGTTTAACATCCAAACTAACCTGGTTTACTGTTTTAGATTTAAAGGATGCTTTTTTTTGCCTTCCTCTCCATGAAACCAGCCAGAAAATTTTTGCATTTGAATGGGAAAATCCCAAAACTGGAGGTAAAACTCAGCTCACATGGTGTGTACTACCCCAGGAGTTCAAGAATTCCCCTACCATATTTGGAGAAGAGCTGGCAAAAGATCTAGAATCCTGGGAAGCTCCATCAAGAGAAGGACAGCTGTTACAGTATGTGGAGGACCTCCTGATAGCTAGCAAAATTCAAGAAGCATGTATGGAGTGGACGGTAAACCTCCTAAATTTTTTGGGGTCTACAGGGGTATCGAGTATCCCAGAAGAAAGCCCAGATGGTGAGACGAACAGTTGTCTATCCCGGCTATGAGATTAGTGCTGGACAAAGAAGCTTGGGACGGGATTGCAAGGAAACAATATGCCAGACCCCAAAACCCCAAACAGTGAAAGAACTGAGAACCTTCTTGGGCATGACAGGGTGGTGCAGACTGTGGATTTACAATTATGGGCTGTTAGTCAAACCCCTATATACCTTGATTATGGAAGGAAGCAGAGATCTCCAACGGATGAAAGAAGCAACATGAGCCTTTGACCAACTAAAGAAGGCTCTCATGTCAGCTCCAGCCCTGGGACTTCCAGATGTGAGTAAACCATTCTTTCTGTTTTCTCACAAAAAGCAGGGGATTGCTCTGGGAATACCAGCACAAGACCTGGGCCCGTACTGGAGGGCAGTCGCCTACCTCTCCAAACAGCTGGACACGGCAGCCAAGGGGTGGTCAGGGTGCCTCAGAGCTGTTGCAGCAGTAGGAGGCACACAAATTCACCCTAGGCCAGAAGCTGCAGTCCTGGAGGTGAAAGGAAGACATTGGCTTTCCCCACAAAGATTTCTAAAGTACCAGGCCATACTAGTAGAACAAGATGATGTTGAAATTGTGGTAACTAACACTGTCAATCCAGCTTCTTTCCTCAGCGGGAGTATGGGAGAACCAGTGATCCATGACTGCCGGGAGACCATTGAAGCCACTTACTCCAGTCGCCTGGATCTGAAGGACACCCCTCTCGAGGACGCTGCAACTTGGTTCACTGATGGGAGCATCTACATCATCAGTGGAAAAAGATATGCTGGGTATGCGGATACCACAATAGAGAGGTGATAGAGTCTGGACCATTGCCAACAAACACCTCTGCACAGAAGGCTGAAATAATCACTTTAACCCAGGCCTTAGAGCTAGCTAAAAGAAAAGAAATCAACATGTATACACCAAAAAGTGAGCTCTGAATTGGAAAAAGGAAATGAGCTGGTGGAGAGAAAGGCAAAAGAAACAGCTAAAGGTAAGGTAATTATTAAAACAATTGAGGCAGCTTTAATTCTAGATGGGCAAATTTCTATGGAAGGTAAGCCAAGATACAATAAAAGGGACAAAAAGCTCATTAGAGAAGAAAACAGGACTTATAACCAAGAGGGGTGGGCTATTACAGACAGAGGAAAAGGTAGGCTTGTGATCCCCTCCTACATGTTATGGTTATTAGTGAAAAAGGACCATGAGAAAACACATTGGGGAATTGATGCTCTGCACAATTATTTGAAAGATCAAATCATGGCCAGAAACTTGCAAAGTGCAGTAATTCAGGTGACTTGCCAATGTAGCCTTGCCTCCAAACTAATCCCAAGAATATTCCTAAACCAAAGCCTGGACAAATTGAAAAAGGCTATGGGCCTGGGCAACAATGGCAAATTGATTTTTCAGAACTACCCAGGAGAGGGGGGTAACAATACCTATTGGTATTAATAGGTACCTTTTCAGGGTGGCCAGAAACTTTCCCTACCAAAACTGTCAAAGCATGAAAAGTAACCAAAGCATTGTTATTAGGAAAAGAATTTACTAACTTTGAAGAAGGAGTGGGGAATGAATCATGGTTTTAAAAAGTTAAGATTTTTGCTAAGAGTAGAAGTAGTTTCCATGGCCAAGATGTAAGTTAGGCAGGTAAATGGTAGGTTAATAATTACTAGATGCTTAGGCTAGAGCTAATTGGTATAATTATCTGCTATTATAAATTTACGTACAGAAGAACATAAAGTAAGTAAACTGCTAACCATGAAGCACGGAGCCTTGGATCGTGCCAGAGGGTCACTGAGACCTGATGAAGACTCTCCTGACTTCATCCTTCGAGACCGCTGACCCATTTTGCGATCACCGACCCAATTCAAGAGAAGAGCTGTGCACGCGTAAAGGACTAATGGGCTCATTTTAATATGGGATGGGGATGGGGATGGGAGGTGCTGGGGTTATGCATATGTATTGTATGTAAGATCTTGGGGAATAAATAGATGGAAAAGAACCTTGTTCAGGGGTGTCACGCCTTTCGGAGGTGACTCCCGTGCCGCGCGCCGATGAATAAACATACCACTTTCTAACTTTAATTAGTTAGAGGGTCTTTGTGATTATACCGGGTTTTTTAATGATTCAGCTCTAGATCCTTTTGTGGGAAAATGGAGTGTGTAAAGTTGCCAATCATTTTGGAGCGAATTTGGAGGTTTTTGGGGTCCCAGGTGAATTTTGGGTTGAATTCTGGGGATTTGGGGGTTCCCAGGAGAATTTGGAGCGGGGGGGATTTGGGGAGATTCAGATGAGTTTTGAGGGGTCCCAGGTTGATTTTGGGGGAGAGTTTTTGGAATTTTGGTGGATCCCGGATAGCGAGGTTTGGGGTTGTGTTGGTTTGAAAGTAAAACCAGTGCGAGATTCCAAGTCAGTAATACAATTTAATAGGAGAAAAGAGAAAAAATAAAATACATGCAATAATATAAAAGAAAAACCACCAACAAAGTCAGAAATACAACCTGTCACCCTGTCAGTCAGGGTGTTGGTAGCAGTCCGTATAAATGGTGGCTGCAGTCCTCCTGAATGACAGATGTGGTTCAGTTGAAGCAGTGCTCCTGTAGAAGGTGCAGTTTTCCTCTGAAGATCCAGCGATGATGTGGAAAAAGGTCCGACTTCCTCTGGGATCCAGTGGAAAGGACTGCTTTGGTGTTCCAAATCTCAGTTTTTATCTAGGTAGGAAATGTTTGGCTCCTCCCCCAGGCTGGAGCATCTCCCAATGGGATGATGTAATGACTCACACAAGAGGACTTGATGGCCCATTAACAGAATATATCTTCTGGAGGAAGGATGGGTTGTGAAAAGATAACGATGATCATCCCCCTGATCTTATCAGATGGCACATCAGCAGGGGATATCTCCCAGAGATAAGGATCACCACCCCTCCCACATTTTAACAGATGGTGATAGAATACGCATTTTTGCATTGTACCCAAGGACATAATCCACCCCTTATTCTATTACCATCTACATCATACCCAAACCAATACCCTGTTACAGATATATAATTCAAAATGAAACCTTACATACAGTTCTCACTAAAAATTAGGTCTCCTTGCAGTACACAACGGGTTTCCCCATCTTTCTGCATTACCCACCAAGTGCAACCAGGTCCTTGAGCAAAAACAATCCCACGGATCGGTTTGCCTTTGCCTGTGGTGGGATTAATCCAAACAGTCTTTCCTAAAATACCTTTCATGTGTGCCACAGGGACCTTGTCCCCATCCACTGTGTGCAGGGGTTCAGAGTGGGCAGGACCGGTTGGATTGATGGACCCTCGGGTGTTAACCATCCAGGTGGCTTTGGCCAAGTTCATTTCCCAATTTCTGAAGGTTCCACCACCTGGTGCTTTCAAAGTAGTCTTAAGGAGTCCGTTAGACTGTTCAACTTTCCCGGCAGCTGGCGCGTGGTAAGGGATATGATATATCCATTCAATACCATGTTCTTTGGCCCAGGTGTTGATAAGGCCGTTCTTGAAATGGGTTCCCTTGTCTGATTCAGTTCTCTCAGGGGTACCATGCCTCCAAAGGACTTGTTTTTCTAGGCCCAAGATGGTGTTCCGGAGAGTGGCATGAGGCACAGCATAGGTTTCTAACCATCCTGTAGTTGCTTCCACCATGGTCAGTACGTAGCGCTTGCCCTGGTGGGTTTGGGAAAGGGTGATGTAGTCAATTTTCCGGGCTTCCCCATACCTGTACTTTGACCATCGTCCACCGTACCACAGAGGCTTCACCCGCTTGGCCTGTTTGATTGCGGCACAGGTCTCGCAGTCGTGGATGACCTGTGAGATGCTGTCCATGGTAAGGTCCACCCCTCGGTCACGGGCCCATCGGTATGTTGCATCTCTCCCCTGATGACCAGAGGCATCATGGGCCCAACGAGCTAGGAATGCTTCTCCCTTGTGCTGCCAGTCTAGATCCACCTGTGATACTTTCACTTTGGCAGCTCAGTCCACCTGCTCGTTGTTGTGATGTTCTTCATTAGCCCAGCTTTTGGGTACATGTGCATCCACGTGTCGAACCTTTATGGTCAATTTTTCTACTCAGGCAGCAATGTCCTGCCAAATCTCAGCTGCCCAGATGGGTTTCCCTCTGCGCTGCCACTTGGCCTTTTTCCAGCGATCCAGCCATCCCCACAGAGCATTAGCTACCATCCATGAGTCAGTGTAGAGATAAAGCCTTGGCCACTTCTCTAGTTCAGCAATATCCAAAGCCAACTGGACGGCTTTTAGCTCTGCAACCTGACTCGATCCACCTTGTCCCTCGGTAGCTTGTGCAACTTGTCGTGTGGGGCTCCATACTGCAGCTTTCCATTTCCGGTTAGTGCCTACAGTTCGGCAGGAGCCATCAGTGAAGAGGGCATATCGTCTTTCAGTCTCCGGTAGCTCATTATATGGTGGGGCTTCCTCAGCACGTGCCACTTGCTCCTCTTCTTCTTCAGAAGACAATCCAAAACTCTCACCTTCAGGCCAGTTTGTAATTATTTCCAGAATCCCAGGGCGATTTGGATTCCCAGTACATCCGCTGAGGATATCTCCCACAGAGATAAGGATCACCACCCCTCCCACATTTTAGCAGATTGTGATAGAATACACATTTTTACTTTGTACCCGAAGACTGGGGTGAATTTGTAGAATGTGGGGAGTCCCAGTTGAATTTTAGGGGGAATTTGTGGAATTCTAGGGATCTCAGGGGAATTTTGGGGGGAATTTGGTGAATTTTAGGGTATACATGTGATTTTTAGGGTTCTCAGGTGAGTTTTGGGGATGCCAGGCTGATTTTGGGGTGAATTCTGTCGATTTTGGGGTATCCAGGTGAGCATTTGGGAGTCCTGGGAGAATTCTGGGATGAATTTGGGGTGATGCAGGTGGATTTTCCTGGGAAATTTGGTGATTTTTGGGAGTCCCAGATGGCTCTTGGAGTGAAATTGATGGATTTGGGGTATCTGGGTGGGTTTTGAGGGGGATTGGAGAGATTTTGGTGTGAATTTGGGAGGTGTTGGGGGGACTGGGTCTCAGGGGTGATTTGAGGGATTTTGGGGGTTGCAGGTGGGATTTTGGCGTGAAGCCCTGGGATTTGGGGGTCCCCCGTGAATTTTGGGGTGAATTTGTGGAATTCTGGGAGTTGCCAGGTGAGTGCTGAGCATCCCAGGGGGGACTTCGGGGTGAATTTTGGGGATTTTGGGTTTCCCAGGTGAATTTCTGAGGTGAAAAGGTTCAAAAGGTTTTTTTTTGAAAACAAGTTAAAGCCAGAAGGTTATTAAAAATTAATAGATGTGATGCAAGTAGGTAATATGCAGACAATACACAGCGAGACAAATCATGGGAAAAATACAGTGGTAACACATGAGTGTGTGAGGATGGGATCAGTATAGCTAAGGCTCAGTTGAAGCTGAATTTGGAAAAGCATGCTAAAAATAAGAAGAATAAAAGTACCTACGGGTATTTCAGTGGGAAAAGGAAGATGAAAAGAAACCTATCACAACTCCCCTATTCCCCCCCCATCCCCATAAGCCAAACAGGACAAGTGACAACAGACAAGGAGAAGGCAGAAGTACTCAACAAGTGTTGGTCTCAATTTTTACTGCCAGTCACCATTTCCACATCTCTCAGGTTATTGGACTGGTGGACTTGATTCTAAGCCATAGTAGCAGGTCAGCTTTCAGACCACTTGAGGAACCTGAGCATGCAAGACCATGGGACCCACCCAGAGGCATGTCAGGGCCCTGAGAGAACTGGCAACTGTAGTTGCTAATGTGCTTCCTCCATCATATTTGAGAAATCAAGGCAACCAGCTGAAGTCTCCAGACACTGTGTTGTATTGACTCCAATACTCTTGGTCTTTTTTGTAAATCTTACAGCACTGAGTCAATTTCTGCAGAGGATTCCCAATGCAGTTTCAAAAATGGAATCTTTGTTATTGGTCCTCATGTTGATCTTGGATATTTCCATTTTCTGCACTCCTATATTTTCAAAACATTTGTAATGACTGAAAAGAAAGCTGAGATGAGGCATTATGCTCTTTCCAGTGATATAAATGGACCAGTATTCTTTTCAGACAAATATGTTTTTGCTGTGTCTAAGCACATGTGCATACCTGTGTTTGATTTATGTGTCCAGGTTTTGGCAATGGGGCAGCCACAGGGCAGTCCTGTGACAATGGCCCAGGTGCTGCCCTGTCCCGCTTTCTTCCAACTGGCTCCACTTCAGGATGTCCTCCCTGCTGAGAGAAGAGGCTGGGACAGCACCTTTAGAAATGTGACTTTCTGTTTTTTTTTGTTTTGTTTTGTTATTTTTAAAGTTAGTAAAAACATGCACCCTGATTTTTTGATGTGTTGGGTTTGGAGTTTTTTTCAGTTTAGGGTGGGTTTTTTTGTGGGATTTTTTGTCTCTTTGGGGATAATTGGTTGGGGTTTTTTGTGTGTTTCTTTGGTCTGCTTTTTTTGTTTGGTTGGTTGGTTTTTAATTACGGTTTTGTAGAGTTTTTTAAGCAAATTGATTGGAAAACTGAATAGTCCTCCACTATAGTCTCCTGGATTCACCTGAGACTCTTCCTAGGCATCTCCCTGATCCTTTTTGCAATGAGTCTCACATCATTCTCCTGAGGAAACTGTCTGCTTATGGTTTGGATGGGTGGGCTGTTTGCTGGGTGACAAACTGGGTGATGGCCAGGCCCACAGAGTGGTGGGAAATAGAGTTCATCCAGCTGGTCCCCAAGGCTCAGTCTTGGGCCCAGTCCTGTTTAATATCTTTATCAGTGATCTGGACAAGGGGATAGAGTACACGCCCAGGAAGTTCACAGATGGTGCAAAGTTGGCTGGTAGTGTTATTTTCTTCTGGAGGGCAGCAGGCTCTGCTTCTTCTTCCTCCTGTTCTGAGGTCGCTGCTCCCTCTTCATCCCTCATTAAGTGTGCTGATTTTGTCACTTGGATGAGAAAACAAACAATTTTAGCAACAATACTAGTGGCAGGGTACAAGAAAGGAAGTGTTCACATGAAATCCCCCCCCAACAACAGACAATACCTGATGGCTCCTCTGCCCCGCTTACTGACTACACCGGAACCCATTTTCCCCCAAAGATACTCCCTTCTCCCTGCCCCCAGCCATGATGTGAGATGGAATAGAATAACTAAGATTAAGATTCTCCCTATGTAACTCCATCATACTTCGATTCTGGGAAATAAAATTTCTTGAAGTTCTATCATTTCAGATCATTTGAATTTGAATTTGCATACTAAAAAGTCTAGCCAGAAACTCATGACAATATTAATAGCCCATTCTAGAATGTCTGAGATGATATACACTTCTTTCAAGAGCATGTGATACCTCACGTGACTTCTCCAGAGTTTCAATGAACAGCGGGAGTAGTCTACAAGATTCTTGTTGCCATCTGGATTTCCTGGTATATGGCTGGTCTATGTAAGCCAATCAGCTATTCAGCAGAGGGAATATTAGTGTGATACTTGATGGTATGTGAGATGGAACACAGTAATTTTTGGCCTTTTGAATAGTGATGAAGCTGTAAAGAAAGCTCCATAATGCTCAGACAAGGAGGCTGCTGGACTTGAAGCAGCAAAGGCCCAAAACGAAACAGTGAAAAGGTGTCATTGAAAAAAAAAAGCCAGGTGGGGAGCAAAGTGATACTTAAGGGCATTTTACTGTAAGACGAAATCGAGTGAAAAAAAAGTCCAAGAATGTGTGTGCCCCCGATAACTCTCTACTCCAAGACACACTTCACCTAGTGGTTAAAGTTTTAACCTCTGCTGGATTTGAATTGCAGGAGGACAAAGTCCAAAGGATGCCACCTTGGAAGTACCTGGGCTTGGAAATTACTGCACGGACCATTGTTCTGCTGAAATTGGAAATTAATTGTAATCCAAAAACATTAGCAGATCTCCATTCCCTAGGTGGGTCATTGAATTGGGTTAGGCCCTGGCTAGGCCTCACTAATGAGGACCTAGAACCTCTCTTCAATTTATTGAAGGGGGAGAGAGAGCTGCTTTCTCCCAGGGAACTGACCCCAGAGGCAAAGACAGCAATCGAAAAGGTACAAAACACCTTAGGAGAGAGGCAAGTTCGCAGTTATCAGCCCGATCTGCCCTTCAAATTTATTGTCCGAGGAAAACTACCACACTTACACAAGTTAATATTCCAATGGAGCCAGCTGCAGAGAGAGTCACTCTTAATCATAGAGTGGGTCTTCCTCTCCCACCAAAGATCCAAAACTATCACTAAGCCACAAGAGTTAATAGCTCAGCTGATTCAGAAAGCAAGGATGAGACTGTATGAACTAGCTGGTTGTGACTTCACATGTATTCACCTCCCTGTTAAACTGTCTGAGGGGGGAAGGAACTCTCCTGAAAGATTGACTAAAGAGATGTTTGAGCACTTGCTCCAGAGCAATGCCAGTCTCCAATTAGCCCTGGACACCTACAGAGGACAAATATCAGTCCATGCCCCGTCTCACAAGCTGTTTAATGAGGAATTCCACCTCATTCCTCAAGAGCAGAGGAGTCAGAGACCACTCAAAGCTCTCACAGTGTTCACGGATGCATCTGGGGCGTCCCACAAGAAGGTGATGACTTGGAAAAATCCCAAGACTCAGCATTGGGAGGCGGATGTTGAGTTTGCGGAGGGGTCACCCCAGATAGTTGAACTGGCAGCAGTTGTGAGAGCCTTTGAGAAGTTCTCAGAGCCAATCAACTTGGTAACACTCAGCCTATGTAGCGGGGTTAGTGTCCAGAGCGGAGTAGGCAGTGCTCAGAGACATCGAGAATGAGCAGCTTTTCAGGTAGCTTTCCAAACTAATTTATTTGATTTCTCCTAGAGAACACCCGTTCTATGGGATGCATGTGAGGTCACACACAGATTTGCCAGGCGAAATTGCAGAAGGGAACTGTCAGGGAGACTCCCTTGCAACCCCAGCAGAACAAGCACACCTTCCTGACATCTTCCAACAGGCAAAGCTGAGCCACCAGCAGTATCACCAAAATGCACCAGGTCTAATGCGTCAGTTCCAGCTAACACGGAGTCAGGCTCAAGCCATTGTGGCCACCTGTCCCACCTGTCAGATGCACACCATGCCCTCAATGGGCATGGGGGTTAACCCCCGAGGTCTTGGCAGTTGTGAGGTATGGCAGACAGACATCACACGCATTCCTAGTTTTGGTCACCTCAAATATGTGCATGTTAGCATTGACACATATTCAGGCGCAGTCTATGCCTCTGCCCACTCAGGAGAAAGGGCAATTCACGCCAAAAAACAACTAGTGGAAGCCTTTTCAGTATTGGGGATCCCTAGGGAAATCTTAACTGATCAGGGCGCAGCATATAAGTCCAAGGAGTTCCTGGAATTCGTCCAGCAGTGGGGAGTGGAACATAAAACTGGCACCTCCCACTCCCCCACAGGCCATGGTGTAGTTGAGCGAGCCAATCAGATGCTCAAGCAGGTTTTGGCTAAACAGAGCAATTCAACTGCATGGATGTCTCCACAGCAGAAGCTCTGCAAAGCCATGTTTACTATCAATATCCTGAATTGTTCATTTGAGAACATGAGTCCACCTGTGGTACGTCACTTTAACAGTGGTAAACAGTTCAAGTTATCCTCTCATCCTCCAGTTTTGATTAGGGACCCAGAAACCTGGGAAATCAAAGGTCCCTATGAGCTCGTAACCTGGGGACGTGGCTATGCGTATGTATCCACTCCCTCAGGCCCTCGGTGGATTCCCCAACATGGGTAAAACCGTATGTCCCCAAACATCCTGCTCCAACTGAGGGGAACGAGGAGCAGGTGGCTGTGGCTTCAAAAAGAAGACGCTGCCAGAAAAAAGAAAAAGAAATCCTCCTAAAGGATGACATTATGGCAGATAGAGTCTTTTAACAGGTTTTATAATGTTTGTCTTTCCTTGTAGAGAAAAGCTTCCCTTCTCTAGGTCCTGCGAGGAACCCCATTCAAGTTGTCTTCCTGTTAACACTGAACAGTTTAGCAGCTGCATCAATTGTCCTTCAGCCACGTCAAAACATCTAGATGAACCTGGCACACACACTCCAAAATCGTGCCGTAATAAATTTTCTCCTGCTACTGCACGGACATGAGTGCCAGGAATTTGAAGGACTTTGCTGTATGGATCTGACCTCGGGAGCTCCTAACATCCATGCTACCCTAATCTGAAGATTGGTTCAATGGACTGTTCAAAGGCTCGGGATTCACAGGGCGGTGGGCAAAGTCATAATTTAAATGAAACTAATATCCTTCTTTCAACTTTGTAAAACAAAAAACAGGGAGATATTGCATTTCCTAGGTGGAATGTAAATGGTACATTCTGTGACCCCTGCTATGCCCTGTAGCTTGGTCGCTTACCCTCCTGGCCATACAGGGCTGCCTGGGATCCAATTTCTCCCCACCGAACTTTTCAGACCCTAGAAAAGATCTGTACCCCCTGAGCTCTGTGTCTTTCTCCCTCTCTTGCTGCCTCTTTTCCTCGCTACCCATAAGAAATAAACCCTGCAACTTCATCAGGGAAAAGAGCGTCTTATGTTATCTTATTTAGGTCCCTGAGCTAGACCAGAGGAAAAGCTGAAGACCCCATTTTTAGGACCAAGAAATAGCCTCAGCACTGCTGCTTGTGCTGCTTCTTGGTTCCCTTGCAGCCCGTTGTGGAAACATTGGTGGTCACTTATAGGCGCCGAGTTGCAGAGAGCACCACAGTAAATGCCGTGGAGAAGGGAAATACAGAGTGCAGCGAGGAGCTGGACGTGGCTTACGTGCAATAAATAGAAGGTGAACCGAGGCATTGCCTCTTCAATCTGGCCCCCTCTGCTCTGGTAGCAACTTTTGCACGTCGGCAAAGGGAGCTGCAAGTATGTAGAATAGAGGGCAGCAAGACGCCTTGTGTTATGTGCCCTTTCAGGGATGCTGACAGAGGGCTACTTTAAGAACGCCTTTTTCTTCCTCGCGTCCTTCTCGCTTCGCTCTAGCTGCATGGAGAACACCACAGCGAAGGTGTAAGCAAAGGCACTGCCCCAGCTTTTGCCCTTGCGTGCAACGGCTGTATGCTACTTTTCCAAGCAGCAAGAGTGCTGAGAAGTGAAAGCAATTGTGAAGAAACTCGTTGACTGCTCGTGTGCTCTTCGCTGCGCTGCGCTTGCAATCCCGGTGCCCTGCGGCTTCGTTCTTCGCCTTCATTACCATTTAAAGCAGATTTGAATCCCTTGAAGACTGGTGGGGTGAACTTCAATATCCGTGTGATGGATTGGGAGAAGATTTCACATGCTGCCACTTCCTCACAGTAAGTACCATTATTGAAGTAGCCCCAGAAACACACACTTAGAGTGCGATAGCTCTGAATCCATGTGGCCATCTTCCAGAGAAAAGTAAAAATCCATGAATTCCTCAACTGATCAATCCACAAAATGAACCGGATAATAGCCACAGTAACCTTGGTTATGAGACTCATGTTTAAAAAAGGCCTTGCAAATGGGAGAGATATAGCAGTGACCACATGGAGGCCAGTCCAGGGTAAGCTGGACAACATGGTGTCACCTACCACAAGCTTGGGTAATTCAAGAACTGTTATGCCCTTTTCTACCCCTCTCTCAATACCCTCAGGGAATGCCTCAAGTTCCGGGTGCCAAAATATGTCTTGGTTTGAAAGACAGGTATGGTCTAAGGAAAGGCAAGAGCCCCTTTCCTGCGATGCAGAGTGCAAACCCCCTCCCTTTTTATTATTTTAGTTTTAAATCAGAGGCCTTTAGGCAGGAGATGTGGGGATAAGGGTAACAGTTCTTTACTGATATCTAACAAGGCAGAAAACAACAACAGCTATAAAAATTGACAACAGAACAGTGTAACTCACTTCCAGTCCCTTTTGGCCGCAGGCCATCTCCCTGTACTCAGTTACCGGTGCTGTGGGGGCAGGGCAGGTCCCACGCAGTTGAAGAGGGCTGGCGTGACGGCGACAGCGGCCCAGGGGTGAGAGGGATGGGGAAAGTGACTCCCCCCTCACGGTGTCGGTCATGGTGCTCGGCAGAGTGTCCGGAGGTAGTAGGGTGAGATGGGAGAGCAGCAGAGCGATATCCAAAGGCAGGGAGCGTGGATCTCAGCTCTAGGGTGGCAGGGGAGATGCCAGATCTGAGCACGGGGCGTCCTCTCCCTCCACGAGCCAAACGAGAGAGTTTTCCATCCCACCTTTCCTTTTTCCCATTTCACCCCCCCTCCCTCCACACACCTCCCTGGGAGAGAACATTACCTAAAGATGTAGCCAATTAGCATAAAAATGGGATAAATTCCACAGAAAGAAAAGGGAAGCATTCAACCCCCAGCAATGGAGTACACCACAGCGAAGGTGTGAGGAAGGGCACTGCCCCAGCTTTTCCCCTGGCATGCAACACTGTGAGCTACTTTTCCAAGCAGCAAGGGCACTGAGAAGTGAAAGGGATTGTGAAGGAGCTATTTGACTGCTCGTGTGCTCTTCGCTGCACTGCGCTCCCAAGTGGCTTCATTCTTCACCTTCTGCCGTCCAGACAGAGCTCAACTCCTGGGGTCAGTTTCAGCTCTGCCCAACAGCCTGTCCTCAGTTCTGCGGGCAAGCACGCCCTGTTGTCTTGGCTCCTAGTGCAAAGTTCCTAGCAGACTCTCACTCAGTGCAATGCGCCCAGAAAGACGCTCTCGCTCGTTTTTCAAGGAGCGATTCCTAACAGCAGAAGCAGCAGAAGCACAAACTGGATGACGAGAAGGGACAATGTAGAACACGTCTCTGTCCTGACACATTTTCTTGTGGGATATGTCCCTCCAGGTCTTCGGTCTTGGCGAATCTCTATGTACTGTGAGCGCTGCTACTTGCAGCATAGAAGGACCGTGGAGTTAGCAGCGAATTCGGAGAGGGCTGAGCATGTAGTCAAGGAGCGAGAAGTGCCCCTGCAATGCGGTGCTAATAGCAGCTTCCTCGCGGTGGGGGAGAACTCCGGCCACAAGACCTTCTCGTCCTGGCAACAGATCTTTGTGAAAGGCGTAGGCGAAAAGCTTTCGTTTTCCATTTGAACTGCGAGAAAGGCAGACTGTTGCACGGAGCTCTGAGAACAAAGGTGCACGCCCTAGGCGGGCTTGGGCAGAAGCAGCGTTCTTGAGCGCTTGGCTGCTGGCAGACTGCTCGCTGTGTGTCGCTGCCTCAGCGGCTTCTGGCCGCCGGGGACTGAAAGCGGTGCCAGGCGTGGGCGAAGGCTGTGAACGATGCCGCACAAGTACCGTGCTGATGTCCACCACGTTACAGGCTACTAGGAGAGGAAGGTGGCTGCCTCTCGCTTGCCTTCCCAAGTGCCCTTAGCAGTTGGAAGGAGCAAGCTGAAGCACTGCTGCTTGTGCTGCGATTGGTTCCAGTTGCAGCCCCCTGTGGTAACATTGGCAGTCACTTCTAGGCTCCGAGTTGCAGATTGAAGTATATTAGGCCTCTTACTTATAAGGCAGAGGTGTAGACTTAAGCTATAAAATAAGAGAAAGAAAATAAGTAAGTAAATGGAAGAAGTTTTAAGTGCTTTTAGTGAGCAAAAGGTCTTAGATGACAAAGAAGTAGAACATGTTCTAGTGAAGGTTGAAAAACATGCTAGTGTTTTCTTAGAGGCCCCAAGAACTTAGCTTTAGACATAATAGAGTTAGAGTTAAGAAAATTGCTTACATTTTTCAGTTCGAACAAGATAGGCCATGAACGTAATTTATACGTAGCTTGGCGTGTTAAGAAATTAGAATTCTAATAGGTTAAGAAGTAGTGGTCCGAGTCTGGTCCGATTCTATGTCTTAGTTTGCTCGTAAGTTTCTATAAAAGAAGAGGCTTGGAAAGAGACATTCTTTCAGCCCTTGCTTTTATGCCAAAGCTTTTGCTCTGCTTTTGTTTTCGCCACTGAAATCAAGACCCGAGAAGAAGATAGGAGCTGCCCGGCTCCTCCGGCCCTTCTGGGACCACGGGGAGCTTCTGCTTCTGTTTGGGACTTTGAGCTAGAACCAAGAATGGACTTTGTTAGCTTTGACTCTGCATTTGAGACTGATGTGCTTCTGCAATAAATAACTTTACAGCTACTATTAGCTGCTTTGCTTTTTACATAAAAGAAGAAGTAGCCTGAGAGTGTGGGTGCACAAGAGGCACCCGGAGGTCCCCAGAAACCTCACACACCACGTTACGGGCTACTAGGAGAGGAAGGTGGCTGCCTCTCGCTTGCCTTCCCAAGTGCCCTTAGCAGTCGGAAGGAGCAAGCTGAAGCACTGCTGCTTGTGCTGCTCCTTGGTTCCCTTGCAGCCTGCTGTGGAAACATTGGTGGTCACTTCGAGGCGCCAAGTTGCAGAGAGCACAACGGGAAATGCCGTGGAGAAGGGAAATACAGAGTGCAGGGAGGAGCTGGACGTGGCTTACGTGCAATAAGTAGAAGGTGAACTTAGGCACTGCATCTCCAATCTGGCCCCCTCTGCTCTGTTAGCAACTTTTGCAAGTCGGCAAAGGGAGCTGAGAGTACGTAGAATGTAGAGCAGCAAGACGCCGTGTGGTATGCGCCCTTTCAGAGCTGCTTGACAGAGGGCTACTTTAAGAATGCCTTCCTCTTCCTCACGTCCTTCTCGCTTCGCTCTAGCTGCATGGAGTACACCACAGCGAAGGTGTGAGGAAGGGCACTGCCCCAGCTCTTGCCTAGTCCTGCCTGTGCTGCACCTTTAGCTGCATACCAGAACAATGGCATTTCGTACCCTCAAGGTAAAAAAGGCGTTCGTGAAGCCTCAGGTATGGCAAGTGCCTAGGCATAACGTAGAGAGACCACGTATGAGGGAGTCTTTAGAGGATTCCTCCCCCATGGTGCGGGTGTATTCTCATTCTCGTGCTGAACTGCAATGTCCCGGCATGGCAATTCCGGCCTTCCTTGTGCAGGGATGAACACAAATGTGGGGCTATGATCCTCTGTTCCGGAGCTCTGCTTCCGGGTGTGTGGGCCACCATGAGCCTGCAGCTGCCTCCGAGGACACTGTGGATTGTGGATGTGGCTGGGCCGGCTGCCAGACCCCTGTTGGTCAGACAGCTGCAGGAGTGGCAGCTGAACGGCATCGCCTGAGGGCCCCATGGGGGGCGGGGATAGAGCCGGGAGTGACCCTGAGCGACACCGGAAGCGATATCCGTAGGGCCCAAAAGGCCAGCGGTGGCATCGAGTTTCACGGGGAGGAGGCAGCTAAGCTGCTTTGAAAGCTGGAGGTTCTCTGCTCTAGGACAGACTGGGAGAGCTGTGGGTGTCCAATCTGGCGAACAGAAGGCTCCAGGGAGACCTTTGAGCCCCTTGCAGTGCCTGCTGGGGCTCCAAGATAGATGGGGAGGGACTTTGGAAAAGGGTCTGGACTCGCAGGACAAGGGGGAATAGCTTCAAACTGCCAGAGGGCTGGGGTAGATGGGATATTGGAAAGGAATTCTTCCTTGTGTGGGTGCTGAGGCCTGGCACATGTTGCTCAAAGAGGCTGTGTGGGAGCCCCATGGCAGGAAGTGTCCAGGGCCAGGCTGGAGCGGACATGGAGCAACCTGGACTAGTGGAAAAGTGTCCCTGCCCATGTCAGGATGTGGGAAGAAGATAATCTATCATCTCTAAGGTCGCTTCGAGTCCAAACCATTCTGGGATTCGAGGATTCATGGAAGGCCCTTTTCCAAGTGAAGTGTTGTATCTCTTGGCTCCCAGCTTGTAGTTGCCAGTTCTTCTGGAAGCAGGCCTCGCCAAGCTGCTGTGATGAGCCATGGGTTCTCAATAGGACGACTGTGATATATTTGCAGAGAGGAAGGCTGCAGACAGATCTTCAAGGCCCAGGTAAAACAAGCAAAGGATTGAATAAAAGCCAAAGCTTGGTTGTGTTAGTCAGTTTGCTGGCTGCTGAAATGGCCCCAGGTCATTTTCAACATTTCTAATTTGGATTTGTTTGAGTAAAAAATGAATGTGTTACCTCCAGCGTGGGCTCTCCAATGCATCTCCATGTGCTCCCATCTCTTTGTTGTATATCAGGTTCTATTAACTGAAGACAGAATCATAACACAGTAGTAAAACATTTAGAGGTGTAGCTAGCCAGCTTCAAGAGTTTTCAACTCTGCTGTTGACTTTTCTGGTAACTGTAAGCAAGGCAACACAATCCAGTTACTCCACTTTTCCTCTCTGAGGAAAAGATGATCTTTTTTTTTTTTCTCAGTTTGAAAATAGCCTCGAATGAAGAGAGTTATGCATGTGGCATGTAGGATTCATTATTTTACCTTTCTCTTCTGCTGTCTTTCGCGTAATAGTTTTTTTAAATTTTTTTTTTTTTCGCTCTTCTCCATTCAGTAGGTTTGAAAGAATTCTAATTGTTGAGAAGATGGTTCTTTGAAGGCTCACTTAGCCCACCTTTTGGGTGAAGGAAAGAAGAAGACAAGGTCCTCTAAGAAGAGTAAAAAGCATACTTTAAAGAGACATTCAGAGAAGTCTGCTGATGCCATGCAATTTCCGTGTAATCAGCAGAAATATGTTGGAAAAACACCCATCAGTGACTTCACAAGAAAGCCACACTCAAGACAGGTAAAGAACAGAAGCATAAAACCCCAAAGGTATGAAATGGACAGATTTTCATTGGGAATGAGCAACTCCTGAATTCTTGGTTCTAGAATTAGGGGCCTGTAATAAATAGACTGTCTCCTTGCCAAACGTAAATTTGGTGTAATGAACTCCTCACTGCCCGTTGAAGTGCAGGGCTAGTAGACTAATATTTGCCATGGCAGGCATATTGTATGGCTTTCCGGTTAAAAAGAAATTGGTTTTGCTCATAGCAACCTAGATATGTACCCAGTCTGACACCTATTTTTTAGGCTATATTTCCAAGTAAATGGCTTCCATGATGATGCAGTAAGTTTATGTCATGAACAGGAATGAAGTGATTGCATGCATCCTTTTTTACCCTAAGCCAGCTGCTGAATAATGAGACAGAGACTCTCACTGACGCCAAGGAGTGCCCAAGCTTTTGGGAAAAGCACTGGGCAGATAAATTCTATTTCCACATTTCTTGCTAGCATCTCCTTCAAAGTTCGTGGGTTTGTTCATCTTTTAGAGCTGTTCTAGATGTCTTTGTAGTTTACATGTACTAAATGTAGCAGGTATTGCTTTCATGCCGTCCTAATAGATTTGAAGTTGGGATCTACTCAGGCTTCAATGTCTCAGAAGAAGAAACGTTGATTCTTTGAATTCTATTCTTGAACGTGAGAATGCTACTTATGTAGTTAATGAATTAATTAAATCGAATTCACTTGAATGGAAAAATTGTCTTGTTCATGTAGATTTTAACTTGGGAAATTGATCTTTGAGTTCTACTTTTCATTGTTGTTGCTTTTCTGTATTCTTTGCACAGATAGCAGATGTACTGACCAAGTATTCTGTGAAACTGGAGGAAATATCCTTCCTCCTGGCAGCTGATGTTCACAAGCTCATTAACGCTAAGGCCATGGTAAATGTTTTACCTGGGGCAAGATAGCAGTCTAAATATCCCTAGAATGTCTTTCTTTCCCCAAATGAAATTCATTTTTTCTGCCTATCAATCACTGAAATATAGAAGAAATTTCTACTTGGCAGGGTATTGTCACGATCCGCTATTAATGCAGAGCGGGGGTCGTGATGGTTCTTTTGATCTCAAAGGTGCAAACAGGCAAAATGCAGGGGACAAAATCAGTTTTTTTAACAGCAGAAAATCAGTTTAATCAACAACAGCAATGCATTTCATCAAATGCCAACAATTCAGTTACGGTAAAGGGGAGAGGTATAGGATAGGGAAAGGGGAAGGAAAGGAAGGGATGGGAGAATAGCTACCAAGAGACGAGACCGGGCGTCCTCGCAGGTCATCCGATAGATGAGTCTTCATCCGTGGGGAGATCTCAGGGGTCTTCTCCAGGGGGTCTTCATCAGTGGAGAGATCTCAAAGGGTCTTTTCCAAAGGGTCACTCTTTTATAGTCCTTCTCCAAAGCAAGTGGCTTCTGGCCAAAAGGTGGGAAGATTTATGGACCATTGTGTGGTGCTGCAGGAGACAGGTACGGTCAAACAGTCCTCAGTGGATACTACACAGTCTCTGGTTGGCGCCACAACAGCACAGTCCAGTGAACACAATACACCAGCACACAGTCATGAGCATCCACCTGGCCCGGCCAGTAAACCATTGTTCGGAGTCAGCCTGGGTGGGGGTCCTCGAGGTGTCCTTGCGACGGTCGGGAGGCAAAGTCGAGGGGAACTTCGGACCGACCCTTACACCACCCCGTGACTCACGATCGTTGTCAAGAGCACCCCTTTGTAGAGTTGTATTGAAGTCTTCAGTTGTGGTGTCTTCAGGACTCGTCCGAGTTGGTAGTATATCCCGGAAAACAGAGACATGAAAGTAAAAAAGATAAGGGACAGGATAAGGAAAAGGAGAAAAGGGAAAACAAAACAGATTAATTATATTCAGTTTTTTTTTTGATTGCTCAAACGATTTGTTCAATTCTTTAAATTTTTTCAATTTTTATTGGAAATAAATCAATTTTTAAAGCAAGTTTTTGATTAAAAAAAATTCTAATTGAATTTAGAAGATAAAAAAAAGAAAGAAAATAATCATTTTTTATTTTATTTGAAACCTTGTGTCAATAACCCTAGGGATGTCAACAGTATCCGATCTGGGTATATCTCTCACAGATGCCAATTGTGTTAATCATTTCGTTATTCTCCAAGTCATGATCTATTGAATTGCTGACAAAACAAAACCAATTAAAACTAAAATCAAAAGAACAATGGTGGGATGACACGATTTGTTCAGGACACCTGTAGCAGTAGGTGACCACCCAAATAGAGTATCCCACCACCTGTGTTCAGCATCTGTCTTTACCCTTTCTAAAACACGATGTATTTTTTCCACATTGTGATGAACAGCTATTAGAGTTTTCTGTCCGTTTTTCTTGATCTTCTCCAAAATTTCGATCAGATCTTGGTGGAGCAACAATTGCTTCACCAGAGAGAGGTTCATTCCAATTGGAGTGGGCAATAGATGGTGGATCAGTGTGTAATTTGACTGCAAAAGATGGTGACAAGTAACTGGGGCTACATAGGAAAAATCACATCCTGAAATCCTAGTAAAGTTACAGACGCAAAAGTTTGAATGATTTTTAGTATTCAGTACCCAATTTTCTATAAAAACACTATCACAAGCAGTTCTAAAGCATGCACATCCATTGCCTATATATACTAATACAGTTTCAGGAATCTCATTTGGATGAATTTCAAAATTGAAAACATTCTGTTCTGTGTCCAAGCAGATATCTTGAGCTCTAATTGCATTACTTTCACAGATAAATCCTTGTTATTCCCGGAAAATGCAAGTTTCCAAATTGACAGTTTGCCACCTCCCACCAATTTGACGGGCCCATTCCCTGTGCTCGAAAGGATAGAGAATAGCTCCGTCATGATTCAACCCCAATGCAATGATGGGGAATATTGAATGCACTGAAACATTACGAATTGTCAGCACAAAGGCTGTGGCAGTGTTTGTGCTGGGATCATAGGTAAAATTTACTAAGTTCCACCAGGACTGGAATTCCTTTTCAAAATCAGTGGCACTGTCCCAGACTATTTTTTTCAAATTTCAGTGGGAAAAGTGCCTTCCTCACCTTCTCTTATAATTAAAGCAGCAACCGACTGCATCCACAACTGGGCCTGGATACAACTGAGAGCCAAAGAGATGTTATTTTGAGTAGCACCAAGTGCATCTATTATCAATTTGTGGTCATTTACGTTTACCTTTTCCCAACTTGGTAATATGTTTGATAACAACCATTGTTGGGTCCCCAAAGCTGTTAAGGCAGTTTGCAGGGGCCGTTGTAATTTGATTACATCTCCAGCTGTGGTAGCCAATTTATTCATTAGTACATCCGAATCGATGCTATTCAAAATTCCCAATCCTGTTCCCACAACACCGGTTATGTCTCTTGCCATTCGTTTTTTAGAAGGATTTCGTTTCCGCAACCAGGTTGTCCATCCCTCAAAAGAAGTCTGTAGAAAGGGTGAACAAGCTGGTTGGACTTCTGAGACATTATTTTGCATCAGTAATTTGATTTGTTTGAGAGACCATGCCGGATTAAACAATATTTGTTGTTGGCCAGTTTTTCTAATTACATAAGGTCCAAATTGAAAAATCGTAGGGCTTAGCACAACCGGTGGTTGGGTAGTAGGTGTTACAACATTATCATCAAGTTCTCCCCAGTATTTTGTATCATTTTTTCCACAAATGATTTTATAGGAAAATTGTACAGCAGTTAGGTTTAGCCAACAGTCTTGATTTTGGGTTTTGCAATATAAAGTCCGGCCATGAGATCCTATGCCATAACTGTATGCAGGTTCGGTGTGGGATCCAGCCACTAATTTACAAGTTATTGTGACATCATCACCTTGTGTCACCATGAAAGGAGGAAAAAACCTTGTTTTTGTCATCCAACACTAAGGGGGTGCTTCTTCATGTCCCTCGGTGTTCTTCTGTGAAAAGTAAACACAAACAGAGTCTGCCTCCAGGAGGCAGGAGATTAAAATGATGGAACTATCCAGTGTGTAGCATGGACTGGAATTCTGTTAACTTCCCAGTCATTTTGCTGCTGAAAAGGAGGCCACTCTGTACCTCCTTTAAACACAGCACAGGAGTCAGTGTAGATGTAAACAAGAGAGATATTCTGTACCTCAAGTCGGAAAACACTCCAAACAACTGTCAGCTCACCGGTCTGAGAGCTGCCTTCTCCCTCAGTAATAATTTGTTCACCAGCAGAAGTGGGGAGGGCTACTGCCCTGTATTTCCCCACCTTTCCATCTTGTTTGGCAGAGGCATCAGTAAACCAGGAATTCACTGATTGTTTAGGGGAGAAAGGAGGGGCCACTTTAATTACTGAGGCCGGTTTATCGTGGCTGCTAGCCAAATTCTCAGTTTCTTGTATAGCCAGATTTTTTACAGCTCCTTCTGTTACAGAGAAGATGTTACAGTAATGTTCTATCTGGGCATACCACTTCCTGACTGAGGATCTCTGGGCCACCCCGTCAGGGGGAGGGGTCCCGCTGGTGACTGCTTTAATAATTTTGAAGGGGCCTCTTAATACAATTGGTTGTTGACGTGTAATTTTCCCCACTTCTATGAGAGCTATACTAACAACAAAAAGCCCCTTTTCCCAGGTAGTGTATCTTTTTTCAGCATCTTTAAAACCACGAGAATAAAAACCAACCGGTCTTGTAGGGCCTTCTGGGCCCTGTTGCCATATGTGCACTGATAGTCCCGAGGTAGCAAATCCCCACTCTACCTGGAAAGGATCTGTGGGATGAATAGGGCCTAGGGCTTGATGTGCAGTTTCTTCAAAAATCAGAAGTTGTAGTGCTTCCTCCTGAGAAGGTTTTTGAATTATCTCTGAGGAAATTTGCAAATCAGGGTTTTCCAAATGAGAGATTATTTTTTGTTGGGTATCCCCCACTACTTTTATTTCATCCCCTCCCACCAGAATATCATCAATGTATTGATAGACAGCTGTATTGTCAGGTTTGGGTATCTTTTCTAATTCCTGGGCTAAAGTGTGGTGGGCGGAAGTGGGGGAATGTTCAGACCCTTGGGAAAGCCCAGTGCAGGTGTACTGCTTTGGCTCAACTCCCAGAGCCGGTGCAGGAGATTGATTTGGTGCATTGTTCAGAACTTGTGGACAAGTTTGCTCTGGTACACTGCCCAGAACCTGAGGAGAAGGTTGCTCGGGGGGTGCATCACTGATATAATCATATTCTATTTTAATCACAGGTTTCAAGTTGGGGCAGCAGTGTTCCCCAGAATTTTTCATCAAAATTGGGTCTTTTGGAGAGTACATTGGATTAATGTGAATAGCTTCCTTCTCCTGTGTTCCTTTTGGTGAATCAGCATGCTTTGAATTTTCGTCCCATTCTTCTCTTAAGGCAGCTTTTAACAAATTATTTTCATCTCGCAACAAATGGTTCTCATTCCTTTCTTGATCTAATTGTTTTTGCAAAATTTGAACAAGATTTTGTAGAGTCTATAATTGATCTATCCTCATTTCTGCTCTCAGAGCGAGTTTCTATAGCTGCCGTAAGACAAGCACCTAAAACCGAGCAGAGCATGGTTTTATCTTTGCCCACTTTGAACTTTGACTCATGTTGCAGGGAATATATTCTATCAATCACATTCTCCAGATTAAACCAATTACTGTTCGCCCATTCCTCCCCACCTTGGGACGGTCTGGCGCTATACTTAGCTAATAGAGCATAAAATGCAGCATTATCTGTTACAGTGGAATTCTCAGTCATTTTGTGAAGGGATAAGTAAAAACCACAACAGGGAGGTCTATTGCTTAAGTTACCACACACAACGAAGCAGCTTTTGCTGTGTGCCCCCCTTCGCTTCCCTGTGCGGGTGAGGAGACCAAACTACTTGGGAGGCACTCCTTAGTTACAAAACACCAGGTTGTCTCTTCACTACACCAAGTATCAAAAACATCATAAAACAACAACAACAGCAGTGTCCCGCCTATTGCACCAGTAGATCTTTTGTGAAATTCTGACGACAGAACCCTCAAGCGAGTCTGGGGATGCTCCACACCAAGGTGTCTGCAGTCTGCGGGAAATCAGAAAACCCCCCCTTGCTTTCTAGACAGGCTCACCCATTCAAGGTGGCCAGCTAGGCGCAGCTGGAGTAAGACTTCCGTCCCCTGATACAGACTACAGACAACCTTGCATCCCTTCTGTCTGCCAGAATATCCTGTCCGTGACACCAATTTAATGTCACGATCCGCTATTAATGCAGAGCGGGGGTCGTGATGGTTCTTTTGATCTCAACGGTGCAAACAGGCAAAATGCAGGGGACAAAATCAGTTTATTCAACAGCAGAAAATCAGTTTAATCAACAACAGCAATGCATTTCATCAAATGCCAACAATTCAGTTACGGTAAAGGGGAGAGGTATAGGATAGGGAGAGGGGAAGGAAAGGAAGGGATGGGAGAATAGCTACCAAGAGACGAGACCGGGCGTCCTCGCAGGTCATCCCATAGACGAGTCTTCATCCGTGGGGAGATCTCAGGGGTCTTCTCCAGGGGGTCTTCATCAGTGGAGAGATCTCAAAGGGTCTTTTCCAAAGGGTCGCTCTTTTACAGTCCTTCTCCAAAGCAAGTGGCTTCTGGCCAAAAGGTGGGAAGATTTATGGACCATTGTGTAGTGCTGCAGGAGACAGGTACGGTCAAACAGTCCTCAGTTGAGACAACACAGTCTCTGGTTGGCGCCACAACAGCACGGTCCAGTGAACACAATACACCAGCACACAGTCATGAGCATCCACCTGGCCCGGCCAGTAAACCATTGTTCGGAGTCAGCCTGGGTGGGGATCCTCGAGGTCTCCTTGCTACGGTCGGGAAGCAAAGTCGAGGGGAACTTCGGACCGACCCTTACAGGTATTGGTTATCATTTGTGTTCTTTTCTCCCCTCATTTTCTGTAGAAGAGACAATTTTTTGTTTGTTTTTGAATGTCGTATGCTGCTTCTACTTCTGCTTTTCTTTTTTAATACACAGAATGTAAAGAGAGCACTGCTGGATAATGAGAGGGCAACTGCCAAGCTACTCTTGAATCGAATGAAATCAGAGCTTGAAAAAGAAAAACGGCATCAACTGAAATGGCAAGGGAGAGTCAAGGACTGGAAGCTCATGCAAAAGAAGTGTTAGTTCAGAGTTTCAGGTCAGAAATGTGGCAGTCTTCTTTTGGACAATGAGCAACACAAAGTGGCTAGTGTTCACTTTTGGTTTCTATCAAAGTAATACTTGATCATTTTTTCTTTCTACGTGATATCACGTATGATATCACATCTATCATGTGATCCCATTCTACATATCTACTTTCCATTCTGCAGAGAATATATGGCAAGTGAAGAAATACTGAATCCCCCAACTGTGAATATGGAAATGGAAATGTTGATAAAGGAGCAGCTGGTACTCAGTGAACAGAGACTGAAGGTTTTGCAATATATCGGGTATGGCAAAAGAGGGTAAAGCATAAAGGAAAACAATTGTTGCTGGAGTTAATGAAGGACTTGGCTACAAAATGCACTTTGCTTCCTGTCAATGTGCGATTGCTAAATGCAGCGGTAAGGCAGGGACTACATGTATTTCTGTACAGCTCTTTTGAATGGAAAAAATGCATTCTTGATTTTCAGTGCCCCAGCTACACTTAATAGGTGGCGATCAGGCTCTAAAAATGGAGGAATGCAGAAGTAAATCTTGAAACCTAGTAGAAATGGGCAAAGATGGGTGGAGAGCTAGAAGATGGTGCTTGTGTCAAGGCATTTTTTCTCCATGGCGTGGGATTTTATTTGCGTAATAAATTAAGAGAGGAGTCTGGATAGAAATCTAAAGTTGCTACGTTTGAATATCCATCCTGAACACAAGACGCATTGGTGTGGGTGCAATGCATTACCATCTTTACAGGGAGGTTTTTTACGGTGGATGTAGGAACAAGGTAGATGACAGTTAGTTCCTTATCGGGCAGTAAACAGTTGGCCTTGAACAACAACAATCTCAGGTTTATTTTCATTGCCAAGATGGCTGTAAATAAAAGAAAGCCCAGTAGTATGGATATTCGGATTCATAATTTTATATGTGAAGTACTGAGTGGTTTGTACTTTAGGATACCTGACTCTTGTTTCCTACTTTGATAGCACCTTGTTGCCTCCAACACGTGCCAAATCTGATGGAAGCCAATGGTGCAGAACTCTGGAGAATTGAAACAAAAGTCTAGGTAGGTCGGGAAATCCTGAGAACAGTCTGGAATTCAAGCAATATTTTCTTTTTCCCGGGCAATGATGAGGCAGACAGTTGCTTTGAGAGTGCATGTTTGCTCTATTCTTTGTTCCGTGTTTTCCCACATACCTTCTCAGTTGCTTGGAGGTGGCAGTAAGAGCCAAAGAAGCTGCCTGTGGCATGGCTTTCCTTTGGCCAGTACAAACACCTGTGCATGGTGAGATCTAGCAGGAACTGGCTTGGTTAGAATGAATCTGGGGGAAATCTAAAGTTAATTTTGACATGGATCCCTTCTCAATCATACAAAAATACTCCTTTTTAACTCTTGCAGAAGAAGAGGGGAAGTATTGGAGATACTTCCTTTCTCTGTGTCCTTGCAGCATGCCTTCCCTCTCTGTGTCTGCCTTCTCTTGCTCCAGAGCACATCCTGTTGGGATGTTTGGAGCCTGTATGGTAGAAAAGAAGTTGGTAGCGATTGTAAGTACCTTGCTGCTTTGAAGCATAATGATAAAGAGCTGTGTATGAAAATGTCTTGATTTCGTTGGCTGGTATTGTTTGGTGTCTGTAGGCAAAGGTCTGTAGGCACTGCTGGGATCTGTTCCGTGTGCTGGGATTCAGCACGTGGCCTCTGTCATGTTTCCATGTCATACTGCATTATCAAAGATTGGAATTTTGACTGTGGTCAGTTCCATAGCATTCAGACAGCCCTAATGTGGAGTGCGTGGAGAAAATGAGCATCCAGATTGAGCTGGTCGAGGGCAAATGTCAGGGGAAAGGGCAGATGTGCAAGTTGAGTGCCACAGCTTTTGGCTGTGATGGCCGTGGTCAAATGCGTCATTAGAGTGAAATGCGTCTGAGAATGCACCAAACATTGAGATAACAAGTGGAATTCCTTTTTAACCTCCGCCTTACTCTGTTCAAAAAGTAAGCCATCTGTTTGGTTTCACAGTAGTAGTTGGTATTTGTACTTGAAATGTGGAAAAGTTGTAACAAATGCCGGTAATGAAGGGAGTGCTGTCCTACATGAAATCAGTATTTCTTCTGTGCATGTCAATCATTTGTTCTTCTTTTCCTTCAGATGACCCTGCTGGATATGAACATTTGCACAGCAGAAGATGCTGTGGCCATAATACAGGTAGAAACATAAAAACAACGGTGTGCTATAAAGACAGGACTTCTTAATGCAAACAGCCCTCTGAAATTCAAAATACCTGCTATAAAATTAAAAACGTAATCTTTGACTTTTAGATGGGAATTTCTACTCTTCAGTTTCATTCTGTCAGGTGCATTTTTGCTAACTGCTTGATTCATGCTGAACGGACAGTCCTGTCTTATTCTTGGTATGGCAACAGTGATAGAGATCACTGCTGCTTTCTGTAGAAAGTGGCTGCAAGTTTCTATTACGAGATCTTGTGCAGGTCTAGAGTCTGATTGGATGTGAGGGTCTCATTGTTTCAACAACCTACTTGGTGTGGCAGTGTCAGAGCTGTTCCTTATCTAGGAACATTTTCATACGCCATGAGTTTTGCTGAGGTAGCTTTCTCTTCTGGGTGTAGAATATATGTGCATAATTAACTTCCTTGAATCCTAAATAGTTGGGGAGATTTTAGTATCTACGAAACCATTTTTACTAGCTTTTTTATGTGGCCTTAGATGATGAAAGTGATCTGGATACAATTTTAGAAAAAAGGAAAACGGTGAGCTGTGAGGAAGAGCTGAAGGAGTATTTGGAGAACACCCTTTCTTCTTGAGATCAAATTAGAACAAGGTATGAATTTTGTATCGTCAACTTATAAGGTAGAGCATTTTTGAACATTGGTTGTACTATTTAATCCTTGTTTTAATGCTGTTGTGTGAAGGTATGGAAAAAGAGTGCTTTTCACTTCATGTAACAATATAGAATAAAGTCCCTACTGAACAAGGTTAAGGCAAATAATGCCCACGGTTTAGGAATGGGACAAAGGAAGACTGCTATCATTCAAAAACCATAGCACATCCGTATTATGGTGCATACCATCACCTCCATGCCTTATTCAGAAGGTCAAAGTCGTAGTGCAGATTCTTGGATCACTGGAATCAGAAGTTGGTCTGCACCATCATCTCTTCACTCATAGATTTGATCTCATTCAAAGTTCTAGGAACACAGAAGTTTAAGATAGCCAAGCACTTGCAACTTTAAAAACCATCTAAAAATTGGTACAATACCGGTCTCCTTCCTGAAGATCTTAGCCACAGCTCTGAAGCCATAGAGGAAGCAGCACTGTTCACACACTCAGGAGGTCTTTTGAGGCTTTTTCTCGGCCCTAAAATGAGGTTCTTCACCCTTCCTCCGGTCTAGCTCAGGTGTTAGGGTGATGGCTCCCAGGGCCCTTGCCTCATGGACTTAAATAAGATAACAAAAGAGGCTCTTTTCCCTGATGAAGTTACAGGGTTTATTTCTCATGGGTAGCGAGGAAAAGAGGCAGCAAGAGAAAAAGAGGCAGAGGTCAGGAGGCACAGATCTTTCCTAGGGTCTGAAAAGGGGGGTGGGGAGAAATTGGATCCCAGCCAGCCCTGTATGGCCAGGAGGGGAGAGGGACCAAGCTACAGGGCATAGCAGGGGTCACGGAGAGTACCATTTACAATGCATCTAGGAAATGCAACATCTCCCGGTTTTTTGTTTAACAAAGTTGAAAGAAGGATATTAGTTTCATTCAAATTATGGTTTTGCCCACCACTTGCAGTTGGTGGGAGGGTTAGATTGTTCGAAGTTTTTCATATCTATGTGATTGACTACTGAGGTAGAGGGAATGAGACCATTAATAGCCTTGAAAACTAAGTGACGTAGGATCCCGAACGCCATTATTCCAAGGAAAAGAATAACAAAAATTAACATAATTGTTTTGACTATAGATGTCCACCCCCTGTGAGTCCTCAGCCTTTGAACAGTCCCTTGAAACAGTCTTCTGATTCTTGCTTCACTTGTCCCATCAAGTTGTTCATGTTTCGGAGAGCAGCATGGATGTTAGGAGCTCTCGAGGTCAGGTCCATACAGCAAAGTCCTTCAAATTCCTGGCACTCATGTCCGTGTAGTAGTAAGAGAAAATCTATAGCAGCATGATTTCGTAGTGTGGCCTGCCTGGTAATTTCCTCGTCTTCTAGGAGGGAACTGATTGCGGTGGATGTTAAGTTTGCCTGTTTGACTACCCAACACTCTAGGGGGCCCAATTTGCCTAGAGCTTTAGCTGCTGCAACCCACGGAAGAAACAGGGACACAGCAATTCTTTTGGACTTGGCCCAATGGAAAATTTCAGAATCACAGTTTGGGTCCAAATTGTCTGCACTTCTTTTTTGGATTTTATTACCCGATTTGTTTTTGTGAGTCCAATCGTTAATTAAGGTTTCGTTGGGTGCCAACAGGGACAACCGACCGAAGGTGCATGGCCCTCCTAAGAGGCAGTTGCTGCTGTGGAGAGCCATATGTTTTCTTGTTGGAGCGTCTGTGCCAGGGTCACCCAAATGTTCTGATGTGGTTGAGGGACGATCCATGCAGCTGCCAGACTGTTCAGTGTTAACAGGAAGACAGCTTGGATGGGGTTCATCACGGGACTGAGAGAAGAGAAGCTTTTCTCTAAAAGGAAATACAAACATTATAAAACCTGTTAAAAGTCTCTATCTGCCGGAATGTCATCCTTTAGGAGGATTTCTTTTCCTTTTTTCTGGCGGCGTCTTCTTTTTGAAGCCACAGCCACCTGCTCCTCATTCCCCTCAGTTGGAGCAGAATGTTTGGGGACATACGGTTTTACCCATGTTGGGGAATCCACCGAGGGCCTGAGGGAGTGGATACATACGCATAGCCACGTCCCCAGGTTACGAGCTCATAGGGACCTTTGATTTCCCAGGTTTCTGGGTCCCTAATCAAAACTGGAGGATGAGAGGATAACTTGAACTGTTTACCACTGTTAAAGTGACGTACCACAGGTGGACTCATGTTCTCAAATGAACAATTCAGGAAATTGATAGTAAACATGGCTTTGCAGAGCTTCTGCTGTGGAGACATCCATGCAGTTGAACTGCTCTGTTTAGCCAAAACCTACTTGAGCATCTGATTGGCTCGCTCAACTACACCTTGGCCTGTGGGGGAGTGAGAGGTGCCAGTTTTATGTTCCACTCCCTACTGCTGGATGAATTCCAGGAACTCCTTGGACTTATATGCTGCGCCCTGATCAGTTAAGATTTCCCTAGGGATCCCCAATACTGAAAAGGCTTGCACTAGGTGTTGTTTGGTGTGCATTGCCCTTTCTCCTGGGTGGGCAGAGGCATAGACTGTGCCTGAATATGTGTCAATGCTAACACGCACATATTTGAGGCGACCGGAACTAGGAATGCGTGTGATGTCTGTCTGCCATACCTCACAACTGCCAAGACCTCGGGGGTTTACCCCCATGCCCATTGAAGGCATGGTGTGCAGATGACAGTTGGGACAGGTGGCCACAATGGCTTGAGCCTGACTCCGTGTTAGCTGGAACTGACGCATTAGACCTGGTGTATTCTGGTGATACTGCTGGTGGCTCAGCTTTGCCTGTTGGAAGATGTCAGGAAGGCGTGCTTGTTCTGCTGGTATTGCAAGGGAGTCTGCCTGACGGTTCCTTTCTGCAATTTCACCTGGCAAATCTGTGTGTGACCTCACATGCATCACATAGAACGGGTGTTCTCTAGGAGAAATCAAATAAATTAGTTTGGAAAGCTACCTGAAAAGCTGCTCATTCTCAATGTCTCTGAGCACTGCCTACTCCGCCCTGGACACTAACCCTACTACATAGGCTGAGTCTGTTACCAAGTTGATTGGCTCTGATAACTTCTCAAAGGCTCTCACAACTGCTGCCAGTTCAGCTATCTGGGGTGATCCCTCCACAAACTCAACATCAACTTCCCAATGCTGAGTCTGAGGATTTCTCCAAGTCATCACCAACTTGAGGGACGCCCCAGATGCATCCGTGAACACTGTGAGAGCTTTGAGTGGTCTACGACTCCTCACGAGGAATGAGGTGGAATTCCTCATTGAACAGCTTGTGAGACGGGGCATGGACTGATATTTGTCCTCTATAGCTGTCCAGGGCTAATTGGAGACTGGCATTGCTCTGGAGCAAGTGCTCAAACATCTCTTTAGTCAATCTTTCAGGAGAGTTCCTTCCCTCTTCAGACAGTTTAACAGGGAGGTGAATACATGTGAAGTCACAAACAGCTAGTTCATACAGTGTCATCCTTGCTTTCCAAATCAGCTGAGCTGTAATTTCTTGTGGCTTAGTGATAGTTTTCGATCTGTGGTGGGAGAGGAAGACCCACTCTATGATTAAGAGTGACTCTCTCTGCCCCTGGATCCATTGTAATATTTACCCGTGTAAGTGTGGCAGTTTTCCTAGGACAATGAATTTGAAGGGCAGCTCGGGCTGGTAACGGTGAGCTTGCCTCTCTCCTAAGGTGTTTTGTACCTTTTCGATTGCTGTCTTTGCCTCTGGGGTCAGTTCCATGGGAGAAAGCAGCTCTCTCTCCCCCTTCAATAAATTGAAGAGAGGTTCTAGGTCCCCATTAGTGATGCCTAGCCAGGGCCTAACCCAATTCAATGACCCACACAGGGAATGGAGATCTGCTAAGGTTTTTGGATTACAATTAATTTCCAATTTCTGCGGAACAATGGTCCGTGCAGTAATTTCCAAGCCCAGGTGCTTCCAAGGTGGCATCCTTTGGACTTTGTCCTCCTGCAATTCACATCCAGCAGAGGTTAAAACTTTAACCACTAGGTCAGGTGTGTCTTGGAGTAGAGAGTTATCGGGGGCACACACAAGCACATCATCCATGTAATGAAGGATGATGGCCTCCCCTCTCTGGGCACACACCTGGGACAGCAATGAGGACACATGCCACTGGCAGATGGAGGGACTACATTTTAATCCCTGGGGCAAAACCTTCCAGTGGTAGCCCTTCATTGGGGCTTCTCGATTGATGGTAGGAACGGAGAAGGTGAACCGTGGGGCATCCTCTGGGTGTAGGGGAATATGGAAGAAACAGTCCTTGATGTCTAGAACAGCCAATTGACAATCTTTAGGAAGCATTGTTGGAGAAGGCATTCCAGGTTGGAGAGACCCCATCCATGTCCTCAAATACTTTGTTTATTTCCCGGAGGTCGTGGAGCAGCCTCCACTTGTCCTTCCCCAGTTTCTTTATCACAAAAACCGGGAAATTCTACGCACTTGTGCTCTCTTCTATGTGGCCTTTAGCCAAATGCTCCTCCACAAGCTCTTCAAGCGCCTTGAGCTTCTCCTTATTCATCGGCCACTGTGCTACCCACTTTGGGATATCATCTAGCCATTTCAACTTTTGGGTAGGGCGCTCTACAGTGGGTGCCTCAAAAAATCCCGAGGAGTCTTAGGAATAATCAATTTTACCCCCCAGTGGGACATGGTGTCTCTTCCCCATAGAGGGCATTTATAGTCTGTAACAAATGGACGGATGCTAGCCAATTTTCCATCCGGCCCCTCAATTTGCACGATGCTTTTTGATATTTTTGCCAATTTTACTCCTCCTACACCTTGGATTCTGCCTGCCACAGACTGAAGTTCCCAGTGTGACGGCCACATCCTTTCGGGTATGATAGTCACATCAGCACCTGTGTCCAGTACCCCCTCCACATGGAGGTGATCTGATCCACTGGATAGGTTGCATGCCAGAGAAGGTTTGTCCTCACCCACCACTTCTGCCCAGTAGACTTCAGGTGATTTTCCATCTACTGGGACCTTTGCTGGAACCGGAATGGCCTGGGCAAGGATTTGTCCCTCAACCAGGCAATATGGTGGTAGAGGACATCGTGCCAGGAGAATGAGGCCAGTTATGCTTCCCTTGATGGTCATGGGAACCACCTCAGTCTCTGGGGGTGTGTGTGCTGTGTCCCCGACAGCAAAGTACTCACTGTCCAGTTTCATGTGGTTTAACGTCACGTCCTGTGTACTGTTAGGTAAGTCCACTGTAATGACTGTCCAATCAGGTGACTTGAAATGAAAACCTTTGGTAGTCACAAGCCTAAAACGGCCTAGTGGCTTCCAAACCTTGTTAATTGAACATTTAATATTTTCATTGCCATGCGTCCCCACACCCTCTACCCCATCCTCCCCCTTTTTGTTTATTAAGAGAGAGTCTTTCGCGAGTGTGGAGCCCACAGTATTTATAAACGAGCATGCTATTGTGTTAATGGTGGGTACGCGATGTAAAGCTAGTTTTTTTGTTTGTTGGTCTTCTTCTGTTTCTGGTTGTGTGGACAGTCTCTGGCGAAGTGTCCTGGCTGCTTGCACTGGAAGCAGAGGATGTGCTGCAGCTGCTCTGGTGACATTGGTTGCTACTTGGCTTCTGGTGTTACAGCTGCCGTGGTTTTTGGGCGTGCCAGTCCTGGATTTCTCTCGTGTCCACTGAGCATTTCTGCTTTCCTGGTGTAGGCTTCTATCATCTGTGCTAAGCTAGGTGCTGGCTCGAGGGGAAGGCCAAGAATAACCCTACGGCAGGTTTCATTAGCATTCCTCTGAGCCATTTCTTTAATTAATTCAGCTTGTACCACTGGATCAGACACCTGTCTTTCCACTTGCACACGAAGGCGGTCCACAAACTGTAAGATACTCTCAGAAGCAAACTGTTTAATGTTAACATAACTGCCTTTAGTATCTACTGTTGGTAATTGATTAAAAGCCTTTTCTGCAACATTGCATATTTTATCCAGGACAGACTTGGATAGTACTCTGGTTTGGCTTTCGGGGCAATGCCAATCCTTTTCCCCACATAGGTGTTCATATGTTATGTCATTATTATCAGCATCTTTTGCATCATCTGAGCTTTTTAAAAGCTCTAGTAAAAGCACTTTCAAAGATCTTTTCCACAGGCTTTCCCATAGATCATATTCTGAAGGAGTTAACAGACATTGGAAAAGCTCTTTGATATCATATGGAACCAGTTCGTTTGAGTTAAAGGTGGCTCTCATCATGCCCTTAAGATTTCACTATTTCTACCAAATTCTCTCTGTACTTTACAAATTTCCTTTTTTATCTTGATAGGACAAAGTTTGATAACTTCTTCTACCATTCCTCTTACCAAGATAAACTACAGGAGCAACTGATGGTATATACTCTTTTTCCTGGTGTTGACTTTCATGGCTGGGCATCCCCCCCCACCCGGACCGGGAGGCTGCCCACCCCCTTCCACCACGGGGACACCATCCGTTCCGCAGGGGCTGTGAGCTGATCCCTCCCCACCCCCACCCCCACCGGCACTGAACTCAGCAGGGGCTCCACTGCCCTCCCCCACCCCACAGCAGCTTGGAGGGAAGGAATGTGAAACTGGAGCGGGGGAGGGGTGGCGGGATTCAGGGTTGCAACACCTGTGGGCGGGGTCGCTGGGTGCCGTGCAGGGAGGGGTCTTTGAGGGGGGAGGGGACAGTGGAGCCGAGGGCAGGGATGGGTTATGGGAGGGGACAGGCTTAGGGGCAGGGAACGGAGGGTGAAGGGGGTTGCGGGATGAAGGAGGAGACACGTGGCTGCCACCATATGGGACCCCCCCTACGGGCTGTATCGCATGGCCAGAGCTATCTGGGACCCCGACACCTTCTGGTGTAGCCACCTGGCCATTGCCCAGAGGGGAAGGGAACAAGGAAGGAGTGCTGACAATTTTTGAAAAATTATCAGAACCGGGATACCAGGGAGGACCCAGGGACTCAGAGCAGCCACAGCAGTGCTGGGCGCCCTGCACCCCCCAGGGAGACCCGTGGGTCCCCTCCAGGTCCGGGTTATAGGGTTTTGGGAAAAGGGAAGGTGAGTCTGAACCGTTTTTCTGCTGCTGTCTGTTGTTTTCTCTCTGAATTAAGTTTCCGAATTTGTAAGAAAATCGGGAGGAATACAGAAGCTGTTTTATCTCCATTTTCCACTTTTAAAGTTAATAAATCCCCTATTTCATCCCAAAACGAAATCGAATTCATATTTTGCAATTCAAGGTCAGATTTTTCAACAGACAGCCAGCTGGCAAAACGGGCTAATTTTTTCTTAGATATTAAAACATTTCCTGAACTTAATATTTCCCTTAGTTGGTTTCTTATGCTCTTTTGTAAGGCAGATTGCTGTAAGCCCATGATGTTTAGCAATTTGCCGCTATATCTACCCTACTACAGTTAAAAACACAGGAAGAGAGTTAGTTGTTAAAACGTGCCAGGTACACTACGGTTTTCAGGCTTTACTGGATGCGGAGCCGATGTTAATTTTGCCGTTTCTGTCGGTAAAACCCAAGTGGCGCCCACAGCGCTGTAGGGACCGATCCCGCCTCAAAAAAACGCAAAAAAAACCTCTGTGGCACCGCTTTGAAACCGATCAAAGCTGCCTGCCTGCTGCTGCGCCTGGGTGACTGCGTCCAGCCCCCCCCAGTCCGCGCGCCACACCACGTGGCCGCAGGCACACTGAGCCGCGCGCATGCCCCGCACACGCCCCCGCCGTCTCTCTCCTCGAGATCTGTGCCGCGCTGGCCAAATGCCACTGGTGAGAACCCCCGGTGGAACTCCAGGAACCCACCCGCTGTGAAGGGAGGCTTCCACTCACCTTTTTTTTTCTTGCAGGCAGAGGCATCTGAGTAACTGTAGTGGGTCTACGTCCAGAACCGACCTGCCTGGGCTTCTGACAGGCTCCCAGTTCGTGCTTAAAGGTCATCGAACTGCACAAAATGCAGCTAAAAGAAATTTAAGCTAGTTTATCAGCTCCAAGGCATCTTGAATCCCGAAAATAGGAGTCACAGCCGGACGTGGTGTGCTCTGTAGAGACCATTCAAGTTGGGCGCCAACTGAGGCTTTTTCTCAGCCCTAAAATGGGGTTCTTCGCCCTTCCTCTGGTCTAGCTCAGGTGTTAGGGTGATGGCTCCCGGGGCCCTTGGCTCATGGATGTAAATTAGATAACAAAAGAGGCTCTTTTCCCTGATGAAGTTACAGGGTTTATTTCTCGTGGGTATAGAGGAAAAGAGGGAGCAAGAGAGAATGAGACAGAGGTCAGGGGGCACAGAACTTTTCTAGGGTCTGCAAAGGGTGGCAGGGAGAAACTGGATCCAAGCCAGCCCTGTATGGCCAGGAGGGGAGAGGGACCAAGCTACAGGGCATAGCAGGGGTCACGGAATGTACCATTTACAATGCATCTAGGAAATGCAACAGTCTTTCCTACCTGCTGGATCAGAGGCACATTAGAAGAGCAGTAGGGACCTGAGGGGCAGATGCACATACCTTTACACACCTCGCAGTGGGACTGTGGTTAGAGCTGGAGGTTTGATACTCTTCCTAATAATTTGAGCCGTTAAAACAAAGCCAGAGGTAACAGACCAAGTGAAAATACAATGCCAGGTTGAGGAAAGAGAATGTTACCTATCTGAACACCTACATAAATTCCCCATCATTCTCTTTGTTTAGGAGACCAAGCCAATGTCCTTGTAAATGAAAACAAGTGTGAATATTGATTTTTCTTGAATCAAGACTCAGCTTTATGTCCAAGTCAAAGGCAAATAAACCAGAAAGGCTCCGCTGAGCACAGTGCAGAACTAACACGGAAGACAGTAATTTGACCTCTTATGTAAGCAGTGTTTGCTGGGGCCTTCATGCTGGAGAACAGGAATCAATAACACGCACTCAATATGAATGCAAAGAGCAGAGTCTTTATTTTTAACAAAGAGATGATTTTTATACGTTTTCAGTGGTTACTTAGAGTTTGTTACAAAGAGGACGATTGGTTACACAAAAGACGTATATATGTTAATAGTAATTCTATTGGTTCATCTAAGATCTATCTTTCTACAGTCTAGTTATTGCGTAAGATACTCTTTGAAGTGGACATGGTATGTCAACTAAACAGGATCTTGCTTCCCCAGATGTCTTTTCCTTTGTTCTTGCTTATCTCAACGTTAAAATTTATGATTTTGTTTTTCTCCTATAGTCACGCCAAGGACACGGTAACCTTGAACAGGCCTTTAACATAACTAAGGTAGTTTTCAATAGACAGGCTGCAGAGCCAGAGCTCCTACTAGGCCGCCAGCATCTCCCCCTTTCTTTTCAAAAACAGCATTGGCCATATGTCGAATTTGAAAGGAAAAACACTGGATGATGCAAGGTCCCATACATAACACAATTACTACAATTAGTACAATAATAATTCCTATCTTAAGGATATCTTTTACCCATGCAGAAACAAGACATTAACCCGTCATTAAGGGGGTTGTGATTGACAGTAATCTTCTTAGCGTGATCTTGAAGCCATTCTAGCTGCTGATGGATTGAATCACTATGATCGGACAAGTTAAAACGACACATTCCTTCAAAATCTTCACAGCCTTTACTTTGGGCCAACAAAAGGTAATCAATAGCTGCTCTGTTTTGAAGAATAGCTTGTCAGAGACTACTCATATCTTGAGCCATTTGGAACAGAACTTGTGTAGTGACATTGGCCTGTTTAGCTGTCCAGCAAGCTAGGTATTCCTTGCCAGGCTCTATCTCCACAGATTAAATATAGGCCTTGAGGAAGGGAAAGGGCTTAGAAATGTCTAAGTGAATATGACCTGAACCCCACCCATAGGGGGATGATCCACAATGTTCACTACTATTGTAAAACTTACGAGGGGTTAGCCAGACTTGTTTTTTAGATTCGTTAATGTTCCAACTAGTCTGCCCAAAATACACACATCCGGAGTGATTTGCTTTTTGGCTGTCTAGTAAATTTAACTCTTGAGGATCCCATGGCAGGGTTGTATTTAGAGATTTGAATATTTTTGCCAGGCAGTGACTGTTGTTTTTACTTCTGAGCAATTGATAGGGGGGGCTATAGTGATTTCTTGTGGTTGTACCGGTGACCCAATGAGGCAAGTTTTAAATGGGTCAGTGGCTGCACTAAGATGTAAACAAAAATTTGTGTTACCAGTTTTGCTGGCCCAAGCAATCCAGAAGTTCTCTTGAGGGAGGTTGATTGATTGCAAAAAGCACTGGGTAAGAGTCAAACATAGTGTTAGTAGCTTAATTAGCATCATTATTGCTATGGATTTTGCAGGCAACAGTATATTGGCTAGATATAATAATAGTACACCAAGCAGTCTCAACTAGCTTTGTATAATTTAAAATATACCACGCATACAATGCTAAATTCCTTTCTTCTATTGATTCAAATAGGCTTATAGCTTCACTAACAGTTAAGTCAGGCAGTTTTAACCACTTTCTAAGTGATTCTAAAGGTCTTACTGATTGGCGTTCCTGACATTCCTTACATCCCAAAAAGCAAGTATAAATATCACTGGAGTTATACTCCCTTTTACAATTTCCACATAAGAAAGTTCCTAATTTCCATACTACACAACCGCAACGAGGAAATAATACTTCTTGTATTCTAGACCTAAGATATTTCTGTACTAGTCTACGCAAATCAATCACATCTGGAAAGTCTGGGATATTAGGGTGTGTTCTTATTGGTTCCTTAAGAATAATGATTAGGATCGGGATAAGATCTTGCACTCTATTCGTCCACCGTTGAATTTGGCTCTGTGTCTTCTCCAGTTTCCTCAATCTTTGATATCCAAGGCTTGACCCATTTGGCTGGGATCCAATTAGGTTTAGCACCTGTTAATACACAAGCATAACCCCGTCCCCATGTCAATAATTGGTGGGGACCAGTCCATTGTTGTGATTGGGGTTCCCATACAAATACTTGTATCTTATGAACAGTCAAAGATTCATCCTTGCAAAAATGCAGTGTAATGGGCAACATTTGGGTTTTTAGCTCAGGGCGTTCCATCCACATTTTCCAATTGTGGACATACAATGTTTTTGCTACGATTTCTTGTGGAGAGAGGGTGACATTCCCCTCCCTTTGTAAAGCAGAGAAAAAGCGTTTAAGGTCTTGATGTTTGCGTTCTACAATAGCTTGCCCAGTACTATTGTGAGGTACTCCTGTGACATGGGTAATGTTCCATCTACGTAGGAACTCACGTGAAGTAGAACTAACATAATTAGGACCGTTATCTGTTTTTATTTGTTGTGGGACACCAAGCACTGCAAAAGCTTCTAACCAGTGTCTGCAGGTTGCCTTACTTTTGGCGTTTATCATAGGCGTTGCCCATACTAGTCTGCTACAGGTATCAACAGTGACATGTACATGTTTAAAGCGTCCAAATGATGGCACGATTGTGACATCTGATTGAAACAATGTTCTAGGATGGAGACCACGAGGGTTCACTCCTTGTAACTGGATTGAGGGTAGTTTTGCACAATCAGGACAACATGCTATGATACCTCGTGCCTCTCATTTTGTTAGATGGAATTCCTTCTGTAGGCTTAATGCTGACTGGTGAAAAAAGGCATGAGAGGCAACGGCAAGGTCAAAATTACTGAGTCCAATGGCTGGTGAGGATACGATTTGGTCAATTTTGGTGTTTCCTTCTGATAAAAACCCTGGTAGATTGAGATGGCTGCAGATATGTGTTGAGAAAAAGGCATGGTGCCTGATATTAATTACATTTACTAGAAGAACGAGTTCATGATAAATTAAAGAGTTTGAAATTCGACCTATTAATGCGTCCTCAATTCTTTCCAAGATAGAGGCAACATACAAGGAATCGCTAACGAGATTAATTTCTTGAAAGTCAAAGTGTTGAAAAGCTAAGGTTACAGCCTTGAGTTCAAGTAATTGTACTGATCCTTCCGGATGTTGGTAAACTACGACATCCCAGTTGCCATTTTTCCATATTGCATATCCGAACCTTTTGGTCCTTCCACTGGCATCAGTAAAAACAGTGATCGCATTGGGAATTGGCTTAGAGTTTCGCAATGTTTGACCTTTTAGTGGGAGGTTAGTGGAAAACAAGGCATGTGACAGATAATGATTGTCAAGTTCTAAGCCAATAGTGGCTGTAGCAAATGTATACAATAGTGATTGCCATTCAGTGCAAAGAGACAAATTATTTATGGGCACATAAAGAGAAGATGCATCAACTCCAAAACCAGTACGCACTCGTTGGCGTGCTTTCAGAATTAAGGAACCTAAATGATCAATACATCTTGTAACAGAGGAAGTGGGGCTACATGCTAAAAACACCCATTCCAATAAGAAGAAAGTCTTGAATGATTCCTGCCCAATTATAGCAATTTGTTCAGCAGGGTAGTTAATGATATAAAGGTTTATTGGTATGGTAGGATCAAACCTAAAAGCAGTTGTACAATGCAACTTTTTAGCAATTATTTGTAGTGCTTGTTTCCCTTCTTGGGTTAATTCCCTTTTTGATGTGTTATGTTGTTTAATGTTAATTTTCCTTCTGTGTTGATGGTTCATCCAAGTTTCTTTCCCCTAAGTTAAGTGCATAATGGTTTTTCCCTTTCCCGCCCTTGTCCTAGTCAGTCATCCTAAACCCCTCCCCTTTATCTGGAACCTTCCCTGTCCTTCACCCTAAACCCTGCCCCACAGGATGTCAATCCTTTGTAGCCCCTCCCTTTGTTCTAGAAGTTTCTGTGTCAAGCATTCCCTCTTGTATTCATGATTGGTTATATTGTATGTATCCCCACCCTCGGTTTACCTTATTGGCTCAATGTACCCCTTTCCCCACCCTCTGTACCTCCCCCCGTTAACCGTTATTGGCCAGAGTTTTGTGCCTTCCCCTTGCTCCTCCCCCGTACTTAGGCCTGTGTAGAACCCATTCTAACTGCCTTTTGCGGTTCCCCCTCCTAACCTCCGGACTTGTTACCTTTTCCTTCAATAAATCCCTTCCCCCAGAACCGTAAAAGGTCTCTCCTGCGACTCTTTATCCCTCCCTGATGACTCGCCCAGGCGTAGCTGTTGCTACACCCCTTCTGCGGCTCCCAGAGTGGTGCCGGGGAGGGGCCACTCACTGACGTAGGCTTCCCGGAGCTAGCCGGTAGCCCAGGTGAGGTGGGCAGCGGGTGGAAGAAAGGTCACCTTTTATCATTAATGTCCTTTGAACCTTGTAACAATTTTCTTAAAGGATCTAAGTCTTGATTTGAAATACCTGCCCATGCACGTATGCTTTGAATGTCTCCTAGAAGCTTTTGCACATCATTGACTGTTTCAATATTTGCATGTAAAGTTACCTTTTGAGGCACAAAGCGAGCTTGTGTTATTTTAAAGCCCAAGTAAGACCAAGGGTCGGAGAATTGCACCTTTTTTTCTGCCACTTTCAATCCCCACTTTTCTAATTCTAGCAATAATTCCTTTTGTTTTAAGTGGGGTAATGGAAATTCACTTGCAACTAAAATGTCATCCATATAATGATATGTTAGAAAATTTGGATTATTAAGTCTCCATTGATGTAAGGCTTGGTCTACAAACCATTGACAAATTGTAGGACTATTTTTCATACCTTGAGGGAGTACCACCCACTCATATCTTTTCATAGGTGCACTGTGATTAATGGAGGGCACACTAAATGCAAATCGTTTGGTATCTTCAGGGTGCAACAGAATGCTAAAAAAGCAATCTTTGACATCAATAATAAACAGGTGATAGTTTTTTGGTAAACCAGCTGGCGATGGCAAACCTGGTTGCAGAATTCCTAAAGAGTGCATTTGATTATTGACTGCCCTTAAGTCATGTAAAAATCTCCATTTTCCCGACTTTTTTTGTATAACAAAAACGGGGGTATTCCAGGGACTCATAGAAGGTTGTAAATGACCAAAGGCTAATTGTTCTTGTACTAATGAATGGAGATGCTCTAATTTATCTTTAGTGATGGGCCACTGAGCCACCCATACTGGTTGGTCAGATTTCCATGTTAGTTGTATAGTGGGTCGAGCACCTATCGGCTCAGTGGCCGCCCCTGAAAATGTTGGTTGGTTAAAATGACATTCCATTGACTAAGCATGTCTCTACCAAGGATCCAAAGAGGAGTGTCTAGTACATAAGGTTTTACTACAGCCTTGTTTCCCTCTTTATCAGTAATTTCTACGAATTCCTAACTTTGTAAAGTACGGGTGGTTCCAGCAACTCCTAAGATTTGCTCATTTAAGAGTGTAGTGGGCCACTGCTGAGGCCAAGCAATTAGTGGTATTATGGTGACGTCTGACCCAGTGTCTAGCATCATTGAATGTTCAAGCATTTTGGAATCATCGATATTATCAGAATACAATTTTACGGTTACTTGCCGGGTCGGTCTATCACTAGTCATGACTTGAGCAAAGGCAATTAAGGGTCCGGTACTACCAAAACCACCAGATCTTTGTGAATTAGTAGCTGTTGGAACCTGGGGAAGAAAAGGAACAAGTTGAGCAATTACACTACCTTGTGGAATGAACATTGGTGGGGAAAAGACTTTCACTACTATTCTGATAATACCACTATAATCAGCATCAATTACACCAGGTAAAACGAAAATGCTGTCTAAAGTGGCCGACGATCTCCCTAGCAATAATGCGGCCATACCGCCACCTAGTGGACCTTTGGTAGTACTATCGATGACGGTAACAGAATCATCAAAAATAGTCACGGAGTCTCTAGTTACCAAATAGACTCCAGCGCTCCTTTTTGTGGCGGGGAGCATGTTGTAGAGACAGCCATGGCTACTGAGGGGTTCTTTTTGTTCGCCGCCCCCCCCTTGCGGCTCATCTCGTTTCCCGCCAACGGTGTCCCATCCTTTTTAAATTTGGATCGGCATTCATTTGCCTTGTGGCCAAACTTTTCGCATCGGCGGCAAGTGCCGACAAATGATGTAGATGTGAGGTTCGTATTGTTATTTTGTTGTTGTTTTGCCAAACTTGAAGGACAATGCTTTCTAATATGTCCGGTATGACCGCAATTATAGCATGTATTGGGAGGGCCTTTGTCCCCGTTCCCTTGCTTGTGTGCTTGAGTAATGGCTGCAGCTAAAGCAGCAGCATGAATTCGAGCTTTGTCCTTTTCAATTTCTAAAGGGGCTCGTGAACATTGTTCAATCATTTGTATTATTGTCATACGAGCTGGTAATGCTGCTAATAATCGCTTGCAGGTGGCATTTGCATTTTGCATAGCTATTTCTTTTACTAAAGTATCTTTCATATCAGGAGGGACATCTGGTGCTACCTCTACTCCTTCTTTAATCCTGTCCACAAAAGACAAAAAGGATTCATCTTCCTTTTGCTGAATATGTAAATAAGGTTGTCGAGGCTTACCTACTTGGGGCAAGTTGTTAAAAGCTTCTAAAGCAGCAGACTTGCTTTGAGCTAAAATGCGAGCCCCTAACATTGCCTGTCTTTGTGGATCGATGAATTGACCATTTCCCATAAGCATATCTAGCGTGGCAAAGCGTAGAGGATCACCTTGCGGCAAATTGACATTATCTAATTGTTTAAGCTCCAATCTTTGTTGCCACTTTGCTAAAAATAACATATAACTAGTAGGTCCTAGTATAAGCTCAAACATAGCCTTAAGGTCGGCAGGGACGAGTTCTTGATATTTTAGCAATGCTTCTACTTGCCGCCTTACCAAGCGATTATCAACACCGTAGTCCATTACAGATTTTTGAACCCTTGCTATCATTTGCCAGTCTAAGGGCTGCCAAGCATTATTACCACCAGTTCCTCGCACCACCGGAGCTGAGACAAACTGAAAATCTCCCGTCAACTCAGCATTTGTTACCACTCCTTTCCACCTCTTATTCATGTCAAAAGAAGGGTCTTTGGGGATGGAAGTTTTGTCAGGACCTTTCCCTGAGCCTCCTGAGCCTCCCGAGCCTCCCAAGCCTCCCGAGCCTCCCGAGCCTCCCTCCCCTCCTTTGTTCCACCAACGCTGAAAAGAGTCATTAGAGGTAGTTAACAATCCCGTCCCTTCCTTTTCTGTAGAATGAGAAACATTTGTGTTTTCAATTTCGGAAAGCATTATTGGGGGTAAACCTTTAGATGTTAGAAATTGATTTGCAGTAGGCATATCCCACCCCCCCGCCTTAACCAAACTGATAATGTTCTGTGGGCGTTGAGATGTAGAAGTATTCGGTGCAGAAAAAGAATTTTCCTCTAAAGTTTTGAGGCTGGAGAGAATGGCGTTATGGGCCTTTTTATATGCTTCCCGAATCGTTTTACTTTTGGAACCCTTATCAAGACGCTTCATTTCACCTAACAGTTCAAGCATGGTTTCGGTCTGCTTTTGCAGTGTGGACTGTAAATCGTCCATGTCCATTTCTGTTTCTTCAGGAAGAGGCACAGTCGCTGGGTGGAAAGTCGGAGGTGAGGGCAGATGTAACACGGGGTCAGTATTAGTGGGATTAGCGGGCGCTACGCTCATTGTTACTGGGGGTGCCGTAGGTACCGAGGGCGCAGAGGGTGCCGTAGGTTCCGGGGGTGCAAAGGAAGGCACATTATGAACATCGGTAGGGTCCCAGGGTGGTATTAAATCATCATAGGGGCCACGGGCCGCAGGGGCTGACACGTACGCGGGTGGGACAGTAGCAGACTCTTGGGTGAGTTTACCAGCTACGGCAGTGACCATGGTCTGTGCTGCGAGTTCCAGCTCAATTTCAGCACCCATTTGTTCAATTAACATGCACAGCTGCCGGTACGTAGGAGCTAAGGATTTTACCTCCTTATTCCCTGTTTGTATAGCTTCCCACAAATCTGCCCCGACTTCTTGCCAAGTAGTCTCTTTAAAAACATCGGTAGAGTCTTTTAAAAAAACACGATGTTTAGCCCAATACAGTAAATTCATGAGCGAAGACCGATCAACAGTCTCTCCTTACTTTTGGGCAAGTTTCATTAAGGCATCAACAGTAGCCTTCTCGATAGCTGATACCGTGTTTCCCATCCCGCAAATTTTTTACAGCCGTCTAAGGCTCCGACTCACTGGTCGACAGTGGCCACTCGCGCCTCTCTCGGACGCCCAGACGCAACCGCTGCGGGAAGTGAACGTTCTCCTAGGGGGCACGCACAGACACCCTCCACATAAAAGTCAGTCTGTTAAGCAATCTGGCCCCTTCGGATCATCACGTCGGGGTCACCAAGATGCTGGGGCCTTCATGCTGGAGAACAGGAATCAATAACACGCACTCAATATGAATGCAAAGAGCAGAGTCTTTATTTTTAACAAAGAGATGATTTTTATACGTTTTCAGTGGTTACTTAGAGTTTGTTACAAAGAGGACGATTGGTTACACAAAAGACGTATATATGTTAATAGTAATTCTATTGGTTCATCTAAGATCTATCTTTCTACAGTCTAGTTATTGCGTAAGATACTCTTTGAAGTGGACATGGTATGTCAACTAAACAGGATCTTGCTTCCCCAGATGTCTTTTCCTTTGTTCTTGCTTATCTCAACGTTAAAATTTATGATTTTGTTTTTCTCCTATAGTCACGCCAAGGACACGGTAACCTTGTACAGGCCTTTAACATAACTAAGGTAGTTTTCTATAGACAGACTGCAGAGCCAGAGCTCCTACTAGGCCGCCAACAGTGTTGGAATGTTTCCCCATCCAAAAGGAAGGATGTCAAATGCTTCTTTGGAAATATTTTAACTTCTGTGCATTTCTTTCTTTGTAATGAACTAATCTCTAACAAGCCAGGACGTGATTGTGTTCAGTAGAAACAGATCAATGGCAACATTTAGCCTAAAGGTTTTATGAGATTGATCAGGAAGTTCGATTTAGATTTAAAGGCACTGTAGTCATATTTAATTTTATTTCTCTCCGTACTTGAGTCTCTGAAACAGGGACCTTCAATTGGACAGGAACGGGACACTGAAGCAAATTGTAATGGATGACGTAATGGCTTACCCGGAAGCATTTTGTGTGGACTTCTTCTAGGTATCCATCAGCCAGGATTTTGGTGTGAAGGAAATCTTCAAACAGGTAAAACAAAAATTCCCGTTGGTTTAAAAGCTAACTGCTACATTAATTTTTCACTTTTGAGAAAATGTTCATGACCTTTAAAATTCAGACTATATCAAGTATTGTTTCAGGCATTGAAGAAAGGGCTTTTGATAGAGATAGGAGAGGAAAACCAAAATATTTCTCAGAGCCACACTTTCAACTCTGTCCTTGTTACAAACGGCACTTGAGCAAATTCATTTGCCTTTGGAACAGAAAACGACAAGGTAACAGGCTTATCATTACGGATTTGAGTGTTCCAGGTTCTTTAGATAGTAAGTGATCTATTCAAGATGATCTCTTACTGAAATAGATCCATTTTGAGAAGGGATATGGATTTCTTAGAAGAAAGCAAATCCCTATGTTAAAACGGTGTGGTGGGTGTTTTTGGTTGTTGTTTTGCTTTTAGAACTTGCAAGGCACAATCGACTTCAAAGTTGAAGATCCAAAGAAGACCACGACATTCCAAACAGGTGTTTCTTTTTTGGTTGTTTTTCAATCTGTATATCTTTGGATTGTAACCAGTAGAACTGTCCTTGAACTGGAAAGAAGTAGCTGAGGTTTCAGAAGTGGAACATACGGTGGAACAGTAAGCTGAGAGCATTGTGCAAGGAGAGGAAAGAGGGGAAAATGGTAAGAGTTTCCTGAGTCGGAAGGGACCCCTAGGGATCGTCAAAGTCCAACTCCTGGCCCTGCACAGACACTCCAAGAGTCCCACCCTCTGCATCCCTGAGAGCATTGGCCAAACACTCCTGGATCTCTGGCAGCCTTGGGGCTGTGCCCATTGCCTGGAGAACCTATTCAGTGCCTGACCAGACTCTGAGGAAAAAAACCTTTCCCTGATAGCCAGCCTAATCGTCCCCTGACACATCTCCTGGCATTCCCTTGGCTCCTGTCCCAGGTCGCAGAGAGCAGAGAGCAAAGCTGTCCCTGTGCTGCCCTTGAGAGGAGCTGAGAGGTGCCAAGTGAGGTGTGAGCTCAGTGTCCTCTCTGCAGCTGAACCAAATGCCCTCAGCCACTCTTTGTATGGCTTCCCCTCCAGCCTCTTCACTATCTCTGTGTCCCTCCTTTGGATATTTCTCCAATAGTCTGAGGTCTTTCTGATGTTGTGGCGTCCAAAATTGCCCCCAGGGCTTGAAGAAAGCTCAGTCCCAGCCCAGAAAAGAGCAGGACAATCACCTCTCTCGAGTGAGCGGTGCCACAAGATAGGGACAGTTGTCAAAAATCAGCTGGAGAAACAAATCTAACAGAGAAACAGGTGATCTAGGCACAGGAAATGGAAGAACCAGGGGAAGAAGAAGATGAGGAGACGATTCCTTGTAAAAGTGAAGAAAATGAGCATGCTGAACAGGGACTAAGCATTATGCAGCTAAGTGAGCAAGAGAATAAGTTTGAAAGTGAAGGCAGTTTTGTCCAAAAGAAGGAGGAATAGGAAGTCTTTTTGCTGAGAATGAATAGAAAGTTTTTTTCCGTTTAGTTTGTATACGAAGTGCACAGGGCTCTAGATCCTTTTGCGGAAAGGTGGAGTGTGTAAAGTTGTGTCTTGGGGTGATTGTATGATGGCTATATCCCCAAATCGTCTGTTCTGTTGGTGTTGAATATTAAATTCTGCAACTTTAAGACTGGTTCCAGGAGTGAAAGGGCAGAGGGGGGAAGAAGAAGAACTGCAGAATTTGTTATCAGAGACTGCACTGGCTCCCCCGCATTCCTGCTCTCAGACTGTGTTGTCTGCGGTGGACAGCGAGAGAGAGAGCTCTCCTTTGCTCTTGGTTAGTTTTTTGGCTAGCTGAGGCAGAGAAGCCCCCTGGATTTTTTTTGTTTTTGTTTTTTGGGGGTTTTTTTTCATTTTTTTTTTCCTTCTATTTTCCTGGAACTGTTTGAACCTGCTTTGGACTGAAAACCCAGAAGAGCACCGGGAGCTCACACCTGTGGCCCACCGGGCCTGGCCTGGGCCGAGGCATCCCCAGCACAGGAGGGACTGAGAGCAGACTGAGTGAGCCGGGCAGCCACGGAAAGAACTCTTCTAAATCTGCCGTCTCTTCGGAACAGCGAGAGGTTTTGCTGTTTGATATTGTTCATTGGTGTGCTGGGAAGTGTGTTGCCTATTGAGTAAACAGTTCTTTTTTTTCCACTTCTCTCCAATTTTGTTTTCCTTTTTCCCGAGGGAGCTCATTCAGAGGTTACCTCCCAAATTTGCCCTAAACCAGGACAAGTTGGTAATCATTTTGGAGCGAATTTGGAGGTTTTTGGGGTCCCCGGTGAATTTTGGGTGGAATTCTGGGGACTTGGTGGTTCCCAGGTGAATTGGGGGGCGGGGGGGGGGGGGGGAGGGGTGATTTGGGGAGATCCTGGTGAGTTTGAGGGGTCCCAGGTTGATTTTGGGGGAGAATTTGTGGAATTTTGGGACATCTCGGGTAGCGAGGTTTGGGGTTGTGTTGGTCTGAATGAAAAACCAGTGCGAGACTCCAAGTCAGTAATACAATTTCATAGGGGAAAAGAGAAAAAATAAAATACATGCAGTAATATAAAAGAAAAACCAGCAACAAAGTCAGAAATACAACCTGACACCCTGTCAGTCAGGGTGTTGGTAGCAGTCCATATAAATGGTGGCTGCAGTACTCCTGGATGACAGATGTGGTTGAGTTGAAGCAGTGCTCCTGTAGAAGGTGCAGTTTTCCTTCGAAGATCCAGCGATGATGTGGAAAAAACTCCTACTTTCCTCTGGGATCCAGTGGAAAGGACTGCCTTGGTGTTACAAATCTCAGTTTTTATCTTGGTAGGAAATGTTTGGCTCCTCCCCCTGGCTGGAGCATCTCCCAATGGGATGATGTAATCTTATCAGTCACACAATAGGACTTAATGGCCCATTAACAGAATATATCTTCTGGAGGAAGGATGGGTTGTGAAAAGATAACGATGATCATCTCCCTGATCTTATCAGATGGCACATCAGCAGAGGATATCTCCCACAGAGATAAGGATCATCACCCCTCCCACATTTTAACAGATGGTGATAGAATACACATTTTTGCATTGTCCCCCAGGACATAATCCACCCCTTATTCTATTACCATCTACATCAGACCCAAACCAATACCCTGTTACAGATCTATAATACAAAATGAAACCTTACATACAGTTCTCACTAAAAATTAGGTGTCCTTGCTGTACACAACGGGTTTCCCCATCTTTCTGCATTACCCACCAAGTGCAACCAGGTCCTTGAGTAAAGAAAAAATCCCACGGATTGGTATGGCTTTGCTTGTGGTGGGATTAATCCAAACAGTCTTTCTTAAAATACCTTTCATGTGTGCCACAGGGACCTTGTTCCCGTCCACTGTGTGCAGGGGTTCAGAGTGGGCAGGACCAGCTCCATTTATGGACCCTCGGGTGTTAACCATCCACGTCACTTTGGCCAAGTTCATTTCCCAATTTCTGAATGTTCCACCACCTGGTGCTTTCAAAGTAGTCTTAAGGAGTCCATTAGACCGTTCAATTTTCCCGGCAGCTGGTGCGTGGTAAGGGATATGATATATCCATTCAATACTATGTTCTTTGGCCCAGGTGTTGATAAGGCCGTTCTTGAAATGGGTTCCCTTGTCTGATTCAATTCTCTCAGGGGTACCATGCCTCCAAAGGACTTGTTTTTCTAGGCCCAAGATGGTGTTCCGGAGAGTGGCATGAGGCACAGGGTAGGTTTCTAACCATCCTGTAGTTGCTTCCACCATGGTCAGTACGTAGCGCTTGCCCTGGTGGGTTTGGGAAAGGGTGATGTAGTCAATTTGCCAGGCTTCCCCATACCTGTACTTTGACCATCGTCCACCGTACCACAGAGGCTTCACCCGCTTGGCCTGTTTGATTGCGGCACAGGTCTCGCAGTCGTGGATGACCTGTGAGATGCTGTCCATGGTAAGGTCCACCCCTCGGTCACGGGCCCATCGGTATGTTGCATCTCTCCCCTGATGACCAGAGGCATCATGGGCCCAACGAGCTAGGAATGCTTCTCCCTTGTGCTGCCAGTCTAGATCCACCTGTGATACTTTCACTTTGGCAGCTCGGTCCACCTGCTCTTTGTTGTGATGTTCTTCATTAGCCCGGCTTTTGGGTACATGTGCATCCATGTGTCAAACCTTTATGGTCAATTTCTCTACTCAGGCAGCAACGTCCTGCCAAATCTCAGCTGCCCAGATGGGTTTCCCTCTGCGCTGCCAGTTGGCCTTTTTCCAGCTTTCCAGCCATCCCCACAGAGCATTAGCTACCATCCATGAGTCAGTGTAGAGATAAAGCCTTGGCCACTTCTCTCGTTCAGCAATATCCAAAGCCAACTGGACGGCTTTTAGCTCTGCGACCTGACTCGATCCACCTTGTCCCTCGGTAGCTTGTGCAACTTGTCGTGTGGGGCTCCATACTGCAGCTTTCCATTTCCGGTTAGTGCCTACAATTCGGCAGGAACCATCAGTGAAGAGGGCATATCGTCTTTCGGTCTCCGGTAGCTCATTATATGTTGGGGCTTCCTCAGCACGTGCCACTTGCTCCTCTTCTTCAGAAGACAATCCAAAACTCTCACCTTCAGGCCAGTTTGTAATTATTTCCAGAATCCCAGGGCGATTTGGATTCCCAATACGGGGGTGCTGAGTGATGAGGGCAATCCACTTGCTCCATGTGGTGTCAGTGGCGTGATGTGTGGAAGGCACCTTTCCTTTATACATCCAACCCAGCACTGGTAGTCTGGGTGCCAGGAGGAGTTGTGTTTCTGTGCCAATCACCTCTGAGGCAGCTTGAACTCCTTCATCGGCGGCCAAGATCTCCTTCTCTGTGGGAGTGTAGTTGGCTTCAGATCCTTTGTAGCTTCTGCTCCAGAATCCCAGTGGTTGACCCCGAGTTTCACCAGGCACCTTCTGCCAAAGGCTCCAGGACAGACCATGGTTCCCGGCTGCAGAGTAGAGCATGTTCTTCACATCTGGTCCGGTCCTGACTGGGCCAAGGGCTACTGCATGAGCAATCTCCTGCTTGATCTGGGCGAAGGCTTGCTGCTGCTCAGGGCCCCAGTGGAAATCGTTCCTCTTCCGGGTAGCCAGGTAGAGAAGGCTCACAATCTGACTGTACTCAGGAATGTGCATTCTCCAAAAGCCTATGGCACCTAGAAAAGCTTGTGTTTCCTTCTTGTTGGTAGGTGGAGACATAGCGGTGATCTTATTAATTACCTCTGTTGGGATCTGACGACGTCCATCTTGCCACTTGACTCCCAGAAACTGAATTTCCTGAGCTGGTCCCTTAACTTTATTTTGCTTAATGGCAAAACCACCTTTCAGCAGAATCTGGATAATCTTCTTTCCTTTCTCGAAGACTTCCCCTGCTGTGCTGCCCCATAAAATGATGTCATGGATACACTGATGATGTTCGGGGGCTTCACCCTTTTCCAGTGCAGCCTGGATCAGTCCATGACAGATGGTGGGACTGTGCTTCCACCCCTGGGGCAGACAATTGCAGGTGTACTGCACGCCCCTCCAGGTGAAAGCAAACTGAGGCCTGCATTCTGCTGCCAGAGGAATGGAGAAAAATGCATTGGCGATGTCAATGGTGGCGTACCACTTTTCTGCCTTGGACTTCAGCTCGTACTGGAGTTCCAGCATGTCCAGCACAGCAGCGCTCAGCGGTGGAGTCACCTCATTCAATGCACGATAGTCTACGGTCAATCTCCATTTTCCTTCAGATTTACGCACAGGCCAGATGGCGCTGTTGAAGGGTGAGTGGGTTTTGCTGACCACCCCTTGACTCTCCAGTTTACGGATCATTTAATGGATGCGAATCACTGAGTCTCTGTCAGTATGGTATTGCCGATGGTGTACTGTTGTTCTGGCGATTGGTACCTGTTGCTCTTCAACTCTCAGTAGTCCCACAGCAGAGAGGTCATCTGCAAGACCAGGCAAGGTGTTCCGTTTTCTAATGTTGTCTGTCTCTACCGCAGCTATCCCGAAAGCCCAGCGATATCCTTTTGGGTCTTTGAAGTATCCATTTCTAAGATAGTCTATGCCAAGGATGCATGGGGCCTCTGGGCCAGTCACGATGGGGTGATTGTGCCACCTGTTCCCAGTTAAACTCACTTTGGCCTCCACTACAGTCAGCTGCTGGGATCCTCCTGTTACCCCAGAAATAGAGATGGATTCTTCTCCTACATACTTTGATGGCATCAGAGTACACTGGGCGCCGGTGACAACCAAAGCCTTATGTTTTTATGGGTCGGATGTGCCAGGCCATCGGGTCCACACAGTCCAATAGATCCGATTATCACTCTCCTCTACCTGGCTAGAGGCAGGGCTCCTTTATTCCTGATCGTGGTACATGTCGCTCTCTTCCTGTAAATAGGTTCTTGAGGTCCCTTCAAGAGGATCAGTCATATCATCATTCTGATACTGTCTGGAGTTCTGTACACGAGAGACTGGAGCAGCATTGACTCTAGATGAGCTTCTTGTGGTAGGTGTCCCTCTTTTCAGCTCACGTACCCGGGCTGCTAAGGAGGAGGTGGGTTTTCCATCCCACTTCCTCATGTCTTCTCCATGCTCCTGAAGGAAAAACCAGAGGTTACCTCTTGGAGTGTGTCTTCTCTCCCTGCCTGAGGATTGCCGGCTCCTAATGGCAGAAACTCTTGTTGGTTCTGGAGAGATATGGCAGTTGTTTTCCTTAAGTTCTTTTTTTAGTTTCTGATGGCCCTCTTCAATCAATCTTCAGACTTGCTCCACCAGCCTTGTTTCCACTGATGAGACATGGGTACTAAATGGGGCTGTGACAGTGTCCTCATAAATTCTTAGTTTATTGGCCAAGACGCCTACCATGTCCTCACCTTCCCTCCACTGCAGCGTTGCCAGGAAATGGGAATACATCTCTGATCTAAGCCATGCAAATCTCAACCACATCTGTGACGTGCACCGGACACAGTCTAGGCTCTTAGGAAATCTCTCATCTTCTGAGAAAATGATCTCCAGCACAGCCAATTCCCTCAGGCATCCGATACCTTGTTCTATTGTGCTCCATTTTCCTTGGTGCACCTGGAGATCTTCTTTACAAAGCTATCTGTCTTTCACACTTGTCAGCAGTCGCCTCCAGAGGCTGAGAGTTTCTTGGGTTCTCCCAATCCCCTGGTCAATGACCACATCCCTGGACAGAGATCCCAGTTGCCTGGCCTCACTTCCATCCAGAATGGTGTCATTGGCTGCAGCGCCCCGGTGCGGGGCAGCCAGATCAAGATGGACTCATTTGTCTGGTGGGTGAATTCCCTCTGCAGGTCACGCAGCTCACCCAGGGATAGAGAGCGAGTGATGATTTCTGTCTCTGTCTCTTCCGCTGGGTCCGAAGGTCCTGACACGTCCTCGTCAGTCACTATGTGGACTGATTTGCTCTTTGATTTCTTCTTCTGAACGGGGGCAACTGCTACTAGTCTAGGCTGTTCTGGTGCAGTGATGGTTTGTGTGGAGATGCTGATGGCGCTTCTGGCTTTTTTTCTCCTCTGTGGCAGTCTGCATAGACACGGACACTGTTGCTTTGTGTTTGGTTCTTCTCCTCTTTGTGATATTGCGTGCAGACGTGGACAAAGTTGATTTGTTTCTTTTTCCTCTTCCTCAAGAATACGCAGCAATACACCATGTTGTGTTTTATTTCTAAGCATGTTGTAGGCTGTGCAGAGGAGACAAAGCAGAACTAACAACAATATTATGCTGTCCTTAGCATCCAGCGGGAACTCAACATTTCCAAAAACTACTGAATCAGGCCGGAAAGATTGGAAAAATCATTCTTTACCCCTCCCCCGAAGGGCTGGGTGTGATTGTTAAAACCCCGGATGTAGCAACCTAGACTAGGACAAGCAAACAAAGTCGAGTATATATTCCGAATTATGTTCATTGCCTCAGAGGTTATCATGCAGTAGACATAATAGGCCAATAAAGCAATTTTTATACCATATCCTGGTCTACACAGGAGCATTACAGCTGGCAGATAGTTCCCCATGTGCGGAAAAATATAGAGAACAAGATATAAAACCCATGTAAGCATGTTGAGAATCATGGTGAATACAAAATTGTAATACTGACCTTTCTCAGTACCCTTCGTGCCCCACGTTGGGCGCCAATAAATGTGTTGGTTGGAAAGTAAAACCAGTGCGAGATTCCAAGTCAGTAATACAATTTAATAGGAGAAAAGAGAAAAAATAAAATACATGCAATAATATAAAAGAAAAAACCACCAACAAAGTCAGAAATACAACCTGACACCCTGTCAGTCACGGTGTTGGTAGCAGTCCATATAAATGGTGGCTGCAGTCCTCCTGGATGACAGATGTGGTTCAGTTGAAACAGTGCTCCTGTAGAAGGTGCAGTTTTCCTCCGAAGATCCAGCGATGATGTGGAAAAAGGTCCGACTTTCCTCTGGGATCGAGTGGAAAGGACTGCCTTGGTGTTCCAAATCTCAGTATTTATCTTGGTAGGAAATGTTTGGCTCCTCCCCCTGTCTGGAGCGTCTCCCAATGGGATGATGTAATCTTATCAGTCACACAGTAGGACTTAATGGCCCATTAACAGAATATATCTTCTGGAGGAAGGATGGTGTTGGGGGTTGAATGCTTCCGTTTTCTTTCTGTGCAATTTTCTCCCATTGTTATGCTAAGTAATTGCGGCTACACCTTAAAACGACAGATAATGTTCTCTCTTAGGGGGGTGGGTGGAGGGGGAGGGAGGGGGGAAACCGGAAAAGGAAAGGTGGAAAGGGGGCTGGAGCAGGCGGCTCTCTCTCGCTTGGCTTGTGGAGTGGGAGTACAGCCCGGGGCTCCGGTCTGGCATCTTCCCTGCCATCCCTGCACTGAGATCCACGCTCCTTGCCATTGGACATCGCTCTGCTGCTCTCCCATCTCCCCCTACTATTTCCAGACACCCTGCTGAGCATAACGAACGACACCGTGAGGGGGAGTCACTTTCCCAGCCTCTCTCACCCCTGGGACACCACGCCATCACTCCAGCCCTCTTCAACTGTAAGGGACCTGCCCTGCCACAACAGCACCGGTAACTGAGTGCAGGGAGACGGCCTGCCGCCAAAAGGGACTGGAGCTGAGCTATACTGTTCTGTTCTGTTTTCAGTTTTTATAGCTGTTGTTGTTTTTTCTGCCTTGTTAGATATCAGTAAAGAACTGTTACCCTTATGCCCACATCTCCTGCCTGAAGGCTTCTGATTTGGACCTAAAATAATTAAAAGGGAGGGGGTTGCATTCCGCATCTCAGGAAAGGGGCTCTTGCCTTTCCTTAGCATATACCTGTCTTTCAAACCAAGACAATAATACAACATAATATAACATAACAAGGTGATTTTAAACAGAATTATTTAATCATATAATTTCCTTTATCTAGTGTCCATGCTTCACTTCAGAGCTTAGTATTCTGGTTTATGCAAACCCCAATGCTTTTGTGATTAACACGAATCTTTTATCAATTGTCACAATTTCCCCACTTCTCTTTTTTTATCCCATTGATTCGTGTTCTGGTTTCAAATTTTGTCAGTACCTCTTGTACTGCCATTAATTTTGTTGCCTTCTCAGGGTCTACTGGTATTGTAGCAACTTGCATTCCTTGAACCACCGACTGGATTAGTCGAATGAAGCATGGAACAAGACAAGGGATGAACAGTAGTCCTAATAATGCACATGTTAACATAAATCCTAATTTCTTCCACCAAGTTTCCCCCAACAGGTTATTCCGTCAATTATCATTAAACATAGAGTTCCCGGTTTGTACAGGTACATGGGCTATTCGTTTTATTTCTTCTGCAGTTTTAGTAATTACTTCACCATTATCATCAATTTCTAAGCAGCATTCAGAATTATTAAACTTTCCACACACTCCCCCTTCTTCAGCTAACAGATAGTCTAGAGCCAGTCGGTTTTGATATACTGCTGCTCTAGTTTGGGTAAGTTGTTTAGCTATCAATTCCATTGCTCGGGCTGTCCGGTTTGAAGTAATTTCTACCACGGCTTGTAGCCTGATAATTCTATTTAGCATATAAATTGGAGTGCGATAGCCCCAGCTCCCATCCTGAGCCCAGGTAGCTGGTCCATAATATTCAATAATTCGTTCTGGGGGCCATTCATCATCCTTCCATATTTGTGTTCCCCCTATGTCTGTGCTCCTTTTATTTTGATACAAAGTTTCATACAAGGGAACTCTTAACACTCTATTACCCTTTTCCTTTGGTAATGTAAAAAACGCAGGCTGGATAATCCCTAGAGTACATGTCCCTCTCCACCTTTTTGGTAGGGTATTATAAGCTTTTTTCCCCACAGATCCAAAATATTCCATCTGGGGCTTTCCAGCTTAGTTTAACTGATTCAGGTTGTTGCCAATAGGTCCTTACACTTTTTACTTCTTCATATGGGTTGGCTCTATTTTTATTATACCAGCATAGTCCTGTAAAATTGTTCTTTATACAATTACCTTTACTTAACTTTCCCCAATATCCTTCTGGAGCTTTGGGCCACCAAGACTGTTTGCTTGCATTTGTAATCAGGATAGTCTTACAGAGGGTGTGCCCCACATATTGGGTAAAGTTAGTTCCCTGACATGTTATACATACCTCTCCTATTACCTCATGACTTAGAACCCACCCTTCAGGTCTATTGACTCCCCTCGATATTTCCGTTTGATTCCACTCTAACAACTGCTCTGGGCCCAATCCCTCCCCCCTCCATGGCCATTGTTCAGTCATTTGCATTCCTCCACAGATCCAACAGTGAGTTCAGTTCAGTTCAGTAGTGATTTCTTTCATTAATTCTACAAATAAATTTTTTCCCAAGGTGGGTAAGTCCCGTTCGCTGAGTTGTTGTTTTGTTTTCTCATACAAGTTAAAATTTCCCCCATGGTTTGTCTTTGTTCCTTTGAACACCTTAGTTATATTTTTTATCAATTCTTCCTTGTAGTGATCTTGCACTCCTCCCTGATCTGAATATCCCCACATACCTTCTTTTGTGAAGCAGAGGTGTGTCTCTCCTACTGGACAACTTTGGTATGCTGATGGAGCCCACCCTCCTTTTCCCAAATTGGTGGCTACCCAGTAACTTCTTCCCATAATAGTGCAAGTTTCTAAGTTGTGTTTATTATAGCAGGCCGAATTGATATGTGTATGGAAGGCAAGGGTGGATACCGTGCGTCTGCCATACTTAATTGTCTGGTAACACTTGGAACAAGCATCAGCACTATTTCCTTTTATCATC